>NC_077227.1:326186532-326786532 GCF_027887165.1 Monodelphis domestica | reverse complement strand
TTTCTTCTATTTTGTCAGTCTTTTGATTTTGCTTTATTAATTCTTGCTGTTTTGTAAGGTCATTGTCTTCCAGTTGCCTAATTCTTGTCTTTAAAGACTGGTTTTCCTTTTCAATTTGGTCTATCTTGCTTTTCATGGCTTCCAACTGTTTCTCCAATTGGGAGTTCTTGTCCTTTTAAACTATTATTTTCTCTTTGAACTATTTCCACTTTTCTTGCCAGAAGGCTTCCATCTTTTTGATAAGCTCCAATTTAAATTCTTCAAGAGTTTGTGGACAATTTCCATTTGGGGGGAAAGTTTTGACTTTGTTTGAATTTCCTTCTCTATAGCCTGAGTTTTTCCTCCATAAAAATTTTCCAGGGTAAATGCCTTCTTTTTGTTTTTCTTGGAGGGAGGTTGTTGCTCCTAGGCACAATTTGCCATCACTGTGGAGGTTTTTCCTTCCCTTTTTAGTCAGAAATCTGAGTGAGATGGGCAGGGTCTCTGTGTATGGAGTTAAGGAACAAGGATTTTGCCTGAGGCAAACTCTCGAATCTCTGCTGTTCACTGCCCTTCTCTGCGCCACCTTCCCGAGAGCGCCCACAGTCTGCGCTCCCCAGCCTGCTGGGGTTTCAGGTCTAGCTGCTCTCAGGGGTAGGTCTTTGGTGGTCTTAGTCAGCTCCCAAGGACCTAGAGGTGCCCCCCCCCCTACTCGCTGATTCTGGTGTGAGCTGACTCTGACTCTGGCTCTGTAGGTGGGGTGGGGGAGGGTAGATCAGCTCATGTTTGGGTGGGAGCTTTTTCAACCCTTTATAGTGTGGAAATGCCCAAATCCCACATACCTTCAATGCTGCAATCTACTATAGAGTCCCATTGTTCTTATGAATTGTTTTTTTGGCCTTTGAGGTAGTCTATAGGGGTGGGTGCTGAGGAGAGGAAGAGTCCCGCATCTAGACTGCCACCATGCTTACCTTGAAGTTCCCAATTTTCTTTATAGCTCCATTCACGCACCACCAGCAATGAGGCATTTCAGGATCCCAGTGGGAGCCTGTGCCTACTAGGCTCTAGAATTCCCAGATAACTTTTTATACACTACATATTTCCCCAGGAAACACCAACTCAACCCCTTACAGTGTGGCATGACTACACAAAAGATGGTGGTGCCATGTTTCAGGCATGGGAAGAGACTATGAGCTGTGTGAGTTTGGAGCCTCCTCTATCCCCCAGCTCACAGGAGTGCCTTCCAAACTCATGGTGATGGGTCCAAGCAGAAACCTTGGCAGAACTTATTGGATACTCTAAGGTTGATGAGATGGCTCTTGGAAAGCAAAGGCTGAGTAGCAACAACATATGTATGTGGTTACCTCCTTGGTTGGAATTTGAAGGACTTTCATTTTGCACCTGGTACCCAGAAGATGCTTAATAAATGTTTGTTCTTTTGATGGAAAATTGAGAGCTTTCCTATGAATCAGTCCAACCATTCAGGAAAGCTATTTGGAATTATGTGACAAAAGTGACAAAATGCCCATTCCATAGCTAGGCTAACAGAAGGGACCCAATGACAAAATGAAAAGCAACAGATGTGTCAAATTATTATTGTTTATAATAAAAAGTTGGAACAAAGTGGGCAGCTAAGACTGGTGCAGTGGACAGTGCTGGTTAGGAAAAACAAAGTTCAAATGTGGCCATTTACTAGCTGTGGGACCCTAGACATGTCACTTAATGGTTTTCTCATTTGTAAAAAAAAAAAAAAGGACCCTGAGATCTTTGCCAAGAAAACCCCAAATAAGGTTATAAAGAATAGGGGGTAATTGCACTACTACAATAAGAGCAGCAACAACAACAGGAAGGTTCAGTCGTACAGTGTATAGAGTGTTGGACCTAAAACTAGAACAGCCCAGTTCAAATCTGGCTTTAGACTCTTACTTCTTGTGTGACTATGGGCAAATCACCTAACCCTATCTGTCTCAGTTTCCTAGTCTATAAAAGGAACCAAAGATGGAAATGGCAAATCACTCCAGTACCTTTGCCAAGAAAACCCCAAATTCAGTCCTGGAGAATCAGACATGACTAACTAATAACAACAAAGAAAATGCCCATTAATTGAAGAAAAGTTAAACATGAATGGTGCATGAATATAGTATCAGTATCAGCAAATATGACAAATACAAAGCTGCATGGGAAAACTTATATGCACTGATGTAAAATGAAGTCAGTAAAATCAGAAAAACATGATAACTACAATATAAATGAAAAGAACAATTAAATACTGTAAAATTACAACTATCAAGCTTGACCTCAAAGAAGAGATTAGGAAGGGAATAGATATGAGAAGAAACCTACTGCCCTTCCCCTCTTTGTAGAGGTGGGCTATTGTGTAGATGTGAAACACTGGAACGTTAAATATAGGATAAGACTTTTTTTGATGTATTGGCTAGTTTTTTGCTCAACTGCTGTTTTCTTTATTTTTTATTTTTAAAATAGTTCTCCAGGAGGGGAGTGTAAACATGGTTGATGTAAAAACAAAAGATAACAACAATGTCCATTAAAGAAATAAAGCTTTCTTAGTGGATTCAAAATTATTTTATTTACATACATCTTTTAAGGAATGTACCTTTTATCTAACATGAAGGACACCTTTATTTTCATTACAAAAGTATTCACAGAATTAGTTGGTAAGGATCTTAGAGATTAAAGACCAATATTTTATCCATTACAAGAATCCCCTGTAAAACATCCCTGATGAGTGGCTATCCCTTAGTCTTTGCTCAAACATTTTCAGTGACTGAGTGACCCTCTTGGACACTGTATTGCACTACTGGATAGTTTTAATTGTAAAATTGTCCTTCTATGACAATAGGCTGAATCTGCCTCTTTGTAACTTCTACCTGTTTTAGTTCGACAGTCAGTAATTAAACAGAGTAAGTCTACTTCCTATTTTAGATGCCAGTCTTTGAAATATCTGAAGATGCTGTTATACATTACTGTTTTTGTTACAAGGGAAATATGCCTATGAGCACATATGTGTATGCATATTGGTATATTATAGTGGCAAAGGAAGGGGAAAGTGGAAAAGACTTATGTAAAAAACAAATGGCATCAACAAAACTTATTTTAACAAATGGGGAGGGGGTTAATATCAGATGTTTAAAGATAGGCTTTTAATTTTTTTCCAAGTTAACCATAGAGTTTCTTTTTATTGAAGTTCCTTTAATATACTAAGGTGGTGCAGTGAATAGAGTGCTGGGCCTGGATTCAGAATAACCTGAATTAAAATCAAGTCTCAGATACTTCCTAGCCATGTGGCCCAGTCACTTAACCTCAGTTTGCCTCAGTTTCCTTAGCTATAAAATACCATCTACCTCTCCAAGGGTCGTGGGGATAAAATGAGACAATATTTGTAAACCACTTAAACATGTGACACATAGTGTTTAATAAATGCCCATTTCCTTTCTTCCTTCATAAGTAACCAATTAATTTTGCATTTAAAATATGATTCAATTTATCAAAATTTCAGTCATATGTAATTTTTCAGGAAAAGATAAAGTTCCCATGTGCCATTTTTTATTCTGTTGATCAACATAATCATGTGGACCTTTTATTGGGTAAATTATTAGACTCCAATATTTACTTCCCTGAATTTGGCATTAAATAACAAGGGTAAAAATCTGAAAATCCATGATCTGATGAGCTTAGCTATATATCACACTATAACATATTCCTATAAGATCTATAAGAATCTGAGATAAATGTAACACTAGACATCACATAAAGCTTTTTCTTTTTGTACTTATCACTCCTCTATAAGCATGGTGACACTGCATATCTGTCATCAAAAGAAAAGCATTGCTAAGTTAATTAGAAACTAAGGGGTGCTTATCAACTGAAGAATGGCTGAAAAGGTTATGTTAAAGGAATGTGATTGTATATTATTCTGCTGTGAAGAAATAACGAAGGAAGTGGTTCCAAGAAACCTGGGAAGACTTGTATGAACGATACAAAGTGAAATTAGCAGAACCAGAAGAATAATTTATATAAAAACAATATCAAAAAGACAAACAACTCTGAAAGACTCAGGAACTCTGATCAACACCATGACCAATGACAGTTCTAGAGAACTCGTGACATGCTATCTATCTCTAGACAGAGGTGATGAACTCAGTATTATGTGTCTGAATATATCACACACACATGCATTTGTGGAGGTGGTCAATATAGGAATTTGTTTTGCTTAACAATATGTATGTCTATACATACATACATGTAATTTTGCACATGATCAATTCAGGAATTTGTTTTGATTCTTCGTATTTGCAATGGGTTTTGTTTTTCTTGTTTTCTCAATGAGGGGGAAGGGGAAGGTGGGAGAGAGAATGCAGACATGAAAATGAGTTGAAATTTAATTTAACAACAAAAAATAAGCATAGCTAAGTTTTGAAGAGGTTCATAACCAGGTTGGCTAAAAGTTGATAAAATTTTGTTCATAGCAATTCTCAAAGACAGTCCTAGAGGGATTGCCATCTGTGTGGAGGGGATACCTTCAATGATAAATTCACAGATCTTTGAAGAACTAAAGTAACCAGTGAGTCATCAATCAGTGAAGCATTTGGGCTGTGAACATCTCCTCCATGCCCCACTTAACATGTATATGTATCTTATCTAGAAAATGTCACATGCAACGATTTATAGAAATTTGATTTTTAAAAAGGTTTAATTTCATACAACTCTGTAATTCTGCACTGAGAACCTATCAAATTTAATGCATCTCTCCCTCCACCTCCTGCCCCCATGCTTCAGTAAATACAACTTTCAATGATCTTTTAGGGGAAATCACCTATCAATTGCCAGGCTGCTTAAAGAACTTTGGGTGCTTTTTCTAGTCTGGTGAAATCTAATTGCTAACTGTTTACACAAATACTACACATAGCTAACTAAACAGAAGCAAAATCTGGCATTTTCCCAATGACTAGCCCAAACAGCCTCTTATCCAAAGCATTAAGGAAAGTAAACTTTAAAATGATTTGAGAGAAAGGACTATTTCATGACAGATGGCAAAGAGGGTTCTTCAATGCCAATTTAATCACTTTCCCTCAATTTTCAAATCCTTAAGCTGTAGCTTGAAGTGTTTGTGCAAGTGATGCTATATCTACTGAAATGTAATAGGGTACAGAGGATGACTAATATGTGCTATGACTTCACCAACTTCAAAGAGTCTTTTTAGGGCAATTCTACAACACAATTTCGGGTTAGGATACTTATTTGCACAAATATATTACATATGATTAACTGAAACCATGATCCTTTTTTGCTAAGATCTTGATAAAAATTCCCTATAAAACTAAGATAAACATTTGGGCAGTGCAAAAATAATTGATAATTACAAAACTCTCCAATGTTAGAGCTGGAAGGGACATGACATCTCCTATAGACAGCTGAACCCCAAAGATGCTTAGTGCTTAAGGTAACACTGCTGGTGACAGAGCAAGGACTAAAATCAAATCTACCACTCTTTTTTTCTACCACATACTGACTTCATCCTATTGAGGGACACTTTGCTCTGTCAGTTATGGGAGGATTTTTTTTCTTCCTAATTTTTACACTGGACTTTTGACTTGACTGGTGTTAAGGGAATATCTGGTGAGATTTTGTCTACCCATGTAGATGAGGATTAATTTTTCAATTTCCTGTCATAGAAAGTTGTCTATGATATTGAAGAGGTGACCTGCCCAAAGCCCAAGAATATTGAATTTTGAATTTGAAGAATATTGAATCTAAGTCTTCCTTCCTAGCTAGCTCCAATCTACTAAAATACGCTGCTTCCATAGACCCTATAACTTGAAAAACTCTCTACTTGCATTTGATATCTGAACCAAATATTTTCCAAATTGTAGCTATAACCATAGAATAAGAACTTCAGTTAGTAGTCAACCCCAAATTGAAAAAAAATACACTCAACAACCCTGACAACTGGTCTACCAAACTTTGCTTAAGAACCTCTGGTGAGGGAGAACCTACCTTCCCCTGAAGCAGTCCATTCCAATTTAGGTTATTTCTATTAGTAAAATTTTCCTCACGTAAAGATTTAATCTGTGTCTTAGCAACATCCATGGTCACTCCAAATTTTGCTCTCTGGGGTCAATCAGAATAAGCCTAATCCTTCCATGTGGCAGCATTTAAAATATTTCAAGAGAGTTCCCAAATCTCTCCCTAAACTTTCCTTTCTACAGATTTAAATATTTCCAATCTCTCAACCAGTCTTGAGGCAGCCTCTTGTCTGGTCAAATTTGAAATAATAGATTCAATAACTTAAGTTACAGGAAAATGTACCCACAGACAAATTAGTCAAAAATAAACTATTCCCTGATGCTAATCATCTAACGTAGAGAGAGCAAAAGTAGCATGACCCTTGAGAAAGCATGCAGGCTTCTAAAAAATAAGAATACTTTTAGTAAAGTATCCTAGCTATCATGGTTACTATGAGAGTCGGCAATAATTACCTACAGTTGCCCAATCTCTGAAATTTTAGAAAGCAATCAGGCAAGCCCCAAGATTTTAGTAAAGGATTTTGCATAATGTTTAAAGAAAGGAGCTGTTACTTTTTCCCCATTTAGAGAATTCTCAGACTCTTTCTGGTGTTACATGGCACAGAGCAAAGATTGCTAGGAAGTGGAGGTTTGATGTTATATTCAGGCTCAGTCATTTACCATATGACCATGGGCAAGTTCTGTCTAAAATATTGTTTCCTTCTCTGTGAACCCCAGAACCCTCTCTGTCCTCCTGCCTGCCTGTCATCCCTTCCTCTCACAGACTAGCTCCAATCCTGATTCTTTGACCCCAAGAGTCTAGAGAATTCAGCATTGGGGAGATAAAAGGCCATCATGTCCATTTTATAGATGAGGAAACCAAGGCTCAGTCAGGTTATGCAATGCCCACAGTATACAACTCCTGTCTGAAGCAGGATTTGAATAAGGATTTGATTTCCCTGACAACAACCTCAGAGAAATCTCTTGATCAAAGCTCAGGTAGGGTTTTGTTTTTGTTTTTTTCAAGTAGGGTTGATAACCTACATTTACCTTGTAAGAAGACTCCCAACTTGAGCAGAGACACTCAATGTATGACATGTGTACCAGGCAAGGAATAACCTTTATCTCATCCACTACTGAAAACATGTAAGGCAAAAAAGAATGAGAGGTGCACACACATACAGATAAATAAAGTCCTCAAATAGCTTGTTGGACTAACCCTGGGAGATAAAGCCACTTGAGAAGCCACTAAACAAACACTAGTCATTCCCGGCAGCCATGAAGGGTCGTCACAGTTTTGTTCTGTCTTCCCACCACAAGGGCTATTTTGACTCATTTCTCCCTTCTCTGAGAAGCATTTGGAGGAAGTCTCCTCCTACCAGCTTCTCAGGTGCTGACACTCAAAATCGGGACCTCTTAAACTCGAGCTTGTCTGTAAGATAACTCCCAGAGTGGGGAAAGCCCGCTGTGCAGATCTCTCCTCTCACGTGAGGTGCACACATACAAGTCAACTTCTGCTGAGACTCGGGACCCTAGGTGCTACCTATATTTGGGATAGAAAGTCCATTCTCAGGAATTCTGGTATATAACCTATGTTCAGAAAAGGAAACCAAAAAGCAAACAGGAACTGGACATCTAGAACTCCTCTTTCTGGTTTGTCATGTGTTTCTCCTACAAATCATCATTATTGTTAGGGTAGAGGGAAAGGGCAGAAATTCTCTCTCTAGAAAGAAGGCTTAGTTTACTGTACTCTGTTTGGCTAGGGAGGAAGGTGAGAAGATTCCTCACTTTTATTCATCACAAATGATGCTGGCTCTTCTGATAAAAGTCTGCCAATTATGTGGAGGGAGCAGCTAAGTGGTATAGTCTGAAGTCAGGAAGACTCCTCTTCCTAAGTTCAAACCTGGCCTCAGATACTTCCTAGCTGTGTAACCCTGGACACTTACCCCTGTTTCCCTCAGTTTCCTCACCTGTAAAATGAGTTGGAGAAGTAAATGGCAAACCGCTCCAAAATCTTTGCCAAGAAAACCCCAAGTAGGGTCATGAAGAGTCAGACACAACTGAAAATGATTGAAGAACAACAAATTATCAGGTGGAAATCATTGTCTCCAAAACTCAATCAAGGACCTCCCACTTCGTGAACTCTCTTCACATATAAAATGGGAATAAAATAGTCGTATTACCTAATTCATAGGTCAGTTAGAGGACAAATGCTTTGAAAACCTTCAAATATTTTATACAAACAAGTTCTCATCATTCTAATGCTCATTCTCATATTTTGTGACATTTTCGGAAAAGTTTATCAAAATGTGCACAATCACATTATATGGAAATAGTGTGGTAAAGGGACAGTTTGCTATTGCTCAGGTCACTCCACTCTGAAATTTTGTGACTTTGGCAGGGTAGAGGTGGGAAGATTCTTTCAGCATACTTTCTCAAATCTTATAAACTGTTTAAAGATTCACATTAGATAATTTGCACCAAACGATTTCTCCCCCTCCCCACTACCCCAAAGAAGAAAGAGACAAAAATGTTAATCACATTTTCCTTTTAATAATGGTTTGTAGTCAAAAGTGTAGCTTTGAAAACCTCTAGCTTGTTTGTGAAAACCTGAATAAGCTGGGGGATGGGGTGCATCCTTACTTGGAACAACATTCTGTAAAACTGTGCATTGGATTATGTTTTTGAAATTGCCATTACCAACACTGTAAATCAAATGTATCACTTTAAAAAGTCAGCTTTTGAAATTAGGTAAATGGTATAGTATAGTACCCTACTTTGATTCAAGGAGGAAGGACACACTCTTAATATAGTAAACAAAACACAAAAAGTAAACAAATCTTAAGAAATCACTAAGAATATATAATTCATATTATCATTAATATTTAAAAACTATTAAAAATAAGTTTGCCATCTTACCACTTTTTTTTCTTTTCCAGTCAGGTTTTCTCTCTGTACTATTCTCTCTTTAAAAGAAAAAATCATAACTGCCCAATCTCCAAAGTCTTTGTACAAAGATTTGTACTGTACTGCACCTGAATATTCAGTTAATCCTATGTTCTTGACAGAAGACAAAGCAGTCTTTTACTTTGGTTGTCAGAAAGATGGACCAATAAAAGCACAATTGATAGGAGGATTTAATTCTTCCTCAGGAAGAAAATACATTTGTCCTATAATGGGTTTGTAAAATCTTCCAAAGGCACCCCCTATCATCATTGCTCCCACTCCACTCTTCTGTGTGTTTGTTTTTCCTGAAAGCAAGATGGCAATCTTATTTGAGAAGGAAAGCCAGATTTCTTAAAAATAACTTAAAAAAAAAAAGAAAATGATTTCATACAAAGCAGCAAAAACATACTTTCCTCTTTGCAGAAAGAAAAATGTTAACAAGGAAACACACCAATGTAAATGTATTGTTCATAAATTTTTGCTAAATTTAATTTCACAATAAAGTCAAGATTTATTTCATGACTATTGCTTAACCTCATTGGTACTGTCAGGAGAAGATTCTTTGGCATCTTCAGTCTCTCTTGTATTTTCTTCTTGATTTAGATTTTCAATCTCAGATTTGGTCCCATTAGGTATAGAGTTTTCACTATTTACAAATCCATTTTCTGTGACTTCTCTGTCAGTGATAGCTTCTTCAATCTTTAAGTCCTCCTGTACCTCAGCCTCATCCTCCAGGTTTCTGAGGACAATCGGGAGTCTAGAGTCTGCCACAGTGTTCTCTAACAAGGCAATATTACTCTCTTCGTATTTGGGAAGTGGAGTTCCTTCCTCCATTTGTTTGCAATAGTACTCTTGGTTGGCAGCTGCGCTCTTTACGGCTTTTTCCAAAATCTCTTTTTCTCCTAAGCGTAGTTTGATGGCCATTGTTGCATGAAAGGTAAGGTCATGGGTTGCCAAGAAGGATTTATCTTCCTGGAAAGAAGAAGGGGGAAGAAAATAATCAAATTCATTAAAGAAGTCTAAATGAGATAGTGTGCCAGTATATACAACAGAAAACTTATTAAGATTTTTAAGTAATTATGCAGCAAAAAGGGTATGGTGCTATTAAGGAGGTATGTGTAGAAAGAGCATAGTAACAACTTACATTTACATAGTGCTTTATATAGGTATCTCACTTGATGATCATAATAATTTTGTGAAGTAGGTATGTCATGAACATTTCTCCTCAGTTTATAGGAGAGGAAACTAAGGCTCAAAGAAGTTTTGGGACCTGTCCAAGGCCACATAGATCATTAAGTTAAATGATCAAGTTGGGAAGTGAATCCAAATCTCTGACTCTACATCCAGCATTCTTGCCACTGCCACTGCAATTTAAAGTTAGTGGCTGAGAGGCAAACATTTAGAGCATCAAGCACAACTTCTATTCAATTCAGTAGGAAGTGAAAGGATTAATAAAAACAATTTCTACCTTTGTATTTTAGTAAAAAATGTCATTACGACTTTTGTATCAAAATTTTAAATAGAACTGATGGTGATTTATGACTCAGGTAAAAAGCAATAGCAATTTGCATGAGTTTGCATTTGCATAATATCTCATATTGAGAAATTAATTCAATAAATGTCTAATAAGTACCTATTATGTGCAAGGCACACTGGCCTAGGCATTGGGAGATACAATGAAAGGAGAAATAGTCCTGGTCTTCAAAGAGGTTACGCTGTAGTAGAATGGACCAGAGACTACAGAATGCATTCAGTGTAAAGGAGGTCTGAAACTCTGGTATCAAACTCAAATAGAAATGGGGACCCTGAAACCATCCCTTTGGGATGTATATTGACTTCAAAAATCACATAGAAGTATTATATTCTGCTCGTATTTATTTTGTTAAAATATTTCTCAATTGCGTCTTAATTTCATTGGGACCACGCTCAAGAGTGTTACTGTAGGTCACGAGCAGCCCATGAGCTGTGTGTTTGATATCTCTATCCTAAAGTTATAAGGAATGTGTGGAGGGAGAAATCATTTTCAGTTGTGATTGAGCCTCAACAATAACCACGACCCTTTATTAGGTATCTGCTATATATATAGTGCACAGTTAGGCCCTGGAGGACATGGAAAGAAAAAAAGGCATGGTCCCTGCCCTCAAGGGGTTAACAATCTAGTAGTAATATAGCAGAGTGCAAACCAATACACAATTGCAAAATGGAATTACCTCAATAGTTGTTTTATAAGTTTTTAAAAGAAGGGATGCTCTGGCTTCAAGGAATGTCCAGAGTTTGACTTCGTTATCCCAGCTAACAGGAAATTCAGAATTACCCAATGTGAAGATTCGGTCAATGGCATGTTCTCCTATCAAATGTTCTTTTAGCTCTTCTATAAGAAATAAAAAGAAAGGGTTGTCTGTCAATTGGGAAAATAGTTCAAATATTAATTTCAGTAATTAACATAGCTTAGAAAAATATCTTTTTTTCAATCATGCCATTTTCTCCTGGCTTTCCCATGATCATCTGACCATGATATTCCTAGATTTTCTATAGTGTTTTGGCAGTTTTAGATGAGGAAAATGAGATATAAGCCTCAAGTTTTAATTTCTATGTCAAAAGAAGGTCCTTGATACCATGGTATACAATACTCCCCCTAGTCCTCATTTACAGTGAGGGGCCAATCAATGAGGTTGTTTCATAAGTTTGGCAATGCCCTCCTTTTACCACAATTACTTAGGGCAAAATATACTAAAGTTGCAATGACTTCAAAGCCAAAGTTAACTTCAACAGGTCCAAAAAGGCTTCCAATTTTAAATTTGCATGAAACAAATTCTGCTGGGTTGACTTGACAAATTGGCTTCTTTACCCTCAAAATAAGTAATTTCCCAAACAAAAACAATCAAGAAACTATCCCATGAAAATTTTAGTCAATGAAAATTTGATATGTCTCACTCATAAGAAATTTAAATACAAATCACAAGTAAATGAGTGAATGTCTAAATTACACCTAAATATATTTCACAGGAGGGGGAATGCAACAACTGCTATAGGCATATTATTTCCAAAAGACCAAAATATGCCTAGCCTATTCACACCAAGAAATATATTTGTGCTTCATTCGTAATTATGAGGACAGTATCTCTTTCAAAGTAAAATGCCCCACAGCTGTCCTTAGTTATAATTTGAAATGAAGAACTTTTGTTGCCAACAACACAAACTTTTATTAGTACTAGATGGATCTTCTCAAAACAATTAAATCTCCTCATCCTACATATCAAATGCAGATAAAATTCTGAGCTAGAAAAGTATCCTAAATAATTATTTGGAGGGAAAATGAATAAGAAAAAAATAATTTTTGATAGTCTATGAGAAATTTCATTAATGTATATACTTTTACCAATTATCATTATTAGTTCAGGTTAAGAATGGGTACTTTTTATACATTTTTCTTACTTCATAAACAGACCTCTTATGCCACTTTGTTTAAACTTGTCTTCTTATATTCATCTTTCAAAGTATGGAAGAAGTGATATTACATAATCATGATTCATCAAGAGAAATGTGAATCTATTGTAGTCTTCTGTGCATGTCCTCTTAGCTCTTCTTGTCCTCCATTAAAATGTGCATTTCATGGAGGGAGTATATTTTATTTATCTTTGGGTCCCCTTCTATCCTTTTTACTTCCCATTCAACCCAAACCCTAGGAACTTAACACAATGTCTTGCACATAATAGGCATTTTATAAATGTTTTCTGAATTGAAATGAATGTCATACACACTCAGGATGGATATATGCTACTTTTGAAAAGCAACAAGACAAGAAAAGGGACTAGATAAAATTGCTACTTCACTGGGAAAATAACTAGAAAATGAAAAATGAGATCCTGTAGTAATAGAGATATGTAAAAATCAAGTATAACTTAAAAGTGGTGTATGATTTTACATTCTTTCCTGAGTTCCACAAATGCTTAACCATACAGTAATGGAGCGCTGATAGCAAGGTACTGGTAAAACAACAGTTTGGCCCAACTTTTACCAACTCTCAATCCCTATCTGAGCTGAGAATACACTAAATTGTAGTCACAATGAAAGGGAAAAAAAACAAAAACCAAGATATTGCCAAGATCTACTAAGGACATTGTTGAAATGAATGCCATCTTTTCTAGGGTCAGTAATATTTGTCATATATTTAAATAGATAACAATGTATTACTTCATTCTACTTAGTAAAAATCTTTTGTCAACTACACTAAAAATTTATTGTTATATATTCACTTCTACTCTGTATTCTCTGAGGTCCTTCAAGTATGGTGATGGGCTCTTTAAACATAGGCCTTCATACTCATATTGATCAGTTACCTTCTTTCTTTTCAAAGTCAAAGACTAAACCCATAACCTCAACTAGGCGTTTTTCATATGTGTGCCAGGAGGACCAAGAAAACTATGGAAAGAACTGTTATGAAATATCACCCGCTCTGGGCAAACAACTTGAAGTTAGGCCTTTATGGAATAGTTAGCAGAAAAATTAGGAAGTCAGCAACCTTAGATGGAGTTCTAGCTGTATCCCTCAACTTCTCTAAACCTCAATTTCCTCATCTGGATGACGGAGTTAAATAATATTTGTATGACCTACTTCACAAGGCCATAGTATGAGAAGGGATCTGAACACTTTAAAGTGCTAGATGAATGAGAGAATCATATATAAAATGCTAAGTTAAGATTATGTTAATAATTGACATTTATATAGTACTCTAAAGTTTGCAAAATGCTTTACCTACATGATCTCATTTGAGCCTCACAATAGCCCTGTGAAGTGGATCTTAGAGATATTATTATCCTCATTTTACACATGAGTAAACAGACTCAGAGATATGAAGTGAACTTGTCCATGATCACATAGGTAGTAATTATCAGGATTTGAATCCATGTCTCCACGTTCGGCATTCTATCCACTATGCCATGTGGCTTCTGCACTTTTTTCCTACAGAAACATGTTTGTCAGTACTAATTTAAAAAAAAAATCAGCAGATAGAATTGAAAACTTTGAAGTAATTTGTTTTTAATTACCTTGGGAGTAAATGAAGATGAGAAAAAGGTGCTACTTTAAAGTTCATAATGGTTAATTACAGAGAGCACAATGGATTTATAGTCAGATGACCTTGGTTCAACTCTAATGTTTACTGCCTTTGCAACTTTAGGCAGACTTTTGTCTATAAGCCTCAGCTTTATCATCTATAAAATGAAGCAACAGGACTAGACAATGTCTAAGGCCCCACTTAGTTCTAATAAATTCTCCACTAGGCAAAATGGAACCAAACTTCAAGAATATGATATGCCTCATTCCATTTAATCTGAACCTATCCAAACTGACTACTGGTTTCTACTTGCTCACAAATGAAAGGAAACGGTTATCTTTAGGCAAGGAGAGCATGATCCAAATATATTCTGTTACAAAGTCAAAGGAAGGCAAAGAAGGGGCAGTTGGGTGGGGCAGTGGTTTGGGAGCCAGGCCTTGAGACAGAAAGTCCTGGGTTCAAATCTGACCTCAGACATTTATCCTAGCTGTGTGACCCTGGGCAAGTCACTTAACTCACATTGCTGAGCCCTTACCACTCTTCTGCCTTGGAGCCAATACACAGTATTGGTTCTAAGACTGAAGGCAAGGGCTCTAAAATAAATAAGTAAACAAACAAACAACAAAAAAAGGAAGGCAAAGAAGTGTCTATGCTCAAAGATGTAGACAATCATCATCAGTTCATCGTATGTTGAGTTTTAGCACTAAGGTCAAAACATAGAGGTCACTAGGAAATGAGTAACTGTTGATAACATTATTGGTTCTCATCAAATGTCAATACATATGCAAGTCTTAAAATAAGTATTCATTTTAATTATAATAATACTCCTTTTTAGGCCAGGAAATTTGGGGATGGAAAAAACCCAATTATAGTATTATATGCTGAGAAATTTCCTAGGTCTCTCTAAATTCTAAAATGATTGCATCCAATGATGCTTAATTAAGTTGGCCATAAGCTAGAGCCTACCACTGGGCCTTGATCACAGTTAGCAGTAAAAATAAATAAATAAATTGTTAAATTGGATTCAGGAAATCTTTTTGTTCTAAAACAGGGGTTTTCAACATTTCAGGCATCTAAGAGCCCTTTGCTTATCTGGTGAAACCAATTAACCCTTTCCCAGAATAATGTGTTTTAAGACATAAAGTAAAATACACGGGATCACACAGCAAATCAATTATTTTGAAATAAAGAACCCATTTTGGAGAAAATTTTGCTTCAAAGCCATCTGTTGTAACAAGGTTTGTCCCAATGTCAAGCTATGGTCTGACATTAAAAGTCTAATAAAGAGATTCAAAATATATAATTATAAAATGAAATTTCTTAATTTGTTGCTAGTTATTACCTGGTGAAAATAAAGGTGTCTCATGGCTACCTGATTATAAAATTTTGTTGATTTACAAAACTTAAATTGATGTGAATTGATTTTTTAAAATACAGGATATTTAATTCTAATGAGATTTTAAAACAATTTTGAGATATTTTATCATGTAAGCTATGAATGTAGATTTGAAAGATACTTAAAATTATGATAATCATAATAATAAAAGTACTAATTTATAAAGTTTTTAAAGATTTACAAAGGACTTTCTTCACAATCTGTGAGGTAAGTAGCAATAAAAATGATAAAATAGGTAGCAGTTAGCACTTCAAGGTTTAAAAAGCACTGCATAATTTTTATCTTATTTGATCCACATAAATATAGGAGATAAGCATTATTATATCCATCTTATAGATAAAAAATCACTAAGGCACAAAGAGGCTATGATTTGTCTAGGATCACACAGCTAGCAAGTGTATAAAATGGGATTTGAACTCAGGTCTTCCTTACTCTGTGTGCAGTACTTTTATTTGCTGGATCACCTAGCTGCCTAGATGGTACATGCATTATTATTATCATCCCCATAAAAGATAACAATAATATAGCTACTATATATGTTCATTTTGCAAAGTAATTTACATGTATTATCTCATTCAAATTTAATAACCCTATGGTTATAATTATTCACATTTCATTTTGGGATAACAATAAAGATGAAGACACTAAGGCTAAGAGGGTAAGGGACCTGTCTTGGGGTCACACAGCTAGTTAAAGCAGGGCTGGAATTCAGGCCTTCCTGAGGCCAGGTGCAGGGTGACCTATTCCAGGTCGCATGGCTGGCAAGTACCCAATGTGGGACTGAGCTCAAGGCCTACAACTTTAAATCCAGGATTGTTTTGGCTATATTCAGCTGCATTATTGATAGAGAAAATACAAAAGACAAATATTTGTGAAATACAAAGTAATATTTACAACACAAGGATTTCAGTCAATGAAACATTTTCAACACAAATCAGCCTGACTTCTTTTGCCTCTCCTCACAAATTGTTTTAAAGCATTTCTAACTTTAATTAGAAAGTCTATTTTCTTTACACTTCCTGAAAAATTCTTTTTAAGACAAAAGGACTTTTTATGAAATGATTTACCTTCAGTCATACAGAATACTCGAAGGAAGGCCAGAAGTTGAGCAGAGATGGGAGGCTCAGTAAAGTGCAGGGCAAAAACACTGGAACTAACAGAAACAGTAAGCAGAGATCAGTCACAACAGTGTAATTAATTGACGTGCTCCAAAGCAAAATCCCTTAAACTTATGATACACGTGGTTCTTTTCAAGGAGAACTAAAAGGATGATGAGTCATACAACTCTCTAGAAGGAACTATAGAAGAACAAATTCCAAATATTTTAAGTAGGAGAGAAGGTAATGAAAACAGAACCTTTGCAATAACCTTTGTGATTTGTTATAAACTAATATAGTTTCAATTTCAAATTCTGATTTTAAAACATATTAATAATTTATAAAAATTTAGTAGTTTTATCATTAATCAAATATTGTTAAATTCAACAGTAAAAAGTATAATATAATCAGTTTCCATTAAAGATGCCTCCTCTTTTACATGGAGAATAATAAATCATAATTCTCATCTTCATCATCTTATTCTGGAGAAAACAAACTGAAAAAATTTAACTAGAAATTCTTGAAATGACTTAACAGTCATTCAGTATGGACAATTCAATATGGCAGATAAGGGAAGAAAAGAATTAAATGAAATAAACTGATCCATATCATTAACCTTTCCATGGTGAAAGACATTGACAATACTTACATAGTTATTTAATTTAATGAGGATTTCAGCTTTTGCTATATTCCCAGGAACTGATTGTGAATGTTCCCAACAATTATGTTTATCCAAAAACTTTAGTAAATTACCATACACCTAAATGCTTTAAATTTGCTAGCTAGCAGGTATAAAAAGGATTAAGGCAAACTACTGAGGAGCAGTTTTATTAGTACCTTAATTAAATATTATGCAATTGGAGATATTTCAAGTTATCAGAGGGAAAGACTGACCAGTTGACTTCTTTACTTACGTTGGAATGCCAGCTCGAGCCAAGACTTCAGCTTTCATTGCATATAGCCTGTCACTTTTGCTCACTCCAAGCTTTATTTTCACTCTGTCATGTGAATTATTGTCAAAGAAAAAACCACTGTGGATCACAAACTCTGCATTTGATCGGGTGCCATAAAAAATGTAAATCTAAAAGGATGTAAAGAAAAATGAAGGCACATAAAAAAGCTTAACACCTGTTTAGTACAGACATGAGGTACAGTATTACTTCTTGTAAACTTAACGCCACTTTACATTAATGAGACGAAATATCTATAAAGTTCTAATCCAAGAGCCAGGGAATGGGAACAGAACTAACATCTCAATTGATGAAAGTAGGGGTCCCCAGTTCTTCTTGGGGACAAGGTTTGAAGCCCTATGAAGCTTGGGATTTGCTTCTCCAGGACCCAGAGATGTGAAAGAACCTCCCAATTTGCCAGGCTAACAAATCCATTGGAGAAAATAACACCTATGTTGTAGAACCATCTAAGAAAACAGTGTCTCAATCTTCCACTGCTACTGAATGCCTAGCTATGAAGGGGAGAATGCTAATATTAAATCCATCCCAGCACTCCCTTCATCAATGAACCCAGAAAGATATGATCCTGGCCCCTTTCAGAGGACTGGGTTTAGAGGCTTCACATAAGAGTCTATTGCCTTGTGCAAAGGTAGTATCTTCCCTGCCCTGTTTTTAATTCATCTGAGGAAAAAATAATATTCTGGCCTTCTATGATCAATGAGTACCTACCCTGGTAGATGGAGATATAATCTATTCTGCCCTATGCCTGCTACCACTGTCTTAGGAAACAGCTTTGTAATCAGAGCATTCAGGTATGTGGTAGCCACTGTTAATACCCATTCCCTGCTCTAACACCTATAGTTTCCTTTAACATTACTAGAGCTAGAAGCATGGAGATCCACCCACAAACTCTCAGATTGTATTTGGAGACCTATTTGCCTGGGAACTTATTGCTATTTATGGAAGCATTTTCTACTCTTTCCTGTTAACCGAAGAAAACTGGCTTAGCTTTCCATAATCAACATTCACGCAGACATAAAGCTTCTTAGCACTAGGACCCACTTTGGCAGCAGGCACAACTAGAGAACAAGCATATAATACCATATATGTGCTATCTTTTGGGTGTATGTTATTCTTATACAATGACTGGATAAGGAAAGAAATGGTGCCATGTATTAATTCAGTCAATTACTGGAGGTTTTTAATAACCCAGATGCATCCCAGAATCTTTCTGTTGTCTCCCTTCTTCTCTAGTTCTGGGAGACAGAAGAGACTGACAACCATTTTCAGGCACCACAGTGCCCTGCAGGATGGCTGACCCTGTCATCCCCTCCTTTATCCTAGGTTTTTAAATCTCTACTTTCTCTCATATACTTGTTCTTTGGAATCATCAATTTTCTATGTGAAAATTCTCTTCCTCTGTTACTATTTCTTACTTTTTCATTTTCATCCATCTCAGTTCTCCCTTTCCTGTTTCTCTACCACACTCAACTTCTCTCTTCCACTGTGCTTTCCAGAAAGCCCCTCCCTATTCCACTGTTAGCAAATTTCATTTCATCTTAAACCTCTTACTCTCACATTCAGACTGTCTTTTATCCTTGAATTCCTGGCTCCTTGTGTTTGTCAAACCTCCAACAAGGCTTCTTCCACTACCTGATTTCTCTGCTCCTGTCTGAAGGGTATTGATTGCTGATGAGGAACACAACCACAAAACTGGGTCCATTCCAGATCTGTGTTATCTAATTTCACTTGAGCTCTACTGCTACATAGAAATCCTCTTATTCTTCCAGGATGAACTCTCCAACATACTCCCAATGTGGCAGTTCCAAACTTACTCTTCTTAAAACCATCACACTGATTTCTCACCTATCTGTCTAAACAAGGAAAACCTTGTTTCCTACTTTCCTGAGAAACTAGTGGTTACTTTCCATGTGTTCCCTCTATTCCATTCCATAACTCAAAAGCATAGTTCATTACACTCCCACCCACCAACTCCTATTTTCCTATCCTTTGCTTTAGTTCTTAAGAACTGATTCTCTGCCTTACCACAGCCAACTCCACTACCTGTACCTTTAATTCTCTTCTGCTCACTCCATTCCCACCTCTCCCTTTTCTCCTAGGAGTCTATCTCTGATTATTCCTGCTTCTTCTCATTTTTAATCTCTCCTTATTAAGTGTTTGCTTCTCTATTGTTTCAAATATGTATGCATCTCCCCATTAGTAAAAAGTTTTCATTTGACCCTGCCACCTCACCTTATATTTCTTCTTGCTTTCACAGCCAAACTCCTAGGCTGAACTGTCTAACTTATTGCCTATATATCCTCCTCACTTTACACTTTTTCTCAGATCTTTGGATTCTGGCTTCTGACCACACTACTCAATGGAAACTACTTTCTCCAAGGTTGTCAATGATCTCTTCTTATTAATTCTGATGGTCTTGTCTTAGTCTATATTCTATTTGACTTCTCTGTGTCTTTTAATATTAGTGATCATCCTTTCCTCCTAGAAATTTTTTCTTCTCTTGGTTTTTATGGCACCATTCTCTCCTGAATCTACTCTTATCTGTCTAAACACTCCTTATCTGTCTTCTTTGCTGGATTATTATCTATCTTCCACCCTACTAAATATGAGTATTCATTCCCCAGGGCTGTACTAGGCTTTTTTTCTCTCTGTTCTGTATAATCTTTTACTTGGTGATCTCATCAGCTGTCATGAGCTCAATTAATATTTCCATAAAGAGGACTCTTAAATCTGTACAATTAATGAAATTCCTTCCTAGTCCCATACTGCCATCCTTCTATTAGATATCTCTATTTTAATATGCCTTCTAAATCTCAAGCCCAATATGGAATTCATCACCTTCCCATCTAAATCTACTCCTCTAAAACTCCCTATTTCTACAGAGGACAATTTATCTATGTTTGCAACCTCAAAGTTATCCATACCTTTCCTTCTCCTTCATTCCTTTTTTCAATCTATTCCCAAGTTATGTCACTTCTATCTTCACCATATCTCTTGCTTCAGTTGTCTCCTCTCCACTTTATACTGTCATTATACTAGTTCTAACACCTTTTATCTAGATTATTTCAACAGTCTGACTGGTCTACCTGTTTCCAATCTTTCCATGCTGCAATCAAAATCATCTTCCTTCAGGCCACGTCAATTTCCCAGCTCAAAAATCTGTGACTATCTAGTGCTTTCAAGGACAAAATACACATGTTCAATCTGACATTTAAATGGTATGGACCATACGAACATTGCCTTCTCTTGAAATTCTTAGTCTCCTTCTAGGCTTGGTTCAGTTCATGTGACACTTTCTTTTGGAACTCTTTCTAATCCTCCTAGTTGTTAATGTGCCCCCCCCCCCAATTTCTTGAATTCACTCATTTGTACACACATACATACACATTCACCTCATCCACCCCCTGAAATATGTAAATTCTTTCAAGACTGGGACTGTCTTAGTGTTGTTTTGTATTCCCCATTGCCTAACAGAATGAACCAAATATATTGTAATTAATACAGTTAACTAGACTTGAATCTACCTATTTTAAAAAATTTAGTATCTGAAAAAAATACTTCTATGATAAAATTCAAATAAGTTGTACAATTTTTCCAGCACTCCTCATTAAATGAGATGGGCTGAGGAAAAGCATCATACTACAGGAAGGGGAGTCAACTACTCTGAAGTACAATTGATGGTATTAGCATTATACAAAAGATCTTTGATCCCTGAATTCATCTGATCTTTCATACTATCCTCTTCTCCTTCCAATGGGCAACGAATCTATTACTTTTACGATTGAATTTTAAAATTCACTATGTTCTTCCTCTCCTTTTTATACAGGAGAGTCTATTCTGGAATAAGAGTTTAAAGCAACGAGGTTGGAATTTTATTACTAAATCAGATAGCAATTTTCCACCAAGTAGTAGGTTTTATAAACATTCCTTCAGAAACAGAAGAACAATACTTTGCTAGGCAAAGAGTTTCTTTGGTTTCAATTGGGATTATAGAAATAGTCTTAAGTTAGTTTTACTTTTCAAAAGATGTATATAATGATAAGATGAATAGAAATAAAGCAGGTTTGATATTTATACAGAAGAATATGCACAAAGATTACTTATTAAAATTCCCAAATTATTAAAGGGAGAATTTTTATATTTAAATACAGAAACAAAACAGGAACAGATCTCAAGTCTCCCAGACCACACAGCTTCTTCACAAATTAAAAGGCATTCATTTATACTGACAATATGAAAGGGAATAGAATGAAACAGCAAGTATTTTCTTATACAATCCTAACATTTATTTGGAGTTGAGTGGAACAAAATTTATTTTTAGCTTAAATTGTTACCAATGTTTACATTAGTCATATTTTACAACTTATTTTTAATGAGTATAGATCAAGATTCAATTCAAATTACAACATATTTATTCTATATTTCCAAAGAGTTTTGGGTGTTATAGTTAACATGTGGTCCACAATGCAAGTATCATGCATTTTTAAACCAGTGAATTAATAATTACAAGGAATTTATTTGATAACAATCTTTCAGTCTACATAATATGACACTGTGTGAAACATACCTGTTCTCCAACATTAAAATCTTGCAGTGCTACACATTCACAACGATCATCTTCTAGGTTGTAACCAGTAGTAATCTAGTCAAGAAGGGAGAGAAATGATGATTTTCATAATTCACTCTGATTCATCAGTTTTGCTACATACTAGATCATCCCTGAATATTTTCTTAAAATTGCCATAATAATTGCATAAAAGCTCAGATTAATTGCATCTTTGCTAGAAAAATCTCACAGAAGAAAATTAACTTATTTGAAGAAAAAGGAATTCTCTAAAGAAAATATATTCCACAGATTTTAAGTGGATTGTCCCAACCAAGAATAAAAGTTTATTACAAAGTAGTTGCATTCACAGTCCGTCTCATGTGACACTGAATCAATAGGGTAACAATTCTATGTCATACTCATCAACTGCCAGTGCATTCTTTTCTCTCAATAAAAGAATGGATAACTCTGGCTCTTTGGGGAATACTATTTTTGGAGAACTCCAATTTACTTGCAAACAATCCCTTTATCAGAAATTAGGTAATTATTCTGAGAGGCTGAAGAGGGTTTCTAAGGCAGCATACAGGGTAGGAAAAAAAGAAAGGTTCATTCTATAACAGATACATATTTTATTCTGAAATCATGACAATAGGCCCCTTAGGTAAGTAAAAGAAAATGAAAAATAAAATTAAAATGATAATTTCATTTTATCATTATTATAATTCTTTTGGACTATAATGTGAAGATTTCCAAGCATTTTACAGAGTAGTTCAACCTCCAAAGCTCCCTTATATGAAACAGCATAACAGTTTTTATTTAAACTATAGGTTCTAAGGTCTCTGAGGGATGAGATGACTAGGTCTGACATTCAGTGTATCTCCCAAGCAATTAGTATGTTGTTAGGCAACCATCAAAGGGTCAACAGAGAAGTCTAATGTTAGAGCTTGAAGGAATGATAGAGAACATCTAGTTTGTTTATTTTACAGTTGAAGAAACTAGAACTTAGGGAGGCAGTTACTTGCGTAGTCCCACATAGCAGGAAGAGCTGGAATTTTAACTGAAGTTTCCTGATCCTTTGCCTTTCCACAACACTGTGTTTGCTAATATCTTACATCATAAATGGGTAATAAAAGGTCTATCAACAACTAAAGTACAGGGGTATTTTAGTTAATAAATATCTTGGGTCCATTCATTCAATAAATATTATTAAGACAATATAGTACACAGAGAGAGGTATAGTGGGAAAAGCACTGAACACAGACTCATCAGAATAGGGGTGTCAATCCCAATGTTGCTACTGACTACATGTGTGACTAAAGGCAGGGCGACTCAAATTCCTTTCCACATCTAAATTCTATTTCTAAGTAGTTATTATGTGTATTTGTGCCAGGTGGAAAATGGGATATTTTTAAAAAGTATGAAAAAAGATAAATAAGAGTTAGTCCTCACTCAAGCAATTTATATTGCAGCCGCTAGTTATACATTACAAAAGAGATACAAGATTCCAAGCAAATTTAGTGCTTTTGGAGAAAAGGCCATTTTTGCTTATTAATTAAATATGCTTGACAAGAAAAAAAGAGCTTAAAGAGGTGCAAAGTGATTAACCTTACATAATCTCATTTGAGTATCACAGCAGTCCTAAGGTGGGTGGTACAGGTATTATTATCTCCATTTTACAGATGAAGAAACTGAGGTTTGGAAAGATTAAGTGACTTTCCCAGTCACACAGTAAGTATCAGAGATTAAAAGTGAACTTGATTATTCCTGATTTAAGTGTGGAACTTCACACACTATGTCACTTTGCCTCTAAGCTTACGTATGGCAGCTACAATGTCCTATAAAAATTTCCTTTATAATGCAACTGTCACACTGTTATTTATCATATTAAATCAGTGTTATTGAATCATAATTACAACAAATATTTATTGTCTACTATGTGCCAGCACTATCCTGTGTTCCAGCTACTGTCCTTTAGTGATAGAAAAAGAGTCAAAAGATAACCCCTGCCCTGAAGGAGCATACAATCTTTTTTCTTTTTTTTTGTGAGAAATAATTTTATTTTATTTTTTAATTAATTTAGTCAATTTAGAACATTATTCCTTGGTTACAATAATCACATTATTTCCCTCCCTCCCCTCCACCCACCCTACTTTCAGCTGACACACAATTTCATTGAGTATTGCTTAGGAGCATACAATCTAATGAGAGAGACAACCAGCAAATATATATGTAAAGAAAGCTAAATAGGAAATAATTAATAAAGGGAAGGCACAGTTGAATTTGTTCACCAAGGAGTCAAGATGAGAAGAGAATGGCTAGTGCATCAGAGATAGCCTGGAAGAGAACTGAGAAGTCATGGGATTGGAAATCACGGTGAGAATAAAGAGTATGTAAGGGAAGGCAGAAGGAGAGGTAAAAAGTCAATAAAATTATGGTCAGATACAGAGACTTCAGAATACTCAGAACATGGAGGTAGTACATTTGTGGATGATGGCAAGGTCAAGGATATGACTATCTTTGTGTGTTCATGGGAGGTTCAGATATGTGAGAGAGACAGTGTGTATATTCAAGTCCCCTAGTATGAAGGCAGGAGTTGGGAGAGAAGAGAAAAATTGTGAGCCAAATAGCTAGCTTATTGATGACAGGGGAGGAGTGACCTAGGAGATCTATAGACAAGAACCACCAGGATTGTGATTGGGTGGTAGATATGTGTAGCACAAACCTCAAAGGACAAGAAGTTACTGAGAGGTAGCAGTAGAACTGGGAAATGGCAATGGGGATTGTTGTATTCCAACCTTGACCAGTGAGCTTCAAGAAATGAATGAGGTACATTCAGCACTGGAAAGGGAAGCCAAGGAGACTGTCATCAGGGAGAAAGCCAGGCAACAGTAAAACTAGGTGGATGGAGTGGAAAAGGAAGACAACTAAGATGAAGGGAAGTTTTTTACCTATGAAATAGGCATTCCAGAGGGCATAGTGGAAAGCCTAAGTGAAGTCAGGATGAAACTTTGGGGAAAGAATGTTGAGGCGGACAGGAATGTGGAACTAGATTGGTAGAAGTTTTGAAATGAGGTTTGGATGATGACCTGCAGGAGTTCAGACACTGAGCTATGAAGGGTATGACCAGGTAGGAAAATGTTAATCATTGCATTGAGAGCACCACTCCTCTACCCTCAAAATACAGGCATGAAAGGAGATGGGAGGCCTGATGTCACAGGGAAGATTGTTTTTCTTTGCATAGAGGAGTCTTTATATCTCAGCTATGTGACTGGCTGGGAGCAGGATGTGGAAGATCCCTCGTACTGGTACAGAAGGAAGCAGTTGCTTTGGGGCAGATGGAAGATGCCTGGCCTGACTTTCAGCAGCCTTCCTTGAGGGAGAAGCGGCTACCAGTGGTAGATGGAAGGTGAAACATTTTGGCATATTTGGCAAAAGTCGGCCAATCAATAGTGACAATCACATCAGGTTGTAAAGATATCAGTTAAATACATTTTAGCAAAAAACCCAAGTATTGTAAATACTTAATTTGCTTTTTCTGACTCAAAACCATTATCTTATTAATATATTTTGAAAGATGGAATAAGGCCTTTTCTTTTCACCTCCCAGCACTAAGCCTTTGTTATAAATGTATATCAAGATCACAAGTATGGAGTGATTAAAAGAGGGGAAAACAAAAAAGAATGTGAAGAGATTTCTTCCTCTGACAAATAACTTCAGAAAACTAGTTGCTAAGAGGTAATTAGAATATTGTAATGACAAAAGACAAGATTTCCACATATAACATTTTCATATTAACACAGTCCAATTTATCTGTATGAATCAGTATGAAATCCTTTCCATTGTGATGGTATCAAAGAATGAGGCAATTGGAATTAGTCGGTATTTACTTTTGGGTGCCCTTTCATCCTAGTTGGTTAAAATTTCATATATTCAAATAAAGGAATTGGTTATTCATATAACCAATGGGGAAAAGCTAGGTGACACCGTGGATAGAGCACTGGGCCTGAAGTAAGGAAGACTCAACTACCTGGGTTCAAATCTGGCCTCAGACACTTATTAGCTGTGGGACCTGGGCAAGTCACATAATCGTCCGTGTTTCCTCATCTATAAAATGAGCTAGAGAAAGAAATGGCAAAACATGCCACATTTTTACCATGAAAATCCCAAATGGAGTTATGAAGAATCAGATAAGACTACAAATGACTAAACAACAAATATTCATAAAGCACATTTCTATACTTGGGCTACTGGTAGCCAACACCATAAAAAGTCTTCCTTTTCAGCTTACACTGGACAACCCTTAGGAAGGCAACTTCATTTTATGTTAAGTTTTAAAGCAAATGATGAAGAATTTCTTTTAAAAATTATTTCTTGTAGTTCATAAATATGAATTTAAAAGTTGTCTACATTTGTTTATTGAATTCCAGAACAGCCTAGAAATATGCCTCTCAACTTTTGGTTGGGCTAGTATGTACATTTTCTGAATGTTGTTTTTATTTACTATTGGCTACGCTGGTTTCGCTTTGATGAAATAGACTTACTTAAATTCTTCCCTTTCTGCTTCCATAACCAGGTTTTTGGGACATTGCTGGAAGCAGACAGTGTTGCTGGGTTACAAATTTCTACCCACTCCCTTAGAGATATAGTCAGGATAGAAAGAAAAAAAAAAAGCAGGGCAAATATGAAAAGAGAAATTCTGATCAACCAAGCTAATTTTGTCCTTTAGGAACACTATTTTATGTTTTATCAAAGTAAAACCTTGAAAATTCCATTTTCATATTTGGATAATGGACAATAGATTCTTAAAGATGGGAAAAACTTTATTTTTTTAGAAAAATATATGTAGAAAAAACAACTAGAAGGAGAAATATGTCAAATGGCATACCTTTTAAATAGCAATTATGCTTTTGGCAAGAAACAAAACCAAATGATGTACTAGTTTAGTTCATTCAGTGAATATTTTGATATTGTAGCTTCGTTTCAGTTCAATAATTTTGGAATGTACATGGCTTTTGCTACTGGTCCAAACTGGTTCATTGTTTTTTATTTATGAATGCATTTTTAATTTCGAAAAACAGTGACAGACACTAATACACATTTGAAAAATTTAAAAAGTTAAATTGAACAAACATAATGCATTTCAAATGTCTCAATGCAAAAATAATTAAGAACAGAGTATATAAAATTATTTAATAACTCCAACAAATAATAAAAATGTCAGTTCTTTGTTCTCATTAATTATACGAACACATTTCAAAAATAATAATTTGGGAGGAAAAAGAACCTTTGTTTCCTCACCTAATTACTTTGATTCTTTGGGATACCTGTTGATAGGCCTGTAAAATTTGCACTGAGATTCCTTATCATGTATATGATATGATAATATGTAGGTATATTTTTCATTTTGTTATGCTCTATATGAATAGGATTTTAAACCTTATTCATGCTGTTTCTAAAAAAGCAAACAACATAGTGAAAAATCAAGCTAAATACTGGTATGCCACAAGAATGCATTTCAGAAATGTCTGAAAATTTCCTGCAATATATTACCATTTTGCTCATAAAGAATAATGGTCTCTTCTCTGCCCTATAACATTTTACCTGGGCACAAAGAACTATCAGATAAGATGCTATTTTATTGTGATCTCAGTGCAAAAAAACCAAAACACACACACACACACACATACACACACACACAAACACACAGTTTACCTTTTATGATATTACCATTCACAAAAATTTCCAAGTTTGTCCTATATCACAAATGTCCCCTGATGCCAAATAGAACCAGGAATAAAGGGCCAAGAGGAAGCTCACTTCCCCAACCCTAACATCAGTAATAATAAATAATAACTATTTAAACAGAGATGGAGAAACATTTAATGATGCATTACAAAAAGAGGGTGGGGGAAGGAAGAATATACATGAATATAAATAACAGTGAAAATGGATAGAAAGTGAAGGAGGACAGTGGAGGGGAAAAATAAAATGGGAAAAAAGATAATTCTCAAAGTACATCAAGCTATAAGGAAAAAAAGAACTTTGGTTCAGTTTGTAGCACAGTAAAAAGTTTAATATTGAAATCTAATGGTTCATGGTTAACATACAAGGAAGTGTGTGTGTTTATGGTTGTGTGTGTGTATGTATATGAGAAAGAAGGACAGGTGGAATGAAATTTTAAAAAAATGTTCAAAGGCCATTAACTAATAACAATTCAGCATTTTATTGAATGTTAATGCTTATGATATAAATGAAAATTTTACCAGTCCATTGGTGTGATTGCACATATCCCACAAAGGAATCAGAGCCAGTGTCACCCGAGAACCATCTTCAGTCGGAATTTGATTTTGTCGTGTCATAACAGAAGATACTGCCCACCTGCAAGAGTGAGAAATTCACTTTATCCAGGGTATAGAGATCCAAATGCACATCAAAGTATAACAAAGAGAAACTCAAGTATATATTCCCACAAATTTTCAAAACCATCTCCTCCAGCACAGAACAGAATATAATGTTTAGGCTTTTAAAGACCATTTAAGTGTAGATAAAGGATGGGTAAAGAGAAGAAAAGTAAAGGAAATTTTAAATTTCAAAGGAAATAAATGAATGAAGGGGTGAAAAATATGTTTTGTTTCCACAAAAAGGAAAGCCAGAGATGGAATAGGGTATTATGAGGTTGGCATTAATGGGCCCAATAAGGTTTTCTATGGCTCTTTATTACAAATAACATGTCATTCCTTATAAAAAAAAAACGTTCTAACCTCCTTTTTAATCAAATGCTGACTCTGCATCTTATTTCAATTTTAGCCTCAATGAAAAGTAAAGTCTATTACTATTTTATGATCAGAAATCCTCTAAGAATTGCATTGTGTGGCGTACATTATTTTCTGATTACTTTGCATAGTGATTTAAGTCTTTTTGTTCAAAAAAAGAGGACCCTAATTTACACTAAAATATTCAACTTAAAAAAAAATCTCCAGACCATCACACTAATCTTAATCTCAAGTGCCATTTGGCTATCTAAACTAATCCCCCTCCACTCCAGTTTAATGGCAATTTCTACATGGCTATTAAAATACTGATACTTATCCACTCTATTCATTATAACTTCTGAAAGAGTATCACTGTTATGATGTTTTAAATGGTCACAGCAGGCTTACTTCTTATTGAGTATTTCCCTCATTTTCTAAGACCCCAAATTTCACGTGAAAAACCCAACCTTAGAAAACACAGCATACCAACCTGTAGTCCTCATAAGTGAAAGAATCCTTCAAGGGCAGTTTGTTGGCATTAGGATGGGTCTGGGAATTAGAAGTTTTAAGAAAGGAGAGAAAAGAAAAAAAAGGGGAAAACAGAAATCAGTCAGCAGAATTTCATTATTTAGCTGCCTAACAGATCCTAACAAGAGCCAAATGAAGCAGGAGGCGTCCAGCCGTGCTACAGAGGGATCATCATGCTATTATGCTCTCATACATCACTGTCAACTTAATTTGTTGTGCCCAGCAGCCGCCATAAATCTGCTTCTTCATATTTCGAGACTAGAACCCACAGACACCACACAAAAATAAAATTTAAGGTGGACTGACTCTCCAAAAGGTAGAGAATAATTGTGCTATAAATGTCTGACCCAGTAAAAACATGAAGCTTCAAAAGTAGTATGATTGTCCTATTCCTCTCTAGCATCTTTATTCATTAATGCTCAAGTGTGCATTACGAAATTATTTCAAATCTTTTCTCATGCCAATAAAAGGAATAATCAAAGACACTCTAATAAATTGAAAGTTCCTTCATTTACCTCTGACTTACATTACTTGCAGAGAAATGCATCGCTGTTCCATTCAAGTGCATTTTACATGTATACATGTATTTGGAATCAAGAAAAATACCTCAAGAAATAATTCGATGTGATAAAAATAAATTATATAAAAATTACTAAAAGATATAGTTAAAATAGAACCTTTAAGTCATATTCTAAAAAAATTATTGCACTTTTCTGGACAAAAGAACAGTTTGTATAGTATCTAAAATTCAGTACTTATAAGAGTATATCATATATTTATAATATCTTTTCTGCCCACCCTGCCACCATCTCACTGCAGACCTTTTAGGCACTTTAAAACTTTGCCTCAATTAAGAAATTAAAAGCTGTAACAGTATAATTTCAATCTTCAAGTTCAATTATAGTCTGATAGACAGATTGCAGTAAGTGATCAAATGAACAAATGGTTATTTCTGAGCTACAAATGAAATTTTGCTTGGCTGTATCTTTGCACCACTGTTAATGCATGAAGCTCTATGTAGTATGCAGTTTTTACTCTTGACGCATTAGCATCACAAGTGCATGGTAATTTATCATCTCTCACTGTAATGTACTCGCTGGCACTGTGTGCAGGACAGTAGGGGATGAGGTAAAAGTGGCTCAAACCGTAAATCAATTAGAAAACAAAAGCTTGTGCTCAGTGCGCAATTTTAGGCAAATTATATATTACAAAAGGCTGCCAATTGGGTGTTAGCTCCCAGGTGCCTGCTTTTCCCCCACCCCCTCCAGTATTCAGCCCTGTTTTAACCCTTTGGAAGAAAAAGAACTAAAATGTAGTCACATATTCATACAAAACTAAAATTGCTATAAAATGAAAACAAAGCAAACAAATCTCAAGTCAATATGCAAAATAGCATTAAGATTAGGCAAATAGCTTTCAACTATTACCCAAAGAGATCTGCTAAATAAGGAAAATTCATAATCTAGCACAATGCTTTGCACATAGTAGGGACTTAAACTCAAATAAAATCAAATGAAATCACACTTGATTTAATATACAGCTGAAACAAGTATAGGTCACTTACAAACATACTTCTTGACATTTACATTAAAGTTGTTCACATTATTTGACAAGTTGTAAAAATATGTATAGCCTAGTAATAAACTGAAACTTTTTAATTTTATTTTACCTTCACCTACAACTGACTTTTGAGGCCGAGTTTCAAAGCAGGACATTCTTCTATCCCTTAACAATAGTTTTCAAATTTACTTACAGTATTAAAAATGGGAAAAGAATATGATTTGGAATCTGATCAGTGATAAGTAAATTAAAAAATGGAACTTTTGATTTAAAAAATTTCCTTATATCCTTAATGTATAAAACTAAGAACTTAGGAGACTTTTTTGTGATGTTGCAAACCCATCTTTTTAATCTACAGTGCATAAGAAAGCTCAATTTTTGCTGCTTGTATTACAATATGCTTTTAAGAAGTATATTGCATACTATACCATATGTCACAATTACTACAGTTTTTAAAAAGTTATACTTATTAAGCATGACATGTTGTGGCAATTCTCAAATTGGATCCCTAAGGGGTGTTCATGACTTAGGTGGAAATCTCCCCACATGCATCGATTTCTTAACATACCTACTCCCAATTCTGTCATGAAGCAAAAGTAACTGCAAGGAACTACCACTAAAAAAAAAAAAAGAACTCCACAAAATCAAGCAATGATGTGGGCCAGACCTGGTACAAATTCAGAACCTATACCTCTAGAATATTTCCATGTCTGGTACTCACAGCTATTTGAAAAGATTTAGTAAATCTGCTCCTGAAGAAAAAAATTGAGTTTTATTGATTGATTTTTGCTATAAGAATATACAATATTTGCATTAATATTTAGAAAGTCTTATGTAAAACTGCATGCTTATATTGAACTTTCATTTTAAAAAAAGCTATTTTGCCACAGAACATGAACTTAACAGTTATACTGAGGCAAAATCTGATACCATGGATGTTGGCAAATATTTCCATTTAAAACAGATCTCATTATTGTGGCACTAATGCCACCTACTGGAATTATGGTAGAGTAGAGATATGTTTCTAAAGGATGCAATAATCAGAGAGTTGTCAGATCTTTTCTACAAAATTATTCATCTATGCTAGGGGCAAGATCTTCTTGGAATCATACTTAAATAATGGTTGAGTTTATAATGGCGATCAAAAGGGCTACCTGCTCAGGTGCCTGTTCCAAGGAAAAATTTTTGTTATGTTAAGGAAATATAATTTTAAAATAAAGTAATTTTTAACTCTTCCATGATTAGGAAGATTTATCCATGAAAAAAGATGTAATTAACCTGGGAGAACTGTGGGTATTCAGTAATATTTTATTTAATAACAACAATAAAAAATCCAAGAATAAAAACATTTTAAATTAAAAACAGATTTACTTAAGATGTCTTGATAGAATTAATATTTTAGCTTGTTATTCACTATTAGGTATTAGTGAAAGATCAGGAAAAATATCTTCAAAAAACCCTCATAACTCATTTACGGTAACCCTGATTTTCCGAATATGTACTTAGTTGAGTCTTTTAAACACTATTTTCCAAAAAAGGCATTACCTGAATACTTTTCACTTTGAAATTTCAATTCTATATTCTTTTTTCCATTCCTACTATGGACTACTTCACTTAGTAGCTTAAAAAAAACAACCTTATGCATTAAAAATAAAAATAAAAAATAAAAAGGGACAAAGAAAAGTTCTTTCCTCTAACAATTAGTTTAGCTGTGATTATAGCTCTATAATATAAATAGCTATAAATTAGACAGCTAAAAGGATTCATTAAATAGTTTTCATTGAAACTCCCATTATAGGTAGATGGCAAAGGCATTACAAATGTAGTTACCAATATGGGGCCAAATTTGAACCCATAATAAATTTCCAAATACAGTATCTTCAAGAAATTAAAAGAACAAATTTTAAAAAGGCTAAAACCTAACATATTAAAAAAGATTCATTTTGTTTTAAAGTATTTAATATTCTTTTTTCTTGTTTAGGGAGATAAAACTTTCAGGTTGGAGAAAAAAGATACAGCTATTTTCTTAGAGCTGACAAAACATTACAGCTTGCTGGATATTTACAAAGGTTTATTGTTTCCTCAAGCTTAGGATATTTTTTCTTTATGAGATCAAGAGATGCAGCACATTTAACATAACCAAATTCTTGTGATAAATATGTCTATAATTGTTTGATTTCAAAAAAAGGTACAAAACCAGTTAAATACTACCAAATATAAGTATATGTGTTTTTTAAAACTTGCCATATTACATGATTCTATTAGCTATGTTTAAACAAATCAAGATAAAGTCGGTACATTTAGTAATATTTAGGTCCTATACTGGACCATTGCTATGTATATGAAACATATAAAAAGTATGAAGAAATTTGCCGATGGTTTTCAAATATTTGAGGATACAAAAAAATGAACAATATTCTGATTTTAAAATTGTTTTAGCATGCAGCTTCTCTTTATAGTCCCCTGATAAAAATAAAATCTCCCTAACAAACACTTAATAAAACCTGTCAATATATCTAGAAAGAAAAATGACACAAATGCATTAAGTATTAAATACCCTTGGAAAAAGTCACATATTCCATGAATTTTTGATGCACTATCTTGACATTAATGTAAAACCTTGATATTTATAATTGACAGATATTTAATAAAGTATAGGAGAAGATGGCTGCTGCACAGCGTGCAAATTTTTCAGGTTGATCAGAAATGAGGGATACAGAAATGTACTAAAACTAAACAAACAGTTAATATATGTTTCGCAAATCAGCTGCAGTTTTATTTTAAGCTCAAACAACAAAACCTCTGTGGAGAACCAAAATAAACAGAATTCATTATTATTTGAATTCCTAATTCAGAAACATCAAGGATACATGAAATGTCTTTGAAAAGCTTTATATAAAGAAAAAATATCTGAGATAGAAAAATTTCACCTATAAATATAATAGTGAGTATTTAATTATGAAAAATTTCCAAAGAAAGCTGTTTGAACTAAAGTTATGATCAAAATTTGGGGAAAAGGAATAACAGAATTTGGTCTTTTTTAACCCTAAATATCTGAGGTGTGGCACATGCCTCAAAATCATATATATATATATGTACAGTTTCATAACATTCGTTTCTTCTTCTGCTGGTTTTCTAAGGATTCCATGTTCCTACTATCTTTGAATAAAAAATAATTGGCAATAAGGATTTAAGCATACCAAAAGGAAAATTATTTCCTTAGTGTATAATAACAATTTTGGTATTAGGTAAATCCTAAATATTTTTCTTAAAGAATTTTAAGAAATAATAACCCACAGTATCCCCACAAAATGAGTATTTCAGAAAAATATAAGTTCTAGTCTATTAATCACTCCAATCAACACACATTTATTATGTATTGCTTACTGTGTGCAAAGCCCAGTGTTAGGTAGTTAAGAGTACAAATACAATGAATGAAACAATTCTTATTCCCAAGGCATTTACTTATTAAAATGTAAGGGATGTCCAAAAGTAGTTTCAGAACTACATTAGTTCTAGTTTGGTTTATAAAACACAATATTGTGTTGATAAATTTTCTAAGTGAAAGTGATATTTCTTTGTCACACCACACCATATTAATTATGTCTAGCTTTCAATCTGATCATAAGATCATAGATGGAAAGCTAAGTATTAAAGGTCATATAGTCTACCCCATCATTTTATAGGTGAAGGAAGTTAAGTGACTTATTCATGATCATTAAAGAAGATGATAAACTAAGCATTGAACTTTTTCAATGGATAAGTGGATCTAATTTTAAGAATAGCTTCATTTCTCCTAAATTTAGAAGGATTAAATCAGTCAGAGATAAGAGTTAGTGAACCTTGAGTGCTGTCTCTATTGGATGTATATAAGTTATAAGAAGTTAGAAACCTGATCCCATCTAGAACAGACAAAAAGGTATCTGGTGTTTCTTCTCTATCCAATAAAATCCTGATATCCAAAGTCTTAAAGACAGCAATTGTATGTCACTGTCTCTGCTCGATCTTACAGTTTCCTGGCTCAAATGATCTTTGAGCACATCTCTCTGCAGAGAGTGGGCGCAGGAGAAGTAAGGCAGCATGAACTGACTCAGAGTGTCGTCCACCCACCCAGCAAGATGAAAAGAACCTCCTCCAAGCCAATATATAGTAATGTTCCAATCACATGGGGGAAAGGATGGGAAAAATAATGAGATTTTAAAAAATAGGGGCACTGCTGATGGAAACTGAAAGAGAAAAGAGTGGGATAAAGAATGATAACACATAGAAAGAAAACTGATGATTGAAAGGCCTGTAAAAGATAGCAGGTGGAGCAATTAGGAATGAAGTAGGGAGGAATAGGGGTAAGAAGGGGGAAATGTAAATTATATAAAGCTAAGATATTATTTTTTAACTTCCAGATGGAGGGTGATTAAAATAAGAAATGGAAATAGAGAAGTATAAACTATTGGAGGGGTCAATGAATTATATTTGTGCTCTTGTGTTTTATTCCTCAAGCAGATCTGCCATGGCTGGATACAATGGCAATCTAGAACTATAATCCTATTCTATAAATTTAATTCAATAAAGCATTAATTAAGTGCCTACTATGTATAAACATTATGTAAGGTACTAGAGAAGAAACAGATAAAAATTAACTCAGATTTTTATAAGCACCATGAAATTTACAAAATGATTTCTTCACAATACAATCTGAAGAGGTAGGCAGTGCAAGTAATATTTTTCCATGAAAGATGATATGCTTTATAGCAGCCACTCAATATTGCACAGCATTTGACCATAAGGTGACTTAAATTAGTCCATTTTGTGACTTACATTGTGTGCTGAAGCAGTTTATTCCAGCTCCAGAAAGCTCTAATTTGGGGGGAGTTTTTTCTTTATATCAAGCCTAAATTTGCTTCCCTGAAGCTTTTAGCCATTGTTCCTACTTCTGTCCTCTGTGGCCAAGCAAAACAAATCTAATTACAGTCCTTCAAACACATGAAGACAGCTATTATTCCTCCTCAACCCCTCCCCCAAAAGTCTTCTCTTCTCCAGGTTAACCATCTTTAATTCCTTCATCTGAGACTCACAGAATGTGATCTTGAGGGTTTACTATCTTGGATATCCTCTTGAAATTAATTTTTCCTAAAATATGGCAGCCAGAGGTAAACACAATATTCTTCTTGTGGGCTGACAGTGCCAGAATACAATGAGACTATCACTTAACCTATTCCTAAGCATTATGCTGAATGTAATTCTATAAGCTTGCCTGCCTACCACATCTCATTGCTGACTCATATTGAACTTGAAGCAGAATAAAGTTCTTTTTCAGACAAAATGTTTATCTGTGCTTTCCCCAACTTATACATGTAAAGCTGATTTTCTGAATGTCAACATAAGATTTCACACTTTTATCTTATCAATTTAATCTAATCTGATTTGACCCAATGTTCTAGTGCAGTGATGGAGTGCTGGGCCCCTAGACGGTGTACTGTGTTCCCTACAGAGATCAAGTGCCAAGCCCTTGGGGGGGAGGGAGGAAGTGTTCCTGGGCTGCTAGGCAGAGGAGTGGGTGAAGTAAGGAAAGTCATCAGGCACATGGAAGGGATCAACTCAGCCCCAAGTCCCTCTGGTTTTTTAGTTAAAAACAAACAAAAAAAAGACTACAGGCATGCCCACAAAGAGGCTCTACATACCCTTTTTGGCACATGTGCCGCAGGATCACCACCATGGTTCTAGTGTGTAAAGATAATTTTTAAAAAATTCTTATCTAATGTTGACAATCCTTTCTACCATATATATGTAAATATATAATATATGTGTGTGTATCTAATTAAATGTAAGCTCCTTAAAAGTAGGAACTATTTAAGTTTTTGCTTACTTAGTCCCTAGTCTCTTACCTTCTGTCTTAGAGTTAATACTGTGTATTGGCTCCAAAGTAGAAGAGTGGTAAGGGCTAGGCAATGGGGGTCAAGTGACTTGCCCAGGGTCACACAGCTGGGAAGTGTCTAAGGCCAGATTTGAACCTAGGACCTCCCTTCTCTAGGCCTGGCTCTCAATCCACTGAGCCACTCAGCTGCCCCCAGTACTAGGGGGCATGCTTTGATAACTTTACTTAAACTTCTGTCACCTTAAAGTTTGATAAGTATACCAACAATACTTTTATTCAAGTCACTGACAAAAGTGTTTACTACCACAGCATCAGGCACAAATCTTGGTAGTTCACCAGGGACTGATTATCAAATTGATTCTAAACCATTAATGACTAATTTAGGACTAGCATTGTCCAGTCCACATCTCCCCCTCTTATCTATAAAAAGGAATCAGATGCTTTTATCAAACTTTGCTAAAATCTAGATAAAATATACTTACCTCAATCCTCTTATTAGTAACCCTATCAAAAAGGGAAGTTAGGTTAGTTTTTTTATATGACCTGATGAAGCTTTGCCGGCTTTTTGTGATCACTACTTCTTTTTTTTCTAGATAGATGTTCCTTAAGCATCATTTTAAAATAATGTCTTAGAATTTTGCTAGGAAAAAATTCAAGCTCACTGACCTGCTTACTGTTTGAAGACTGTTTTCTTTTGTTTCCTCATATGTGCATAATGTCTATTTCAGTCAGCAAGCAAAATGCTTCATTCTCATCTTTAAATAAATATATTTTTGGGGTATTTTTATATGTAAGAAATAGTTATTTGATAGAACATGACCAGTCAACAAGCAATTATTAAGTGCTTTCTACATGCTATACACTGTGCTAAATGCAGAAGATACAAATAAATACAAAAACATGGTCCCTGGCCTTAAGGAGTTCACATTCAGATGCAAGAAATTATACATATGAGATAGAAAAGTGTAAATAATGTCACCTAGGACTGTTGTGAAGGGTGGCAGGTGGAGGGGAAATTGGGGATCATGAAAGGCATTTTGCAGAGAATAGGATCTGAGCTTAGACTTGAAAGAAGCCAAGAGGCTGAAATGAGGAAGAAGAGCAGCCAGTGAAAAAGCACAGTTAGGAGATAGATTGAAGTGTTAGAAGAAGAACAAGTAAGGTAGTGGTATTGGATTGTAAAGTATGAAGACAAGAGTAAAAAGGTGGGAAAATGAAAAGGGGCCAGGTTCTGGAGGGCTTTAAAAGCCAAAATTTGTTGTTCAGTAATTCATTTCAGTCTTGTTCAACTCTTTGTGACTGGATTTGGAGTTTTCTTGGCAAAGATATTGGAGTGGTTTGCCATCTCCTTCTCCTGCTTATTTTATATAGATACTGAAGCAAACAGGATTAAGTGTCTTGCTTACAGTCAGGAAGCTAGTATCTGAGGATGGATCTGAACTCAGGAATGAGTCTTCTTTATTCCAAGCACAGTGCACCACCCAGATACCCAAAACCCAAAATAGAGCATTTTATATTTGGTCCTGGGGAAAACAGGATGCCTCTGGAATTTATTTGAGTGGAGATGAGAAAATGGGGAGATGATATGGTCAGATTTGCATCTGAGAAAGATCAATTTGATAGCTGAGTAAGATGGATTGAAGTGGGGAAAGCCCTGAGACAGAAAGCTCAAATAGAAATCTATTGCAATAATCTGGCCATTAAGTGATAAGGGTCTGCTTTAGGGTGGCATCTGTGTGAGTTAGTTATTTAGTGTAGCTTAGTGGATAGAGTGCCAGACCTGCAGGAACTGAGTTCAAATGTGACCTCAGACACTTCTTAGCTGTATGACTCTGGACAACCACCATTGCCTACCTCCATACCACTCTTCTGCCTTGGAACCAATACACAGTAGTGATTCTAAGAAAAAAGGTAAAGGTTAAAAAAAAAAGACATGGAAACAGACTGGATATGTGCAGTGTGTGAGTGAGTTCATGTCTGCACCACTTGAGAATCAGTCAAGTCAGATCTGTGGTTTGCTTCAGAGATTTCATTAAGATTTTAAACACTGAATGCATTAAATTTTATAAAGTAAGCTTAAACATTTTGATGATTTTGTATTCTTTTCTAAAAGTTTCATTGTCTGTTTTAATGCTGTTTTTCCTTACTCCATATTGAACTCTTCCTTGGTATTAAAAAAAAAAAGGTATGTAAAATCAAAACAGTGTATATGTCATTCAATATCTATAGTCCTCACACCCTTCACTGAGAATGGTGAATTTCACTCTGAATTTTCTAAGACAGAGGTTATAATTTATCATATTACAGAAGCATACATCTTAGAAATGTACATCTCAATCATACATCTAAAGAAAACTAGAATGAACCACAGACACCAGAACCTTTGAACCACATTATTAAATATACTTTGCCAAGCAATAATGACATAAAAAAAAATCTGTGGGGTGATTCTAAGTGCATTTACTCCTACCTGTGTGGAAACAGTACTTCTCTTCACAAAATCCTTCAACGATAGCTATCAAGCTTCTATCTGGTGGGAAGGAATTCATGACCTTCCTCATCTGTACTTTTGCATATGCTGTAACTCAGGCCTAGAAAGTCCTCCCTTCTTACATTCACCTCTTAAAATCCCTCTCTTCAGAATTCAGGTTTAGTGCCACAATCTATAGGTAGACTTTTTAAAAAAAAATCTTCCCAGTTAGTGATTTTCATTTTAGCCAGATATTTTTTATTTATTTATTTTTTATGCTTTTGTTTCCTTCCCAGTAAAGTATAAGTTCCTGGGGATAGAGACTGTTTCATTTTTTCCTTGTATCTCCAATGGTTAGGACATAGTAGGCATTGAATAAATATATGCTGAATTAAAATGGATTGAATTGCTGCTAGCTCTAATTATTAGGTTTTCCTTAAAGTGAACTGAATTCTAATTCTTAGCAACATCAAACACCGTCCCTCCCTCCTGACCCCACTCACTCTCTGGAACCAAGCTTGATAACATATAATCTTTTTGTTACATGCTGTTGTTGTTTAGTCATTTTTCAGGTATATGTGACTCTTTCTGATTCCCTTTGGAGTTTTCTTGGCAGAAATACTGGAGGAGTTAGCTATTTTACAGATGAGGTACATGAAACAAACTGGATTAAGCAACTTGCATAGGGTCACACAGCTAATAAGTGTCTAAGGCTGGATTTGAACTCAGGAAGATAACTCCAGGGCCAGTGCTCTATCTACTGAGCCACCTAATCTGCTCTTCTTTATAGTAGGGTCCTTAAATAAAGACAGATATTATGTAGTATTTCCTCTTCCCCATTCATTTCTTCTCCAAGATAAACATTCCCAGTTTCTGCAACCAATTCTAGTTCCTAGCTTCCTCATCACTTTGGTTACCCTCTTTTGGATTTGCTCCAATTAGTCAATATCCTTTCTAAAATGTGGCACCTAGATGTAGTCTGACCAAGAAGTAGGTCTATCATTTCCTTTAGTTAGAATACTATTTTGGTTGCTGTATTGTGTCTTATATTCAACTTGCATTCCACTAAAATACCAAGTCTTTTTGTTCATGCTAAAAAGGCTCTTGGTCCATTTCTGCCATTAATATATATATATATATACATATATATATATAAATGGATATCTAAATCTATATCTATGAATAATGACATTCTCTCTAGACTTCAGAGTGTCCATTTGAAAAATAAAGAGTGAACTAAACAAAGGGTCAAGAATCTGTATATAGTCTCTTATGACCTTGACTAAAGCCAAAAATATACTTATCTCAGCAGACACAAACAGGATGTCATTTTGATAACAGTAAATACAGGCTCACAGTTGGGTAAAATAGTTCTATCTAGGATTTTGTGTGCAATCTTTTCTTTAATAATCATAGCAGTGGTTGTAAGCAGTTACATAAGACTCAACAAAACTGCTCTACTATTTAAAGTGGGTCTTATGCAATGTAATAGTCCTCTTTGTAATTCATCCATTTAAGGCATGACTTGAATGAAAATATGTCTGCTATTACATTTGACAGATGCTCATTTGAAAAACCAATCCTGGCTTAGGACAGCAGTGGAACAAAATATCATTCCAAATACAGATGAGTCTCAAGCTCCCTCCTGAACTACATATCCACATCTGTATGTTATACTGCCAATTCACACAAACCATATATCCAAAACTGAGGTTATATTTTTTCTCTTAAAAAAAGCCCACCTCATCTTGATCAATGATACAAGTAAAACCCAGTTGAAATTGCTTGTTGGCTATGGGAGAGGGGGGAAGGAGGAGGAGAGGGCAAGAATAAGAATCATGTAACCTTGGAAAAATACTCCAAATTAATTAATTAAATAAAAGATTTTTAAAAAACCACCTCATATTTCAAACAGTGCTAATACCACCCATTCGGTTTCCCATGTTCAAAACTTTGATGTTATCTTTTATTTTTCTTCTTCTTTCAGACTAATCAGTTACCAATTCCTGTCCTACCAAAATATTTCCTATTTATCGCCTCCTCATGGATACTACTTTTATTATACTGCCTTTCTAGTTATTGTAATAGTTTTCTAACATCTTATCATCTCCTCTTTCCTCAATCCTTCTTTATGAATCAGAACTATCTTCTTTCTAAGTATATATTAATGTCTCTTCTAAAAAGCCATTAAAAGCTGTTATGTAAAATTCAAGGCACTGCATATTCTATCATCATCATCATCACATATATCCAACAATTATCTCATACTATTTCCACCTTCATGAACTCTATACTTTAACCAAAAATGGATTACTTACCATCCCTCTATCGAGTCTGTGTTTTCCCACCTCCCTATCATTGACCATGATGCTCTTCATACTTTGCCCATTACTATTGGACTACCTTCCCTTTAAGATCCCTTTCAACTGGAGAATCTCCTTTTCTACACCATGAATTCCTCTTCATATTTTAAAGTCTAACCTAAATATCATTTTCTTTATAAAGCATTCCTTTATTCTTCTAGTAGTAATGAATGACCTTTCCCTTCTTGATTTTTACAGAACATCTAGTTCATAACTCTAATACGATGGTAACATGCATTATTTAATTACATTTGCTTTTTTGTAATTAAACAGTTAAGATGAAAAATAAATTTTAAAAAATTACTGTTAAGTGGTTGTTTTGTTCATTTTGTACATGTAAATGTATTAGGGGAAAAAATACACTTTTTATATTTTTGCATGTAATTCAGGATAGTGCAAGGATTTTGGTTTTGGTTTTTTAAACCCTCACCTTCCCTCTCAGAATAAATACTATGTATTGGTTCTAAGGCAGAAGAGTGGTAAGGGCTAGGCAATGATGGTTAAATGATTTGCCTAGGGTCACATAGCTAGGACATGTTTGAGGCCAGATTTGAACCTATGACCTCCTATCTGTAGGCTTGGCTCCCAATCCACTGGGCTATAAGCTGTCCCCAAGGATAGTGTGTTTTGATAGTAGTAATACTTTTTGGAGAGATTTTTGGCTAAAAATAATAACAAAGGCTTGCCATGTCTGGACAACTTTTCTCTTAGGTTTCTCCCAGTTCTGAAATTCCTTGACTTCTGACATTTCTCTCTGACACTCCTAATGAAATGTTTAAGATAAAGTTTTTGGCCATGATCAAATTTAAAATTTTACTGGAGTACATTCAATAATTCTTTCTTATTCTGAAAGCATATATTTTTTCTTATCAATAAAGAAAGATGTGGTACAAAATTTGTATAAACAATCACTGTCAAAGAATACCAGCATAACAATAAGCCTAGGAATAATTCCTTACAGCAATGTGGTACTTTTTTTTTTTTGCCTCAGCCAAAATATTTCCAAATTTCTTGATAAAGCCTTCAGAACTGAATTGAATTTTTCTTGCTAGCATTGCTAAGAGTCCAGGAAAAATCATCACAAACTTAAAAAAAAAATTTCTTCTGCATTGTAACTGAAAACTAATATGTAAACATACACACAAATGTTTATATGTACAATGTCTTGTAAATGTCATTATTCAACTGTTCCTTAGAGGAAAGCATTATGTATGTTCCCTTCTTTAGTCATTTATTTTCTGGAACAGACAACAGGTTAAGGAATACTCAACTACATATTTAAATATACTACTTTTATAAATAAACTGTTTTCAGTACTGAAAGGCCAGAGTTTTTCTTCTTTATTAAAGCCTTGGATATAAACTTGGTAATTCTGAAAATGCTTGGCATATGTTACTGATATAAAAATACAATAAGGCCATTTTTTTAAGCCCTTACCTTTCGCATTAGAAGCAATAATATGTATTGGGCTAGGCAATGGAGGTTAAGTGACTTGCCAGGGTCACACAACTAGGAAGTATCTGAGAATAAGACCATTTTTAAAAGGAATTACAAGGGGAGACTTATGATTATCAACATTTAACTCTGAAATGGAGCAAATCAATCCTTTATAAGCTTTGACTTTTGAAATCATCAGGAAATATTACAGTAATATAATTCAGAGCTTGAGATCATCTAGGCAAACCTTTTCATTTCACAGATGAGGAAAGAGAGCCCCAAAGAAATTATAATTCATTCAAGGTCACATAGGTAATATTAGAGCCAGGATATGAGCAGGTATTTTTGTTTATTTATAAATCCCTATTTTGGATTAGAGTACAATAAACAGATCTTGAAGAACAATTTGTCCCATGGCTACAATGATGCCAATGAGAGGAAAAATAATCGAAAGAAAGTTAAACACTGATTATCCAAACTCTGGTTAATTATCTAATCTGGGACCTAGAAAATCAATTAAATATCAAAGGTGACTTCTGCCTTTGCATAAATTTGTTTGTTGGACCTGCAAAATATTTCCCCTTATTTCTACTTCTGACAGTCCTATCAAAAGCTTAATTCAAGTGTTAAGTGTGTTTCTACTCCAAACCACTTTTTGTACATCTGTATACATGTCTCTCTACCAAGAAGGCAAGCTCCTTGAAGGAAGGGACTCTCTTACTTTAACATCTAGTTCAATGATAGTGAATTTATGGCATGGGTACCAAAGATGGCATGCAAAGTACTCTCTGTGGGCACATGGCCACCCTCCCTTCCCACCCTCCACCTCCAGAGTTTGTTACTAGAAAGGCATAGGGACTCAGGTTGCTCCCCTCCCCATCTGTACCTGATGACATTTTTTCACATCTCTGCCTAGCAGCCCAATGGGAGTGAAAAGGGAGAAGGTGGGCGGTTCACAGATGGCAGAGCTGGAGGGGACCTGAGTACTTGGGCCACTCCCCCATCCCCCTCTCTACACTTGCTGGGTTCACTTCTTACTTTACCCACCCCTCCACCCAGCAGTCCAATGGGAGAGCTTTCTCCCTCCCCTGTGTGGCAAGGGAGTAAAGGATTTAAGATCTAGTCACCCATAACTGTTACATAGCCATGATCAGAACAATGGATTTCACTGATAATAATCACCAATCCTTCCACCTCTTCTATAATATCATGATAATCCTCTTGATCATGTTTTTTTAGCCTCATAACTTCAAATCATTTCATGACTCTTTGCTTTTTTCTTAGTTCATCATGCCTGTTAGGGTCTTACTTTGTTGCCTTTCCCCTATCAATGACCAATTCATTATCCTCTACCCTTAAATCCTTTGTCCCCAAGTCTTCTCAATATTCATATACAAATAGAAGACTATTTGTCTTCTTGATTTTTATTTTATAGCTGCTGAATGCCACTGGAGAAAGTCATAAAACTATTCTGACCAAGTACACTACAGATTTATGTGAGCTAATTGTAAATTGGGATCTTGCTGATGACAACCTCTTATTCAATACTGGTTGAATTCAACATTTATTGTACCATCCATAATGGTTGCTTCAAACCTTCTCTTTTTAACAAACGATGACAGAAATACAGACTAAAAGAACACGCTAAATTATTAACAAAAATTCATTAAGGATAAATGTAAAGTTGTGAACTTGGGTACAAAACATTAATTCACAAAAATAAACTGAAGAAGGTTTGGTTAGATAGTCTAAAAAATATATGAAGGTTTTAGTGGCCTGCACACTTAATATGAATCAGCAGTGTGAAAAGCCTCCAAGATCTTGGGCTATATTAAAAGGAACACGTCTTCTAGGAATTAGGAAGATAATAATCCAACTATCCTGTGTCCCCATCAGGCTTCATTTGGAACACTGTGCTCAGGTCCGGGAATCTTAGTTTAAGAAAGGCATTTATTTAAAAAGATAAAAGACAGACCCTTATAAGCTGGAGTCTAGAGAAGGATTGGCTGAAAGAACTAGACATGTTTTAGTCTGAAGAAAAGATTTGAGGACATAATGATCAAGTATGATATGGACTGATATATAGAAGAGGTATTATTTGACTTGTCCTTTTTGGACCCAGAGGGAAGAGCCAAGAACAACAGATAAAGGTTGAAAGAGAAAAATTCAGGTTTGATGTCAGGAAAAAAAATTCCCAACCACTAAAGCTATCTAAAAGTGGAATGCACTTTCTGCAAATGTAGTGAGTTCTTCATTCTTGAAGTTTTTAAGAGGAGGCTTAATAACTAGTAGTCAAGTATGTTCTTGTGGGAATTCCTTCCATTTAAGGGTTGAACTATCTGTCCCTGAGTTCCCTTTCAAGTCTCAAATTCTGAGATCCTGTGATAAATCACCTACCCCATTGTCTTCCCTCAGTGGAGAACTTTGCCTCAGACTTTACTGCTATCAGTTTTAACCGCCAATAAAGGTCCCTTCTTGCTAAGGCCAACTCCTCTGCTCATGCCCGTGTCATCTTTGTCATCCAAGTCTTCAATCATCTTTTTCCTCATCCTAAATTTTGGCTTTTATTCTGGCTACTTCCCTGCTACATACAGACATATCCAAGTCTTCACTATACTTAAAAATACCCCAAAACTATCATCTTCTGTCTTTTCTTCTTTTTTACAACAAAATTCCTAAAGTCAACTATATACTTACATGTATCCATTTCAAACTTAGCATTTCTATAACAAAACTTATTATCTTTTCCCATTAAAACCTTCTCTCTTCCAAATATTTTTAAGTTAGCATCATCATTCCAATTACTGGAGTATACATGTTATTCCTTTTTTTTTCCCCAAACCATTACCTTCCATCTTAGAATCAATATTATGCGTTGATTCCAAGGCAGAAGACTGGTAAGGATTAGGCAATGGGGATTAAGTGATTTGCCTCAGGTCACGGGAAGTGTCTAAGGTCACATTTGAACCTTGAACCTCCCATCTCTGGGCATGGCTCTCAAATCTACTGAGCCACTAGCTGTCCCCAGTTATTCCTTTAAAAAAATTATGTATTTTTCTAAATCAACAAAAACATCAGCTTTCTCTCCACTCCTCCACTCCCAATTTAGAATTCAAGAAAAACAAAACCACTCAAACATGTATAGTAGAGCAAAATAAATTTCCACATTTGCTATGTCAAAAAAAAAAAAGTTTGACTGTACTTTGCACATTTCTTCACTAGTGCTCTGGAATCATACTTGGTGATTACAATGAAGAAAAGAGTCCTTAATTGTTTCAAAGTTGTTTGTCTCCACTATTACCGTCAGCAAATAAATTGTTCTTTTGGCTGTTTGCTCTGCATTAGTTCATTTAAGTCTACCCAGATTTCTTTGATATCACCTTCATAGTTTCCTAGATTTCTTTGAATCTCCTCCATGATTCCTTATAACATAGTAATGTTCTTTCACATTTATACACCATAATTTGTTAAGCCATTTCTCAATTCATGGGGTTCCCATTCTTTCCCCAAGTCTAAAAGAACTACTAATACTTTTGCACATTCTTAAGGTTTTGTTTTGCTCAAGATGAATATTATCCTTAACTACCCTTCTCTCATCTCCCATTTTCCCATTGAATGAGATGTAATTTTATACCAAGATATGTATGTATGTGTGCATATGCATGAGAGAGAGAGAGAGAGAGAGAGAGAGAGAGAGAGAGAGAGAGAGAGAGAGAGAGAGAGAAAGAGAGAGATTTTTCTTTCTTTGAACAGTTCATTTGAGAGTTAGGTTCAAGTGTCAGCTGCTTCTCTACCACCAACCTCTCTTTGTAGAGATGACTATTTATGAACTTTGGTTGTGTAGGATAATTTCCCTCTAATTTTCCTTTCCCTTTCCAGTATAATCCTTTTCCCTCTCTTTTCTATTTTTCTTTTTCATATCAGAACCACTCCTAGGCCTTCATCTAATAAAATTTTCTCTATTAACCCTGATGAACATATATAATCTACCCACATTAGAATGTAAGCCATTTATTGTTGTTTAGTATTTTATGATTGTGTTTTATTATTATTATTTTAATATATTTCTCTTAACTCCTGTGTTTGAATTTCAAAGTTTCTCTTGTCTCTTCATTAGGAATGGAGGCCTTCAAGAGAAAGGCCTCTTACCAAAACTTCCACCCCACTTAGGATTATATTCAATTGTGTAAAGTAAGTTATTCTTAGCTTTAAGTTTATATCCTTTGCCATTTGGAAGTTAACATTCTAAGCTCTTCAGTCCTTTATAGTGGTGGCTGCTAAATCCTAGGTGATGACTGTGACTCATTGATATTTGGAATTCTTTCTTTTTGGCTGGTTATGGTATTTTTTCTTTGTCTTGAAAGCTCTAGATTTTGGGTATAATGTTCCAGGCAATTTTCACTGGATGATTTCTTTCAGAAGGATTCCTTTTATTTTCACTTTGCTCTCTAATTCTAGGAGCTCAAGGCAGTTTTGTTTGTTTTTAAAATCTCTTGAAATATATCTATGTAATTCAGGTAATCTACAGATTTTCTTAAAAATATTTTTCTCTTCTTTTCCAGGTCAGGTTTTTTTTTGGGGGGGGGATGGGAGAGGGGAAGTGCCTATGAGATATATATTTTCTTCCAGTTTCGTAGTCTTTTAACTTTGTTTTACTATTTCTTATTCCCTCATAGAGTCACTGCCTTCTGCTTGGTCCATTTTAATTTCCAGGGAGTTTGTTGCTTGGGCGAGATTGTGTATTTCTTGTGTGAAACTATTAATTCTGTTCTAAATTCTTCCTTCCATAGCTCTCATTTCTTCTCTAATTTTTCCCTCTAGGACCCTAGTTTCAATGACAAAAAGTTTATTTAAACTTTTAAAAATTCTTACTTTATCTCTTTTAAGAACTTTAGTTGAATTTTTACCCACATTGTTTTTCTTTGGGCTTTTATAAGTAGATATTTTTAAATTATTCTCTTCTAAGTCTGTGTCTTGAGCTGTCACTATAATAGTTTTTATTGTGAAATTCCTTTTTTTATGTGTTTGCTTGTTTATTCTTCCATCCTCTTTTCTGACTTCAAGTTTGATGACAGGACTAGTTCTGTACACTTTTGGAGGGAAGGTCTTGGCTGGTCTTGTTGCTGCTTTCTTAGGGTGTATTGAGTGTTACACTTTTCCAGGATCTCAGGGTCAGTCTGGGATAGAGATCTGAAAGTTTTCAGCACTTCCAAATGTAATCTGATCCAAAGGAAAATCTGTTTGCTTTGCATCCTACCCCCACTTCCAATCTGAGATCGTTCCTGACCTCCATGGATTTAATTATCTAGATGTTGATGATTCCCAAATCTACTTATGCAGCCCCAGCCTCTCTACTGACATCTACTCTTGCATTTAACTGCTTTGTGGATAGCTCAAATTGGACATACAGTTGATATCTTAAATTCAACATGGCCAAAACAAAACTCATTATCTTTCCCCCACAGCCTACCCTTTTATTACTTTCCCTGTTACTATAGAGGGCAATACCATCTTCCTAGTCCTTCATGCTCACAACCTAGGAATCATCCTTAACTCCTCACTATTTTGCACTTCCCATATCCATTTTGTTGCCTATGCCTATCATTTTTACCTTTGCAACATCTCTCAAATATCCTTATTTCTCTACTTCGATATTGCCACCACTAGTATAGGCCCTTATCATCTTCCATGTGGACTATTTCAATAGCTTGCTGGAGGATCTGCCTGCCTTGAGTCTCTCTCCACTCTAATCTATTCTACATTTAGCCACCAACCTGATATTCTTAAGAGTATAGGTATGACCACATATATCATCTTCCCTACTCAATAAACTCCAAAGGCTCCCAATTGCCTCCAAGATCAAATACAAAATCCTCTGCTGGAATTCAAAGCCCTTCATAGCCTAGCCCACACCTAACTTCCCAATCTTCTTACATCTTACTCTCTAATATATGTTCTTCAATTCGGTGACACTGACCTCCATCTGTTACACTAACAAGGCACTCTGTCTCAATTCTAGACATTTTCTCTAATTCTCCTCTATACCTTGAGCACTCTCTCTCCTTAATTTCTCTGGCTTCCCTTCAAGGCCCAACTGAATTTCTGTCTTTTACAGGAAGCTCCTCCCCACCCCAATTAATTGTAGTGTCTTCCTTCTCTTAATTATTTCCAATTTATAGTTTGTATATATTTTGTTTGCATACTGTCACCCCAGTAGATTGTGAGCACCTTGAGGGACTGTCTTTTGCCTCTTTTTTTTTATATTCCTGGTCCTTGACATTGTGTGTGTGTATTCAATAAATGTTGACTGATTAATTGGGTTTGATTCTGAGCAACAGTAGATTATGTTAGGCTAAGCTATGATTAACCAGCAAGGAAACTTTGCTGGCTCAGACTGACAGAACAGCAGGCTCCCCTTTCATCTGAAATAATTGCTTTAATAATTTCTCTGTGCTACTTCTACTACTTTGGAATCTGCTTCTTTCTTAGTATGCCACCTAGTCTCTCTCCCTAAGTATGTCACCCTTGAGTGTTGCCTAAGAATACCACCTGGAACTAGGTAGTGGGCAACAAAGCTTCCAGTTAGCACCTGTTACTGTTGAGATACCCAAGCATATAAGACAACTAGGTAGCACAATGAATAGAGAGTTGGACCTGAAGTTGGGAAGACCTAAGTTCAAATCTAGACTTAGACACATATTAGTTGTGCGACCTTAGACAAGTCTGTTTGTCTCAGTTTCCTCAATTATAAAATGGGGATAATAATAGCACCTAACTCTTCAGAAACTTTAGCACTTTAGAAACACCAGTTTCTATTATTATTATTATTATTATTATTAGTCAAGGGATACCCTAGTCAGTGTCTGGAACCTTTGCTTGTTCTGGAGAACAGCCTCTCTGCATTTGAATGCTGCCCACATGACACTACTGGCCAAATGCCATCCCTTGTGTCCACAGATAACTATCTTAGAATTGTTTTCAATTCTTTACCCCACCTCATCCTGATTATCCTATCCATTGCAAAATCTTGCCAAACTAACCTTTATAACATCACATCAAGCTCTTCACTTATTCACTTGGTCCAGGACCAAGTGCAAGTCTTTCTCTTCCTTTACCTACATTATTATTATATTCTCCAAATGATAGTCCTGTTTTCAAGTTTTATGTCTCTAATCCATCTTTTTATAAGATGCCATGATAGTCCTAAAGGATATGTATCACCACATTTTTCCTCTTCTCAAGAATCTTCAGTTCTTCTGTTTGGTATTTTAAGCTCTTCACAGGTTACCTTCTCCTACTTATTTCATATCATTTCCTTTCCTATACTTTGTCATCTAGCTGAAATGAGCCACTTATTGTTCCCCAACCCACTCTCCAACTCCTGTATCCATGTTTATTCACAAACTGGCTTCCATATCTGAAAAATATTCTCCACAAAGAATCTTACACTCTAATCAAGGCGCAAGTGCTATATTTCACACAATTTTTTCCCTGATCCTCACCACATGTATATTTTATTTCTACTATAGAATAAATTCCTTGAGGGTGGATTTGCAAGGTGAAGGAACAGAATGAATTTAGGCATGGAGGAAGATAGAGTGTCTAAGAAAGAACAAACACTAACAAAACTAAAGCACTGAACAGGAAATAAAGAAGAGGGAGATATAGCTGGAAGCCAACTCTGGGCACTTTAGTTTGGGTCCTGGTAACCTAGTCTGGTATAAAAGGTTCTCCTGGCTTCTGATCTGTCTCCAGAAAAATCTACATTAAGTACAGTTGCCAGATTAAAGCAGAGCTCTTGTTATCTTGCCCAAAGACCTTCATTGGCTCTCTATTATTCATTACACTGTTTCCTAAACTGTGTTCCTTTTGATGTGAATAGAGGTATCATGAAAAAATATTGATAATAATGATATCTTCTCACATAAATTACTTAATAAGAAATTACGTAGGTAACTTCTATTTCCCCTTGCCATTTTATCGTGGGGGCTATCATATGCAGTCACTGATGTCAATAAACTTTAACAAATACACATTGATACATACACACTAATGTGAGAAAGTCCTAGAGCAACAGATGTATTTCATTGAGTAAATCTCTGCAAAGAATTTATTAGAAGCCATGGATAAACCTTATGTCTAACAGAAAACATGGACAGGTTTCTTTTTTCCCTTTTGTCTTCATATCCTATTGCTTTGCACAGGTAGATTATGAATAATCTGGTGTTATTTAAGAGACTACTAAAGGCAAGGTACTTATTCTAGACTCTGGCAATAAAAACACAAAAGACAATTTCTATCCTTATATTTGACTATCAATTCATTTAAAGCATACAAATATTTTGTAGTCAAATTAGTCTGGAGAATGGTGTTCCATTTTATCAAGGGTAAATGACTTTGGATCCTTAAAGATCTTTATGAAATTTAACATCCAGGTTTATTTTACATTCCTCTTTTTTCAAGATCTATAAGAGTATACAATATCCTCTCCTATTATCATTCCTTTGCTCACCCTGTTCCTGTTTCCCTCTCAATCTTTTTCTCTATAAACAAAAGACCAGCTCACATAACACCTCCCCTATGAAGTCTTCCTTGATCCTCCAAGTCAGAAGTAAACTGATCTTTGCCTTTTAGGGACTACCAAAGCACTTTATATCTTTCTTACTATACCTCTACATCATATCTTGTAGTGTATTTGAGAATCACTGTTTTACTGAACTAAAAGAGCTAAATTAGAGCTAAAAGGAACTTGAGATGATTCAGCTCAATTCTTTTATTTTAGATATGGGGAAAAGGAGTACAAGAAGGTAGTAAACCTTGCTCAAATTTACAGTCCTGATCCTTGTAGGGTAAGGACCATATCTTATTCTTTTTTAAATTACTTACAGTTCCTAACACAGGGCTTGTCACATAGTAGGCACACAAACTTTTATTGAATGAGGGGTAATATTTTATTTTATATATGTTCCTCTTAATTTTCATCACACTGGTTGCCCATACTTGTAAAATATAGATGAGAACGGAGAACTTATTCTAAATATGATATATGTTCATAAACTTGCTTGTGACAGAGAAAAGTCCTTTGATCCAAATTTGATTAAATAGCTATAATTCTACCTCTTTAATAAGTGACAAAATACACTGTAAAGTTTAGATAAACCTAAGATTATGTATGCTATGGAGACCACTGTAGAAGTGAATTTATAGCTACGCACTGAATGAGTTCTCTGAAAAAGGAAAAAAATCTGCTTCACCATCTGGAACTCCATACACCTATGAAAAAATAATATTTTCTTTCCAGCTTCAATTTTTCTAGATCATTGATTTTGTCAGTTAAGAAACTCTATTCTTAGTTAAATGAACATAATTTCCCTATTTTGTATTTAATGTTTCAACCAAATTGAGAAATAATGAGCCTACTCTTGAATTTATTCATCTCCCAAAAAGATTTAGTTGGAATACAATCACTCATATTTTCTCCTTATACTAGAATAGTGCCAAACATGTTAACTATTCGATAAATGACTGAGATTACAACCCCAAGTGAAATGTATCTCCATTCCTCATCCATGATTCAAATGCTACCTTATCCTCCAAGACATCCTAAAGGTCCTAAAGACCTTTTACCTCAGTGATCCTTTCCATTGCAGTTTTTATAGAGGGCTTATAGACTGCTACACACCACTGAGAATTATTTAATTTCTTTGTTAATTTTTTTTTCATATATGTTAGTTGTTATTTTAAGTAGATTATGAGATCCTCAAGAACAAAAGCAATCCTTACACTTTTCTCATCTCTTAGAAATTAGCACCAGGACTGAGCATAAACTATTTGTTTATGATTAGCAAATCATGTGTGTATATTGAAGGTTATTAAAGCATGTTAAAAGTGACTAAAGGAAGTCTCACAGTCAATCCACCTTTCTTGAGTTGCAAATTTAATTTGGAGAACAAAATTAAAGCTATTTTCTATCAACTTTATAGATCAATCTAGATATTTATACTTTATAAATAAGCTTATTGTTTGAAAACAACTAAGAAGATAAAATTAATCTGAGGGAAGGGGTTAAATTGCATTATGAAAACTACAAACAGACGCCTGAGGCTGTCACTAGCTCAGCCTCTTCCCACCCCCCATCCTCCACTTTTCTGTAACCATTCATCCATCCTTATGTGATTTTACTGGGAATCCTTAAGAATAAGGACAGATCCTTAATTTCTTTGCATCCTCTTCCATATGCCACTCATGTGAATACAAAGGGAATTTAATAAATGTGGCTGATTGTCTAAAAATAAGGCAGATATTTTGTTAGATACAGGGAAAGGATGGAGGGATGAAGTTGAGAGAAAGTAGTTTTCCCCATAATTTGGTTCTGAAATTTTGACAAGAATACAGTAAAGATCCAGACTTTTACTTTTTCTGACTATACCTCTGCTATAAGTACATTAGATTTAAACCTCAACAAAAGATGATTGCTACAAACTAATCTTTCAATTAAAAAAAATATGGCAGAAAATTTGAAAGCTGCTGTTTACCAGTGGTATGATGGAAAATGTACTGGATTTAGAGTCAGAAGACCTGGGTTCTGGTCCAAGTTCTGCCACTTAGCTGTGGAACTGTAGGCAAGCCACGCCATCTCTCTGAGCCTCAGTTTTCTCATCTGTAAAATGGGGATAATAATACTTGCATTACCTACCTCACAGGGTTGTTGTGAGGAAAGTGAACTGCAAGCCTTAAAATGATCTAGAAATTTAAGATATTAATGCTATTACCCTAAAAATCACCACATGCACACACACATGCGCTCTCTCTCGCTCTCTCTCTCTCTCTCTCTCTCTCTCTCTCTCTCTCTCTCTCGCTCTCTCTCTCGCTCTCTCTCTCGCTCTCTCTTTCTCTCTCTCTCTCTCTCTCTCTTTCTCTCTCTCCCTCCCTCCCTCCTAGATTTATTAGGGCAAACAAACAAATAAATAAATAATAAAAGACAACACAACTGGGATTCTTAATAAGTCATAATCATATTATTCTATTTTACTCAGAGGTCCATTGTATTATGAGATGGGAAACACATTTTTATCTGTGAAACAAAAGCCTTCTAAGTTCAATTCTAAAATGCCCAAAGGGATACAATGAATGTATAACATTCTTTATAATGATGACTAAAATAATCTGTACCCTCTAGCATTCTAAGTTAAAACATATATCCATAAATAAATAGACATATGCAATAATGTAATGTTAGCAGGAGCTCACTCTCTGACCCCACCTACTTAAGCTCTTAATTAATAAGTTATGTAAATATGTCTGAGAAAAAGAGGGAAAGAGAGGCAGGTAAAAAGAACTATAACGGTAACTGTGAACATTCTCTCAGAAATTCACCAAACAAGATGGTTATTCATTTATCAGAAATTTAAAAAGCAGTTGTTTATAGAACATTTCAGTATACAATCTCCATAACCATTCTAAATCTAAGTTGTTTTTTTAAACCCTTACCTACTGCCTCAGAAGAGTGGTAAGGGCTAGGCAATGGGGGTTAAGTAATTTGCCTAGGATCCTACAGCTAGGAAGTATCCAAAGTCAGTTTTGAACCTAAGATCTCCAGTCTCTAGACCTGGCTCTCAGTCCACTGAGCCACCCAAGCTGCCCTCTAAATCTAAGTTTTAAAACATTAAGCACACATTAAAGACCACTAATTTTAATGTTATATTATTTTCAGACATTTAATTCAACCAACATAATATATTTTATATGTGTAAGATATAGTGCTAGGTATATAAAGATAATAGTCTATTTGCTAAAGGAGTTGACTTATCTCATACAAGGTGGGATGCTATTAGTACACTATGTAAAATACAAGGAAAACTGTGATGGGGCAGTATAAAGATCTGGATAAACTGCCCTAAGAAATCTGTGGAAAAAAAGAACATTTAGCCAGCAGGACCAAAAAAGGTTTTGTGGAAGAAGTAGTACCTGACCTGAGATTTGAAAGAAAAGATAAGGAGGAAGTACATTCCTGAAAGGGGAAACAACTTGCTCAAGGGTGGGGAGATACCTTATAGCCTAGAGCAGGGGTCCCCAAACTTTTTATACAGGAGGCCAGTTCACTGTCCCTCAGATCGTTGGAGGGCTGGACTATTAAAAAAAATATGAACAAATTTGTATACTGCTGTCTGGGATAGCAGAGGCTGCAGCGCTGGCTGTGATGGGTCTGTCACACCTTGCACAGACCCATCACTGCCACCACTATATTGGGCAGCAGTACACACAGTGCGGAATCCCCTCCCCCAGATCGCCTCTCACCATGCTGACATCTTCCATTGTGTAGCCACATAATCCTTTGTGCAGCGTCTCATTCTCATTCAGTTACTCTCAGAACAAGGTGACCTGCAAAGGATCATGTCCCTGGAAAAAGTACTGTAAGTGAGTGATGCTCTTTGCGGTGCCGCCACATGCACTGCTCCTTTCACTGACCACCAATGAAAGAGGTGCCCCTTCCAGAAGCGGTGGGGGCCACAGTTTGGGGACCCCTGGCCTAGAATGTATGAAACAAAACCAACCAGATAGATTTGAAGGTAGACTGCAGAAAGCTTTAAATGCCAGGCAAAGAACTGTATTTTGTCCTACTAGCAAAAGGAAGCAGATGAAGGTTTCTAAGTAAGATTATTTTGGTTGTTGTGTGAAAGGGAATTCTTTATTCTCTTTGTCTATTTTGAATGAATCAACCAAAAACTTAACCCCCCTACTTAACACTAAGTAAGGGAGTTCACAAATCACCTACTTGGAGAGCTCCACCCTTTTAACTCAATCAGTCAGAAACTTGTGAATCCTTTGATAAGAGTTTATACCCTCAGAGAATGAGAGGTGGATCCTACAGACACTGCCCTCTGGGCAGTGCTAGGCAATTTGGAAGCCTGTGTGAAGAGGGGAAGGGACAGGAAGTGATGTGGAAAAAGGACTACAAAATGTCCTGAATTTCCGGTCCAAGGAGTATTCAGCTTGAATCTTCACAGCTGGTGACTTGCCTCTTGGAGGCAGCTTTGGACTTGAACTTGGCTTTGACTTGGGAACCTGGCTTCTTGGACTTCTCTGGATTTTCTCCTTTGGACTTTTATGTTGGGTGAGTGAGTAGCTAGGAAGCTACTATACTTCTACTATACTATACTACTTCTACTTCTCTGGATTTTGGATGAATACTTCAGATGTATTTTAACCCAGGCAGACTACTAAACAACTGTCACCTTCTTTTTTCTATAAATTTTTATTTTCCTCTTATGCAGCCCAAGTTTTCATGAGATTTTACAGTTGCCATATACATACCACACTGTTTATTCATACTGCAGCTCACTAAAGCCTTTAAATCTTTCTTTTTTTCATTAAAAAATTGTTTTATTTTTTAAAACCTTTACCTTCCATCTTAAAATCAATACTGTGCACTAGTTTCAACAAAGAAGATTGGTAAGGACCAGGCAATTAGGGTTAAGTGACTTGCCCAGGGTCACACAGGTTAGGAAGTAGCTGAGGCCAGATTGCCTTTAGGTCTTTTTCAAACTGCTATTTAACTATGCTTCCTCTATCTTGTATTCAAGAAATTGATTTAAAAAAAAAAAACTTACAGCTTCACAAGTACTCATTAAATTGTGGCTTATAAGATTCAACCCAATGCTCTAACCAAAGAGTTGTTAGTCACTTTTCTATCATGGAACCCCTCTGACAGACCATTTAAGTCTATGGACCCTCTCTCAAAATACATGAAATGAAATATATAGGATGACCAAAAAAACCCAATTATATAAAAATACACATTTAAAATATTATTTTAAAAAGCTCATTGACTCCAGTTTTAAGAAGGGAAGGGAAAAGGAAGAGAATAGTTATTTATAGAGTATTTACTATATGCCAGGCTTTTATAAGTATTATCTCATTTTATCCTCACAACAACTCTGCAAGGTAGGTGTCATTATTATCCCATTTACAGCTGAGGAAACTAAAGCAAACAGAGATTAACTAATCAGCCAAAGCTCACATAAGTAATTAAGTGTCTAAGGTTGGATTTGAACTCAGATCTTCTAAACTCTAGGCCCATTTATCATTTAAAAATGATAGACCTTGTTTGAAAATGAGCCTACATTTGCCCTTCAATTACATAGTTCCCCTCTCATTCTCAGTATTTCAAAGCATTAATAGATGCTTAGCAATCGTATTAGCAAATTCTGTCAATATTTGAAGATAGAATTCATTTGGGACAACAGAAAACTCCATCAGAATTATTTCCTTTTGTGTCTTCAGAATTTTGAGAATTTTCTATCTCTTTTAGATGAATTCCCATATAGAATTTGAGCTCATGCTATGCTACCAATCCTTCTTCTCAACTCTTTGACACCACCTCTCTCCAAATCCAGGGTGCATGTCAGACTGGTTTTCTTGTTCCTTACAACAAAGGAGAAAGCAGACATTCCAGAGAAGATAGAAGCCAGCAGTAGGAAACCAGGAAACCATAGGGCCTAACTACCCCATCCAAATGTGTGAAGAGAAAGGACCCTGGCCCAAGCATAAAATCTCAAACCTAGAACTGGAGCTAGAGAGATATGAGTAACAAAAGAAGACATTAAGTACAGTAAAAATAAAAACAAAAACAAAAACAAACATAGGTTAGGAGATTCCAACAAGTAAGCATAGAAGAAAAGAGAAACTATATAAAAACACAATTAGAACTTCAGGGGAAGAAAAGTTTAGCTCCAAGCACTCCAAGAGTGGCTGGAAAAAATAAAGCAAAGACAAAAAATGAATCAAATTAAAATTGATACAGAGAGCTCAGTAGGAAAATACTGAAAAGAAAAAACTTAGAACAAAAAGTAATTACTGATGCGTTTAATGAACTCCCTGGAAAAAACAATGGAGTCAATGACCTCAATGACTCTAGGAGATAAGAAATAGTAAAAGAAAACTACCCAGTTATCAGAACCAGAGTCCAAAGTAAAAATATAAAAAATCCACTGATCAAATCTTGGAACTTCCAAATAAAAATCTTCCAGGAATGTCACAGCAAAACCCCACAGCTTCTGCATCAAAAATGCTTTGTATATAGATACATAGATATAGACACAATGAAAAGTAGGCAAAAAAGAAATAAATCAAGAACCAAGGAATCACAGTTAGGATCACTCAAAACTATGGTACAAATATTATATAAGGAAAAATCCTGTAATACAAAATTCAAACAAGCAAAGGATACTAATTTATAAGAAAGAATAACCTACCCTGAAAGATTGAGTATAATTCTGCAAGGGAAAAACTATGGTCATTGAGTAGAAAAGAGAATTTTCAAGCATTCCTCATGAAAAGGCCAGAGTAAAAGAGATACTTTATAATCTAAACATGAGTCAAAAAATATCAAGTAAATAAACTTGTGAAATTAGAAAGGACTAATGAGTTATTTTCTTTTCCCTCCTATTTAATAAATTTTTCATTAACTTATTAACATAAATATTTCAATATGCACAGAAAAACAAAAAAATGTATCTTATATGTAACTCTGAACTTCTATTATATACCATTTATCTTGTTTCTTCCTTATAGCTTTTTAAAAAAGTTTTTGTATGAGAATTAAAATTTAACATGGTAGTTCCAAAAGGGTCCTATTTGTCTTTGTCCCATTCAGAATTATTGTCTGTTCTATTTGTTTTTAAAATAATCCATTGAAATTCACACAATTGCTCTATGTCTCATTTTGCAAACTTGATTTATCACTTCTCTTCCAGGACAAAGGAAGTATGATTTATCAGACTTATAGACTTATCTTTATTGATCGCTGATTTCCTTTATAAATTGTACAGTCATTTCATAAGTTGCTCTGATTATGCTCAACCTATCAGTTCATAGAAGTTCTTCTAGGTTTCTCTGAATGTGCTCCTTTCATCATTTCTAAAAACATAACAGTATCTTATTACATTCATATTCCATAAATATAGTTTCAAGGAAATCCTTTGGTCTAGAGAAAACATTGGTGAATTTGAGCTAAATCTTTTCAAAGATCCCTTTCTTTTTTCCTTATCTCCAATCTTCCCTGGTACTAGTGCCTTGCCCTCTAAAGTTTCTTTAATAAACTAATATATCTTATGCATATTTATTCATATGGATAGTGTCTCCTATTAGAAGGTAAACTCCATTAAGGCACAGACTATTATTTTTTTACTATCTTTGAATATCCATACTTTAGCCCAGTGCCTGGCACATAGTTAGCATTTGACAAACTTTTTTTTTTTTAATTAAACCCTTATTCATTCTTGGAATCGATATTGTGTATTGATTCCAAGGCAGAAGAGTGGTAAGGGCTAGGCCCTTACTTGCCCCCCAGGGTCACACAGCTGGGAAGTGTCTGAGGTCACATTTGAACTTAGGACCTCCCGTCTCTAGGCCTGGCTCTCAATCCACTGTCTACCCAGCTGCCCCTCATTTGACAAACTTTTTAATGGTTTGTTCAATTTCTTTATCCTGTGATTGTGTTACTTAAATTCTCTATTCATCATTAATCTGAGGATTTTATATTTTGGTAAATATTCATTTATATAATTTGTTCTTAGTTTTAATGGCATTTTAATTGTGCAAAACACCTAACAATATTTTTTCCTTTTCATTTGTTGCTATTTATCTTTCTACATTTTTTACATGGGGAATTTGATTTTCCTTATTTAAAAAATAGTCAACAATTTATAAATTTTATTAGATTGCTTAAAATAGTTCCTAATTTATCAATTCATGCTGTGTCTTTTTTTCCCTAGAATTCAATTCCAATTCTTCAATATTGGACATTCTTGTTATTAGTCAGGGAAGTACTGCATGAAGTACTGGTCTTAGAATCAGGAAGACTTAAGTTTGAATTCTGTCAAAAATTTAGTAGCTGTGTGACTCTGGGTAACTCACTTTCTATTTCAATTTTCTCATCAATAAAATGGTAAAGAGGACCAAACTCAGAGTTGTTAGGAGGATCAAATCAGATGAGATTTATCACAATACAGTGAGTGTCAGATTTAGGAGTCAAGAAGACCCAAGTTTGAATCTTGCCTCAGATACTAGTTATGTGACTATGGAAACATAATTTAACCTCTATGTGCCTCATCTTTAAATAGAGATACAGCATCTACCTCACAGGGTTGTTAAGACATACATAAAACACTTTGAAAGCCTCAGTGTTATATAAATACTAGATATTGCATCATTATATATGGTGACTTTAGGCATTTTGTTGTTTAGCAGCTTATATCTTTTACATATACCTATTTTTACTGTTGACTTTTTGGAAATAATTGCTCTGCCTATTTTTTTTTAATTCACCTGAAGCATTTTAACTTTGTATGAATGTCTTAAGTGTATTTTTTACAAACAAAATATTGTTGGATTATGCTCCCTAAATTCATTCTGCTCCTGCCCTCCTCCATGTTATGGTGGAGTTCATTCCATTTACATTCACTGAGAAGATTGTTAATTGTGTATTTCACTCTAAAACAGCCCCACAGATTTTCTCTTACTCCAACTTCTTTACAAAGAAGAAGAGGGTGGAGTAGAAGAGATCTGATTAATATTAGCAACCTATAATTCACTTCCTACTCCTTGGTCCCTCCTCTTCACCATTTCAAGAAAACAATGTGTGTGTTTGTTCCTAATACCTTCTCTCTACTAAATCATCCCTTACAATAAGTGCTCAAAAACTAAAATTTGTTGGTTTGAGATTATTCTTTCCCAACACTTACTCTCGCTCTTACAACTTCCTCTCCTTTTCCTATGTCTACCTGAATCTCTACTGAGTTTAATGTATGACTACAACAAACTGGATTTTTTCTATTTTCACCTTGCCTTCCAGTCCTAATACATTTATATATTTTCTTTCTTCATTTTTTTTTGGCCAAAGTTTTCCAATGATTCTGACATTTTTCCATGACCTATTTTTCATATAAGTTGGTTTTGAAAGTAGATACTTGACATTTTATTTTTCAGTTTTCCTTGTTGTTTGAGTCAAGTTTTCTCCACTCTAATTTTCACAGTCTGCTACCATTACCACCAACTGCTCTAAACTATGTATTCTCCTTCTGATTATTTTTAACAGAATTCTTATTTTGATATAGTATTATTCTTGATCTTTTACTTCATTCCTTCTCCAACTAGAGTCCTTATAGCCAAGATTTTTGGAGGGTTGTTGGTGGTGATATTGTGCTATTTATTTATCTATTTATTCTACTTATTGTAGAATACGTCTTTACTTCTTGGATATCTCATGATCCATGGTATTTCTTCACTGTGTTTTGTATCTTCTTTTTACTTATATCTCTAGCCTCAGTTCCTGGTTTGGGACTTTGTACCAGGGCCAGGTCCCTCTCCTCCAAGCCTTTTGAACATTGTAGTCAAGCCTTACCTATTCCTGTACCTACTTCTTGGGCTCTTCTTACTCTCTTCATCATACTTTCTATCTGTTGATGCTAGACCCTCATTCTCTGATTCATGACCCCTATAATTATCTGACCTCTCTTTTTTTCTCTCATGCAACCAAAGCTTTCAGGGAATCCATTCCAGGATTTCCTTTCCAGGTGGTTTCTGCTACTACCATGAAGAGCCTGCTCCATGGATTCCCCTTTTTCACTATGACTCTCAGAAAAATGACAATTTTTGCAGGTGTTACAGAGCATATTGTCCCATGGTAGGGTTGCATCCCTACTACATCCCTGATTATGTACCCTACCATTAATCTACTTTCCCTGGGTTACCTTTTTCTGCCAGGAGCCACCAAAGTCACAATGTTTTGACATGATCACTTGTAGAAACCAGGAGGTTACAAAGTGGCTCCTTGGCAGGATGGAATCATCCACTCAGCCCCCTCTTGTGACTTCTCTCATGTATAAATGGAAATTTTGAGCCTTTGGACTTCATCCCCCAGAAGTCCTTCAGTATTTCCCAAAATTCCCTTTTCCTGTGTCCCCGCATTTTGTGTGATTGTATTTAAGTGGCTGTAACTCCTCCCTCTTCCTTTTTTGGACCTGCCACTGGACTGAATTCAGACAGTTCTTTTGCCTTATTATTAATAAAAATTTTTTTATAAGATTATAGTTATTTATTATTAATTTTAAAACCCACATTTTTGGCTTACCACAAAGTGATTGCGAATTCTCAAAAATTTTTGAGCAGATAGCCTTAAAGTAAAGATAGTAAATTTGTCTGCTCACTGCCCACCATGAGGGACTGGGTATGGCTGCGCTCCTGCCTGGCCCTGCCACCTTCTGCTGCCTGCTGTTTCTCCTGTCCATCTGCTTGGCCAGCATTCCTCACTGCTCTCTACCCAGCTTGGAGCCTCCTCTTGCCCAGACTAGACCCACCACAAGATCCTGCCAATCCCAGCCATTTTTTCCCACAGAGGGTGATATATAAAAATCTTTCTGCCCCAATCCCTTTCCACACTCCATGTGTGTTTCTAGCCCACCATAGCCATTTCTCAGCTTGGAGAAAAGAATCCACATCTTCTAATTGTCAAGCAGATTTTTTTAAGCTGATCCTAGACTCCTAGTTTAGAAGGCTATTACTAAAGGTTTTTCACAGGGACAGCAGTTAGTTCTAAATAAGTAGATTTAAAGTCAATTTTGGGGAATAAGCCTGGCTTTTTTTTCCCTTTCTTTCTCTTGACCCAAAACACCAAGGAGAAGTATTTTTTCTCTCATATGCAAATAGGCTATTGTTTACCCTCAAAGTTTTGCTTCTTTCTGTTTACTCTGTAAATAAACCCCATCTTCCAGAAAAAAATGCTATTGCAAAGCATGCTTGAAACTCTGAAACAACAGTTTGAGTTGGTAGAGCTAAAAAGTGCAGTTTGGATCTGCTTAATTCTTTTCCTGAGAGATTTTATTTTCATTGGAGATTTCCCATTTTATTTCCCTCTCCTCAAGAATATGCCATAAGCTAGGCTGCTTATGCTATAAACCAACCTGAAGTATTTTGACAAAGTTCTAAAAGTCCTAACTGTTCTCAAAATGCAGAGTGGAGATTCTTCCCTTTACTTCTATGAGGAAATTCAGACCTCTGACAAATGAAATCTAAATGGATAATAAATATGGGGTGAGGGGAAGGAAACTTTAAAAGAGATCTGTAAGTTTCTTGCCAATATTTTCGAGTTTATTCTCCTCCTATAATAGTGAACAAGTCTAGTGGGATTGGTAAAAAGGATTTTGACTACACTGCCTGTCTGCACCTTCTCATTGGTTTATATTATTGTATTTACTGACTGCTTTAAGGTTAAAATTTTTTTAACTTTATCCATTTTAATTTAATCAATATCTTTGTTATATTGAATCATTTTAAGCTACGATGTTTTGCCTATATTGATCTTTAATTTGTACCTTTATCTCTGCTGAAGAACAAAATATCACTGTATAAGCCCATGAACATCTTGCCCAAAACCCTTATCACTAGATCCATTGAAGATCACATGTTGCCTTTGTTGATTGCCACATAGATGATGATGGATGAATTTCAACAAAACTGGTTACATAGTATGCAACCTTTGGAGAATTTAATAAAAATTTAATTGTAATTTTAAGGGGTCTTTAGAAATAATTTTAGTAAATAGTAATTTCTAAATGGATGATTTTCTAATTTATATATTTACATATATATTATAAAGAATGTTGTATTAAAGGTAGAGAAATAAAGAAATATTCCTATCAAGGTATTTCTATGAATCAGGAAGCTGCAAAAAAGAGCTCCTACAAAACTTTTCATTTTAATTTACTTACAGCAGAACAATCTAGATTTCTTGATGATGTTCTAGACCCAATTAAGTTTTACTTTGTTTAAAAATATGTTTTCTAAGGTTGAAAGATTTGCTACATCTGTAAAAATTGTGACAAATATCCATCAGTTCGTAGGTTTTTTAATGTCATACAGCAACTTATGTGAAATATGATAGTGGGTTTGTTTGCTATTGTAATTATCTGGGCTAGTGTGAATTTTGGGGACTTTGGTACTTCTGTGAATGTGCATTATTTACTGTATTAATGTTTTATTCTGAAAATCATTTATACTCACATGTGGCTGACACAGTGTGTCACTGATTTTAAGCTATATATATATTTAAAACTTTTTTATTGTTTTTCCTTGCATGTGCAATATAGTATCTGAGTTTTATTTTTTCTCTCCTTTTTGTATTTGAAGCACATGTCATCAGTATTGAGAAGATTTTTCTTTATTTTTTTATTTTGCAGTAATACAATTTTTAAATACATTTAAACACTAATATTAATGCATTCCCAAAAAGCTTTAGACTATAAAAATGATGTCATTGTTTAAAAAAATATGGGACTTTGCTTAATGATTCTGTCTGATTCAAGAGAATACAAAAATAGACCAACCAATCCCAATACGATTGATGAAAATTTTGAGCCATGACAAGAGGACTTGAACTTGTTTGGGGTTCAAGGTTGCAGCTGTTTACCATGTGTTAAAGGCAGGTTTTCCTTGTCCTGCATTCTACTAAGTATCTCAAATTTGGCCCCAATCTGGATCCTATAATCTAGTCCCTTTTCTGTCTTTCATAGTGTGGCAAACTTTCTGTAGTCCTGGCTACTGACTGGGTAAAATGCATAATTGCTTAAATCATTTTATTTGGGCCCTGATTCAAGGACCTGTTATAGATTTGTTCTTCCTTTAGATTTTTTTAGACATGAGATTTTTACATTTTGTATTTCATCCACAAGTTATTTTTCTCTTTTATTTGGATTTTTCATGTTTTTCATTTTCTTTTGCAAATCGATTCATATACCTCATAACTCAGGCATGCATCCCTGAGTGATCCCTGTGTTTGTTATTATTCACCTCAGGGGGGCCAAGTTATTGTTTGAACTTTGATTTAAATTTGTGTAATTTTATGATAAAAAACTTGCTACCTCCCAGAATCCAGAATGTGCCATGAAGATAGATACCTACAGAGACCACATGCTACACCAGAAGATCCAGAGTGAACTTTGTGATGCAAACTGAACTATGAGGGATTGAAATGCCTTTGTTTTAAATGTATACTCTTATGCCAAAGGGAACTGCCCCCAAATTGGCTTTTTGCCAACCTAGTAATCATTGGTTTTGTTCTCTTTTCCTTTTATCCACAAATTATTGCAATTTTTAAGTTGATTATGTTTCCATGATCCTTTTGAGGAAACTAGTTTCCCAATAGGATAACAGGGGGAATATGTATAAATGGAGATTTTGAGCCTTTGGACTTCATCCCCCAAAAGCCCCTTAGTATTTCCCAATATTCTCTTTTCCCACCTCCCTGCATTTTTCGAGATTGTATTTAAGTGGCTGAAACTCCTCCCTCTTCCTTTTTTGGACCTGCCAACTGGGCTGAATTCAGGCAGTTCTTTTGCCCTAGTTATTATTAATAAAAATTTTAAAAGATAATATGTAGTTATTTTTTATTAATTTAAAAACCCACATTTACTAACATCCCCTATTATTAGAATTGCTCTTACTCAACCCCAGGAAAAATAGATGAGAGCAACATGATTGCAGGGTTAATATAGATGTCCCACTCTGTTCCCCCCCCCCCCCCAGAATATTACCAGGAGATCCCACTTACAAAATTAAACCTAAGGATTCTTATATACCACCCACTTAGATAGGATCCTCTTTTTTTAGGCATAAAAACTTCTGACAAATCTGTGCTCTGAATTCCCCAACATATATCTGGGTCATGTTGATTCTACCCTCTGACCCTGCACTTAGCAACAATGTTTTCTTGACTATGTCCTTAGGTTTCACATCTGTTGTTAGGTTCTATGGAAACATGTATGTTGAGAATGAAACTGTGGGCCAAGTAGATCTGTGATCATGAGGGTATAAAATAAAGCCAAGCCTCAGCCAAGGTGGAGCAGTTTATCCTGTGAAATTTGTGCTGTGGGTTAAATAGAAAGCTGTGCCACATTCATCATTCTGCCGACACCATCCCACCTCCAAGACCCCATCCCCTATGGGAGGCTGGCCTACCCCACAGCATTTTTCTTCCACATTTCCTTTAATATCTACTTCCTAGGTCCATGTTTGCTCACTCCCCCAAATATCAGTTGCTCCCAGAAGTTCCAAATCCCTCCACTTTTGATTCAGGACAAATAGACTTTTCAAGTACTAAATCTTCCAAGCCACTCCCAATTATAAGGTCTATATCTCCCTTCAAAGATCATTTCTCTTCACACCACTGACATGGTGTCACCAGGTCCATAATTTCCCATTTTATTTGAGATGTTCCAAGGGTTCAAGATAAATAAGAATTATGAGAGCAGTATTTAGGGCCTATACAGGAAAAATAATGAGCAGAAATAGAAAAACTGGAATCTGCAAAGGAAAGCCTCACCAAAACATACCAATCTCAAAGGCAAGATGCATAAAGATGAACCCAAAAATCACAAATCTCTCAAAAAGGGCATAATAATACAAAAAAACTTTAACATCATGATACAGGAAGTAACAAGAGAACTACACAAAACTTTTAAAACAGAAAATGAAATGCAAATTGAAGGAATTCACAGATCACTTGCAGAAAAAAATCCAAGGCTGCAAACTCTAAAACACTTAAGTATTGAACAATTCAGTTCAGAAACAAATTCTACAAGTGATTGAAAGAATGACTTTCAAACATAAAGGAAAGGATATTCAAATAATGCAAGACTGTTCTGCAACCACTAGAAAATATAGGAGGGAAGAGAATAATGTGTTCTAAAGAACAGTGAAGCTCAGGACATAGTCCAGGGTAATTTACCCAGAAAATCTGAGCTTCACTATCCATGAAAAAGATGGATGTTCAATCATAAAAATGTATCAGAACTGAAACCAGAACTGAAGAGATTATATGCTTCTCTAACACCCCAAGCCAACAGAAACATAGAAGTGAATAAAAGCAGAAGCCAAGGACAGCAACTGTAATGGAGTGACAACAGATAGACTAGTGACTTTAAAAAAATGTACACAAGAAGTTAGAGGTGAAAGTGGAAATAAGGTAGAGCTATGGTGAAGAGGCATGCACAGGACATTATGAACAGAACCTGAAAATAACCCATCTATAGGTAAATCAATTTTTTTTTTTTGTAGGACTACATTACAACATGGGAGGGAACAAGAAAAACAGGGAAAGGAGCAGGAGGATAAAAAGGAGAGCATGTGTTAAGCCCAGTGAAATCAGTAGCTAAACAATAATGAGAGGGTGACTCCTATGATCTCAGAAAGAAAAGAGCTTATGGGGTGAGGAGGAATGCAGAAAAACTGAAAAGGAGGGAAAAGGAAGGAGGCCTTGCTTTGACTGTGGGAGGTGGTTCCACCAAAGAATGCTTTTATGGATGGAGGACTATGAAGTGTGATATGGACCTTAAATGGAGTCTTCATATTTGAAAGTTTACCATCTGTCTTCTTCAAAATTGCTTTATCTTTAAGCTAAACACAGTCATTTCTTTAAACTATTTCTTATGACATAGTTTCCTAAACACTAAGAATACATACTGTGTATTAGTTCCAAGGCAGAACAGCAGTAAGGGTTAGCAATGGGCACTTGACCAGGGTCACACAGCTAGGAAGTGTCTGAGGGAAGATTTGAATCCAGGACCTGCTGTCTCTAGGCTCTCTATCCACTGAGTCACCTACCTGACCCTGTCACCATATTTCAAAACACATTCTCATTCATAAGTTACTTCTTAAAATGTGGTGGCCTGAATTCAATCCAAAACACCTAATGTTAGCAAAAAGAGTAAAGCAGAATTTTTTTTTGTTTTGGTGTGGATATTTTTCTTCTATATAACTTTGATGGTTACATATAAAATATTAAACACAACTTCTTTCCTTGTCTTCAATTACTTCAATATTTCAAAGACGTACAATGTAACGTTATGTGGGTATTCTCTCCAACAATACAAATCACAGCACTAAGGGAAATAAGTAGAAGGCTTAAGAGTTGCTGTGGCCAAAAATTCAATTTCCCATTACTTAGCATGATGATGGCTGTCTCTTAACTTAGCTGATTGTCAGGCAACAAACCACTGTCCAATATAGGATGATACCTGAAACCTGTTAAGACCTGTCAGAGCTTGTACTTTGCTTGCATAGCCTTCAAGAATCTACCAACACCTTCATGGTACAATAAAGCATCCAAATAGGACTTTAGAGGAGGTTCCTTTCTACATTTTAAAAACAGAGATACTCAATTTGGAACCAAATGTTTTCATTGCTTTTCTTTATTTGACATATCTCTCTGTTTTTTACTCCCTTCTCCTCCATTACCACTGTCACCAGTGTACCCTAGGTCCTTATCACCTTACATCTATGTTACTATTCTGGATGCTACTCCTGATCCCAGACTCTTGCCTCTATAATTCACTCACTATATATCATTGCTAATATAAATCTCCAATTTCATCATGTCGCTTCCCTGTATTCAAAAAGTTATAAGGGCTCTAACATCAAGGTAAAAAAAAATAGTTGATTAATATAAATGATATCAACTTCAAAGTTCAATAGATTGTAAGCCATAGTGCTTTGTCTTTGGTCCTATTTAAAAACCAAAGATATAAGTGAAAATATAAATCAATCTTATCAAAGTCATGAATGATACAAAACTTCAAAGATTCACTAATATACTATTTAACAGAATCAGGATTCTAAATTATCTTGATAGGCTGAAACGATGAGACAAAATAAAATATAGTAATAAAGTAAAAATGTATACGATCTAAAACTAGGTTAAAACAATCTACTTCATGAAAATCTCTATGAACACATCATCACTGGGCACGTAACCCCAGTTAACATAAAAAAGACCTTGAGGTTTGAGTTGATCAGAAGATTTGTATGAATTGGTATGATGTATGTTTGAAATCTATTTTGGTTCTAGGTTTTGAGAGCTAAAAGTGCTTTGTAGAAAGCAGATGCTTAATTAATATTTGTTGATTATTGATCAATTATTGTATAAAGAAAAGTGATCAGTACGGTAAAAGTTAAGGAAGCTGTACTTTTGAGTATCCATTGAGATATCTGAGAATGCTGAGAATGTGTAGTTTAGAGAAGACTTGACGTGGGGTATATATATGTGTGTATGATATAAGGGTCTTCAGCTATCCGAAGTGATATTATGTGGATGCTCTATTAGAGTTATTCTTTGTTGTACTAGATTGAAAGTAAGTAAAAGAGCAATGGGTATTAGTCTACACTGAGACAACATGCTAAAATTTCTCTAAGGTTTCCATTACTTCTTAGACTATGATTTTCTCGGCTTAGACTGGAACTGAGTAAAGCTGAACTAGAATAGTTAAATATGGTTGAGGTCAATTTTATTTGGGTAAGCTATTAATTGGTTTAAAAATGTAAATATAATACTGATTTAAATACACCCAAAGGGAAGTATAAAGTAAAACATCAATATTCACAATCAGCTAAAGCTCACGTATTTAAGATAGTGTCATACATTTCAAGTCAGAAGTAATCTGGTAGGCTGAAAAAAATAGCATATGCTCCATGTATTTGAAATCCATAAGAAATTTAGTTGTTGAACTGAAAATTCAGTTACATTTAAATTTAGTGTGAAGTTTGGCATATTTCAGTAAAATTGAGGTTAAAAAAAGCATCATCAATAACTATGCAGAGAAAAAAACTAATAAAACCCACTCCAGTCACTAAGAGAAAAACAGGATGAAATAGCTACTGCAACATTTCTATAATTTTTCTAATACAGAAACCAATATAGTACACTTCCATTAATGTCAAAGTTTTGAACAGAGTTACATCTAGTGGTCTATAAGCATAGTAGGTATTAGAATAAGCCACCAAATAGCCAGGGGGTAACAGTTTTCAATCATTGTCAACAATGGCTGGATTTAATATATGATGTAAATTTAGAAAGGCTGCAAGCTATTCCATCCTTCTTTCTAAGAATCACAATCATGAATAACATTAACTGACAGTCTTAACAAAGCACATATACCCAAGTCTGAACAGGCCAAGAAGCCAAGACTACTTTTAGTAGATCTTGGTGAAACAAAACATTCCTAAGTCAGTCATAAGGAAATGTGTCATTTATAGGAAATAAATGTACATAAAGAGGATTAACTATTCAGTTCTGTTGATACAGAAATTTGTACAGCTTTATTTGAAAAGAATCCAAGTAGCCAGCCTATTGATGAAGTGTCTCCTAGTACTTAGCTAGGATAGCCTCACTGAAAGCCTTTTCAGCGTGGTAGAACCTGCCAGAGCTTATACTCCATCAACAAAGCTTTCGAGAACCCAGGGTTGCATCCATGACATGATAAAGATTAAAGAAGGATTCTACAGAGGTATGTCTCATGCAAATATCAGTATTGTACAATATTTCTTGAAAGATAAACAAAAGTGATAAACTTATTTGACAGCTTTTTGTTATCAAGTGAGACATGTGCTCACCAAAGGTATTCGTCACTGTTAATGGAAGAGATCCAGCACAGAGTCCAAATAAAGGAAGAATTCCCTATAAACAAATGAAGAATGCTTATTAAGCACTTAATATTTATCAGGGCTATGAAAAGACCTACGGATGCAGATACCAAAGAAATGCACTTAAAGATCTTTCATTGTAGTAAGGGAGACAGCACATATAGAGAAGTTATGGTCAGGAAAGGGAGTTTGTATCTGGAGATCAGTCAGGCAGGCCACTGACATGTCCTTTCCTGAAGCAATGTTAGTATGGATTTGATTACTCTGCCCAAAGCTGAAAGTGAGTGAGTGGGTGTAATAAAGGCCTCATGGCATGGCAGGAAGATGGCAGTGAAATATGATCAGCTAGCTAGATATGGTAAGCACTATAATCAGGACAACAAGGCCTGGGGAGGTGGGGTGGCATAAGGTGGGATGGAGGGAAGATGTGGGTAGGAGGAGGATAGGGCTTGGGAAGCTGTGACTACACCAGGAATATGGTAGTGAAGAATGGTTGGTTGCCTACAGCCAGTTAAATACAATGAATTCTGATCAATCAGCACAACAGGGCCTCAAGGCAACATAGCAAGGCCCTTGACTTAGAGGGTTCAATTATGAAACACGGTAATATGGTAGAAAGATGGCAGTATGGTCAAGTATCTGGGGTGAACTGCAGAAAGCAAAAATCAAGGCGGCATTGACATGGCCACAGATTGGGCAATGGAGTCAAAGCATCAAACAATAAGCATTTATCAAGTACTTCCTATGTAACAAGCCCTGTGCCAGGCTCTAGGGATACATGTACAAAGAATGAAACAATTATTACTCATAAGATACATAATTGAATGGGGAGACAATAAGTATCTAAAATATATGTAGCAGAAATATAGTTAATATATATAAATATATACAGGGAATAAATAATTTAGAAATAAAAGCCCTAGCAGCTGGTTGGAAAGAACAGGAGCTTCTTATAAAAACTAGTGCTTAAACTGTGTCTTAAGGGCACACAGTGACTCTACGAGGCAAAAATAAGGAGGAAGCACATTCTATGTGCATGGGGCAGTCAGTGTAAATATGCAGATAGGCAAAGGATCATTATGTGTGTGAAACAATGAGAAGGCCAGTTTGGCTGGGTCATAGTGTAGGAAGGTGAATACTAGAAAGATAAGTGAGCCCAAGTTTGGAAAGTCTTAAAAGCTAAATAGAGTAGTTTATAATTTTATCCTAGAGTTTTAATAAGAAGCCACTAGAACTAAGGGAGTCACATGATCAAATCTATTTGTGATAAAGGAAAATTATTTTGTATGAAGTATGGACTACAGTGGTGAGAGACTTGAGACAGGGAGCCCATTAGGAGGTCACAGTCACTATCTCACAAGATTTGGAAACAGCCACTTAATTGGAATCTTAGAATATTCCAAAAGGGAAAAAAGATAATGGCTTTTGACAGAAAATGACTTAACCTAAAAGTAAAAAATCCTAAAGGGAAAAAATTGAACCTTAAGTGATACAGAGAACTCAGATGCATTCTTAAAGAAAGGATGAGAGCTGAGTAGATAATTTATAATACAAATACAGGAGTCAAGAGAAATCTAAAATATCACATATATTTGAGTAACTAGGAGCTAAACAATAATGAAGTGCATACATTCTAATGGGGGGAGCAGGAGTGAGGAGTGGAAGGAAGTGTCCCTTGAATATTCTGTCATACAGTGATAGGAGTTAAATATGACAAAGAGAAGGTCTAGGGATGGTTTTGTTCTATTGTGATGATTTTAAGAGAACAAAGAAAAAGGAGGGAAAACAAATACATTAGAGAAAAAATAAGAAAGGAGTAGAACTTACTCTTACTCATAAATGGGGTATTCTAAAAGAATACAAATATCTAGAGGAAAGTGTGGGGGGGGAGGGGTTATAAGTATCAGGTGAATCTTAATCTTATTTAAACCAAATAGGAGGAGGTTGAACACAAACACACACACATACATATGTACAAGTTTAGTATTAAACTCTACAGGAAAAAAATGGAGTCAGAGAGGATACAGAGTTGGGGAGGGAATAATCAAACACAACCAAATCAAATTACAACTTGAGAAGCTGGCTCATACAGTGGGAACTAAAAGAAAAGAAAATGGCTTTAGAAAAATTTTTTTCTCTAGGAATGAATGCCACCCAACTCAACTACAAAGAGACAGTAGTGTCTCACAAAATCATTTATAAGAATATAAAAATAAACAGAAAATCTTTTTACTCAGATCCTTTGAGTAGGGGTTCTGCAAATGATTTGATTTATGAATTTATGAGCCAGTATATCTGTGCCCAACAAAGAAAGCATTTTTTAAAAAACATCAATTCAACATTTTGATGAATATGTGATCTCTTATTGGAAGGGGTGCCCAATGGGCCTTAAGTATGAATTGCAACAAATGCAATATTCTATCCCAAAGTAATCAGCAATTAAGGAGACCGGCTTCAGAAATGAAAATAACCAAAAGATTATGATTGTTTAGATGTTAGTCCCCAGGGCCCTGTTCTTCTAATTATTTCCTTGGCTTTTATTAATATATATATGTATATTTATATAGATGATATATATATATCTATCTGTCCAATATTGAGCTTTACTCTTTAGGTTATTTATACATAGCATTCTATTGAGACTTTATATTAGTTTAACTGAATATTTTATAGTCAACTGAAATCAAAATATTGAAAATAGAACTGCTTACCTTCCTTTCATATCCCCATTTTCTATTTTTCCTCATTATGCTACAGGTTAGGCAAGACCATAAATATCAAGCAAAAAAAAATCTCAGATATACTTATTAATGAACTTCATTCCAAACATCCACTATCATACCAAGGTCTAACAAACTTGTCTTCATAGTATCTTTTGAATTTGCCCATTTTAGTTTGTTCCCCTATCTCTATGGAACATCTTTAAATAACTAGAAAAGATATTCCTGAGATTAATTATAAAGGAAAAGCCTAAATATTAACTTTAGACAATTTTCTCATCACAAAGGTTTTTTTTTTTCATTTAAGAGTAATGAGTTCAGAATAATAATGACTTATAAATAACATTTAGGACAGGAAGCTTAATGTTACTGAGCAAACTCATTTGCGCCATCACCTATACAAATTCAACTGTATTTATTAAAGGCTTATTATGTGCTAGAGACTGGGGATCCTCAAATGAATTTATGATTCTGTTTTCTGGATGTTCCCTCCAAGGAAAAATAATGAAATTCACCTCCCATGATAAGTCTGATAAATGTATTGGAAATTCTCCTTGTCTTTTCTTGATGCAAACATACCAGTAGATGCCACAGCCTATTCAATTTGTCAACCCTTGTCCTTGCCATACAATCAAGTTCTCTTCTTAGCATGCATTTCTCTTATGACATTTTTTTCTTCTCCACGTGCCACTCCACTACCCATTTAAATTCTTTTAAGACTACTATGTTCATGTCAAGAAGCACTACTTCATAACACTAATATTAAAAAGGCTAACCTTCATCTAGGTAGCACAGTGAAGTTGGGAGAACCTGGGTTCAAATCTGGCCTCAGACACTTTCTAGTTGTCTGATCCTGGGCAAATCATTTAACCCTCATTGTCTAGACCCTGCCAATCTTCTGTTTTAGAATTAATACTTGGACAGAAGGTCCAAGTATTTAAAAAAACAAAACAAAACTAGCCTTTGTTCCAGAAGAAAGTTTCAGTCAGTGGAGAAATTCTGCAATTTTCTAAATGCAATTTAACTTCTCATATTTGATTCTTAGCCCAAATCATTGTCCATGTATATTACTTGGCCAGCACACACACACACACACACACACACACACACACACACACAACATGCACAAATAAGACAGGTTCTACAGTTTGTGCACCCAACTTTAGGTCAATCTATAAAATAGGCATTCTATGTACTCTTGGTCTTTCATCAGGTCAGATGAAACTCAAGTACTTATATAGATCTCCAGAGGAAGCTCTACAATGTCCTCTGGATTTGAGAAAACCAGCACAATGTCATCAACATATAGAGAGATAACCTTATTATCCAAGGAAATACTTTTTCAGTATAGATTCTGTACTAGAGCTCTTCCATCAAAGTGCCAACACTTTTGCTAAGCATAAATTTCCCTATTTTACTATTCCTTAGTCCAGCATTGGCGAACCTTTTCAAGATCATGTGCCCAAACTGCAACTTCAAGCTGGCTATGCATTACCCCAGAGAGTGAAGGGAGGAAGTGCTTGCATTGGGCAGCTGGGCAGAGGGGTAGGTTATGTAAAATGTCCTAGGGTGCTTTGGAGAGGGGGAATGGAGAGTACCCTCTTGGTCACCAGGGGACAAGTGCCATGTCTTCGCCAACATAGCCTCATGTCACAGGGTTATTTTTGTAATTTTTTTCTTTCAAGGAATCTTAAATGTTTTTGATGTATATAGATAACTTGTTGGAAGAGAGCCTTTCAGGTAACATTTTCTAGATTGATTAAAATGCTTTTTCATAATCAACAAACAATAAGCACAGCAGGAGAATGTATTCTCAACATATTTCAGACAATTTTAACATGGTAAAGGTGTGGTCCATTTTATAATATTGTTTGCTAAATCCTGCATTAATACCTTCAACAGGAATATCCTAGGTCTGTGTGTAGAGATGTCTCAGAAGATATTGCATAAATGGAAAATTCTGTAGGCATATAGGTTGATAGTTGGTGATGTCCCCTTGGTCACCTAACTCCCCTCCCCCCAATATTAGTAGAGTCAGATATGTTTTCCATATTTTTTCTATTTTCTTCTCCTTCATATACAAGACTGAACTAGAGGGTCCTCAAAGGTCCTTTTCAGTTCTGTGAAATATGAGCCAAAGTTCCTATCTAATGAAATGATCCCTCAGAATTCTCACAACTGTCATGTCCAGCACATGACAATTTCTTTTATAACCTGCATCCAATCCAGTTGTTTTTTTCCCCGACTTTTTCTCTTTATTGACATTTCTACAACACATCTAGGAGTATGATTTTAAAGAGTGAGGTGTTGCTATTGTCATTGATTGTTAAATTTAAAATGAAAAACAATCTTTTTGACTTTTCTTCTGTTTACTATTCTCACTGTCAAACATCCTGAGGAAGACTTTGCATATTGGTTCTCTTTAAGCTTTCTTCATATGGGTTTTACTTGTTATTTTTTATGCTTTACAAGATAATACTGCTCATAATTATCCATCAACCTTCTCTGTAAGATTTATGAAGTAGTTTATATTCTAAATGATCTCTTGACAATTTAAGTTTTTACTATATATAAGGGACTTCTGAGGCTCATCTAGTCTCCTTGGAAGACAGTTGTCTTACATAATTTAATTTCTGTTTGAAATTATCATAATCACTGTCATTAATTATGCTGTCCACCATTATCCCCTTTTCATTATCACTTAATTGCTTTCAGGATTGAGTTGTTTCAATTGTATCTTTTTATTTTTCCATTCCTTCTACCATTTTACGTATTTTGATCATTGTTTTGACAAATCAATGATCTGACTGTACACAGAACAGCTGATCCCTAGTCGATGAGTATACACATACAAAAAAAAAAAAGAGGTAGTTTCTGACCTTCAGGAGTTCTCCTGGGAATGAATAACATGCACATCATTAAGTAACTACAAACCATAGTAAATGTAAAAAAATTTGAAGAGAGAAAAAAGTACAAAAAACCAGGAGATCAGGAAAGACTTTCTATAAGACTTTGAAGAAAATTTCAAAAGAGGAAGGTAAGAAGGGAGAACACAGAAATGGGGCAAAGGCAAGGGAGAAAATGGATAGAAGGGGTTAGCACACTCCTTTCTGCTATTTCTAGATCATCTCCTAACTATTATCCTTATGGAAATCACAGACTATTAGCATCAAAAGGGACCTCAAAGGCAATCTATAGTCCAGACTGTATCTAAATGAGATTTAATACACAATATTATAGTCTACATCTAATCTTTGTTTAAAGAATTTCAAACTAGCATATCTTGAGTGACATAGCCAAAAAAAACCTGGAAATCACTGGCTATAGAGGTGTAAGGAAATTTGAAGGGGAACTAAATAGTAAAAAATGATAATTTTGGAATGCAGGGAATCCTCAAGAATAAGAAAAATATGAGGAAAATAGAAACCAAGGAAATGAGATAATAGTTAAGAACATATATGAGGTTAGACCACTGTTCAGTGAAGTTCTAAGATCACTTATAAAAGTATCCCTAAAACTGTAGTGCCCAGAAACTCATAGATTCACTTTCTTACTAAAAATCAAAACAAAATCCCTTTGACTTTAGCCTTTTAAGAATCTCTTCCACTGAAGCATATCTTATTTGCCACCCTGTAAACTCCTGTGAAAATTCTAGTGCCTTTCTTTCTCTGGTTTCACAACCACTGCCCTAACAGAAGTATCCTTTTCTCCTCAATATTTGTCAGGTTCTTTCTTACATCCATGTTTCAGTTCATGCTTTCAGGGCTTAACTTCCTCCCCACCCTGACTCTCTAAGTATCAAAATATCTTTAATCTTTCAAGATCTAAACTATACTGATACCTTCTCTACCTGACTTTTGGACACAGATTTGCTTTTGAATTACTCTCTATTTTTGTTTTTTTTTTGTTTTTGTTTTTGTTTTTGTTTACCTCTTGTTTTCTCAGTAAAATTATAAGCTCTTTAGAAGCAGCAAAATCATTGTACTTTTACCCTCCACAGCATTTCAGCAAAATGCTAAGCACATTTCCCTGAGTAGGTTTTTAGTAAATGCTTATTAAAATGAATTGAAGATGTAAAGGAAAATCACAGTGAAAAATTACAGAAGTCTGCTCAAAGAAGTGCCCAAAATATAGTTACAAAGGATTGAAGTATGCTCCCTATATCTTAACAGAGATACATGAAAAAAGACATATATATTCAGACAGAGCTGATGTTTCCATTGTTGTGACTTGATTGTACTTATTTGTTATAATGGAAAGCACTACTAAAAGAAGGAGAAAACTACTGGTAAATGATCATGATGTTAAAAAAAAAAAGCATCATTCCAAAACAGCTAAGTGTCTCAGTGGATAAAGTCAGGCCTGGAGATATAGCTGGTCTCAGACAACTTCCTAGCTGTGTGACCCCTAGGTAATTCACTTGATCTCAACTGCCTACCACTTACCACTCTTCTGTTGTGGAAATGATACTCTTTATTATCAATCTGAAGGCAAAGTAAGTTTTTTTTTTAAAGAGAATCAATAAAATATGCAAAAAAGCAGAATGAATTCATCAGTTTCATGTAATAAATAAACAAAAGTAGAATAAAAGAATAAAAAATTCTAAATAAAGGGTCTTCTGTGTTTAAGGGAAGGATAGTAATCAGAGTATGCCTAAAATAGTAGCTGTAAGGGCTATGCTAAATCTGCCTAAAGAAAAGCAATTTGTAAGACAAAATATTCTAAACTGTGGCTATCAAGAGACCCAAGGTCTCCCAAGGAATGTCTACCCTATTCTGTTTATTCAAATACCATTGCCAGGTTCTTCCTCCAGCCACTGCCTTTATTTAGGAGTCTCTAAAGCTGTGTCCTATACTAACTACCTAAACAACAGCATTGTAGTACTTTCTGGTTGGAGAATATGAATGAAACTTGCTTAGTATGAATTACAAAACTGACATAGAAGCAAATCATCAGAGGGATAGACTCATTTACCTAGAGATCTGTTACAAGTCTAATTCAGTGAAAAGCAGAGAATCTGATATATTCCTCTCTCTCCTTCCTGGCTCTTAGGTCTAAGTCTCAGACTATGACCATTTCCACATTCAGAAGGTACAGCTGCTAATATACTGCCTCTCACATAGTAGCAGTTTAATAAGTGCCTGTTCAATTGAATTGTATCTTAAAGATGATGTAGGTCAACCCCGTTTCATTTTACAAATGAGAGAACCTGGAGCAAAGAAATGAAGTGTCATAGTCAAGGTCACTAATTTAAAGAAAAAAATAATTGAAGTAAAAATAGCAGGAACTTTATAAGCAAGGGACATTGCCATCATGGAAGACTACATTAAGGCATTAAGAAGTAATAATCCCACTGAATCTGCCTGGGTTTGGCCACATCTGGACTATATTTGGAAGGACATGAATAATCTCTAGTGTAGGTAAATAACTAAAATGGTGAGAGGACTGGAGACCATCTGAAGACCAACTGAGGGAAATAGGATTATTTGTCATGAAAGAGAAAATATAGAAGTAGAATGTGATAACTGTCCTCAGTTATCTAAAGGGCTATAATTCAGAAAAGAGACTTTCTTCAGGGAAGAGGAGAGACAGAAAAAGAGAAAAGAAATACAAGTAAAAACTTCCCCCCAAAAATCAGAAATATCCAAAAGTAGACAGAGTTCTTTTGAGAGTTAATAGACTCCCTCTGAATAGTTTTTCAAGTGGCTGTAATATAGTCACTTGTTAACACTGTAAGAATAGATTTCTGATGAAATACAGGATAGACTTAATGACAGAATTTGTAAAATGCTTTGCTAAAATTTAGCAAAACTGTATCCACAGCACTCCGGAGATACCAGCCCAGTAATCTTGTCACAATGGAAAATGAGATTACTCTGACAGGTATGGTTGCTCTTGATGAAGCTGACTGACTTTTAGTGATTGCTGCCTCTCTAAGAATTCACAAACCCATTCAAGGATGTTGGATTAGATAACTTTTAAGGTTCATTCCAAATCTAAGTCAATGATCCTCTAATGTATTCTAGTAAAACATATGCAGTGACATTAAGGTCTATAATACTAAAAAAAAAAAAATTCACACTCTGTCTGAGGAACTATAATCAACAATTTTTATCCTAGAAACTGATAAGGAAAACATTCCTTCTTAAACAGTGTGGGAAACTGGAAATGGCTCTCTGGGAGAAAGAAATGTTAAAGAGAAAAAGACTGCAATATAAATACAAAAAGTAACAATAAAACTTCTTTAAAATATGTTCTAGAATTTTGTCAGGAATAGAAATCAAGTTTGTGGGTGGCCATGAACAAAGAATTGTCATCTTGTGACCACTTTACTAGTAATGATCCTCTTTCTACTTAGCTTGTCTGGTCGGTCCTTCACAAGCAGATAATTTATAATCTGGACCATACCTGAAGCCTTTCCAGCATGGCAGAACTTGCCAGAGACCATATTTTCTTGGCATAATCTTCTAGGGCTCAGGGTCACTTTCATTCCATGATGAAGTATCAGAGGAGGACTTCTGGAATCTTCAAACTATAGGGCAGTGAGTTGGACTTCTTTGACTTTATGTCTTGAAGAATCAAAGAAGTTGTGTTCACTGATCTATAGTGAAAGCCAGCCTTTTCCTTCTTTTTCAAAATCAGACACATTTGCCTTTCTTCAACCCTATAAGCATTTTCCTCATTATCTAAGATCTTTACAAGATAACTAACAGCAGCTCAGCAATCTTATCTGCCATCTTTTAGACCCCTAGGATGGAGTTCATTTGGGACTAGTGACTTGAACTTGAGGGCAGCTAGATGCTGTCTTACCATCTCCTCATTGATCTTGGGTTTCTACTCCTTGAAAACCATTTTTGTTCTTTCCTCCCCAGTCCAAAGATCATTCTCCTTTTAAGAGAAAACAGAAGCAATATAAGAGTTGAGTAGTTCAACCTTTACACTATCATCCATTATTATCATCCTATCCACCATGAGTAGGAGTTCTATCATTTCTTTCATCTTCCTTTAGCCTGAACCATCACAAACAAAAAATCATGTCCTAAATACTTATTGCCAAGTGTAGCTCATTTGGAGCTTTAGTACTGCTGACACTATTGTTATATGACTGTGGTACTTTTTTGTATTCATTCTGTTACCTCCTCTTGCTTCCATCTTCTATAAATGTCTTTAAAAATCTCAATTGGTCATTGAGATCCCTGTGTATATTCATCAGTCTCTTTAGGCAGCACTGACTTTTCCTTTCAATTGAATCCATTTCTGCTTGTATCTTCAGAACTTCATTCTTGAGAGTATCCTATTTTGTAAGGGCTTTCCTCTAAAAAATAATAGGCCTTTGGATTTTACCTAAACTTTCCTTGTATTTTTTGAAACCTGTTCTTCCCAAAATCTAGGGTGCATGTCAAGACCATGTCCAGTCTTCCTCTCTTCTATCATGAAGTCTGAGGGGGATTGGTCACTTGCCCTTGCCGCCAAGGTTCCTGTAATTTCTACTTCAGCAACCAGTTCCTCCTTGTAAATCAGAATCGGGTCCAGAATTGCAGTTCCCCTGTTTACTTCCTCTACCTTTTGAGGTATAAGATTATCATTAAAGCAAGCCACAAATGTATCAGCTGTTCTGTTTTTACAAAGGAGAGGGAAAGAGATGGGAAAAAAAGAAAGAATAAGAGTGTAAGCCAACAACAAGAATTCCAATAGATGTCTAGATAGCTTCAATATTATGTTTCTATGCCAATTTTAAGATCTAATTTCCAAACTCCAATGCAAATTTCTATTTTCTAGATGGTCAGAGTATTACTCTCTTTTTATCCCCCTGAAAGCATTACTTTTCATTTCCTGCTTTTATAGATTCTCATCCAAATGCAGTATAACATTTCCCCTGATCAGGGGCTGGATTTCCTCACATAATTGTTAATTAATATAAGAGGCCACTATCTACAATCTCTTCCCCTATCAAATATGTCCCCTTTAAACAAGGTACACTAAAATCATAGTCCAAGCACAAATCCCATTCCACCAAATCTCAGCAATAGCTAAGAAGTCAAATGGCTTACTGTAGAAAAAAATGCTGGATGCTGGAAACAGAAGAAAAAAATATGATTTAAGGAACCTGGGTATCAAAATATAGTTAGCATTGCAGATTCTCTTTGAATTCACTTGTTTAAATCTCTTTGACTTACCCTGTTTTTTAAAGAGCTTTCCCCTCACTAATTAGTTCTGTTTAAAATAAACATGCAATAAATATATAACACATATAGTCATCTAATCCATATTTTCCAAGTAACAGTAACAATGTATCCACTACCAAGTCACCTTTGGTTCATATCATGATAATTATAATCCTCATAATAGTAGTCAAAGAAAAGTTGCTATAAAAATCATTTAAATTTGTTAAGTTTATGTCTCCTTTGCAAATATTAGGTGGTTATATCTTCTTGGTAAGATAAGAGTGATACTTTCTTAAATCTAGTAGTGAAAATTATAAAAAATTAGCCAAGAGAGGGTAATTAAAATAATATAGACATTAAAAAATAAGCTAATTGGAATTATTTTAAACTAGGAAAAATGTAAAAATAAAGGTATTTATCTGGGTTTCCAGCAATATCCTACTCCCTCAAATTCCTGATCTCTTTAATTTAACCCTTTGGGGAAAATTCACTAAAGGAATTCTAAAAGATCTCATTGTTACTCCTAACCTCCCTTCAAACCTCACTCACAAATGGTTTAATTCTCTCTTACTCAACATTTATGTTCTCTTTCCGTCTGAAATATTTCCTAATTAATCTAAATATGTGATTTCTTCTGCATTCACCATTATAAAACTGTATCTAATATTCTAGGGTTTTTTCCATGTATTCCATATCCCTGAATATGACAACTGTTCACATCAGATCTTAGCCTAAAGCATCTTTACAGTAGGTGACTCAGTTTAACTGTTTTGTAATGTGCCACAAGTAAAAAAAAGGTCATTAACAAATCGGCATATATGGTCACCAAACCCATTTATGAAAATCATGGTAATATATTAAATGAAACAGTAGACTTTTTTGAAAAACTTATTATTTCTATGTTTAATGGAGATTTCAGATATTATCTGCTTTCTCATGTTATCTAAATAAAGACAGCTGAAAGTAACAAAAGATGAGAAATAGAGATTTTTTAGAGAAAGCCATAATATGTTAAATCAATAATATAGGACTAGTTATTTGTTAAAAAAAAAGTTAAGAAAAGAAATCAAGCAAAAATTTTTATGTCTTTTTTAATTTCTGTGAAAGAATTTCTATTCTTTTGTAAAAATCAAGATTTAGAGAGGATTTATTTCAAATCTATAAAAAGCAATGTATACAATGACCATAACAACAATGTAAATTTTAAAAATCATTAACAGAAATCTGAACACCGAATTATTTAGAAAACTAATAATGGTTCTAAAGATGACTTGGAGAAATATATTACTTTGCTCCTCTTAGCATAGAAGTGAGAACTATTAGGATAGAAGAGGTTCCTTTCTCAAATTTCTTGCTTAATTGTTTTGTTAATTTGTTGGGCATTTTGCTGTTGTGTTGTAACAGGAGAGTTCAATTTTCAATTGAAGTGAGGTGAGAGTATATTTCCAAAAATTCCTGTGATAAGTCATCAATAAAAATTGTTTTCTAAACTACTTCATGAGCTCTAAAAATACCTGCATTATATAAAATTAGAAATATGTTATACTGCATTATATAAAATTAGAAATATGTTATACTGCTACTTATTATCAGCAAAATTTGATATAAGGCGGATTCATCTTGAATTTTGAGGAAGCTTACCATTTCAAGTTCTAAAAGGTTATTATTACAAAGATAACTAGGATTTTACTTTTAAGGCACTCTAGTGGAACAGGGAATAGAGTATTTGAACCCTTATTTAAAAAGATCTGGGCTCAAAAGTGGCCTTAGATTCTTACTTGCTGTGTGTCCTTGGGAAAATCACTTAATTTCTTTCTGCTTCAGTTTCTGATCAGTAAAATGAGGATTATAATAGAACTTACTTCCTATGGTTGTTGTGAATGAGATAATGTTTATAAAGAGCTTTATAAACCTTAAAGCCTATAAAATGCTAGCTATTATTATGGCAAGGACTATGACAATGGCACTATAACAAGGCTTTCTATTTGTATCCTACTACAGGACACAGAGTAAACAATAACTTCTTGCTGATGGACTGATATAAAATTTTATAGAACTTTAACTAGATTTTAACTTTTAACTTTTAACTAAAAAAGTAGTGCAATAGATAATTTTGCTAATAAAAGTGACATGTCAAAAGGGATACATTAAGTAGACTTTTAGAGTATTTGCCATTGTTTCAATATCTTGAATCTGAAAATGAAACTAATTTCTTTAAGTGAAAATTATCATGTTTCTGGTCATTCCATTATAGATTACTTAAAAGAATCGCTATTCCATTTGCTATACTAGAGAGCTTAGAAAATCTTAGAAATGCAAGAACTAGATAGTTTAGTCACATCAAAATATATATATATATATATAATTGAAAACTTAAGCTTAAATAAAGCTTTTAAGAGTCTAATTTAGTATTTGTAATTAAGATTAAAACCAAAGTTTTAATTAAGTGATTTTAGAAATGTGCTTAGATATAAGATCCATATATTTTTATTTGGTTCTTTTGGTGTTTTTTAAAACCCTTATTTTCCATCTTAGAAACAATCCTGTGTATTGGCTCCAAGGCAGAGAGTGATAAGGGGCTAGGCAATGCAGCAAGTCCTGGGAAACAGCAAGGAAGTGTCTGAGGTCAAATTTGAAATCAAAACCTCCTGTCTCCATAGGCCTGGCTTTCAATCCTCTGAACCACCTAACTGCCCTCCTTTTGGTGTTTTAAAAGTCAAAATGCTAAATCTCAAAAAAGAAAGAAAGAAAGAAAGAAAGAAAAGAAAAGAAAAAAAAGACAGCAGGTTTTCCTAAATTCCTAAAGTTTCAAATTTAACAATTAAATATATCGTGATACTTTTAATTTGAATCTGTTTGTCCCTAAGAAAAGTCATCTCATTTATCAAATTTTATTGGGGACATATGTCATCTGTATGGAAGAGAAAGAAGAAAAACAATTCTTGATGTATTTGTGGTAATACTCAGAATGTTTAAATGGGGCTTAAGGTAAAAGTATTAATAGATAATAAGGATGAATAGGAAAATGAAAAATTTAACATCAGGCCATTTGTCAGTAAAAATATGTCAAGGAGAGTTAGTGTAAGCATAGGAAAATGATCTAGCTCAATAGATATGCAGATAAGCAAATATGAGACAATTTGAAAACTATCAGAAAATTAGGGAAAACTAATGAGCTGATGATGGGGAAGTCTTCCCCAAAGAGTAGGCTGTCATTATAGTATCTTGAAGGAAGATAAAGAATCTGAGAAATATTGATGAGAAGAGAACCCATTCTAGGAACATGGGACAGTTTTTACAAATATATGGAGATAGAAGATAGCACGTCAAATTCAAGGAAATGTCTTAGAGCCCATTAGATTAGTAGAAAAATAAACCTGGGAAAATAAGTTGGAGCCAAACTGGTATAAAAACCTAGAGCTAACTTTTGGGGGTTTTAAGAAGGAAAGGTAGGGAAGGATTTTCTTCCTTCTCTTTTTTCTTAACTTATGAGAAAACCATGTTTTCTTGGTTCTTTTTCAGGGGCAAGTTTAAGGTAATAGTGGACCACATGAGTGAAACAGAGAACAGTCAGCTCTAACTCAAATACTCCTACTAATCTTTTAATGAATTCTTATGTTTTTAATATAGCAAGATTCTACTTAAAACTTAAAAAATTCTTATCCCATTGTATAATTATTTAATTTGGTTACAACAAAATATTATGATTTATTATACTAAGAGCCAAATTTCACCACTGACATGTAACAAAGACTTTCAAATGAACATTAAAGATTCTTCACAACCCTGAAAAGCACAAACTCACTCTTTGTGCTTTTTAAAAGTTTTCCAGAATTTGGAGACAATCTTTGTTTTTGTTTTGTTTTTCTTTAGGGGAAAAAGTTTCATGCCATTAAATGTTACCTGTTTACACTGATTACTGGTAAGTACATAATATTTCTTTTAGGGAAATTTTTATGATGCTTATGAAACAAATATGAACAAAGGCCTATCTTTTTAAAACTTCTTTAAATAAAATGTGAAGAAGTTATTTTTTAACTTCCTTAAAAAAGACTCCTCTTATAACACTAATTTCTTTCATTCTACCTATCTGAACATATTTTGACTATTTTGAACAACTCACCTGAATAACTTTATAGAAATAGGCATACTGTCGAGCTGTATTTTTATATTGACTGAAGACATCATGTATAGCCTGTGTTGATTGAAGATGTTGAACTTCATCTTCTTCAAAATAGAGAGGGGTATCATATTCACTGGGAAGGGTCTGTATGTATGGCAGCCAGAAAGAGCTAGGATTTGCTCGTTCACATAAAAGATGAAATGCCAGTGTGATGTTTCCCATAGCTTGAAGTATTCGGTCTTGAGAATATAAGGCCCCTGAATTAACCCAAATGTAACAGTTATAAGTTGAATGTATTTCTAAAAAGCTCTTAATAAAAGGCATATGAATTCAAAAGGATCTAATGGTTCCAATGAGTCTAAAAAGTATTGAAAAACTTAAGATAATTTGCATATTTTGTTAACTTAACACTTTATCCCTTATTATACCACATTTTAATTTATGTAGGGAATTCCGGGAAAGGAAATTCATTCCAGTTATGCAGATCTTCAATTTATGTGAAACTTAGAGAGTAGCCTGGAGCACAGAGAATGTCTAGGGTCACACAGCCAGTATGTATCAGACAGGAATCCAGGCTGCTTAACTCCAAGGCTAGCCTTCTATTCACTGCCCCAAGTTGTCCCTTCATATTGTATTGTTTGTTGTTTTTTTTTTTAATTTTTATTAACTACTGGTACATTTTTACAAAGAACATTATTAAGGATTTAAAGAATATTTTATACTTTGGTAATAATAAATTAGAATTTGTGTGTGCCCCTATACACACTCAATCAAGTAATTTAATATTCCAGAATAGATAATTTCCCATATACATTCAAACAATTTAAAATGTTTCTCACCCAATACTGAATTTTTAGCAGATTCAACAGTCATTAACAATTTTCGTGGGACCCATAAAAATAATTCTTCTGCCTGGAAAAGAAATTAGATCATTTAAGCAGCATTATCAAAACTAATAATATATAATTTACTTTTAGTTATAAATCTATGGGCATATATAAGCATATGCCCATACTTCATAACAACAATGCCCATAACTAAATTTCAACACACATATACAATGCAAAATGGTCAGTAGTTTGTCTTTCTATGCCAACAGATTTAAAAATCAGGAGAAGGAAAAGATTTAATATACATACATAAAGATATGTATATATGAGTGTGTATATATTTTATACATATACAATTGAATGCATATATGTTATATGCATATGAGCATGTGTATACATATAAATATGTTCAAAATATCAGGTAAAAGAAAATAGAATCAATTTTAATTTAAATAAACTATTAATTGCTGTCTATGGGCATAGCACTGTACTAGGTACTAAAGCTACAAAGGTAAGATACAGTTCTCCTGTTTTAATGGAGACTATAGTGTAGTTTGGAGGTGGAAAATCTGAGAAAAGTCAACAAACTTCTCTATACTTGTTTCTTCACCTATAAAATGAGAATAATTTCCACTATCTACTTATGGGGTAATTGTGATATTCAAATAAACTTATGTATATATAATGTACTTTTGAACTAGAAGTGGATAATAAATAAGTAGAGACTATAATCAATGTAAGTTATTATTGCTACTCCTAATAGTTCTCAATATGCATATATACATAATTTAAAATATAAGTTCACTGAAGAAAAAGTCTTTAACATATATGATCAGTGATTAGCCTAAGGCAGAATACTTAACACATATTTATTGATAATGCATAAGTCGTGACTATTTTATTATATTTCTTAAATATTTCTCTTGTATTATTTAACTTGTATTTATGTCTTTTCTTTCTAGTTAGCTCATATAACCAGTGAGGACAAAAACTATGCGTTATCTAACACCTGCTTTCTACCTACCGGTCACAGGGTTTAATGCTATATGCTTAATTTGCTGCTCAATATCTATGAAGCTGGTGCATATCTATCTACAATTGGATCCCAAGCATCCAATCATGTATCTAACAAGTTCAACATAGCCCACTTCAGATTTGAGCAAAACAATCTTTAGCTAACAGGTAACACACATAATCCAGCAAGTTCATAAGGTCTAATCATCTGCCTACTACTATTATAATTGCATGACTACCTGAAATCAGATGTTATAAAAGTAGGAAATCTATTTTTTCCTTACATATGCTAAAAATCTTTTCTTGTACTGATTCATTAGTTAAAAAATAATTTAAGTATCTATTATGTACAGAGTACTATGCTATAGTATATGTGCAGGCTATGTTAATACCTTTGCTAAAAGTAATAAAATTAGTTCTACACACTGGAAGATTAGTATTGTTAAAATAGGAAAAAAGCAAAGAACATGATGAGATTAGTATTTTGAAGAAAATCCTATCATCTGCAATCCTTTAATAAAAAGTTATTTCTCTTCATTAAAAAAATTAAATTTTAAAAGCCATCTTATTTCTGATTTCACTGCAATTGGAGTTGTCATCATAATTTTACAAATAACTTTGCAAAACTTTGCAAAAGCTTAATTTCATATTTTTGGTATATTCATATCAAGTATCATTACAACTGATGCTCTCTCCATAATTTTCCAAGTAACTTTGAAAGAGTTCATATTTCTGGCGTACTCCTATTATCAATTCCTAAACTCACCTTGATCTCTCTTGTTGCTCTCAAACCAAAGCCTTCTTCTTTGAAGTTAACCAGCTCAAAACCATCAGTGGAAGCTCCATTTGCAGCAGCCCATTTTATTAGATCAGGGAAATAATCTTCTCTTTTTCCCTCAAAGGTAACTGAAAGACCTAAATTCACCAGCAGTTTATAAGACAAAGAAATAAGGGAAACTTTTAGACCCAAAGTAAACATTGCATGATTTTTCTCAGATTAACAAAACAATCTGTGAAACAAAACTGGAAATAGTTATGTCCTTGTTCTCTCTGAAACAGTTAAAATTACTCTCCAATTTGGCTTATAAGTAAATGAATTGAAACTTTAAGAAACATTTATTAAATACCAATTACATGAAAAGCACTGAGCTGGGTACTTCTGGGAGACGAAGATTTAATGGCACAGTCCCTGTCCTCAAGGAGCTCACAACCTAAGAGAAGGAAATTATAACTACTATGTCATAAAATGAATGTCTGTAGAATTGTCAAGTACTTCTCTGGGAGAGAAAAATTAAATAAAAATTCTGAATTCTCTACCCATTAAATGAATTTTTACTGACAGAAGAAGAGTGGGAGGACAAGGAAAGAAAAAAGTCTCTTAAAAAGAATACTCTGGGGGCAACTTAGTAGCTCAGTGGAAGAGTGCCAGACCTGGAGGCAGGAGACCTGGTTCAAAGCCAACTTCAGACACTTCCTAGTTGTATGACCCTGAGCAAATCACTTAATTCCAATTGCCTGGCCCTTACTGTTCTTCTGCTTTGGAGCTGATACTTAGTTTTGATTTTAAGATAGAAGGTGATGGTTAAAAAAAAAAAAGATGGGGGCAGCTGGTAGCTCAGTGGATTGAGAACCAGGCCTAGAGACGGGAGGTCCTAGGTTCAAATCTGGCCTCAGACACTTCCCAGCTGTGTGACCTTGGGCAAGTCACTTGACCCCCATTGCCTAGCCCTTACCACTCTTCTACCTTGGAGCCAATACACAGTATTGACTCCAAGATGGAAGGTAAGGGTTTAAAAAAAAAAAGAAAGAATACTCTGTAACCCTCCCCCAAAAAAGATCTAAACATTTCCCAAAGGCTCAAAGTGCTGTCTCCCATATTTCTCGCTTATTTTATATAATTCATTATCATCATTTGTATAGAGAGCAAAATGGAGGAGCTGAGAGGATGAGTCTGCATCAAGCTTTAGGTTAGAGGTAAGAGGTGGGACTTGAAGGGAAGTCAATAACTTGTTACCTGACCATAACTGTATCTAAAACCTAGATTTAAATAATAAACAGTACTGCATCTTTTGAAATGAGTCAGGCTTTTTTGAGTGTTACAGAGTAGCAAACAATCGCTTTGGTATGTACTTTAGCAAATTACATCTCTTGAATTAAATGTAAACATTTACTAAGGGGACTAAACATTTACAATAGGGACTAATATTAATCCCTTTCGAAAAATAAAGTTAAATAAAATAGAATATATGGCCTCAGGGAGCTTAAAATGAACAAACTAGGGTTACCTGTTCACCAGGAGTCTCTGAATGTATAAAAAATTATTTTAATCATTAAACTGCAGTCACCAGGAAGTTAATCAAAGATCTGGGGTTTGTTGATATCTGAATTAGACTTTGTATTCTTTAAAGAAGCAAAGGGGAGAATTAATGTAATTATATGATTATTCAAATTAATGAAAATGTTATTTTTGTCTTAATCACTATAATAAACTCAAAAACATTTTGTTTTGAAGAATCTACTCTTACACTTCTCTGTATTTCACTGTAAGGGAACTCTAAGTGTGAAGAAGTGGATTCTAGTCTTTTCTCTGCTACTTACTCGTAGTGTAACCCTGGGGAATTCATTGAGCTTTCCTGAGCTTCATTTTTCACAAAGTGGAGATAATATTTATACTACCTACCACATAGGGTTGTTGTGAAAAAAGCACCCTGGGCACTGGACTTGGAGTCAGGAAGACCTGAGTTCCAAACCCACCTCAGACCCTTACTAGATGTGTGACCCTGGGCAAGTCACTTAACCTCTCAAAGTCTCAGATTCCTCATCTGTAAAATGATAATAATAAAGACTGAAGTATTTGCCTCAGAATTGCTGTGAGGATAAGTAAATGAGATCAAATGTGTAAAAGTGTTTGCAAACTTTTAGGTAGTATATATAACTATCAGTTAACCTATATCAGGGTTATTTATTTGGAAGAATCTTTTATTATTGATGTGAGTTATAATTATTATATACAAAAACCTTTTTATAAATGTGAGTTATGATTTATATTAGCCTAAACATACAACAGTCTTAATAGTTCTTAATGAGGAGATATCTGGATTATTCACAAAATATTCATGAATTTTAGAGAAAAATATTTGAATGCCTCCTATAGGAAGCTAAGTGCTTAGAGATGAAGATAAACAGCTCTACACTGGTTAAAGATAATCCTTTATATGAAGAGCACATTATGTAGGAAAAACAGATCTAAACAAATAATTATTTTTTTAAAAATATCTCTTTTCTGGTAGTTATTTAACAAGTATTTATTAAGAGCTTACCATGTGGGGGGCAGCTATGTGGCTCAGTGGATTGAGAACCAGGCCTAGAGATTGGAGTCCTAGGTTCAAATTTGGCCTCACACACCTCCTAGCTGTGTGACTCTGGGCAAGTCACTTAGCCCCCATTGCCTAGCCCTTACCATTCTTCTGCCCTAGAACCATAAACATTAATAATTCCAAGGTGGAAAGGAAGAGAAAGGAGGTGGGGGGGAGAGGAGGAAGGGGATGGAGAGAGATTTATTGATTAAGGTACAAAAGGATCAGGTTATGAAGAGCTTTAAATGTCATAAAGAGGACTTAATATTTTATCTTAGACATAACAGGGAGCCATAAGAGCTCATTAAGCAGAGGGGTAACACAATTAGAACTACTCTTTAGAAAAATCATTTTGGAAGCTAAATAGAGAGATGCTTGAAGTAACAGGTATTGCAATAATTCAGGTGCGAAGTGATGAAGATCTGAAATTGGCTTGTGTTAGTGGAGAGAAGGTCCATGCTCATGAGATGTTGTGGAGGTAGCATTTGGCAATGGACTGGATATGTGGGATAACTCAGATATGAAACTGAGAGGTTTCAAGCAGTGTAATTGGAAGGATAGTGGTCCATAATAGCAATACAGAAGTTCAGGAAGTTTCAGGAAAAAATAATTAGTTTTCTTTTGGGCAGGTTGATCGTGAGATGCCCAAGAATCAGTTGGTAATGAATAACTAGAGATTAGGAGGCAGATTATGGCTATAGACCTGGGAATCCCCTGCATTGAGATGATAACTGAACCCACAGGAATTGATGATATCACTAAATGAGAGAGATGAGAAACACCCAGGGCTCAGTACAGAGAGTAGCCATGGTTAATGGGCAAGCCACAAATGAAAAAACAACAAAGGAGACTAATAATGTTTGGGCAGAGAGGAGGAGAAAGCAGTATCATCAAAATGAGGAGAGAATCCAAGACAAGGTAATTGAAAATGTTGAATGCTACAGAGGAGTCAAGGAAGATCAGTATAGAGAAAAAGCCATTAGATTTAGTTTTTTAGAGATTATCTATGATTCTATGTACAGTATATTCTTTCTAAATTTAGAATTCCCTTATATCCTATAAAATAAAGTCAAAGCATCTCAAAACCAAAAGGAACTATGTAAAAGCTATCCAGGATAATCTCCATATTGCTTCTATAACATTTCTGAAAGATGGCTATCCATCTTTTTAACTGCAACAAAGGAGCCCTCAAAAAGTTTCATTAATTCATTAATATTTTAGTACAATATGTTCTAACAGATTTAAATAATACACTACTATATTATTACTATAAGACTACTATAACATTTTTAAATTTACCTTTTTGTTTTTTGCGGATTTTCTCTACAAGAGCCCGAATCTGTACATATTCTTCCCATTCTTTTCCAGGGCCAGGTGTTGGACTGCTACACTCTGGAAAAAAATAAAATAAATTTAAAAAATCAAGGCAATAAAAAGTTGGGTAACTCTTGGAGGAATTCATTTTTTGAAGGAAGAATTTTTTAAAGATACTACATTCAGAATAAACAACTCCCAGGTTATGAAGTGCGCTACTTCTAGAAGTACATTAACTCTGAAGGAAAAGAATATGACAGGTGGTTTTCCCCATAGAGAAGAGTTCTATGTGTCTCAGGGCTAGAGTGTCCACACTGAGGTGTTGGATAAAATCCAATTTTCAGCTTTCTTTTTCCACATGAAGTTCATTCTTTGACCAATATCTTTCAGATATTAGCCTTTTTTCTCCTTTCTCTTCATCCATGCCTAGGTCTTTGTACTGAATAAGGACAGGGATTAGACATGATTTCACTGCATAGGGAATTTCAAGGTACAGAAATTCTCTCTACTAATGCAAGACAGCACCATCTCTGTAACTTATAGTCTTAAAGAATTGAATAGAACAATGCAAGGTAAGTGACTTGTTCAGGTCACACAGGAATTATGTGCCAGTGACAAGACTTGAACCTACCTATTCCTGGTATTGAGACTGGATCTCTATCCAGTATGCATACCTCTCACTGTCTTTTATATCTGAATAGTCACCCAGAAATCACAAATACTTGCTTTGTGTTTATAAAAACCATTATCTATCAAGTTTTCATGAAGTTAATTCTCAATTGTTAATAGCTGGCATTCTCTCAAAATGATTTTTATTAAGCTTTAGAAAGCATTAGATCTTGTGATCAATAAATGTACCTTCCCAATTATATTTTGCTTAGGACAACATTAAAATGAATTTGCTCAAACTATGGCACATGCCAAGTAACAGGATAGAGGTCCTGGGAAGTAGAATGGAAGGAATAAGAATGCAGGGTATACACTAGAAATAAAGTGGATAGGAAACAAAGTTACAAATAAAAATATGTCATGGGAAGGTCCATAAAGTGGGTAACTCACATGAATACTGTAAAACTGGTCATGGTTATACTTTTTATTCTAATTACTAAAAAAAATCAAATAATACTTTTCAAGTCAGAATGAAAGCAGTAAAAATTCAAATATCCTACTTAAAGAAAAATACTTCCTGACATTTTGAAAAATAAACTTACTCTGCAAGAGTTCACTAATTAGGTTCAGCATTTCCTTTGGTGACACTGTTGCTGTTGCGCCAGTGCCTGATTTCTGAGTTTTCACTCGGCTCTTCTTACCCATCTTCTGACTAGTGAAGTGAAAGGGAAATAAATACAAAAAGCAATTATTACCAGTTACTAAGAAACCAAATAAAATAATATAAATATGAGGTGGCAATGTCTTACTCTTAGACTTTAAGAGGACATTAATAGTTATTTCTTACCAAGAAGTTGCCATATCCTGAAGTTTCCTTCCAGAAAAAAGTGTGCAGCAAATGTTAGTATTTTGGATCTCAATGAAAGAAAGACTGCTTTGCACTCTCTGGAAGAAAAGCTCATTACTTTTTCACTTATAACAACTGCAGTTAGGAAAGTTTTACTCTAGAATTAAAAAAAATTAACAAATAAAAAATTTCCACAGGCTACATTTAATAAGTAGGTAGCTATAGAGAGAAAGTGTACCCCAAAGAGCTACAATTAGTAATTGGTGACCCCAGAAAGCAGCAAGAAACATTTTCAAAGATCAACATTTTAAAATAAATTCAGTTGCAGGGAAAAGTCACACTAGAGGCCTATTAAGAAGAAGGGGACTGAGATAGCCCTGTAGAGGAAAGAAAGAGATGCTAGGATCCACAATGAGGTTACTTGGCCAGAGTTGGAACTAGAATTGGAGGAAGAAAAGACAAAGGGTATAGGTCATCTGCTAGTTTCCTGTTTTAACTAATCATTCATGCAAGCTAGGGGCTAAGCACAATCATTACATTGCTGAAGTAGCATAAGTTCTCTATATCCCTCTAAATATCAGTGGCCTGGACAATGCCCTGATCATCTTACCCTAGTTACAGATCTGACTTACATATATACAAAGTAGTCACTTGAGCACAGAAATATTTATTTTATTCTTCATCTAGGTTTAAAGGATTACTTTATTTAGACCCATAAGGAATATCAAAGATTAACTAGTATTAAAAAAAAAGGCAGATTCAAAAACTAGGGAGAAGAAATTGCCTAGGATTGGGGTTTCACAAGATGGAAACAGGTAAATATGAAGGACAAGAAGAATTCAAATATCAATCAAAGCTATATTTAGGTTGGAGTACTGAAAGAATAATAAAGAATTGTAAGACTGAGAATCATGAGAAGGACCAATTGAAGAAACAGTAGATTTGAGAAGAGAGAAAATTGAAAAGTAGAGTAGCTCAGAGTGATGAAGGAGCAGTGGCAAGAGCACCAGATCTGGTATCAGGATATCTAAGTATCAGTTCTGACTTTGATCCTTAGTATCTGGGTAACCTTGGACAACTCCCTTTAATGCTGCAAGGTCTCTATATCCTCACCTATAAAACAAGAAGATTTTGAACTATACATAATCTCTAAAGTCCCATCTATCTCAAAAATCATGATTTTATGATTTCCTTCATTTTACAGATAAGGGAAATTCAATCATATTTCTAGTATAGGGATACAGATACAAAAATGAAACAACACTTACTTCTCAAGAAGCTTACACCTTTTCAGAGGAAACAGTATGGGACCGAATGGCATCAAATAAACTGAAGGCAGAATTTTATAAGGAGAGGGAACATGAGACATCATTGAATCAATAACCCTAATCTAACATGAAAAAATGAAGACCCAGAAAGTGGATGTGATTTACCCAAAGTCATACAGTTGATTTCAATTAAAAGAATTAGACTAGACAGAAAAAGAAAAACTCAAAAGATAAGTATAGGGAGGGGAAAGAAAAAGAAAGAAGGAGCATATGGGTACTGGACCAACCGTTTTCTTGACTGTCACTAATATAATACTCTTTTAATTTTACCAAACCTCTTCTTGATCTGATTCTTTTAGGACTTCAAACATGTAGTTTCATCTTTCATATATAAATGAAATAATTAAAGCAAAACAAACAGTTGAGGGTAAGGTTGAACAAATTCATACAAAATAGTGCTAAAGTAATTCAAGGAATGTAAAGACAGGAGGTAATGCTAGCTTGAGAACTTCATGCAAGAAGTGAACTTGAAGAAAATAAAGGATTTAGATTGATGAAGGGAGAGGACTGATGAAAGCAAAGGAAAGAATAAGTTTAGACAGTAGAAGAGGTGTACAAAGGAAATAGTTGAAGCTAGGATGTCATGTCAAAGAAGAGTGGGAAATATGGCTAACTAAGAAAGGCAGTATTCCCCAATGACTAGCAATGCAAACTCCACTTGAGCAGAGACTTTAGTTAAACTTACAGAAAACTAAAGAAGGGTGAAAATGAAAGTCAATGAGACCTCTCTCCAAAACTAGCATGTTCTCCTTACCCACCCAGCATTAATAAATATTTGCTGAATTGAAGAAAAATCTTAAATCCTAAGCTGGAATTTGATTTGATCTAAGTTACTGACAGTTTTTAGGAGAAGGGGAAAAAAACCAATGTTTTATAAAAGACAACTAATATGAGCTCAGAGTACTTGGGAGGTGCAGTGCATAGACTGACCTACATCTTCCTAAGTTCAAATCTGGCTTCAGATACTTATAAGCTGTATGAACCTGGACAAATCTCTTAACCTATTTGTCTCAGTTCCTCATTTGGAAAATAAACAGGTGAAAGAAATGGCAAACCACACTAGTATCTTTGTCATGAAAACCTCAACTGGGATCATAAAGAGTTAAACATGACTGGAATGACTGAACAAGTACAACAAATCTAAGCCCAAAAGTTACTGTGGTGTAGTGAATGGGAAGTTGCCTCAATAAGAAAGAGGTGGATGTTGGGGACATAGACTGGATCTATGATACTGAACCTCTCAGAATCCCAGGCATTATTCAAAAACTGTAAATAGCAGAACTATTGCTTGACTGCATCAGTGGAGGAAATTTTCTCAATAGGAACTCCCTATACAAAAGAAATAAGGTTGAAAACAAAACAATAATTTTTTTTTAAAATTGAGCACAACATAATGAAGAAATTGGAATGAAACCATCAGTTAAGAGTCTACTGTAGAACTCCAGGAATGACATGATTTACAAAATCCTCTTAACAATTAAGGTTTGGGGATTGTAGAGAGCCAGCCTAATAGAATGAAGTAATGAAGTAACATCACTAGATTGGATACAATGCAAATTCACTAGGCTGGACTAGGCTGGTCACAAGAAGAAAATACCCAAGAGCAAGCCAACCAAATATTTAGGGTATTATAAGTTCAGATGGGTCAGTCACGTGTTAGGGAAGTCCCCCCCCCAAAATGCCCTGAAGATATTCAAACTATGAGGTTTAACTATATAATGATATGCAATCAGATACAGAAGAACTATCTAGTGTATAATAGGTAATTGTGAAGATTCTTTCAAAACTTTGGACCAATCACAAAAAAGAGAAAAAAAGATAAAACCAGAACCTGCAAAATAAAAAAGTACTGTTCAAGACCCTTGATTACTACAAGTGGTCTTTTAAATCACATACACAGATGCACAGAAATATAGATTTAGAGCAGGAAGAAACCTTGAATGGCATCTAATCCCACCCTCTCATCGAGTCTTCTCAGAAGGAAAAACTAAGAATGTTAATAGGTTAAGTAAACTTGCCAAAGGTCTCACAGAAGTCACATTTGAATTCATATCATTTGATTCCAAATCTATGACTTTCCACCACATACTTCCTCTTATTCTGAGAAGTTCAGGGAAAACTTCATAAAGGAGGTGGCAATTTTGTCAAGCCTTGAACCAAGATGAGTATCTTGAGGGGTAAAATTGAAGAAAGAGTAAATTTGCAGTTAGGTGGTGCAGTGGATAAGAGTCTGAGGCCTAGAGTAAGGAACTCATCTTCTTGTGTTCAAATCTAGCCTCAGATACTTACTGGCTTTGGGTCCCTGGGTAAGTCACTTAACCCTGTTCGTCTTAGTTTCCTCATCTGAAAAATGAGCTGGGTAAGGAAATGGCAAACTACTCCAATATCTTTGCTGAGAAAACCCCAAATGGGGTCATGAATTTGTGGATATGACTAAAGTGACTGAAATGCCATATACCAACACACTAATGTGGAAGATCATATGGGACCATATTACCTTAGATATAGAGCTATATATCTCAGCTTTAGAGTGATATACCTCCAAGGACATCTAGTCCAATATCCTCATTTTAGAATAAGCAATTCAGATTGGCTAGAATTTAGGCTATGTAGAGGAGAGTGATATGAAAAAAATAAAAGGGTAATCTGAAGCCAGTTTGTGAAGACCTTAAGAAGCAGGCTGAGGAGTTTTTATTTGATCAGAGAAACAATAGGCAGCTATTGGACAAATCAGACCTTTGGAAGATGACTTTTGTATGGAAGATAACTTGAAGAAAGCTTGAGAAAATGAAAACAAGCTGACCAATTAGTAGGCTGTTAATTCCTACAGAAAAAAAAATGGTAGCTAGAAAGCCCCAAAAGGATTAAAACTGAGGAAGTATTGGTCTTTGAAATTAAAAAGAGGAAGTATAAACACATACATTTAGACAGCTTGAAAATAATTATCAAAAACATACAACTACTTCTCTAAAGCTCCACACAATCAGCTGTTAACTTTACAAAATAAAACAAAACCCCCTGGCCACCTGTCTCCTATAAGTGTAGTATCATCTCAAGCAAGATCCTCTAGGATAGGAACTGTCTTTTTCCTCCTTTTGTATTACTATCCCAGTCACTTAAAAGGGTTTGAAACACAGTAAAGTTGAAAAAAGTTGGACACAACTGAAATGACTGGACAACAAAACACCAAAAAAGTACTTGAATGCTTTTTTTTTATTCATTCATGAAAAACACACACGTATATAAAAACAGTCAAAAATCCCAACATGTATTCTTTCACTAACAAAAAAATACAAAATCTAAAGAGAATAGCTTTATTTGGGATGAAATCATCTGGGATTTTTTTCTTTTTCATTTAGGCCCACTTTATTTCTCCCAGTGACATTTCAACTGCTGAATTTGACATAAAAAGAAAACAAAAAACTAGGCTCAAAATATAGGGAAGTCTAGTTTAAAGAATATATCCACACTCAAAAATATAGTAAAATCAACCACCTTGGCAAAAAGCCCTCAACCAAAACATCAGTGATAGGTTTAACAGATATTTTCCCTTTAGCACTGTTGGCAAGATGTTCTGCTAAGTGAGGCTCTGAACAAATAAAGAGCATCACTTCAATTGTAAGCTATAAAAATAAATCCCCCTCATTAAATAGCCCTGAGGGAAAAATTAAGCTTTTGATATTATTTTATACTCAATCACACTCTAAACATTATCCATCAACTGCTACAAAACTACCTATTTGTATATTGTTGCCTATGATTTAGTATGAGTTGTCTTAATCAGAGAACTTCGTGAATCAATTTATGGAACCATGTAGATATCCAATCTGAGACCATATAACTGTAAAAGTATGTGAAAAGAGACTGTGGGAGGAACTATTAAATGTACTAGGCGGGAAATAATTTGCTTGTACATAGTTATTTGAATGTTATCTTTCCCATTAGACTGTAAGCTCCTTGAAAGAAAAAGGTTATCTTTTTCCTTTCTTTTTATCTCTAAGCACTTAAAGCATAGTGTCTGGCACAGAGCAGGTGTTTTGGTGTTGTTCAGTCGTTTTCAAAGGTGTCCAACTCTTGGTGACCCCATAAAAGGGGTTTTCTTGGCAAGGATTTTAGAGTAGTTTGCCATTTCCCACTCTAGATTATTTTATAGATGAGGAAACTAAGGTAAAGACTTGAGCAGGGGTGCAGTGTATGAGGCTAGATTTGAAGCCAGCAAGATGAGTCTTCCAGACTCCAGACCCAGCACTCTATTCACTGTGCCACCTAAATGTTTAATGACTGACTGACAACTCTGGTCCTGGCTCTCATAAGCTCAAGAAACAGACTAACTGGATTCCAGCCTCTTTTTCTCTTCATTCTATCCAACACAGCTGCCAACAGATTTTAGTATTCCTAGCATACTGGGAAAAGGCCTAGATTTAGAATGACAAGTTAAAAATCCTACTTCCTATACATGATTATCTGTATGACCCTAGTTAACCCTCTTTGGGATTCAGTTTCCTTATTTGTAAAACAAAGATAGTAAACCATATCTAACGGATTCACTATATGACAAAAATTACTAGGAAACTTGGAAAACATTTTGTCAAAAATTAGGATTAGACTAAAATATGGTACCACATGCCATAATAAGTTTGAAATAGATTCAGCCCTAAATATACAATTCTTGAAATATTGTATAAAAGTTGCTTTTTTAAGAATCTTGCTTTTCAGGTAGTCCAGTGATTCTTATATTGTCTCCTTTTTACCTCTTATCCAGATGAATTATTTTTATAATATCAGATGTCTTACATTTTCTTCCATTTGTTTTTCAACCTTTTGATTTGTTCTAATATTTCTTACTATTGGATGAAATCTGTTTTTTTTTTTTCCATTCTAGTTTTGGGGGAATTGATTTCTTAAACAGGAAATTTTTTTTTGTTTTAAATTCTTTATTCTCTTACTAATTCTTTCCTCCAAGGTTTTATCTTTTGCTTGATTTCTCCTAGATATCCATGTAATACCTATGAAAAAACAATCTCTTCCTTAGAGACTCTACTAAAGCAATCTCCTTCTTGAAATCTAAAGATCTGCAACAATTTTTTATTCTGGTTGATATGTTCTTTGACTTACTCATCTCTATAACCTTAGTTCCTGAGTTGCAGCTTTGTACCAGGCACAAGATTTACCCACCTCCCTGCCCCATTTTTGGATAATCAGCTCTGCTTGGTCTTGCCCCAGGTTATCAGGGGTTCCATGCTGACCTACATTCTGGGATTCAGCAACCACCCCCATATTTGAAGCTCAATGCACTGAATTTTCAGGGCCTTCCCTGGTATCTAAGGAAAGAATATTAGATTACTTCAGAGTCCTTGGTCCTGTACTGTCTGTGTCTCCTGTTGTTACCGATTGCTTCCAAGGTCCCTATTTCAAAGGAGCCTTCCACTTTTTTTTTTTGTTCCATTCACTGAGCCTTGCAGGCTACATATATCTTAACTCTGCACTAGAAAATGACCTTCCCCTGCTAATGGCTCTGCAGGTGGAGACTCCCTAAATGCTTATGGATTTCTGACAAATTTTCTCTGCAGTTTTTGGGCTATAAGAAGTCATTCATAGTCTCTCACAAAATTTCTTGATTATTATTGAATCTGGGACAAATTTCAGAATTATGCTAGAACAATATGAGCTCACTGGTCTACTTCCCAGTCAGGCCACCATCTTGGTATAAACTGGGTCTGACTGTCCCCCGAGTACACCTTGCTTACTGTAATCTTTGTTTATAAAATATTCCTTACATAGATGCCCCTCTCTTACCCCTGCCTATTAGAATAATACATCTTTTAAAACCAGACTCTTAAAACCAGTCCTGTATCTTCTATAAAAAAAAATTGTCACCCACACAGAATCTGCCCCCTTCAAAATCCTTCTTAATGCTTACCTATTCTATTGGTATGTATATTTTGTGTTGCTAATGAATTTTGCATATCTACTATAAACTACAAGACTACTACTAAAGCTGAAGGGGAGCAAGAACCTGTGATATCTTTGAAGTATTAAAATAAGCATTCAATTTGTTGAATAAAACCAGTTTCTATGCTTTTCATGTATCCATGAATGTTCTGTCTTATTAATTAGACTTTTGAGCATCTCATAACACAATTACATAGTCCCCTAACTCTTTTTTTCTAGATCCTCCAAGAGTGAAATAGTGTACCTGATTTCCAAAATCCACTACAGCATTTGTCATTTCCTTTTTTCATCTTAGCTAAGCTGAAAGGTGTGAAATGGTATTTCAGAGTTGTTTTGATGTGCATTTCTCTTATTATTAGTCATTTAGAGCATTTTTTCATACGGCTATTGTAGGTGCCATATAAATGTTAGGTAGTATTATAATTGTTGTTGCTGTTGTTTTAATATTTTTGAATTACTAATAACAACTTCCCAATTTTCAAAAGCAAAAATAGGTTGCACTTGAGAATACAAGGCCCACAGCAACTTGATTTTATGTTATTAACCTTCCCAAGGTGGTTGAAAACCAACCAAATTAGGATAAAAATAAGATTTATTCTGCAATTAAAATGGCTCCAACCTAACCTAAACAAGCTATTAATGTCTAAAAGTTAATGAGTAGGAAAAATATAAGCCATCACCATTTCCTATTTAAGTTTAACCAATATAAACCAATCACAATGGGGAGGCCAGAGATTGCCTCTGACAGAGGATGCATGATTTCTTTGACAGATAAGGAGCTAATAGTAGTAGTATCAGTTTAGAACATAAACTCATTGATAAAATCTTGCAGAGGAACATGATAAAAGTTGACAGGCAATATATCTTCTCATAAAAAAACATCAAGGAGCAGTGAAAGAGAATAAAATTTGCAGATGGCTTGGAGAGAGAACTGACCGAGCTAGCTCAACTCCAGGGAGAATTTCAGAAAGAAACATTGAAGGGTAGGAGTTTGGAAGGGGAAGAAATACAAAGAAAAGTAGTCAAAATTTATCCAAAAAATGTTTTCTCCATCACAAAACCCAGGAAACTGCATGAAAAGTAGAAATCCTGTTAAATAGTTTTATTGTTTTTTGTTTTGTTTTGTTGTTTGGGCCTTGTCATTGTGTTTGGGAGGAGTAAGGAAAGGATTTGGAATTGAATCAAAAAAGAAAGTCTCTGTGCTTTAAAAATAAACAAAAATTTAAATTAAAAAATCACATTAAAGAAAGCTATGATGGGAAAAGCATATAGGCCAAACTAAGTATATAATGGAGAGGCCCACTAGAAATAACACAAATTAGGGGGCACGAAAGGATCAGTTTTCAAGATAGAGAGGGATGGATATTGGTGCTTACAAAAAAAATCATTGTTGCTAATAGGAAATGACAAATCAGAAGAGATCTGTGGCTGTTAACCTATAAGATTATTTTAAAATTTCTAATTATAATTTAATACAAGGATTACTTATTTTTGAACAATCTTTGTAAGAACAGTTCACATACTTCTAGGAATCCTTGATGAGAATTGTATAATTGAAAATCTGTTACCCTAAAAAAGAACTGCATATCCTGAGAGCCCACTGAAGCTTTGAGGTTCCTCCTCTCTGATGCAGAATCAGCAGTGATAGTGGTGAGTGGGGATTTTGAAAATGGCCAACCAGCCATGGGGCATGGTTTTTAAATTTTGTATCCTCTTTATTCCTTGATTTCTAATGATCTTTAATAAACCTCCAAACATACAATATTTTTATTAAGATATAATTATAATTTTTACAGAATGTATGGTAGCAAGACAGAAGAGTTTAATTTTTAATTGTGTTCTTGACTTGTATGGTTGACTAAAGAGTAGAGATAGAAAAAGATTTCATTGTGCTCATTTGTTGACTAAAGAAGGTCATTTAATTCAGTGGAGAGTACTACCTTGGAAGTTCTACTGCAGCAGTGTCTCCCATTTCTGTGCTGAAACAAGGCTTTTAGAATAGGAAAGGTTGCAAACACAACAGAGAGATAACTTGGTTTGACAACCTTTTAATTATTATCAGGAAGGTATAGGTTCATTAAAAGTATTTGTTATTGTAATAGAGAATGTCCAGCACTGAGTTCAAATGAAAGAGGGTTATAAAGTTTTAAGGAACTGTATAGTACTTGTAATGATCCCAATCTCTTTCTGGAAGCAAAAAAAAAACATATTTTAAAACATAATATTTTTCTGGTGAGAGGCAATATCATGTAAGTGGGATGGGGGAACTGTTCTCACAATCAGGAAAACCTAAGTTTAAGTCCTGACTTTGATGTATACTAGCTATGTGACCATAGGCAATATTTTATCTTTCTTATCTCCAGGCCTTACCACATTGCCAACAACACAGTAAATTATTACAAAATATTTTTTGGTGGATTGATTCCACTACTAACAATTCATTGGTAGTACATTAAAATACAAGGTGACTAAAAAGTCTTAGGTGAGTTTTAAGCATCAATAGCTTAAAAGTTTTAAAGTTTTTTAAGGTTTAATAGCTTAAACTGCACTAAGTCTTTTAGGACATCTGTAATTTATTAAGCACCCACAGGGCACAGGACAATCTAATGCATTCTAGAAGATACAATAATTTAAGATATATTCCTTAGATTTAATAAATTTATAATTCGAGGAAACAAAATACATTCACACTAAGATAGGAGCTCTCCTTCTAATGTGTTAGACACATGTAAACAATTAGTTACATATAAGGTTTATACAGAGTAGCTAGAAGGTAATCTCATAAGGGAAGGCAGTTTGGGGATGGGAAAGGCTACCGCAGAAGGCTGTATTTGAATTGAGACTTGAAGGAAGCCAAGAAAACAGAAGCAGAGGTAGGGAATTGTGTGCAAGAAAAAGTAAGCAGACTAGTGTAGCTGAGTTGAAGAGTGTGTAGAAAAAAAAGTATTAATAAATTGGAAAGATAGGAAGAGGTTAGGATTTGAAAAACTTTAAAGGCCAAAAAGAAAACTTTTTATGTAAGGAACCTTTGCAATACTTTGTTGAAGAGGAGTTCTTAATAAAAATTGACTAACCTCTGTCCCATTTTATACTCTATTACTTAAAATAGTAGTTTAAATACAATCTTTAGTTCCAATTTAGAGCTTCAAGGGGTCAGGTAGGTCCTCTGACCCCTATGGTAGCAAGTTAGGATTTGTAGATCTTTGATTACATGGATATAATTATTTCTGCCAGTGAAATCCATCTACACCTGATCCCAGGTAATTCCTGTCTGTTTTCCTATAGGGCAGGCAGGGGGCTCCTCAACATGTTGGGAACTATGCTCTTGATCCTATTCTCTCCAGAAGGTACATCTTCAACCATTATCTTTCTCTTCAATATTTCTTCCCTACAGGCACCAATAAACATACCTATATCTATCTGACCCATCCTTTAAAACAAAACACTTTACTTGATATCCTGCCATTCACTTAAGAAATTCTCTTAATATTATTTCTTCTTCTCACTGACAATCCCCTGCAACATAGTTTCAAGTGCCAAAACTCAACTCATGGCACAAGTTCTCTATAGTTACCAGTGATGTCTTAAGCACTAAATCCAATCTCCTTTTCTTAGTCCTCATTCTCCTTGCTTTTTACATATCTCCTGATATTGCTGACCACCCCAAACTGAACACTCTCTAATCCCTTGATTTCTGTGGCATTGTTTTCTTGGTTCTCTTCCATCTGTCTTGTCACTCCAAATTTATTTGCTTTGCTATATCGTCCTCTTCTTCTACACACTAAGAGAAGGATTCCCCCAAAGAGTTTGTTCTCGACCTTCCTCTTTTCTCAATCTATACTCTCTCCAAAGACCTAAGCCATTCCCATGGATTCAATTCATCTCTATGCAGACGACACTCAGACAATCAATAAATGTTTATCAAATGGCTACAAAGTGACAGGCACCATATTAAAGCTATTCTTTCTTTGGGTAATATTTTTTATGCTATGTCATTGACGGTTAAGTTGAAACCTGTTTATGAGGAATAAAGAAAAAGTATAAAACACTAAAAATATTATTTTAAAAGAGTTTAAGAGTAGCTAGATTATACAGCAGATAGAGCCCCAGGACTAGAATTGGGAAGTACTGATGATCTCAGATATTTTCTAGTTATATGACCCTGGACAAGTCACTTAACCCCGATTGTTGATACTAAAACAGAAGATACAAAAAAAATTTTTCAAGGAGCTTAGACTCAAAAAGACAAAAAAAAATGTAAAAGACAAAAAGCAATATTTAAATAACAAGTAAAATGTCTTAAGGCAGTGCCTACTTGATAAGTTATATAAAGAAACTAACATTTCAGTTGAGAAAAAAGAAAGAGGAAGACATTTACTTTATATCTAAAAAATTTTTCCCCAATATTAAGGCAATAGAGACCAATAACATTTACAGTGTCCTTGGCTCTAGCACTCAAAACATGATAAATTATTTCAATTCTATTGAAATAAGACTCATTCTATATCCAAGACAAGCAATAGAACTAATATGAACAAATGGTGACATGCTTAATTTAAATTATATAGTAATGACTAGGTATCACCTCTGAAAAACAGTAACTTCTAACTAATGCAGTGGATCCCTTTATAGAATCTACATTGAGAAAATGAACATCTAAAACCCTCCAGCTATAATCAAAGATAAAGAACATTTGGAGAAAGCCATTTCCTTTTAAAAAAATTTTCATTTTTTAAATTATAAGTAACTTGCCCAGGGTCACAAAGCTGGGAAGTATCTGAGATCAGATTCAAATCTAGGACCTCCCATCTCTAGGCCTGGCTCTCAAACCACTGAGCAACCCAGCTGCCCCTAAAAATCCTGGGGTTTAGTAGTATATTTTAGTTCATACATTAAATAGAATAATGATGCACTGCAGCTGCACATTACTAACAAAATAAAAAGGATATGCTTTGGTATTTTTCCTGATTTTTTCCCCCTAGAAAATGTTACTATCAACTAAACACAAATAGAAATTTTTGTTCACATTTATTTGGTGCTTTATCCAGGAAATCTTAATTAAAAAATAAATAAATAAAAGGATCTGTTTTTTGGTATAGCCCTACTCTTACCCAATTTTACAGATGATTTAGCTACAGAATAGGATAATGCTATGGTTTCTTCATATCTCAGGCAACCCAGTTATAAAATTTATTTGAAGCAATTTTGGAAGCCTGCTAAAATCTTTTGTTTAGAAAGAATAGGAAGTTTTCACCCAATCTCACTAAAAGGTAAAATATGAAGTACTTCATTGGGCTCTGGTGTCACATTACTTTTTGTGTTAAATATACAAATTATATAAAAATGGAATAAGGCAAATCAAATAATTTCTAAACTTAAGTCAACAGTGATCATACTATACTGTATACTTTTCTTGCCCACAAAACCATGTCACAGACACAAGTTAAATGTATTTAAGAAAGAATATTTTTTCTAGATATGTTAAATACTCAGGATTGAACACAAAGTTAAAAGTAAATTAAAATTTGACTCCATACATAAAAAGATCTATTTTGACTTGAATTTATATTTTTATGTATTCACTTGTAAAAAAGAATATTAGTTCCTTGAGGGTAAAAATCCTGTTTTTATTTTGTCTCTGTGCCCCCCCCCCATTACACCTTCTTGCAAATAGCAGATATTTAATAAATGCTTTTTAAAAAATTGAGCTGAAATAAACTCCATATAGCTAGCCTTGCTTTATGCAAAAAAAGTTTTCCTTCACTCTTAACTTACCTCATAATTTATGACATATTTTACATACAATTTCTAATTAACTTTCAATTCTATTAGCAGTGATGATGAACCTTTTAGAGATGGAGTGCTTGGCCACCCCCTCCCCCAGACTAAGTGCTATGCCCACCTGCCGAGTGCCATGCCCCTCCCCACACCAAGTGCTGGGTTCACCCTGCAACTTCCCTTTACCTCTCACAGAGGAGGGAGGAAGCACTTATATTGGGCTGCTGGGCAGAGGGGCGGGTCATGTGAGAAATATCCTCTTTGGGGATGAAGAGGGAGAAGAGTGTGGCCTGAGTGCTCTGCTATTCTCCAGCTCTACTGCCTGTGAGCTGCCCACCTTACCTCCTGTGTGCTCCCATTAGGCTGCTGGGCAGGGGAAAGGGGTGAAAAAATGTCATGGGGGAGGGGAGCAGCTCTGCTAGAGTCTTTCTGCCTATCTAGTAACAAACTGGGTGGGGAAGGGGGTGGCTCGGACCCACAGAGAGTACTCTGCATGCCATAAGTTCACCATCACTGTTCTAGAGTAAAAAACTAGGTACTCCATTATATCTAATTTTTTTTATCTTTTCAACTGCCTAGCAAGGTACTCTTCACATATCAGATTCTTAAATTATATTAAAGACAATTGTTTGAAGCTCATAACTTCTCCTGTCAAGTAATCTATAAGCTATAAAGAAACTTTTAAATGTACTTGGCAAACTAATTTAAAAAGAAACTTGCAGACTTCCTTTTTTGGTAAAACAAAGAACCATCTGATTACTTCCTGATTTAAATGATTTTAAAATTGAATTTTCTTATGTTTGAGTGTGCACCTATAATCCTTCTTCCAAGAAGTAAATCTCAAAGCAGAAGTTTCGCCAAAGCAAATGTTCACTATCAACCGTCTAGGAGAAAATCTAGTTCAATTTACCACCTTAAAATCAAGAATTTATCTCTTCAGTAAAATTGATATATATCATCCATAGTGCCAGACACTATTCTTATAAAGCAGTTCTAATTAAAATGTCAAAGGATCACAGAATTCACAGTTAGAAGCAATCTTAGAAATTATCTAGTTCAACTCCATCACTTCAAACAATGAAACTAAAGCTCATACTCCATGTTACACAGGTATTAAGGAGGAAAGTCTGGATGCTAAATCCAAATTCAACTTTCTTTCTATTGGATTGCCTTTCTTTAAGATATAATGCTATCACCAACCTGTCTTCAGGAAACAAATTGCTTTCAATATTTTTATATTTTTCTGATTTAGATATGAAACTCTGATTTGACTAAACATTGAGAACATATCATAACTGCTCATCAACATCCTCAGAGAAGACTAAGCATTCACAATATGGTTGGTCCCAGAGTAAGAAAAAGTCTTTTACTGCCTAATGTTCCATCAAGTCCCAGAATTATATTTTTTTTGTCCTTGTAATGTTATATAGTCAGTCATTATATCTGCTAAACAATTCATTTTATTTAAAAAATTAGGGAAGGACAGCAAAGTATTAATATTCCTATCATACTTTACAAACTCCTAGAATCTAGGACCGAGATTAAGGCAAGGTACTAAAGAGAACTAGAAGAAAAACTGTATATATTTGACAATTAAATGTAGAATGAATGCTCTTAGACCTTCCCTAAGAATCTTCCTCATGTTTTCTAATCCACTTGTATCCCACATACCTGTACAAAGAACCAAGTTAAGTATATAGATTCTGAATATCCATTGATCTAAAGTAGCTTATCTACGGCATTTTGGTCAGTCATCGCTAACCACACTCTACTCGCTAGTGATTTGAGTTTAGAACCTGAATGGTTATAAGGACTCTGGTAGGATTGTAGGTATTTCCAACAAATCAGAAAAGTAGATAATGCCCTAATATTTACATAGCTTTCTGAGTTAAGGATCAGAATCTGAAGAGAAATGGACACAGAAGATAAATGGAGTCTCCATTACTTTATTCTAATCAATGAGAGAGAGTGGAGGTCTTGGCTACTTTGGTCATGTTCTTTTCTTCTTTTCTCCTAGAAGGAAAGCCAAAAAGCCGCTCCATATTAATTACAACACTCTTCAAGAAATGATACAATGTTCCAACCACATACTAATTCCTAACATATAACAACATGCACTATACTTTTATTAGCTTTTCATATATAACAGTCATGTTGGGGCATTAGCACTGGATCTCAGGTCAGGCAGTAAATAATGAAATCAATGATATATTCCCATACTCCTATATGGGCATGCTGTGTCATCTTGGACAAAGTATCTAATCTCTCTCTAAATCTTAACAAAATTGGTTTCTCTCTCCATGATTTAGATACATTAAATGTTTTAAGCTTTATCAGTACAAGTTTTCTCAGGCTTTAGGGGAAACAGCGGATTCTACAATCAATGTACACAAGTAGTACAAAGCATGACTTTCTCTCAAATATCCCAGAGATGATGACTGTAGGACAATGTGTCCTTTTGGCCACTGAAAGCTGATTACTCACACAACTGATAAAGTGTTAACTCTGCCTATAAAAGTCTACAATAATGGCAAAAGCAATGGTCATTTGTACTATTGAGTGGCATCTCATCTAGGCTCAGCACAATCTCAGGGTAACCCTGTCTGTCCTCCTAACAAAACAAAACAGTTTAAAAATCTTTAAGTTGCCTAATTCAGGTAGAAATAAGGCCAATCAACCTCATTTATATATATATATATATATATATATATATATATATATATATATATATAAAATCCCCCTTTTAAAAGAAAACCAAGAAACAAAGTCAGACTGGATAGTAGATAGAAGTATAATGAATCATTTAGTTCTGCACTGACTCCTCCAGTGATATGGCAGAGAAAAAATCTTCAAGATCTGAATGAATTGTCTACTCCCTAGTCCAACTAGTTATGTCCTATCTCTTCTGGGTTCCAGCACTTAAGTGGCCTATGAAGACATAGTTGAATTAGACCTCTGGGCAAAAGCATTCAAAGAGTCACAATCTTTCTGCCCACTTTTCCTTAAGCTGAAATATCCCAAGCTGCAACTTCTATCCATTGGTCCTAGTTTTCTTTTCCAGAGCAATATTCCCCATAAGTGACCTTTCAGATATCTGTTGAGGTAGTATATCATTATCTCTTTGGGAAAAGAGATTTTCACTTTTTATTTATATATTCAGCTCTGAGAATACTACCTAGCACACAACTGGTACTTGAATGCTTACTGAATGATCATGTTCCTCCTCCTTACTTCAGACCAAACAATCTGGTTTCCTTCAATCATTCCTCATAATCAGGGTTTCAAGATTCAGAATATCAATGTTTCCTAAGAAGTATTGCTTCCTTGGGGGCAGCTGGTTAGCTCAGTGGATTGAAAGCCAGGCCTAGAGACAGGAGATTCTAGGTTCAAAGCTGGCCTCAAACACTTCCTAGCTGTGTGACCCTGGGCAAGTCATCTAACCCCCATTGCCTAGCTCTTAGAACTCTTCTGCCCTGGAACCAATACATAGCATTGATTCTAAGATGGAAGATAAGGGTTTAAAAAAAAAGAATGGCTTCCAGAACTGGTTTGAACAGGGCAGAGGATAAGGAGCTAATTATTATTCTTCAACTGGTCATTATATTTCTATAAATTCAGACAATTTACATTATCTTTTTTTATTGAGTTCACAGATTTATTATTTCTAAGTTTAAAAAAAATTAAGTTTCAATATTTGCTACTCCTCTAAGTTTACTATTTTGTAAAATATACCTTCCTACTTCTCCATCAAATATGTTGATGAACACAACTAATAGAGGCAAGTGGACTAAATACACAGTCCTATGCTAACCCTACCATAGACTTTTCTTCACAGTGACAATATATTTATCAAGTCTCTTTGGAAGCATTTGTAGATAAATCCTACTAATAAAAAGAGGGGGAGGAAGACTCTTTGGATGCAATTATTCAGTTCTCTAGGAATCTATTGAACCATAATTTTATTCAGTCCATTATATTTAGTACATGAACTAAACAGGTTTGAGATAGTCAATACTTATTACACATTCTGTTGCTGCTATACTGCAGAATATTCAAATGTTCAAGCCAATGGAAGAATTCCACTAAGTCACCCCTTTTTCCCCTTTGTTGGCTTCACAGAGCTCACACAGGTAAAGAGCAGAACATATTATAATACGGTTATTAGGATTTATAAATACGACATGGATCACATAAATGAAAAGGTAAAGGTGTAGTGTTTAAAAAGTCAAATCAAAAGTTACTATGGAAATTGCAACCAAGTCAAAGGAAAAGCACATTAGGTATACAAATGGACAAATTCCCAACAATGCCCTACATATAAAAGAATGGTGTGAAATCTCTTCCTGAAAATGTTTGATATGAAAAAGATGTGGGTTGGTCATATAGTTAAGGTGAAGAGAACAGAAATCTTAGTACTACACTAGTATTCACAAATTATAAAGTTTGAGACTTCAAGTAAATACTTAAAACACAGGAAAAAGGTGAATTTCCAGTTTTATCTAGGAATTTACAAATGACAAGGGTTTGGAAAAGACTTTAGAGATCATCTAGCTCAGCCTGGAGCATTTTATTCTTGAAGAAACTGTGACACCCTGAGAGGTAAAATAACTTGGAATCAGCTAAAATTGTTCCTTTCAATTTTCCATTCTGAAAATTACTACCCAAAAACTGTTGTACGATTTCACCTTTGCAGTATCTCTAGAATACAATCCCTTTTCTCCTCTGATTCAGTTGCCACCCTCATACAAGCTCTCATCACTAGTGGGTCTACCTGACCTAAGTCTTCCCTTAAATTCATTCTCCATTCAGCTGCTAAGGTGAATTTCCTACAGTGCAGGTACAACTATTTCACCCCCAGACACAATAAATTCCAGTTGCTCCCTCCTATCTCTTCCAGGATCAAATACAAAATCCTGTTTGGCTTTCAAAGCCCTTCATAATCTAGTACCCCATCATTTTTCCAATCTTCTTAAACCTTATACTCCATGATGTATGTACTCTGATCCAATGACACTAGCCTTCTTGTTCCAAGAACAAGACACTTCAATCTCTTGGTTCCTGACATTTTCTCTAGCTGTCTCCTATGTCTGAATATATCCTCCTCCTCATTTCTATCTCCTGGCTTCCTTCAGGTCCCAACTAAAATTCCACCATCTACAGAAAGTCTTTTCAAATCTCTCTTAAGTCTAGTGCCTTTTCTCTGTAAATCACTCCCCATTTAACCAACAAATAGTTTATTTGTGCTTATTTGTTTGCTTGTTGTCTCTACCTGAGGGAAAAAACCTTTTGCCTTTGCATTCCCAGAACTTCTCAAGAGTACCTGGCATAGAGTAGGTACTTAATAAATTCTTAATGACTGGCTCTTTTTATTGAGAAAATATTTTAAAACTATAATCCTATAGTCTTTGGTTTATTAGTTCCAGGGGATATTAAAATCCTCAATTAATATTGTATCATAAAATTATTTAACTATGCTGAAGACTCAAATTTCAAACAGTGATTAGAAAGAGAGAAAAATAAAGGTGACAGGCCTAGAGTGTTCTCTCTTTAATTAGAGAAGCTTAAAGTACATAAATCCAGTCTTTATATAATTTTCTAAAGCAGGAGAAACTGACAATTCTCCCAAAGTTACTAGTTCCTTGCTGGTTTTACAAATGTTCCCTACACATACATAATTTCATGATTTTTGAAGTAGAAACTTCTACTCTCAAGGCAACTAAGTTGCACAGTAGTGTGCTAAACTTAGAATCAGAAGATTCAAGTTTTAATCTTGCTAATGAAGTGACTGTCACTCTGTCTGAATTTCCACATTAGTACAATGGATCACAGTTAGATGTAAAGAGCTTTCCTAACCATAAAGTACTAAATAAATGCCATTATTGTCATTGTTATTACTATTACGATATTTATGTCTTTCTTTCATCCTAGATCAGTGGTTCTTAAGTGTGGCCTGGGAACTTCTAGGGATCTCTGAGACCCTCTCAGGGAGTCCAAAAGGTCAAAGCTATTTTCACAATAATACTAAGATTATAATTGCTAATATAGTAAGTTTTGGTAGCTATAATCAAGGGTATACTGAATCTAATTGCCAATTGTTAAATTTTCACCTTAGAAATAGACAAACATCTATTAGTGATGGAGAAATTATTAATATAGCTTAAACTTAAGTGTGTATATGTACTTCACCCAACCCAGAGCCAGTTAAATATTTCTCTGAATATAATCCACATTGCTTTTTTTTTTTTAAGTTCATTGGGTAGGGAGAGTCAGGGATCCTTATTTACTTTTAAGAGTGCAAAGAGATACTGAGACAAAAAAAAAAACTGAGAAGCACTAACCTAGATCAACTGGATAACTAAAGGAATCACAAGTATAATAATAAACTCACACTTATATAATGCTTTAAATTTTACCAAGTATTTTCCTTAGAACAAGCCTGTGATGTGGAAGAATTCATCTAATTTTACTGAAGAATTTTATTGAGGAAATTGAAGCCAAGAAAAATTTACCTATAGTCACAGTTAAATGTAACAACTACATGTCTCCAAAATCTAATGTCAAGACTCTTTTTACTACACCAAATTTCTAACACATATTTTCCCACAAAATAGAAGTATGATCTGACTAACCAAATATCTTTTCATGTAGAATACTGGAAGGTTTAATAGAAGACAATTATCTTTAAATATAGTAGAGTCTTTTCGGTCAATTTTCTTTCAGAACTTTTAGGGGACAAAGACAAAAAAAAATCCTGGTTGCTTTGAATTTGGATTGTATATTAGGAAAAAATTTTTTCCTGTCATTATTAACTAAGTTTTTCAGTTTTTCCGTATTTTTTTGGTGCATTTTACATCTTTGTGTCAAAGAATAATATAGAAAATTAGTTCACAGAGATCCTTTCAAATAATAAGCCATAGTGCTCTGTACTTAGTAGGCAAATAAATGTTTCTTGAATTAAACATACTTATTCTACATCTAGAAATGCTGCAAAAAAGTAAAATCTAAGTATAACTTTAAAAATATAAAATCAAAGTATCCTTGATTTAGAACTCTCATTTACTCTCAAGTAATATGTTCCTTCAAAATTAAGTATAAATGAGCATAAACTCATTTTAAAAACAAAAAGGTAATAATGTCAGGAAAGCAGGGCCAAAAAAAATACTAATTTTTTCTTCTATGTGGGGCTTACTAAGTACAAAGGGAAGATGAATTTTAACAAGGTTTTCAAAATTCATTTATTATGAAAACAAAACTGTTGCTAACTTTTCTACTAAAGAAACACAGAAATACTAAATAGTGACAGAGATAGGGATTAGACATGTGATTTCTTTTGGTATAGGTAAGGAAATTCCCACTATCAATGTAGGGAGCATCTTAAGTAATTTCAGTCTTAGAGAGTTGCCTAGTGAATTTAGGGCTTCCAGGCTCAGAGACTGCTCTCTAATCACTATACCATCTTACCTCTCAAGTAATGAATATCTATGAAAATTTGTATTCACTAACATATAATTAAGTGTTTAATACTTAACACATTCATTCTCTCTTGAATATTTCTGTCTGGCCTGAGAAAATAACCATCTAGTCACAAAAAAGTTTCTCAAGGGAAATCAAATGCAAGATTTGCTCACTATCGTAGTTTTAATGCACTTCAAAAGAATTATTTTGCTAGAAAAGCATCAGGCTAAAAATTAAAAAAAAAAAGTAAATTGTGCAAAATACCTTTTTAAAAAATTAACAAGATAATACTTGATCCTACTTGGGGGTGAATACACCTGTATTTAAATAGTTAACACAAGTTGAACTAATAGGCTAGAGTATGACACAGAGGGTAAAGAACAGAACTCAGTCAGAAAGACCTAGGTTCCAGTCTAGCCTCAGACACATACTGGCTATTTGATACTTAACCTCTTAGTTGCCCTTATAAAAATAAGTTCTGGAACTAGAAGGGAATTTAGAGGTTGTCTAATCCTTCTCCAGGTAACTGTAAGACTAAATTTCAGAGCACTTCCTGACCTTACATAGGTGGAGATTTTTTCAAAGGGAGTTCCCTACACCAAGGAAATCATAGGTCTGGGCTTAACAGTATAAAAGAATTTCATCCTTTAAACTTCCTCCCACCACCCACAAACAGACATTCTGCAGAGGAGCTAGAACTCACTCAGTGTTTGAAATTGAAAGATTTTCCACTAAAAGATAGTAAAGCAAACACTTGGAAAAAAATTCATAAAACCTAGACATCCTGGTTCATCCCACAAGACACTCCCATCAGTGAAAACATCATGTTTTTATTGGCTGTTCCCTATTTCTGGAATTTTCTCCTTCCTTATCTCCACCTCCTGGCTCCCCTGGTTTCCTTCAATTCCTACCTTCTGCAAGAAACTCTTCAAAGTCCTTCACAGTTTTTAAGCCTTCCCTCTGAGATTTTGTCCAATTTTACCCTTTATATATCTTGTTTGTATGTTGTCTCCCAGATTACACTGTGAGCTCCTTGAAGGCAGGGATTGCTTTTCCCCTTTCTTCTTTGTACACTCAGGGCCTGGCACATAGCAGGCACTTAATCAAAAGCTAGTTGACATGACATAACATTAATTCTCATATGAAGATCTTACCTAATACAAAATAATCCAAAGAAGCTAAAAGATATAGATTACTAACACTAAGTAAAGATTTATGATAGTATTTGACGATAAGAGATTGTTTAAATGTAACTATAGTTTCTTTTAGCTAAGCATCACGATCCTCCCAATTAAAGAATGAGATGCTTCAAAGATATGAGCATGGGGTCATTCATTGCACCTTGGAATAAGATGTTAAGAAGTAGAATTTTTAAGAAGACAAAGGCTCTTTATATATAACCTCCAAACATCTCTCTTCATTTTTCCAGTTGCAACTAAAATTTAGTTTGGTCATAATTCTAGACTGGTCTAAATGTCACTGACAAGAGAAAGGCTACTGCAAAAAGAAATGATAGGTGCTGATATTTTATTAACTGAAGTTAGCAAACTATTTATATAGTAGTTTTAAAAATTGTTTCATATCATTTTCATTTCATGACATCTCATCACAAACTGGATCACACATCTAATAATAAAAGAAATATAACAGGATTTTTGAGTAAGGAAAACTATAGTAGATAACTTGTTTTTTCACCTTAGATTACTGTTTCAGGAAAGAACTGGATTTATGATTTCAGATTAGGATTAGAGAAGGGAGACAGACTTTTAGTGTCTTCAAGATATAAACTGAGGAGTTTCCTGAGAAAATGTACTTTGAGAAACACTGTTCTAACTCAACATTCTTTGAAAGAAAAAAAAAACTTCAGAAAAACAGAGTATTTTACCACACTACTTAGTACTAATTTGGAGTACTTACCTATTATGTATGTACAAATACAGCTACAGCCAGATCACATGCTATATAAACAATACTAGAATACAGAATTGAATAAGAATAAAAAGCAGGCTGAATGGAATATGGGAAACATTAAGGTACTTTTAAAAATTCCAACTTTCTCAATAAAACAAAAACTCAACTTTTAAAACACCAATAGTCTTTTTGGTGATACTTTATGGATACGAATCAAGGAATACTACAATCTGAGGGCAGGCCAAAGGTCAATGAAAAGCTCAGTGGGTATCAATAGGCTGTAGTATATTTCTAATGAAGATTTATGTATAAAAAGCAGCATAAAAGATATTAACTGAGGTATAATTAGAAAAGGAAGTGAGTTAATATATATTTATAAAGAAGGATAACATCTGGGCATCTGTTACTGGTGCCCATGTATTGTCAAAGTATTTAGAGAAGGTTCCTGTAAGCTACTGGATCTATTCAGGAACATGTAGATAGAAGTCACAGAGAATGAGGTGTGGATGAATTGCAACCTGTACCACTTGGGGGAGTATCTTCATCAATGAGATGTATGAAATACTGAGAGTAAGTTATAGACAACTGATTCACTTTGTTTCTTAAATGCTAAAACTGTCATTTCTGATCAAGGTTTTGAGAAAATATGGGTACAGATTCCTCTTTTAAAAAATAAATCTTTGGAGGGGGACTTCATTAAAAAACAGAAAGAACATAAGAGAATTGCATAAATGTACTTGTTTATAAACAAAATAATGAGCACTAAAATAGTAGTAAGGATAATAATTCTTTTAAATTCTTTCACTAAATTTATTCACTTTCTATTGATTCTCCAGATCATGCTCAGAAATTTAATGAGGAAACACAATTATAAAACAGAAAATTTTTCATATATCTCACTATAATATTTCCTAATTAAGAATGGAGGGAGTGGGAAATGAAACTCACAAATTAATGGCTACTCCTTTCTAATGCTAAATTTGAGGAAGCTGACAGCACTGAGTGAAGCAATAAGTAAAGGCTGTAGGAAATAGAATTATAGATTTAGAGCTGGAAGGGATCTGGAGGTCATAGTGCAAGTCCCCCTCATTTTACATATGAGGACATAAGTCTACGCCCAGGGTCACACAGCTAAGTCAAAAATAACTGACTGCAATCAAGTAAATTATTTTCCTCCTCATTAGGCATATGTGTATGGAATGATAGAGCTTGTACATATAAGAACAAGTAGGGCATATTTTCTACAATTTTCCTATAGCTGAAAAAGTGTAGTGGAGAAAAGGAAAATAGTTCTCTAAGCAACCTGTTTAAAGAAGCAGAAACCTAGGAGATGAGAAAGTGCTATTTCTTTCCTTTCCTACTAAAGATTTGGTATCAAGAGAAAGGAAGGAAACAGTGCTATTTCCACTGAAACACAATGAGGAATAGTTTGGGGGGTGGGAGGGGAGCTGTGGGATGGAGTGTGAAATCTTAAGCATTAGGCCTTGGATTTACTACCAGGAGTAGCAAAAGGAAGACCAGGAGAAGAAAGAAAATAAATTGACTACCTGAAATGAGGAATTTTGACACAAGAGGGTCAAAGAGTTTCGAAAGGGGAGAGAGACATACACAGGAACCCTGAAAAGAATTGAGAAGACAGACACAACATGCAGTGACACAAACAGTGACCTAAAAGGAAGGGGTACAAGGCAGACAGTGACAGAACACACAATGACACAGACAGGAAATTGACAGGCCCACAGAGTGGATGTTGGGGGTGGGTGGTGGGTAGAGGAGGTGGGGATGGATATCCACAGGTTGAGGGAGCCAGAAACGTGGCGGGGGGGGGGAGGAGAGGCTGGAAACTGGGGGTAAGAGGGAGAGACAAACAGACGTGGTGAGAAGGGGTGGAGACGGACATGTTTGGGGAGGGGGGAGCAGACACCGCGAGAGGGGTGGAGGTATGGAGAAGACAGGCCGACACGGTGACAGGGGTGGGAGTAACCAGATTGGGTGATTTGAGGGGGCCATAGGGGCGGGAGGTGAGAACAGCCCGAGGTGACGGAGGAAGAGAAGACCAGCACACCCCGTGACGTGAGGACAGACACATGGTGACACAGAGGTGGGGGGGACAGCCACAGCGCCACAGAGGAAGAAGCGCAGGGACAGGGAACGAGGCTTTCTCCATTTTCTCCTCAATTCCCCTCCCCAAGAACAGAATCAAAGCAGCAAGAGAGGAGCGGCCATTCCCTACCCGCCTCATTCTCCCCACCCCCCACCCCCGACCGCCTGTCTCCGAGGGCAAGGGACGCAGGGACCCGTCCCCGGGGGCAGCGCCCCCTTTGCCCAGCTTAGATGGCAGGCCAGAGGAGGCAGTAGGAAGCGCAGGGCCGGAGGGCAGGGTGGCGCGGGATGGAGTGGATCCCAGCTCCGAGGGCCGAGCAGGGAACTGGGCTTCCCTTCTCGATTCTCGGGGCGGGGGCGGCTGCCACCACCACCACCACCACTCACCTTTCGGCTTCTCTCCTTCCGGCGGCAGCGGCGGTGGCGGCGGCAACGGCGGCGGCGGCGGCAGCAGCAGCAGCAGCAGCAGCAGTAGCAGTAGCAGTAGCAGTAGCGGCGGTAGGGGCAGCAGCGGCGGCGGCGCCTTCACTTCAGTCAGCACCCCACGGTCCGCCTCAACCAACCCCGCGGACGCGGCGGCGGCCGGGGAGGCGGGGGAAGCCAGGGGCGGAGGCAGCCCTGAGAGCGCTGCAGCTACACACCCAACCCCGCTTCTCCAGCCCCCCGGGAGCCCCACCCCCGACCGCCACCCCCACCGTTCATTGGTCGACTTGACTCCTCCCGGCCCCCCCCCCCCCTCGAGGCGCGGGAGCGGCCCCGGCTGGAGTTCATTGGTCGGTTGCTCCTCCTCTTCCCCCACGCCATCCAGCTGTCACTCCAACCGTTCTTTCTCCAGCCCCATGAGCTGGTGGGCTCTCGAAGGCCAGAAGAGCCGGCTAAGCTCTTGCCAGCTCCATAAGAGTGATTGGAGGAAGAGGATCCTTGCACTGGCCCCTTCGGTCCTTTAATTGGTGAACTGTCGCGCCTAGTCACGCCCTTGACGCTCAGGGTTCCGTTAGCAGGCTAGGTTGGTCGCGAAATTGCATTTTCCTAGTGGGGGGCGGAACCGTTAAGCTTTTTTGCTCCTCCTCCTCTAGCACTACCAAACCCACTTAACATCGCCCCGCCCCAAGCCTTGGCTCTTTCCTTTTTAAGCCTTCTTCTCTCTTTTGATTGGTTGAAAGGTGGGTGCTTCGCCCTGCCCCTCTCTCCTAGTCTTTTCCTTCTCTTCTTCCTCTTCCTCCTCCGTTTTTCACGTTTCCCAAAAGAGGACGCCGCGTAATGACGTCTGCTCCCTAGCATCCCGCGTCCAAAATGGCCGCCGTCGGCGATGAGAGACGTCGCTAAGGAGCACTTCGGGAGGTGGCGGGTGAGTGAAGGGTCGGAGCGAGCGCCCCGCGTGCCCTGGCGCCCCGCGTGCCCGAGTGTTAGGGGGCGGGAGTGAGGGCTCCGCCCTGATTCTGCAACGGCAGAGCCCCGAAAACAGTTAACGGGGACGACGCGGGCCTGGCCTGATCGGCGCGGCGCAGTCGGTAAAAAGAGCGGGCCTCGGGTGTGGGCTCGGGACACGCCGACACCCAAACGAGAGGAAAGGGGCCGGGCCGGGCCTTGGTGCCCAGGGTCCGTATGGTAGAGTCGGACTTGACTTCTTGGAGACCCTCGTAGCCTGGGGGCGCCTCCTAACCCTGAGGAAGAGGACTTTTGGGGGGCAAAGGAAGAGTGGCCGCGGGTTGGGGGGGAGGGGGAATTGGGAGGAAACGTCCCGCCTGAGGCACGGCCCGGAGAAGCCCCACAGGTACAATGATTGACTTCTGGGTTGGTCTGTCACCTTACCAGCTCTCCCCTCACTTGCCCCCTCTCGTGTTTTGCCTGGAGTGGGCGCGGAGCCCTGGGTTTGGCCCGGTAATGTGAGTAATCCAGAAGGAAAACACCTGAAGAAGCGGGCTAAATCATGGTTCTCTCCTCAGGCAGCTCAAAGGCAATCGATCCTTTACAAAACTAAACGTTTTGTCTTTAACCTTACTTTGCTTTAAGGTTTTTCTGTTTTTATTTTTTTTTCACCTAGAATAGTTCATCTAAATTCTGGGGAAAGGTTTTCAGGAGTTGATTATAAGTTCTGTTAACCTGGAAAAAAACACAGAATTACTTTAGTCAGAAAAAACAAGTCTTTAATCAGAAAAGGAATAAGCCCAAATTCGGCTGCTACATAGAACCCATTGCCAAGAACTTTACTGGGCCTACACCCTGAGACTCTGGACATATCCCTTCGAGTATTACCTTGCTAGATGATGACTGAGAAACAACAGAATTTGGGGAACTGAGGAATCAGAAATATGGTTGATTGGCTATGGCTATAAGGAAATGAGAAGTACAAGGCAGGATTATCCGGGAGAGGATGATGCTTTACAATAGATACAAAAGGGACAGATCCAGCCAAGGGCTGGGCTACCTGGGAAAGGACTCTAATACAGTGGAAGAAACTACCAGGACATAAAGGGCACTTAACACCTGATTAAGTCTGCTAACTGCCACTAACTAACCTAACTGGGACCACCAGGTACTTAAAGGTTTATGGGTGGTCTGAAACCTATGAGTCTGAGACCTTCCTCCAGGCCAAACCCAAATGTGACCAGAGCAAACTTGGAGATCTCCCAGTTTCAAGTTGTTACAAACTTGGGGTTTCTAGATTCCAAGTTCACAGTTCTTAAATTTCTGTAGTCTGTTGGCATGATGAATAACGCAGTATTGAATTACCTTGACCAATTCAACTGAACTTCAGCTAAGTCATCATGCTCCTTGAAGAAATAAACTAAGAAGGTTCCTTTTATCTGTAGCAGTATTCTTTTTTTTCTTGTTTTTAAAAATACTCTAGAAGAGAGAAACCAAGGTTAGGTACTGAATTTGGAGGACCTGGATTTTATTCCTTTCTGCTTAAAACCTCACCATAGGCAAGTCACTTCTCTGAAACTCAATTTTGTCAGTATAGAAAATGAGGGTGTTGGGTGCCATAATTTCTTCTAGTCCTTTAATCCTAAGAAAGATTTTAATGAAACTTTATACAGCATTTTTTGGTTGAGACACAAACTTGCTATTTGGTGTATATATATACACACAAACACAATGTATATATTAACCCTGATTATGTGTATGCATATATCTCACTTGCATTAACGTTACTTTAAATGTAAAATCTGTTTACATTTTTATAGGTTGTTTACATCATAATACATGAAAACCACATTTACCCCCAAATCTGCACTCAGTGTGTTATATAATTGTTTACTGATGGCCTGTAATTTGTACATGTATTTAAAATGATAGTAAAAATGACAGTTTTTTGAGAAGGCAGTGAAAGTTTAATAGGCAGCAATGATAGAAAAATTTTATTGGAGCTGAAAAACTAATATTTTAAATTGGATAATTTGTGGCATATTTACAACACTCACGTTAGAAGTATAGACTGTATTTGGCCAAATATAGTAAATATATACATCAGTATAAATAAACTTAATGATCTCATTGGATATTCCTTCCCAGAATACAGCTAGCTCTCCACCCAATCATGCTTCTCATCTGTGCTGTTTTTGTCTGCATCTTCCTATAAATCCCTCAAGGTCTAACCACTGGTAGAGGCCTTCCTTAAACTATTAAAGTAGTTAACTTAGTAAAGATAGTGTGTTATAGTGGGAAGAATGATGGAGTCTAAGGAACTGGGTTCAAAGCACCCATCTTTCATTACTCAGATGCCTGGCAAGTCTTATGTGTGCCTCAGTTTCTTCATTAAAATGTTGAATGAAGCAAGGCATGTTTATTAAATTTTAAAAGGACACAAAGCTGGGAGAATTACTGTATTGTGTAATGGAGTCGAGATTAGAAATTCTGATAGGCTTTAGTAAGATCTGAATAACTCCTTACTTGTACAAATCTTTAACTGTAGATTATTGAGGTGACACAATAGAAATATAGTGTCCAGGAAAAGGGAAGTAATGATTCCAATGTAGTCTACATTGGTTATGCTAGGTCAGGAATAGTATTCTGTCAGGGTGCCACACTGATAAAAATGAAATGAATTAGTGCTATTTTCTCAGCAACTCTCCTAAAATTGGTTGAAGGAACTGCAAAGGTTTCTCCTGAGGAATTGAAAACTGCATAGAAGCCTTCACATGTCTGAAGAACTATCATTTACTTATGCTTTGAAGATACAGAGAATAGAACCAGAAATAGTGGATAATAGTAGGGAGATAACTTGGTCTATGGAAGCACTTTCTGTTAAGTACACATAACAATGATCCTGGTTACCTTCCAAAGTAATGGGCTGCCTATATAATTTCACATGCTAATATGGAGGCTGAATCAGTAAACAAGCATTTATTAAGCATTGGGGCCAGACATGTACTAAACACTGGGAATGCAAAGACAGAGTGAAAATAGCCCTTGTCCTCTAGGAGCTTACACTCTAATGAGAGAATTAATATGTATACAAATGGCTATATGTATAAATGTGTTAGTGTTTATATGTATGTGTGTGTATGTATATATATAATATCTATATAATAATATCTATATAGGTATATATAGATATTAAGTAACTTTCAAGGAAAAGGCTGCTGGGAATACTGGAAGTGTTTCATGCAGAAAAATGGGATTTGAATTGAGACTTGAAGCTAGGGATTCAAAGAGGCAGAGATGAGGAAAGTATTCTAGGCATGAGGAATAGCCATTGCAAAGGTAAAAGGATAGGAAATGGATTATTTTATATGAAAACCAGCATTAGAACAACTGGCCCTATGAGTGAGTAAAAGGGAATAATGTGCAAGAAAATTAGAAAGAAGATTGTGAAAAAGTTTAGATGCCAGAGGCATTTATATTTAAAGCAATAGCAAGCCAATGAAGTTTTTTGAGATTATGGTCAGTTCCAGGGGCAGAGCCAAGATAGTAGAGTAGAGAAAAGAAGCTCAAGTTCACCATGAGAATTCCTTCCAACTAATATTAAAATAATTCCACAAAATGAATACAGGAGTGAAAGAACCAACAGAGACAAAGAGAAACTAACTTTCAAGAAAAGTAAGACAAGAAAGGCAGAGGACATCTGGGGCAAGAGGGGAGCATAGTCAGTAAGACTGTAGCAAAGAGTGAATAGTAAGCCACACACACCCCCACCCCACATCTGCTTTTCCAGTTTAGGAACCTAAGATCAAGCCAACATTCAAATCCTGAGACCCTGCCTGGGCAAATAGAGGTCCAAGCCAAAGCACACTCCTCGAGGATTCAAAACTATGGTGAAGTCCAGAATCCCAGCCCAGAACAACGTGTGCTGAAGTGGTCTGATCAGTGTGGTCCCAGAGCAAAACTAGTAATCCCAGTCTGGACCTGTGGTGAGGTTGTAGATACCAGTTCAGGGTAGTCAATTGACTCAAGAGAGGGGTCTGGATCTTTTTGTCAAGGGGTATAGGGCAATCAGCTGTGTGCCTTATTGGATCAAGTACAGGGTGAGACCAAAAACTTAAGCCTAAACCTGGGACTAAAAGTTGAGCAGCCCCTAACCTGATCAAGATTGGAGTGAGATCAAACTTATGCTCAACCTGAAGCAAGTCTTTAAGTGATCTTCATCTTGAGGATTAATTGAATTAGCAATGGGAGGAGGCCCTCGGATCTCCCAGCCATCAGACCATCATACCATCTCTGAAGAACTAAAACTGGCAGAAACCCCAAAAATAAACTAATGGAAGGAAGGACTGAGGTTTAAGAGGGTACCCTAACCTTCCAGAAAAGAGCCTACCTATAAAAAGGTGGGGAAAATGAGAAAACAACAAAAAAGAAGCACATAACTAAAGAATTTTTATGGAGACAAACAGTGAGATACAAACACAGAAGGGGACAATGAAACCAAAGCAAACACACACAAAAGTCCAAAAGAAAATTATGAATTGGACACAGATTCTGGAAGAGCTCAAAAAAGACTTCAAAAACCAGTTAAGAGAGGCAGAGGGAAAGTGGGGAAGAGAAATGGAAAAAATGGGGGGGGGGGACCCAAAAGCTGATGGAGAAAAATCAGATCTTAAAAATTAAAATTGAGCAACTAGAAAAGAATGATTTCATGAAAAATCAAGAAACACTAGAACAAAACTAAAAGAATGAAAAAAAAATAGAAGAAAACTTAAAGTTGCTTATTGAAAAAACAACTGACCTAGAAAATGGATCCAGGAGAGACTATAAGAATTTGGACTACCTAAAAGCCATGATAAAAAACACACACACACACACACACACACACACACACACACACACACACACACACACACACACACACACACAAAACCCACAAATTTAAAAAGCTTGGCCATCACAAGAGGTTTTCGAAGAAAACTGCCCAGATATCCTCAAATAAGAAAATAAAATTGTTAATTGAAAGAAATGCTCAACTAACAACTTCCAGGAATATAATAGCCAAGTTCAAGAGCCCTCCAAGCCAGGGAGCAAATACTGTAGAGCTACAATCAGGATCACACAGGACCCTAGTGGCGTCTACATTAAAGGATTGGAAGGCATGGAATATGATATTTAAAAAGGCAAAAGATCTAGGTTTACTACCCATAGTCACCTTCCCCACAAAACTGGGTATATTCTTTCAGAGGGAGAAATGGATATTGAATAAGACAGAAGATTTCAAAGAATTCTTGAGGAATAAGCCAGACCAAAACAAGAAATTTGAAGTCCAAATGCAAGATCCAAGAGAAACCTAAAAAGATAAATAAGAAAGAGAAAAATTAAGGGAATCATTAAGGTCAAATTGTATGTATCTCTACACTGAGAAGAGGATATTTGTAATTCTCAAAAACTACTCTTAGTAGTAGAACAGAGAGAAGGAATATATTTAGAAAGGGTGGGGAAGTAAGCTGATTATGACATGATATATGTGATGTATAATGATATGATTATGAAAGTGGTACAATGTATATCTGTATATGGTATGTAAAAAAATCAAGGGGTGAAAAAGAGGGTTGCAGTGAGAGCAAAGGGAAGAGAGAGGCAGAATAGAGTAAATTAAATAAGATAAAGAGGAGAGAGATTAAGGGCAGGCCTGTGCTTTAGTAAAAATCACTGTGATAGCTGAAAGGAGGCAAAATGGATTGGAATAGGGGAAAGGCTTGAGGCAAACAGAATAATTAGGAGGCTTCACAGAAGTCCAGGCAATCAAGAGATAATGAGGGCCTAAGCTAAGATAGTGGCTGTGGGAAGAAGGGGCTACATACATATGAGAGATGCTGTGGAAATAGAAATAACAAGATTTAACAACTGCATATATGTGTTGAGTCAATAAGCATTTATTGCCTATTCTGTGCAGGCACTGTGCTAAGTGCTGAAGATAGAAAGGCAAGACAGTCTGGCTTGTCCCTGTTCTTGGGGAGCTCAAAATCTATGTACACTGGATAATTTGTAGGTAGTTAGCAGAGAAAAAGGCCTAGTATTAAAGGGCATCTGGAAAGGCCTCTCTTACAAGGTAGGATTTTATCTAGGACCTTAAATAAGTCAGCAGGCAGAGAATTCTGGGTAGGAGGTACACCAGTGAAAATATCCAGTATTTCTTGTTGTTTTGTTTCAGCATTTAAAACTTCTATATCACATCATATGCCATATATTTATCATAACAGTGTAATAAGCATATGCCATTTTTTTAGTTACCTAATTATTAGACACAATTTCCTATATTTTGCTATTACAAAGATGCCTATATGAATGATTTATCATTATAAGGGAGCATCTGCCGTATTACCCGTGAGTTTTGTTTGCTATTGACTTCATTTATAGTCACTGTAGATATTCTCTTAATTTGACAATATTGTGTCTTCCTATGTTTTTTTATTCTTCACATTTGTCATTCAAAAAGAGTTATATTATAATATTCACATATAATTATGCTTGTCTTTTCTCCCAATCATTGGTCACAGTTTGTCATATGCCACAATTTTCTTATTTCCATATTTTGGAAAGACAAGTTATAGTACTATATAGTAGCATGTAGACTAATATAAACTTTAAAACTCTGGTCTTTCATAACATTATTGATTTGCCTCATACTTTTTGGACAACTAGGCTTTCTTTGCTGGTTCATCTCATACACTACCTCTCCTAACTGGGTGTTCTCCAAGGTTCTATCCTAAGCCTCTTTGCTTCTCACTTAATAACCTTATGCAGACTCATTGGTTTAATTGTGACTCCTATGTAAATAACTCCCAGAATTATAAGATTCCTTGATAGATGCAGCAAAATAAATAATTGTTTAAATTAGCATCAATTAAGACACACACAAAAAATGAGGGAAACCTTATTTCTATTGTCATGATGATGTTCTACTACAAAGTTCAAATAGAAGAATTTCCCAGATATTTCACTTTTTATGTGATACTGTGTTGTATGCTTCAAGTTCAAGACTACTACAGAACTCTCCTAATGATAATCAGACTTCTTGGAAGAATTTGGACTATTGGTTCACACAGTAGGAAGCTCTTGTAATAATCCTGATTTGAGGTAGTACGGTATAGACTAAGAAAATAGAGAAAATGGTACAGATGTAATGAATCTTAGAGGCCCCCCCCCCATTTTTAAGCACCCATACTTTCCCTCCCCTCGCCCCATTTGAACAAGTATAAAACGAAATAAAATCCTCAAAACATAAAAGGGCAACTAGGTGACTTAGTGAATAGAGAGACCTAGGCTTGGAAATGGGAGGACCTAGGTTCAAATCCGACCTCAGGCAAGTGTGACCCTGGGCAAGTCAATTAATTCTCATTACCTAGTCCTTAACCATTCTTCTGTCTTAGAAGCAATAAATAGTATTGATTCTAAGATGGAAGGAAAGGGTTTAAAAGTACATGCATACATACATACATACTGTAAAAATGGAGATTTGAACCCCAGACTTCAATCCCCAGAAGTCCTTGCTAGTTACCAGATTGCCCTCTAATCTCCCTGAATTTCACCTGAGTGCGAGATCACAAATTATTATTTAAAGGGGCTCTGCCTACTTGCTTTCTCGGCTTCCGCTTCTAGGGACAGGCGCTCTCTACCTAGCCAGCAAAATGTAGGTTGCACGTGCTTCTTATTTGGTATTTTCTTTATTTCTTAATCATAAGTAAACCTCATAAAAATATAATACCTTTAGCAGAGAAACAAATTTTAATCTTAACAATACATATGGCATGTTGTGGTCTGATAAAAAACATTCCCACATTGGCCATGTCTGAAAACTTATGTCCCTGCATATTTAGTTCACTACCTTTCAGGTAATGAGCAGCATGTTGTTTCATATCCATTCTTCTGGATTTATAGTTTAGTATTGCATTGATGAAAGTTCTGAGGTTTTTCAGATTTGTTTTTAGCCTTTAAATTGTTCTAATTTTGCTCACTTTACTGTGTCATTTTTCAAAGATGTTTTCAGATTCCTCTAAAATGATCCTTTTATTTCTTCTGATATCATATTCATCTGCTGCAATTTGTTTAGCCATTCCCCAGTAGGAAGATAATCCATTTCAAACTTTTGGCTGCTCAGCAAGACAGTCTATGAGAAATCCAAAGGTGCCAACTTTGGGGACAAAAATCCACTAATTGGCAAAAACTGATGGGAAAATTGGAAGACAGTGTGGGAGAGATTAGGTTTAGATCAACATCTCACACCTTTCACCAAGATAAACTCAGAATGGGTGAGTGACTTGAATATAAAAAAAGGAAACTATAAGTAAATTTGGTGAACACAAAATAGTATATTTGTCATATCTATGGGAAAGGAAAAACTTTAAGGCGCCAACAAGCAAGAGTTAGAAAAAATTACAAAATGTAAAATAAATAATTTTGATTATATTAAATTAAAAAGGTTTTGTGCAAACAAAATCAATGCAACCAAAATTAGAAGGGAAGCAACAAATTGGGAAAAAATCTTCATAACAAAAAACTGACAAAGGTCAAATTACTCATTTATAAAGATAAAGAAATCAAAACTATCAATAAGCACATGAAAAAGTGTTCTAAATCTCTTATAATCAGAAAATGCAAATCAAAACAACTGAAGTACCACCTCACCTATAACAGATTGGCTAACATGACAGCAAAGGAAAGTAATAAATGTTGGAGGGGATGTGGAAAAATTGGGATATTAAATGAATTGCTGGTGGAGTTGTTAATTGATCCCACCATTCTGGAAGGCAATTTGTGTCCAAAGGGCACTAAGACTATCTGCCCTTTGATCTAGCTGTAGCACTGCTGGGTTTGTGCCCCAAAGAGATAATGAGGAAAAAGACTTGTACAAGAATATTCATAGCCATGCTCTTTGTGGTGGCAAAAAATTGGGAAATATGAAGATGCCCTCAATTGGGGAATGGCTGAACAAATTGTGGTATATGTTGGTGATGGAATATTATTGTGCTCAAAGAAACAATGAACTGGAGAAATTCCATGTGACCTGGAACAACCTCCAGGAATTGGTGCAGAGTGAAAGGAGCAGAACCAGGAAAACCTTATACAGGGAGGATAGATACATTGTGGTACAATCAAATGTAATGGACTTAGCAGCAATGCAATGCAATTGATGATCCAGGACAGTTCTGAAGGACTTAGGAGAAAGAACACTATCCACATTCAGAGAAAGAACAGTAGGAATAGAAACAGAAGAAAAATAACTGCTTGATCACGTGGGTCAATGGGGATATGATTGGGGTTATAGGCTGTAAATAATCATCCTAGGGCAAATATCAATAATATGGAAATAGGTCTTGACTAATGGCATGTGTAAAACCCAGTGGAATTGTGTCAGCTACAGGAGAGGGGTGGAAGGAGGGGAGGGAAAGACCATTTTTGTAACCTTGGAAAAATACTCTAAATTAATTAAATAAAATTAAAAAACAAAACTTTTGGCTGCTGTGAGAAGAAGTGGCAAAAAATGTTTTGGAAATGGGCCTCTTATTGATAAGATTCAAAGGGGTATACAAAGTTTAGTAATTTGGGGGGGGTTATAGTTCCACATTGCTTTCTACAATGACTGGATCCATTCAAAACTCCACTCACAATGCACTGATGTACCAATTTCCCCATAGTCCTTAATATTTGTCACCTCTTTTGTAAGGTTTGTCAAGTGTAGTAGGTGTAGAGTAGAACTTTAGACTTGCTTTAATATGCATTTCTCTAATTGTTGATGGAGAATTTTTTCATATAATTATTGATAATTTGGCATCGTTCTTTTGAAAGCTATCTGTTCTTATCCTTTGGCCATGTTTTTATCTAGAAGAAGAGGAGCTCTTAGTCATGTGTGAATCAGTTCCAATCAATTAGAAATTAGATTTTATCAGAAAAACTTACTCTAAAGACACAGAATTTAAAACAGAAAAGTACATATCTCTGTTCTAGACATTTGGATAATTGAATAACACTTTCTGTAATAAGAACTAACTCATTTTAAAAATATCAATTTTTTTATTGGTGCAATATATCTATGAAATCTGAAGAATCATAATAATGGTTGCCCAAAGGACAATGGAGGAGTGTATTGTGAATTCAGGTTGGGTTGGGTTGAGCATATTATTAACAATTCAGCTTAAGTGACAAAGGAAGTAGCATGAAACAGTGGAAAAGGCTCTGGTTCTGACATCTATATGGATGTGTCTGTGGGCAAGCTGTTTAAGATCTTGAATTTCAGTTTCCTCATTTATAAAATGAGGAAGTTGGAACAGATAACTTTTCAGGTCCTTTCTAAATCTGTTACCTATCCTTTAGAATTCAGTGAATATATGATCAGAAGAGATGGACATCCTGAATTCTTCACTAATACTAATTTCAAACTAAACCACCCAAAGGAAGGCTTTGAGCAGTCACTGGAGGGTTTCTGGGAGGACATGAACAAGAGTCATGTAAGTAGAAATGGGCTGTGATCTGGATTACTGAAGGGAGTACTTGCATTGGTGAGATTTTGGATCCAGTTAAGTAGTTTGAAGTATTCTGGTTTAATTGGCATTGATACCTCTTCAACCCAAGCAGTTTGCAAACCCATACCCATCTTAGAAAATGGCTTCATACGGTGCAAAATAGCCAGTTTTCACCTAACTTTGCAATAATGAGCCATTCCAAATTTAAGCTGGTCCTCAAACTTAGACCATTGCCTTGCAGCTTGTTCATGGAGTCATAGAACTGAAGAGGTCTTAGAGATCCTCTTACATTTTATAAGTGAATTTGATTATATCTTGTTCTCAAATCACTTTTGAGGGTTTTTAAATGAAGAGTAGGAAAACCCAGTAATATATATACATATACACACACTCTCTGATCTAAAATATATGAAAAATAAGAGAAGTAGTGAATCAGAGTATTTCCCCCGCTTTTTTCAGAATTTAATGTATACACCAAGAAAAACTATATATTATAAAAAGAGGGCAGCTGGGTGTCTCAAAGGATTGAGAGATGGGCCCAGAGAAGGGAGGTCCTGGGTTCAAATTTGGCCTCAGATACTTCCTTGCTGTGTGACCCCGGGCAAGTCATTTAACCTCCATTTCATATTCCTTAATGCTCTTCTGCCTTAGTACTGTAGTATTGATTCTGAGCCAGAAGGTAGGGGTTTAAAAAAAAAAAAAACAGAAGCCATGAATCTCTGTTGAAAGCATACAGCTTTACTTTCTTAAAAGTACATATAGTTCATATGTTACTTTCAATGTTATGCTGCTTGTCTGAACATCCGGTCTTTTCTATGCATTTTTAAAAATGTTTCATTGATCCTCTATAGAAAGATGTAGAACTTGTAACAAGTGAACAAGTGTTGTGTTGAATGTAATGAGCGAGAGGTAGGAATCTTTGAATAATGGTATCTTCCTCAGAATCTAAGAATTGGAAGGGACCTCAGATCAGTTTAATGATCCAAAAATTGCTTGTGCAGCCTGTACTCTTTTCATCTCCATTTCTATGAAGCCTGTCCTGATTCCCCCAGTTGCTAGTTCCTTTTCTCTGAAACTACTGTTTATATATATTTTTATCAGTTTTGCTGTGACACTTTTTAAATTGTTCCAGTGGGATTGGTATATTAAAAAACAATTTGAGCATAGCAACAATTTTGTATTTGCTTATGAAGGATTTTGTCATTAAGGAGAATGTACCACTATATCTGAGAATGGGCGGGTGGCATACTTCTGTAGACATATTAGGGTAGAATGCTACTGGCATGTGGTAGAACCTGTGGAAAGAGGAGATACTGGCTCCAATTGAAAGGAAGTTCTGCAGTGGTTATTTTCCTTGAGCCAGAGAGGAAAGAAAAACAAGATACCCAGTGTGCTCCACCTCAGAATAGATATAATGAAAACCAGGTCCCTTAGTTTAGAAACTGCTTCAGTGGAAATGGGGGAGGTCTGGAGGGGTGGGGGTGAGGGGTTACTACTTGGACACCTCACAGAAAGCTTAAGCCAAAGGTTTCATATTCCTGGTCACTGGTAAATCCCACCTTTGTCCTCCACAGGGCAGCAGCTAGCATTGTTGGTGATGCAATTCCCACAGTGTGGTTCTTCAAGTCAAGGCTTCTGTGACTTTTCCTGAAACTGAGTTTGAGTGCTGTGTCCCTAACCCCATTTTCTCAGTAAACCCTTATGGTTTTTCTGTTGCATACTATGGTAATTTTTAGGAACCCATGTTATAACAAACCTACCTATACTTATGTATGTAATTGTCTCCACCATTAGAATGTAAGTTTCATCCTCACAGCATTGTTTTCACTCTGGTTATATCCTCATTGCCTAGCACAATACTTGGCAATAATAAATATTTGTTTGTTGATTAATTATACCCCCAAATAGTGATTATCTGATTATTGCTTTGAATCCTCTGAGGAGTGAAAGCCTACTGCCTCTGAGAGGGCACTTTCCACCTTTGGAGAGCTATAATCAAAAGTTTTTCCTTAAATTAATATCTTTTTCTCCATAGCTTCCACTCTCATATTTCTAGTATCTTCTACTCAAGCAGAATAAATCTAATATCTCTTCCTTGTGAAAGTCCTTTAAATAATGTCATTATTCTTTTTTTTTTCCAGGATAAGTATACCCTTTTCCTTTAAGAAAAGATTCACCCATATTGATCACCATCAATACTCTAGGTTCCACTTTCTCATTGTCCTTGCTAAATTGTGCTCTGTACACCACACCCAGAATACTGACTGGAAGATCTGATAGGATTTTCAATTTCCCTAGTCCTAGACATTTGGTTTGTCCTCAAGCAAGCCTTTAATCACTACCATATCTTACATCATTGATTCATATTGTTTGTTGTGCAATAAGTTGGGGGAGCCCCCCCAATCATTTGTAAATTAACCTTTTCCTAACCCCACTTCCCTGTATTCTACTTGTGAAGCTGATTTGGGGCACCTATTTATCACTTTTAAGTTTCAAGTAATAGGGTTCATTTCTAGTATGAACTGTTCTTAGTCCAGCTATGCTTATCTCTTTGAGATGACTTTCTTTTTCTAGATTTTCCCCAACCATACTTGTGATAAATACAGTTCAGAATTTTGCTAGAAATGAAGGACAAGGTCACCAGCCTATGGTTTTCAGACTGTTTTCCCTTTTTAGAAAATTAATACATTTATTATCATTCAGCCCTGCATCTCTTCTCCCCTGTCCTCTCAGAATCACTAACGGTGGCTCACCTATCACATCTACTAGTTCTTTTAGATTACAGTGGAATGTGTTTACGTAAGAGTAGATGGGAACTTTCTGTTTCCTTGCTTTTCACAAATATAACCTTATTAACCATTTTTCTTTTCTAGACCAATGTGGTTCTTGACATACAAAGAGTAGAGCAGATCTACTTTTTTCTCCATTGAGTCTATTATTATTTCATCTATTGCAATCATCATTTATTATCTTTTCTTGATCTTTTGACTAAAATAAAATTCAAACCACCTTTTTTGTTTCTTGTTCTCTGATACTGTTTAAAAGTTTATTGATGTGTGTGTATGAGGGAATTCACTCTTTAGACCACTCCTCTTTCCTCCATCTTTGATTTTTCCTTTTACTATCTTCAGAATAGGCACCTTAGGAGCTCTTTGAATCCAACCTCATTTTATAGATGAAAAAATGAGACCTATAGAGGTTGTGGCTGCCCAACAGCCGCAGGTAGTAATCACTAACTGTGGGTTTTTTACCTAAATTCTTTGACTCCAGAGCTAATGTTCTTTCCATTGTACCACTCTACCTTCCCCTGAAACTTTTGAAATCTGGAGGGTAGTCAAACTTTGCCTTGCTTCCTCCATTTCCTAATATTTCTACCCCAGCAACTTTATCATTGATAATCAAGTCCATAATGCAATTTCTCCTTGTTCATTTCTCAAACATTTGAAGTATGAAATTATCATTAAAGCAAGCTTGAAAATCACTAGTTCCTTCTTTTCAGAAAAGTAGGTCCAGCAGATGCCTGCATGAATAAAATTGGCCACCTCCACTTTGTCATCCCTCTGTGTCAGGCAGGACTTGTTATCTATTTCTTGATATACCTATTTCCCTTCTGTCTGCAGTGACCCTGTTTATATACTTAGATGACTATAACTTTTGCTTCTCCCCCCACTGATCTTCATTCAAATGCACTACACTCCCCCAACTCATTCTTGATTTCCTCATATTAGTATATCATCTTAATGTGCAGTGATACTAGGAACCCCTTCCCCTTTTTCTTAACATCTTGTACTCTTCTAGAGCCATATTCTAGTCATGGGTTTCAGGATATTTTGATATAGGGTACTGATTTGTATAAAGAAGAATAATGAATTCAGTTTAAGTTGAATTCGAAATATAAAGTGGCCACTTAATTAGATATATCCTGTAGGCAGTTGGACTTTACCTAAGACTTAAGTTAAATTAATGTTAAAATAAGGGAAATGCTCAAACAATGAAATAATTACCTTTATGTAGCCAGGAGCCCTCCCTTGCAACATTTTTATAGTCAAGCATATATATTATTTTTTAAATCTGTGGTATAATCTTGCAAAATAGATTAAGCAGTACAACTAGGTCTCTGATAATTTACTCGGGCATTTACTTGGTCTCATTTTGGGGACATTCCTTTTAAGTGTCCAATGGAGAAATTAATAATTTTAAGAGATGGAGAATCAGTTTGAACTATATAGACAATCTCAAAGGGATCTTACAACTTTTACCTTTCTGTGATTTAAGTATCTTCATAAGTTTTGAAAAAAATCACATACTGCCCTACATAAAAAAAAAGAGAAATAACAGAAAATGAGACAAGCATGGCAAGATAAACATATAACCTTTCTACTTCCCCAGGATTCTTACCAACTTTGACATATAACTCTTTACCTGTTTTCTGTTCTTACAAAAGAAGAATCTGTTCCATCAGAGAGGTTTGACTGTGGAGCTTTATATTGCAGCAGTGCTTTTCATTACCCTGAAAGAAAAAGGGTTTGGAATGGGTTGGAAGTTACAAAAGAGCAGCTTCAGTTGTGAAATGTGGAGCTTTCAGTAACAAGAAATTCTGGCTCTTAGAGATTGATTGTGATGGAATAATAATGTAGGTGGTACCTCCTTTCCTCACAATATTTTAGAACTAGAAGGAACCTTAGAAATAGCCAAAAAGCCCATCTTTTACAGAAGAGAAAATTTAGACTCGGGAATTATATCTAAAGTCATCCAGCTAATTAGTGACAGAGCCTAAATTAGTATTTCCTGAATTAAAACCCAAAGCTTTTCTACTAGAACATATTATATATTATAATGGAGAAAACGTTAGACTGGAAGTCAGTGAGTATATTTAGACCAAACTAGCTAGGTGGCTTTAAGAATCATTTTGTGCATATTGATCCTTATCTACAAAATAAGGGTTATGATTCTATCTGTCCTACCTGTCTTATAAGGAAGTTTGTAAAACCAAATATTGTAATATCAAAGAACAATGAAAAGTTAAAAACCTTGTTTATGTAAATCTAAAATATTTCTTGGCTACTGATAAATTGACAGCATAGGTGGATGGAAAATTAGATTCATTTAAATGAAAACCCATAGTGAATAGAATGTCAAGGTATGGAGGAGAGTTGGTTCTCAGCCTTTCTTCTTTCTTTCTTTTTTTTTTTAACCCTTACCTTCCGTCTTGGAATCAATCCAAGGCAGACGAGTGGTAAGGGCTAGGCAATGGGGGTTAAGTGACTTGCTGAGGGTCATACAGCTGGTAAGTGTATGAGGCCATATTTGAACCTAGGACCTCCTGTCTCTAGGCCTGGCTCTCAATCCACTGAGCTACCCAGCTGCCTTCCCTCAGCCTTTCTTTATTTTTAAAATTAGGGCAACTAGGTGGTATATCGAATTAGTGCCAGCCTTGAAGGAGGACCTCAGTTCAAATGTGGCCTAAGACACTAGCTCTGTGACCCTGAGCAAACTCTTAACTCCTCCATTTTCTTATTATCAAATGAGCTGGAGAAGGAAATAGCAAACCACTCTAGTATCTTTGCCAAGAAATCTCCAAATGGAGTCACAAAGATTGGGGCATGATTAATCAACTAAAAACATTTTTAAATTTTTTTCTCAGAACTTTTCGAGTTCTGTTGTTGGGACAAATGTAAGACTAACAAACATTTTAAAGATATTCCCTCCTTTCTCTATTGTCTCTCCCCTGTAACTATCAATTAGGTTCATCTTGATTGAGTAGTTTGGAAACCACAGTTGTTACTTATATATTTCCAGAGATATGAATCTACTAGTACTTTATAAGCACAGTTTGAGAACTAATGTTGAATTAGAATATTTGTGTTTTTTTTTCCCCCCTCAGGATTCTGACTTTCTCAGGAAACCTTTTGAATAAGAACAAGTTTACTTCAATAAATGAAGGAGAATAAAGAAAATTCCAGCCCTTCAGTAACTTCAGCAAACCTGGACCACACAAAACCATGCTGGTACTGGGATAAAAAAGACTTGGCTCATACACCTTCACAGTTAGAAGGACTGGATCCAGCTACTGAAGCCCGGTACCGCCGAGAGGGTGCCAGATTCATCTTTGATGTAGGAACACGTTTGGGACTGTATCCTATTTTTCCTTAAGAGTTTTTGTTTGAGTATGCATTGGTTTCTTGGCTCTGCAGATTTTTCTTTTAAGGCTCCAAGCTTATAAATTAAATCTGTGGGCTTAACTATTGAGCACAATGACTACATATATTGGACATTGATCAAGCATTAAAATCAGTTGCTTCATTTTTAAAGGAAACGTAAGCTTGCCTCTTGTTAAAACCTATGTTTGTAATTCAAATTTGTATTATTCTAATATTTAGTTATGTCTCCTCTGTATTATCTTTTGCTGTGGAAAGGCTTTATTTTCCAGGTTGACTATTCAGGAAAGCTTTAGACTGACAAATATTCTTAGCCAAGGTCCTTAACTAAAACACCAGACATTATGATACCCTGGCCACTGGAATAATTTATTTTCATCGCTTCTATATGTTTCATTCCTTCAAACAATTCCCAAGATATGTAAGTATCTGTGTTATTTTAATTTAATGTTTCTTGTTTTGTTTTCCTCCAGTATTTACTTTATGCGTAATTCCGCATGTCTTTATGACTTTATATTTTTCTAGTAGTAAGGATAAAAACTTTATGTTGTCAATTATAATAACATTTCTCCTTCCCCTAGTTAATTAATCACTATTATACTGTAATATGAGTTGTGCTCATATTTGCAGGGGGAGGGAATGTTCAGAAAAAGGGCTGGGGTTTTTTTTGCCTTTTATTAATCCTTCCTTAAACAGAAGCCAGGTAAGTAGTAGTATCATCATCTTAAATTTTAATGTGAAACACTAGCAGTAGCAATTAGAGAAGATAAAGAAATTGAAGGCATCAGAATAGGCAAGGAGGAGACCAAGTTATCACTCTTTGCGGATGACATGATGGTCTACTTAAAGAATCCTAGAGATTCAACCAAAAAGCTAATTGAAATAATCAACAACTTTAGCAAAGTTGCAGGATACAAAATAAACCCACATAAATCATCAGCTTTTCTATATATTTCCAACACAGCTCAGCAGCAAGAACTAGAAAGAGAAATCCCATTCAAAATCACCTTAGACAAAATAAAATACCTAGGAATCTATCTCCCAAGACAAACACAGGAACTATATGAACACAACTACAAAACACTCGCCACACAACTAAAACTAGACTTGAACAATTGGAAAAACATTAACTGCTCATGGATAGGACGAGCCAATATAATAAAAATGACCATCCTACCCAAACTTATTTATCTATTTAGTGCCATACCCATTGAACTACCAAAATACTTCTTCACTGATTTAGAAAAAACCATAACAAAGTTCATTTGGAAGAACAAAAGATCAAGGATATCCAGGGAAATAATGAAAAAAAACACATATGATGGGGGCCTTGCAGTCCCAGACCTCAAACTATATTACAAAGCAGCAGTCATCAAAACAATTTGGTACTGGCTAAGAAACAGAAAGGAAGATCAGTGGAATAGACTGGGGGAAAACGACCTCAGCAAGACAGTATACGATAAACCCAAAGATCCCAGCTTTTGGGACAAAAATCCACTATTCGATAAAAACTGCTGGGAAAATTGGAAGACAGTGTGGGAGAGACTAGGAATAGATCAACACCTCACACCCTACACCAAGATAAATTCAAAATGGGTGAGTGACTTAAACATAAAGAAGGAAACCATAAGTAAATTGGGTAAACACAGAATAGTATACATGTCAGACCTTTGGGAGGGGAAAGGCTTTAAAACCAAGCAAGATATAGAAAGAATCACAAAATGTAAAATAAATAATTTTGACTACATCAAACTAAAAAGCTTTTGTACAAACAAAACCAATATAACTAAAATCAGAAGGGAAACAACAAATTGGGAAAAAATCCTCATAGAAACCTCTGACAAAGGTTTAATTACTCATATTTATAATGAGCTAAATCAATTGTACAAAAAATCAAGCCATTCTCCAATTGATAAATGGGCAAGGGAAATGGATAGGCAGTTCTCAGATAAAGAAATCAAAACTATTAACAAGCACATGAAGAAGTGTTCTACATCTCTTATAATCAGAGAGATGCAAATCAAAACAACTCTGAGGTATCACCTCACACCTAGCAGATTGGCTAACATAACAGCAAAGGAAAGTCATGAATGCTGGAGGGGATGTGGCAAAGTAGGGACATTAATTCATTGCTGGTGGAGTTGTGAACTGATCCAACCATTCTGGAGGGCAATTTGGAACTATGCCCAAAGGGCGACAAAAGAATATCTACCCTTTGACCCAGCCATAGCACTGCTGGGTCTGTACCCCAAAGAGATAATGGACACAAAGACTTGTACAAAAATATTCATAGCTGCGCTCTTTGTGGTGGCCCAAAACTGGAAAACGAGGGGATGCCCATCAATTGGGGAATGGCTGAACAAACTGTGGTATATGTTGGTGATGGAATACTATTGTGCTCAAAGGAATAATAAAGTGGAGAAGTTCCATGGAGACTGGAACAACCTCCAGGAAGTGATGCAGAGCGAGAGGAGCAGAACCAGGAGAACATTGTACACAGAGACTAATACACTGTGGTATAATCGAACGTAATGGACTTCTCCATTAGGGGCGGTGTAATGTCCCTGAACAACTTTCAGGGATCCAGGAGAAAAAAAACACCATTCATAAGCAAAGGATAAACTATGGGAGTGGAAACACCGAGAAAAAGCAACTGCCTGAATACAGAGGTTGAGGGGACATGACAGAGGATAGACTTTAAATGAACACTCTAATGCAAATACTATCAACAAAGCAATGGGTTCAAATCAAGAAAACATCTAATGCCCAGTGGACTTACGCGTCGGCTATGGGGGGTGGGGGGGAGGAAAAGAAAATGATCTATGTCTTTAACGAATAATGCTTGGAAATGATCAAATAAAATATATTAAAAAAAAAAATTTTAATGTGACAGGTATATACTTAGGTGGGAGTCTCTTGAAATAACTATCTTCATGTATTTTTTATTTAGAGCTAAGGACTGCCAAAATGGAAGCAATATTTAGAACATGCTATAGGTTATATAAATTATTACTATTTATCTGTCTATCCCAAGATAGACATTTAAGTTAGTATGTGAAATCCAGAAAAATAATTTAGGGAATTGTGCTAACTGAACTTTTAAAATTAGCTCTTTTGTACCAGTGCATTTTGTTTTGTGGTATTGCTTTTTTAATAAAACCAAGAACTAATGATTCTTAATTAAAACCATCTTTTTAGTGTAAGAAAAAAGATTGTTTCCTTAATTATATTTGGCATTTATTTAAACAGATTAATCTAATAAAGTTTAGCCAAGATTTAAAACAGCTAAGTTTGAGGGACATAAAATATTATTTACATCTTGTTCTATTCCTGAATAAGCAAGATGGGGCTAGGATTTTTTTTGCTTTTTTCCACATAATTACAAAATAATAGTCTTACACTCAGTTTTTTTGTTTGTGTGTTTTTGTTTGTTTGGTTTTTTTGTTTTTTGTTTTTGTTTTTTGGTGTGTGTATGTATGTGTGTGTTTTGTCTATAGGTGACAGGAGCGTGCTGTCTCTTTTTGGCAGGGAAAGTAGAAGAAACGCCTAAAAAATGTAAAGATATTATCAAAACAGCTCGTAGCTTATTAAATGATGTACAGTTTGGTCAGTTTGGAGATGACCCAAAGGTAAGCTTAATATAACCTCCTTACCCTCCCTCCCCTCCTTAATATTTCACTACTTGAAAGCATTTTAATTACTTTAGTATGATTGATTACCCCTTCCACTGACATAGATTATAACTTTGGATGGTTTCTTAAGTTACTGTGATCAAAAAATTTATTACCTAAATGCCAAATTTTCCTCTGATAAGCCTCTTCCATCTGTCACACTTACTTAGGCTAGTCCTTAGATCACAAATCTGTCTATTGAGTGGATTGGACCCATTTTAGATAGTTTCCTTAATTCCACTGGAAAAATCTCTCCTTTGCAAATTAGCTCCCTACCAATTAAACCAAAACTTTCACCTCCTTTCCCTAATCAAAATTGAATTTCCTTTTAGTTTAGAGATCTCAGAGATCAAAGGAACAATTGCACAAATACAGACCATCCTTAGTCTGCATGTTACCCAACAATAAAATGGCCTACTATTGATCTTATAGTAGATCTCCATTACCTTAAGAGATTTCCTGCCCTATCTGAATGTTCAGATGAATTAACTAATGGCCTCTTGTCCTACATCTTTACAACTTCTCAGAAATTTTCCATTTAACTATAAAGGTTAAAATTAATGGTTGGGTGATGATTATATGAAATTATATGATCACCAGTATTATATCTTGAGCCAAATTTATTTACAAATATTTACAAATAGAGAGTAAACAATAAAGAAGAGAAATGTGAGGGAGATAGAGAAGTTATCTCTTATCAGTCTAAATGTTTTGCTCTGGGTTTGTTTAATCAGGCCGAGATTAATTAGCTCTCAACCAAGAAGGCTGATAGTGAGTAACCACAGGCCTTCCAAGATAGAAGCTAGTCTCTCCAGAAGTTAGGAAAGAGGTCATGACGCCTTTTACTCGCCCAATGAAGTAATTCAAGAATCAGAGTCCAAGTAGAAGCTGAGCTCCAAGCCCATGATCCAAGTTGTGGTCTCCAAGTCTCCAGGGAAGCTCCCTCAAAGATTAAGACAATCTCTTTAGACTATCTTCTCAAAGACAATCTGCTCTGAAGGAGTTTGGGGGTTGCTTTTTATAGTGACTTCTTGTCCCCTCCTCTCTCTTCACAGGGGCCAATCACAGTTTCCAAATTGTCTAGCACTACCCAGGGGGCAGTGTCTGTAAGATCTACTTCTCACCTTCTGGCGGTTAAGTTCTCATCAAAAAGACTTACAGATTCCCAGTTGATTACATTTCTAAGGGTGTGAATTCTCTTAAGTACCTTGCTAGCTTCTCACCTAATACTAAGTAGGGTGTTTAATCTTTTGTAGATCAATTTTCAAAAGGAGACAAAGGTGGCTCAGTGGATAGAGAGCTAGGCCTGGAGACAGGAAATTTTAGATTCAAATGTGGCCACAGACACTTACCCCCAATTGCCTACCCCTTACTGTTTTTCTGCCTTGGAACCAATATTTAGTATGCACTGTAAGATAGATGGATGGTAAGGGTTTAAAAAAAGAAAATGTATTTTCTGACATTCTCAGAGGGCTGACAGTTAAGTGTTTTGTGTAACAAAAAGTCTCCTTGCCCTAAAAGTCCAGTAGGATTTTTCAGTGTTCTCAAATCACAATTTCATAAATATTTAATGCATAGTAAACAGATTTCCTTCCAGTTAATTTCTGCAAAGAAAAATTCTTTCTCCTCTTATTCTCTATTTACATTTCCAACCTAGACAGAACTGGGAGCATAAAAATGAGAAAAAGTTCCCAGACTTTTTTCTGTGGGTTCTTGAAACTTATTTAAGGCAGAGTTGAGATTCATGTCCAATTTTTAACCAAACCTAACCAGGACTACATGTGAATTTAGATAGGGAGGTTAGCCAGGACAAATGACAATCAAACAGAGAAGTTAACCTGTGAGGAAAGGAAGTGAAAGTCCACAGAATTTGGAAAGTTCCTAGTCCTGGCCCAGGTATTCCTGAAGGAAAAAGAGAAAGGGAAAGGAGGTTCTTAAGACTTCAGTGTTTCTCAGTCCAGCCCTGAAGCTCTTAATTTTCATCAGAGAAATTAATATGACTCCCAATCTGAGAATTCCAGAATTTAGCAGTTTATGTCTAATTGATTATTCAGGGGCAAGAGATAGACAAATTGACCATATGCATAAGTGCACAGAACACTAACTTGTCTCTGCAAATTTTATAGAAGGAACAGCAACTTTACAGTTGTTTTTTTTTTTACTTTTCCTGCCCAAAAATCTCTCCAGGTAAATGTTATCTTGTGTACAATCAATAGTATCGGGACTGGAAAATTCCATCTTGATCCAGCCTTCTCTGTCCCTTAGTCAACCATTTTGACATAAAAATTATCCAAGGATTTGTTCATAGGTACTGATGTTAAAGTAATCAACACAGAAATGTTTTTATAATCACTTTATTATAGATCCATGGTATAGGAAAGCAATGAGCCTTGAGCTCTAAGTTGCAGTAACTTTATATGGGTCTTGGTTATGTAATCAAGACATATATAATGGAATTTTACAGAGGTCAGAAGGAAAAGGTGGAGAGATATACCTCAAAGAACAACTGGAAGGGAAAGATCATCAGTTAAAATTATAAACTAATCAGTAAACACAAGGGGTATAACTGGAATTTGCAGACTAACTGTTAACATTGGAATTATACCTAGTTATTTGGCATGCTCATCTTAAGTAGAGATAAGTAAGCTGACTCAAATTCTCTCACTAACCAGTTAATCATTGTATCTAAAAGTTTGATACTAAGCTAAATTTTGTATGCTTTAATAATTTTCCTTGCTGTCTCAAGCATCCAGTGGTGAAAGAGGCAAACCAGAAATATTCTCTCCAATGTATCTTTGTGTCAGGTCAGAGTCCACTACTGTACATAGAGATGTCAGAAATCCTCAGTTCTTTCATTAATCTTAGGGGATTTTCAGAAATGATCATCTGAGCAATTCCCTGGCTAACTTACAAGATCAAGCTAAATATACTTGCTGACAGGTGATCCTCCTGTAGTTCCCCAGTAGCATCAGATGATAATCAGATGTGACAATTCTTCTGTCACCCATTAACGTGGACCACTTAACTATTGTAAGCAATTTAAATCTATGATAAGACTTTATTCTGGCTTGAGGCAGTTGTTTCAAACTCAAATAGAAATGGTAGTATATTCCCTGGTTTTTTTATTTATATTTTGTTTTCTATTTATTAGCTTTGACAATCATAAATTAACATTATCTCTGTTGTATTACATATATGCACATATATACACATTTAAAAAAACATTTCTCAACTACTGTTTTGGGGGGACTGCTAAGTATGACACCTCTGCTCAAAGGGACATTTGTAAGTATTTATTATTAAGGAGCTATTGTCTAGAGCTGTGAGTTTCATTCTTGTGACCTCAGCTAAATCCACCTGACTACCTACTGCTTTTCATTAATGAAATTATTACAGTATTATGTCCTCAGGTCATTAATGCCTCACTAAATATTTGTCAATTCAGATTTAATTTAAAACATGGGAAACTGGGAAGCACCAGAGATCAAAGAAAAAGGTAAAGGACTTGGACTAAGACACAAAAATATTTATAGCATGCTTTTCATGATAACCCCAACCTAAAGGAATGTCCACCTTTGAGGAAATAACTAAACAAATTATAGTATATTAGTATAACAGAATATTATTATGCAATAAGACATGATGAAATGGACAGTTTCAGAGAAAATTGTAGACCTTTATGACAGAATAGTAAACAAAACAGAATAATTTGTTTAATGACAGCATTTAGACAAAAAGTTTTTTTGAAGTTTGATCACTGCAGTGATCTATATACAACAAGTCTAGTAAACTGATAATGAAGCATGCTACCTACTTCCTGCCAGAGAGATAACGGACTTGAAATGCAAAATGAGATGTTTCCATTTTGGACATGGCTAATGTGGGGATTTGTTTTGCAGGACTATAGACATTTGTTATGAGGGTTTCAAGTTGTTGCTGTTTTGGGGGGAGTTTAATTGGTCCCTAGAGGGAGAAATAATAAATGTTTATAAAACTAGAAAAGGGTGGGGAAAGAAAAATCCAGTAAATACTTCAAACTATAAGAATGTTAGAAAACATAATGGTACTTTATGTAGTTATCACAGTTAGTTATTATGTGTACTTTGAAAATATTTAACTAAGGGAGCAAGTAGGTGACTCAGTAGATAAACAGACCTGGAAATAGGAGGTCCTAAGTTCTACTCTGGCCTCAGATACTTCCTAACCATGTAACTTTGGGCAAGTCTCTTAACACCCATTACCTAGTCCTTACTGTTCTTCTGCCTTGGAACACTTTGGTATTGATTCTAAGATGGAAGGTAAGGGAAAGAAAGAAAATATTTAACTAAAAGTAAACAAATACCTTGCTCTTATGTTAACTTAAATATAAATGATCAACCCTATTGATCCTTTTTTTAGAGGAGGGATAACTCTTGAGTATACAATTTAGCAGGACCGTTTTAAGCTTATGGAACATGCTGTCTTGACTATTTTTAAATAGTTGTAGGACATTGGATACGTTGCCAGTTGTAGGCAAAATATTCCACCTGCTAATATTTGTAACATAAAGAGAAGTCAGACACTATCATCTTGTAATTCTATCTCTTTGTAGGTGACTGACAATAGATTGTGAGGAAACTAGCACACTTAGTAATAGACAGTTTCTAAATTTAGAGGAATTTTGAAGCCACTGGAAACAAATGGTAATAAGATAGCCAAAAAATATGCAATCTTAGCATAACATTTATATACCATTTAAATACTTAAGTGAGAACTTAAGACATGGCACAAGTAAACTTAATATTGCCATGCTGTTTGGAATAATTTAAATAACTGCTTCCTAAAATGCATTTCCTTCCACCTATTTATGTTGTGTGGAGAAAAAAATAGAATCCAAAGTAATACTTGGCTTACAGATTTAACTCATCTGTGTTATATTAGTGGTTTTCTGCACCTAGAAATCATGGCATCTAATCATTTGATGTTATCTGAAAAATGTTTTTTCATGTACATATTATGAGTACTCAAAAAATGTTTACCGACTTCATTATTTCAAACCTTAGTTTTTTATCAGTAATTGCCTGTTCTAATATGCCATCAATAAAATTAGAAGACAAAATCACTAAGAATTTTAGCAAAGCATGTGGTATATCATTCATTCATGTGGTATATATTCTGGCTGGTTTAAAAATATATCATGTAGAGGATGTTTTTACACAACATTTAAAAGAGAATTGTTTTTTCTTCAGCTATAGTTGTTTACATGAATGTACATGCACATACACACACACATATCAACCCTACTATGTCAATATCTTTCCCCACAGGTTTACTTCATAGGTAAAATTGATGGCAATGTTCCATTAGTGTGTCAATAATTAAAACACCATAGACAGGCCTGCCCAATTTAGGGCTATGATTCTATTGAGGTATTTATTTCTCTATATAGACATAATATATTCTAAGTAATATTCCTAATCTTCAGAATTTGGAAGTTAAATAGATGATAAAATTGGAGAATTTTCAGACTGAAGTGCATACATCCTGAATAATGATGTCTGTTAATTAATTGTGATGTTGCTATTTATCTGCCCTACTTCTACTTTATGGTATGAGGTTCAGAATATCCTAGGTCCCATGAAATGCAAGAAAATAAAGTCATTTTGCATAGCCCGAGAGAGGGAGGATTAGAATGAAATTGAACCATCAATGGAAGAACATGGATATTGCATAATATAAATATTATCTGTTGGAAAAGTAAACTATAAACATGATATTCATGTTAAGAGGGTCATTCATATAGCATTAAAGGACTTTAGAGGAAATCTTAATCCAAATCCCTCATTTTACAGATATGGAACTGAGGCTTGAGATAAAAGACTTTCCCAAAAGCACTCAGAAAGTGAGTAGCAGAGATGAGATTGAAGCCCATTTCCTCCAAATCCAGCTGTGTTATTCTATTTCCACTGTGTATCCTTAAGTACTCTCTATATATAAAGCCACATATCATCATGTTGTCTTTATTACCAGAAGTTTTCGGTTGTATGAGATCTCTGATTAAAGAGTGGACTGTTAAAAATTATGTAGGTTACTGAGTTTTCTAAAGTTCAGTATATTTTGTTTTTTAAGCTAATTTAACAAGTATTTATTTTTCCCTATCCAGGCACATAAATTATCTGTTGTCAGAATTCAGGTGTTAAAAAGTGGGACTAGAGACAAACTGCAAAAATATGCATGGAGCCCAATTGCCAAAAAAAACAAAACAAAACGACAAACAACCTTAATTTTCAAGCTGTATAGAAATGTGAATGAAAAAAAAAGGTATCAATGTCCTGTATTTTTTGATTTGTTTTCTCTTAGGAAGAAGTTATGGTTCTGGAAAGGATCTTATTGCAGACCATAAAATTTGATTTGCAAGTGGAACATCCTTACCAATTTCTCCTCAAATATGCTAAACAACTCAAAGGTAAAAGTATCATATCAATCTTTGTACTAAATAGAATTTTATTATTCAGAATTCCAAGTACAACCCTGCTGACTTTGTGAACTTAATTAGGTACTTGGCAGCTCTCTTTCATTTTCTGTTTCTTAAATGGGGGAGGGGGGGTTGGACAAAAGCTTTTTATTAAGAGTAGAAGAAATGGGGTGTGGTGGAAAAATGATGGGTTTGAAGTTAAGAAACCATTGTTACATTCTCAGTTCTCTCACTCCCTACATGAACAACTATGGCTAAACAAATTCTCCTATCTAGACCTCAGTTTCCTTATTTGTAAAAGGCAGTAACATTTACTTTATTGACCTTAGTAAGGTAATGAGGATCAAGTGGAGTAATGTATAAAATACTTTGTGCTATAATAGTACTTTACATTTAGACAGTATTCTATAATTTATAGTGTTTTCCTCACAGCACTTACGTAGTAGATATATTTTTTCTTTTCTTGAAACAGACTTGTGATTTTATTGGTGTGGGAATTTTCCACAGCTTAGATACATTGAACAATTGTGTGATTTTTGTAGGATCACTCAAGGATAGGACTTGAATCCAGGTTTTCCTCACTTTCTCTCTGTACCATGCCATGTTGCTTGGCAAGCATATAAATACTTGCTAAGTGCTAGTCACTGTGCTAAGTTCTGTGAGAGCAAAGAAAGGCAAAAAAAGAGTTCCTGCCTTCAAGGAGCTTATTTTCTATTGAGTGAGATGACACAGAAATAACTATATACACCCAAGACATAGAGTAAATTTGAGGAAGTGTTAGAAAGAAGCCACCAGCATTGAAGGAGACCCAGAAAGACAAAAGGTGGAATTTGAGACTTGAAGGAAGCAGTGAGAGGTAGAGAGAGGTAAACAAAACATCTTAGTAAAAAGGCAGAGTTGGGAGATGGGGATGGATCATAGAGGATGTGGAGAAAAGTAAGTAATGAGTAAGAAGACTGAAAAGGTAGGAAGAGAATCTGGTTGTAAAAGCCAAAACAGGGTTTTGTATTTGATCTTGGAGGTAATAGGGAACCACTGGACTTTACTGAGGAGTAGCCTCATTAGAACTATGCTTTAGGTAGATAACTTTGGCAGACAACTGGAGGATGGACTGAATTGAATTGGGGAAGAGTTTGAAACAATATTAGTCCCATATTAAAAATAAGAAAACTGAGACTTTGTGCAGTGTCACATAAGAAGTGAATGTTAGTGCTATAGCTGGAAAACAGACCTTCTGACTGGAAATCCACTGTCCTTTTTGCTTTGTCATATAAATGAAATTTGCTTCGTTTGTGCTAGGGACAGATTATCTGCCTGCCTCCAAATAATGCAGAAAAATTACATTCATCTTCTACAAGTTCTTTTAAAATCTGTTTTGTATGGTGGGAGGAAAAGATAAATATAAACAAGAATTGGTCCTATTTTGGTTCTTAATTATTCCTGTTTGGCAATTGGGGATTTTTTGCTCACTGTATTATGGTACTCTGTTTGAACAATATACTCACTGAACTCTTAGAACTTTTCCCCCATATTTTTATTAACATTTTCTTTTCTCTTATTAGGTGATAAAAACAAAATTCAGAAATTGGTTCAAATGGCATGGACCTTTGTAAATGACAGGTAAATGTTACCAGTATATTGAAAAATGTAGCCCAGATATGATAATAGTCTATTTTTAGTAATTGGTTTTAGTAATTCATGACATCTAAGAACTACATATTTAAGAACTTTTAGCAACTTGTTATATCCTTAAAGAGTGTCTTGCAGAAAGGTTATTCCAGCTAATGGTTTTAAAGCAAAGGTTCTTAATTTGGCTTCCATAAATAGGGGGGCCCATGACACCAAATGGATTAGAAGCTATTTTAGAGCTCTGGCAAGTTAAATACCTCATTCTCTTTAGCTTTTCATAAGAAGACTTTTAAAAAATGTGACCTATTATAATTACTTACAGGGATATATTGGTAAATATAGGAAGCTAAATGGTGGCTTTTAAAGTCAAGATTTTTTTTCTCCTTAGGCCAATTCTTATTTGTGTAATTTATGTATTTTACTTATCTTGGTTTTAAATGAGTTTCAGTAAAACAGAATGGATTTCTTATTCTACAGTGATTGAGGATTCTGGTTCTGTATGCTATCAGTCGATATATTGGATAGTTTAGTAATTAACTTTTTTTCTTAATTTTTATTACAAAGACTGACTCTTGGGTAAGCAATGGATCAGAGATATATTTGGAAATGAATGCAATATAAAAATAAGTCATTGGTAAAAATAAGATTTAAAAAAAAATTTTTATTCCCCAGTTTCCTTTAAGTCCCAACTAAAATCTCCATCTTCTATTGGAAACCTTTCCCAATCTCTCTCCTTTCTCTTTTCTCTCCCCCCTCGCTGTCTCCCCCTCTCTTCCTCCCACCTTTTCCCTTTCTTCTTTCCTCTCTGTCTCTGTTCTCTGTCTCTCTTGCCCCCCACCCCTTAAAAAACTTTCTGCTTTGGAATAGATTCTAACCAATTGTGGTAATGTGATTTGCCCAAAGGAACGCCTAGGAAGTATCTGAGACCAGACCTGAACCCAGGACCTCCTGTCTCTACACCTGGCTCTCAATCCACTGAGCCACTCAGCTGCCTCAACCTCTCTTAATTCTACTGCCTTCTTCCTCTTTTTCTTTTTCCTATTTGTCCTATATGTTGCTTTTTTGTACATGTTTGTTTGATTGTGAGCTCCTAGAGGTCTGGGAATGTCTTTTGCCTCTTTTTATATCCCCATTGCTTAGCATGGTACCTGGCATGTACTAGGCATTTAATATTTATTGCCTGACTGCTCCTTTTTCTGTCCTCAAGGGCAGTTCCCTTCAGCTGGATGGGCAGACATGAGAGTTTCTCTCTTTTGTCTACTCCTGCCTACCCCTGGTTGTATAGCTTCTCTGTAAGGGAATCCCTTGCTTCTCTTCTGCCTGTATATAGGGCCCGACTAACAAGGCATGAGATGCAATTAAAATCAATCCTATTTTTAAAAAAGGACTTGGCGTGTGTAATGAATGCATTGTACTAGATGCCAGATACAAAGATAGTACCTACTCTCAAGAAACTTATAATCTAATGGACAAGAGCACAAATGACTATGATAGAAAGGAGAGTAAGATTCTATGAGGCATCTAGATGGCACAGTGGGTAGTCCAGCGGACCTAGGTTCAAATGTGGCCTCAGACACTTCCTACCTTATTGACCCTGGGTAAGTCACTTAACCCCATTCGCCTAGCCCTTATCTTCTGTCTTAGAGTTGTTACTGAGACAGAAAATAAGGGTTTCATTTAAAAAAAAAAGATAAACATAAAGGCAAAGTACTCTAAGCAATTCCAGGAGGAGAGAGATCACTTTCTTTATGGGGTGATGATTTCAAGAGAGTTAATAGTCTACCCTGGGCTATTTTCCCAAAGGTAGTGTTTAGGTCCATACTGAAAGTCATGAAGGTGTAGGATGGGGTCAGCTAGGTGGCTCAATAGATTGTCCAGAAATGGGAGATCCTGGTTTAAAAAAACCTGACCTCAGATACTTCCTAGCTTTTTGATTCTGGCTAATCACTGAAAAACCCCATCCTCTAGCCCTTACCATTCTTCTTTTCTTTTTTTTAAGTTTATTTAATTAATTTAGAATATTTTTCTATGGTTACATGATTAATGTTCTTTCCCTTCCCTCCTTCTACCCCCCTGCCATAGCCAATGACAAATTCCAATGGGTTTTAAATGTGTCACTGTTCAAGACCTATTCCCATATTACTGATATTTGCACTCGGGTGGTCATTTAGAACTACATCCTCAATAATATCCCCATTAACCCATGTGATCAAGCAGTGTTTTTCTTCTGCATTTCTACTCCCACAGTTCTTCCTCTGGATATAGATGGTGTTCTTTCTCATAAGACCCTCAGAATTGTCCTGGATCATTGCACTGCTGCTAGTAGAGAAGTCCATTACATTCGATTGAACCACAGTATATCTAAAAATGTTTTAAATAAAAATACATTAGTGTAATTGCTCCTTAAGTAGTTACACAAATGTTGTGCCAAACTTTGGTTATAATTATGTGACCCAAATGCATTAAAATGGTTCTTTTTCTTTATTATTCTAGCTTGTGTACTACATTATCACTACAATGGGAACCTGAGATCATAGCAGTCGCAGTCATGTACTTAGCAGGCCGCTTATGCAAATTTGAAATACAGGAATGGACATCAAAACCAATGTACAGGAGATGGTGGGAACAGTTTGTTCAAGATGTTCCTGTTGATGTACTAGAAGGTACTTTAAACTTGGCTATACTTGGTATGGTTTTAGTCAAATTTTACAAAAATCTACCTTTTCTTTTAAAAAGCTTAAGTTGAACTAATCATGCTCTCTCACATACACACTCTTCTATGAACTTCAGAAGAAGCTAGAACTAGATAATATTAGAACTGGGAAGGCAGCTTTTGTATTTAGTCTTAACTTCCCCAATTTCCAGATGAGGTCTAGAAAGGTTTATTCATGTCACCAGTAATGTGTACAGTTAAAATGAAAATGAATGAAATGCATAGTTGTTTAAAGACACACGATAGGAAAAATGGTCTGTATTTTATATCTTTAAACATGAATTTCATTTTTAAGATATCAATTTAAAATGAATTTAATCTTTGTTCTTCATTTAGATATTTGCCACCAGATCCTAGATCTCTATTCACAAGGAAAACAGCAGATGCCTCATCATACTCCTCATCAATTGCAGCAACCACCATCTCTTCAGTCAACACCTCAAGTGCCCTCAGTACAACAGTCACAGCAATCTCAAAGTTCTGAACAGTCACAGCCTCAACAGAAAGAGTCCCAGCAGACAGCACAGCAGCAGCAGCAGCAGCAAGCACAACAGTCTAAGAAACCATCTCCTCAGCCTAGCCCTCCCAGGCAGGTTAAAAGATCAGTGGTAAGTCCCTTTGGATGTTGTTGAATTCAAGAAATCCTTTCACCTTTCCTAGTAACCCAAATCCATCTTGTGTTGCCATTTTAATATTTAATGGATACTAAAATGGTGGTGACAGTCTTAAAATCATTACCTTACTTAGTGTTTATTTAGAGACGTAAAGCTAATGTTAAAGTAGATATTAGGATCATGGAATTAAGAGTTAGTTGTAAGTAACCTTAGAAGCTGTATATATAATCTAACCCTCTCATTTTATAGATGAAGAAATTGAGACTCAGAAAGGTTAACTATCTTACCCAAGGTCATTTAGGTAATGACAAGAAGCAAGACTTGAACCCAGACTCTAAAGCCAATGTTCCTTCCATTATAAGAGATTTGAAATCCATTTGGATTTCCAGGCCCAGACAGATTACTTCCCAGGTACTAACTGATGTGAAAGGAAAACCATTGTTATTATTCTTTAAGAAATCTAGAATAGATAGAAAGATGCCAAAACACTGTTCCACACAGTGGGTTGACTATTTTCGAAATGAAGAAAGGGGAAATTGGAACAGTTCTGAAAACTCTATGTTCTAATACCCTTAAATAGATTTTTAAAAATAAAAGTGGCAAACATTTGCAAAAGAAAGATAAATTTTAACTATAGAAATTAATATTAGAAAAAGACATTCATATTAAATCAAAGCCATTTCTTTTGAGAGTTCCTAGACTGTGAGGGATCAGGATTAAAGTACATAGATTTTATTTGTATTCCAGCAAACCATTTGATAGTTTCTTGCGATGATCTTTTGGACAGGAAGAAAACAAACAGTTAGATGGATCAGCAGCTGCTTGAACAACATATAACATACCAAATAACTAAGCATACTGATAATTATCCTAGAATACTCTACTTTCAAATTATAACTAATTATATATTTTGTCTCTTCCAACATTTATTCCTCATTACTTTTGGACATCTACTTATTAAGAGCAGAAACACTTTTTCAAAGAATCAAGGAAATTACTGCTCTTTTGCCTTGGAACTAATATATAGTATTGATTCCAAGATGGAAGGTAAGGGTTTAAAAAACAAAAAAAAAAAAAGAATCAAAGAAAGGAAAAGAGAGAAAAGATCCTAGCATATATCTATATCTCCTTATATTACTATAGAGAAAATAAGTTATCTCTTACTATAATAATTATATTGTGATGATATAATTAATTATAATAGCAACTAATCAGTTACTATTTTTGTTTCCTCTGTAGTGCTTAGATTAGTACCTTATATGTTCAAAACACTTATTGAGGGGAGAGGAAAGGAATAAGAATTTTAAATATTAGCTACTATGTGCTACTACACTAACTGTGCTAAGCACTTTATAAATATCTCATTTTATCTTCACAATAGCCCTGGGAGGGTAGGTCCTGTTATCCCCATTTTACAATTGTGGGGCCTGGGGCAGGTAAACTAAAGGGCCCAGGGTCACACAGTTATTAAATGTCTGAGGCTAGATTTGAACCCAAGTCCTCCTGACTTCAGGCCGAGGCCTATGTCCACACTGTACCATCTGTCTTTCTCAAACTCTATTTTAATCAATTGATTAAGCATTAAAATACCTGAGGCATGACTATCAAATTTTCAAGATGGACAAAAGGTTGTATAGGCCAAAAAGTATGTGAAAAAATGAAAGTAAAGCTTTTTCTATTTTGTCCTTGATCTCAGTATAAGTATTTCTTCCATTGATTTAGTTTGTAGCTTACAATATAGGTTGGGGGCAGCTTAGTGGCTCAGTGGATTGAGAGTCAGGCCTAAAGACAGGAGGTCCTAGGTTCAAATCTGGCCTCAGACAGTTCCCAGCAAGTCACTTAATCCCCATTGCCTAGCCCTCAACCACTCTTCTGCCTTGGAGCCAATACACTTATATGCATATATATGTGTGTGTATATGCGTGTGTGTGTGTGTGTGTGTGTGTGTGTGTGTGTGTGTGTGTATTTATATATTATATATATATGTTATATTTATATATTTTTTATTTATTTATACACAATATTGACTCCAAGACGGAAGGTAAGGATTTTTTAAAAAGAACAATATAGGTGGATTACCTATCAGGTAGTTCACAGAATCTTAGATAGAGGAGATCTCTCTTCTAACCTAGAATTGAATAGGGTCTGCTCAGTGTCCAACACAACTGCTTGTCCAACTTTTTATGCTTACTTACAAGATTGACAGCTTAAAATGTTTAAAAGGTAAATTTTTAATCATAGATGCATTGAAGAATAAAAGTTGGGACTCTGGATATGATCTAAAAATCAATATTTATTAATACCTTATTTTTATATCTACATTTCCCTCCTCTCTTACTTCCTTAACCATAATCCTTTATAATTAAAAGGGGGGAGGGAGGGAGGGAAGTACCAGCTTTCCAAAACTAATCAGCATGTTGAAGTCTGACATTCAGTGTTCCATACCCTTAGTCCTTTACCTCTCTACAAAGAAATCTGAAGAAATGCTTCCTCATATTTCTTCTTCGGAATCAAGCTTATATTCCTGTATAGTCTTTAATTTTCTGATTGAGGTATAAAAAAAATTCTAAATAACAACTTTGCCATGGCTATTTTATAAATTAAAAGTTCAGTACTAGTTCTTTTAGAGTTTATGATACAGGGAAAACTAAATGTCATTACACAGGTGTGTAAACCTTGAAATTTAGGTGATACATAGCATGTCTCTTATAGCTGATGTACATGTGATTGAACTTGCTAGATTTATAAAACTAGAGAAACTGACAACTCACCTACAATTTTCAGGGGTTTTGTGGCTAGTTTAAGTAAATATTTTCTTTTCTTGTTACTTGTACTTTCACTTCCTGAATTGGGAGGAAAGGTGGACTAAATAATTCAGTTATAGGGCTTTGTGGTTTAGAGTGCCTTTATTCATTGCCAGCTTGTGAAAACATTTGCAACATTTATCCTTGTTTTGCAGATAAGAAAAGTGGGACTCAAAGAAGTTAAGTGATTTGGTCAGAGCTAAAATTAAAACCCAAGTCTCATAACTCCAAAACTGGTGCCTTTCCCTCTAGTCCACATTGCATTTGTTTGTCATCAGAAATCCCTACCAAAGAGGGCAGCTGAATAGCTCAGTGGATTGAGAGCCAGGTCTAGCAATGGGAAGTACTGGTTTCAAATCTGGCCTCAGACACTTCTAGCTGTGTAATCCTGGGCAAGTCCCTTAACCCCCATTGCCTAGCCCTTACCACTCTGCCTTAGAACCAATATGTAGTATTGATTCTAGGATGGAAGGTAAGGGTTTAAAATAAAACAAAGAAATCCCTATCAGATTTTCTATCAATTCATCATACTAATTCAAAAAATGGTAATAGTATATTTTCCAATGCATAAATCTATTTAACTTAATATTAAAAATAATAATCTCATTAAATCTGTTTAATGAAGCTTCTAAAAATAATGAAGTAAATTGTTTATCATTGAATATCATTTAAGTGAGTATTTTGTGACAGTTGACCAAAATTTTTTCTTAGAAAAGTTGATCTAATATCCGGATTGAAATGAAAGAATAAAATAGTAAAAAACACATTATTATCTGCTGGAATCCATAATTAGCTAGAAGTTAGTCTTAACAAAGTAGGATTTTCTAGTCTGGGGGAAATTTTGATATATGATCTTTGGTTTTGATATTGCTTACTACCTTGCTAGAAATAGTTAAATCTTTTTTTTCCCCCATTCATAAGCCAGACTCTTATTTATTAACATTTTAAAACTTTATTTTATTAGGTTGTTTCTCCTAAGGAAGACAGCAAAGCAGCAGGTAATCTTTTAATATTTAATTTTTATTTTAATCAAAATGCCTATGTCTCATGTATATTGCTTCTTTTAGAAGACATTTTTTCTTTCCAAGCCAGTAATAGCTCTTAATTTTTGAGTTCCCAGGGACCTGAGGGCATTTTTTTTAACCTCTCTGAGGTAGTATTTTACTAGAAAAGATAAATAAGAAAAGCATCAGATTTCTGTAATAGGAGACAGAATGAATGCATACTTCCTTATAAACTAACCAATAAAAGTTACATTTAAAATATTTTAAGTATTATTTTTGTACCCAACTTTCTTGGCTGTTAGCTCAGTATTCTCCTCTAGTCTTAATTCTGTTATTTTTTTGAATGAATAAATGAAAGACAAATTAAGGGCTTAAAGAATTGAAGGTGAGCCAGCTAAATCTTGGGTGAATTGAAATACTAAGATATATATGCAATAACTAGAAGTGTTACTTAAAGAAACTGTCTTTCAACCCTCCTGCATTCAGCTCTATAATTTTTTTAGAAAATGAACTTTTTTGTTGCGAGTCACAGAGCAATTTCCAAAATTATGAAGAGGCTGAGAAGTGTTCTGAGTAGAGCAATTTATTCCTCATTTGTTCCATATTGTCACAGAAAGTGGGACTCCATGATGAATAAAACTTTTGAGAGACTTTTTGGCTTCAAAACCATTTACAGTTTTTGATAAGTGGATAAAAATCTAAAATGAATAATTTGCTTCTTAGCTTTTGCAAACAAGACAAGACATACCTTGATGACATAACATCATTCTTAATAACTAATATACTTTCACTATTCAGATATATAATAGCTAGTATACTTACACTGATATCCTTGGGCAGTTAAAGCATACTACCCTCCCTCACATTAAATGGCCCCATACTGCTGTGTTTTTTTAATATGAGTCTACTTTTTATAGTTTTTCTGTCTCTTCCCTTGTTGTCAGTAATCATCTCCTGCTTTTATCAAAAGTGTGTCTGTCTTTGAGGTACTATCCTCCATCCCTTCCCTTCCACATTATTCTGATAAATTGTGACTTGAAAATGGTTGAATAAACTGTGGCCAATATACAAGGAAATTGATTCTGAGTGAGAACTTTGAAGAGGATCTCTCCTTTGAAAGAAATGTATTGGCTCTAGTTGTTCGAAATTTCTTTTCCTTATTTAGGGTCTTAGTTTGCTTTCCTAGTCTCAACTGTGTTCTAAATACTTGAGGTAGCTTTATTAGTAAACTGGATGTTTTTGAAGTGTTAGGATAAGTCCCCAAAAGTATTCGAAGGGTTACTTGTGAGTTATATATATTTTAATCTCAGTAAAAATTAGAAAAGGAAATGATGATTGAAGGAAAATCAGAAAGAACTTCTTGACAGGAAACAATTTGTCCTTTTAAATAAAGGATAACCATCTATCTAATCATTAAATGGATCCTTTCTAAAGTTTCCTTGGAAGCCATATGATTAACTTTCAATTGTTTTTCCTTAAAAGCCCAGATTAATTAAAAAATTTTTTTTTTCTCTTAATTCTCGTGCAGAAGTATGGGTGGCTTTTTAATCCAGTTTTTCTTTTTAGAACCACCACCATCTAAAATCCCCAAAATTGAGACCACACACCCACCAATACTACCTGTACATCCACCTCCAGGTAAGTTTTCCTTTGAGATTAGCTCATTGGCAACCAGGTGTTTGGTTTTTTGTTTTTGTTTTTTCTTGTTAAAGAATGATTACTATGGAGAGAGTACTGGATTTCTAATTAGAGGACCTGGGTTCAAATCCCACCTCCATCACTACCTGTGTGTGATCCTCTCTAGGCCCCTGTTGTTTCATCTTTCTAATGAGACTCGGATTAATAATAATAAAAATTACTGCCAGGGACAAGTGTAAGGAAAACCAGCCCATAATTAAAGTTCAAAGTTAGAATGATGTTTTAGTTTTTAATTGATGGGTTTACCTAAAAACTGTGGAATATCAGACCTCAGAGTAATAGTAACCACCAGTTTATTTCTTGTACTCTCCCATTCTGAAATTTCATACAATAATAAAGATGGGAATATTAAAGAAAAAGTTTTACAGAGAAATACTTATAGAACTCACGACCATATTTCCAGATCACCAAGAGATAGCTGTAATTTTTTAGATTTCCTTAGTATCCGCAAAATATAGAGGAAAGTGTATTGGGGAAGCCTCTTGTTCTCCATGTTGAGGTTAAAATTGGGACAGAAATCTATGTAGTCTTTTTCAAGGAAAATAGGTGCCACATTAGTTCTGGAGAAGATTCATATTGCACAAGAATCATGTGCATGTCTGAAAAAATTCTTTAATTTTTTTAGTGGTGCTCACTACTTCCATCTACTTTGTCGATTGTAGTTTGTGCATTTGTCTAGTGCCTGTTTGCATATAGTATGTGTTAAAAATTTATTATGTCAGATATGTAGTATCTATGCTTCTCATTTTTCCCACTGTTATAATAGCTTCTTGGAGACAAAATCACGTTTTTTACTTTCTTATAAATTTCCCATGGTTACTCTGCTACAGGTGAACTTCAGGATTTAAAAAATGTTTTTAAAAAGTCTCTACATGTTCAAAAAAAGAATGAATTGTTCATCTACTATTTTCCTAATTTTGCTTTATAGAGAACATGAAAGAAGTTTAAGACCCTTGAAAGACTATTCTAGTTAAAAAGATTAAAAACCAACATAACCAATGTTGAGTATGGTGTAAACTGTAAGTGCTAATGGAGTTCAAAGAAAAGTACCTAGTATGTGCCAAAGGAATTGGAACTTAATAACGAACATGATACCTAATGGGGCCTGGATAGTTAGAAAGGAGAGTGGAGATAGGGCACCAAGACTAGAGTCAGGAAAACTCATCTCCCCGAGTTCAAATCTGGCCTCAGGTACTTACTATGTGATCCTGGGCAAGTCTCTTAACCCTGTTTGCCTCAATTTCCTCATCTGTAAAAAGAATTGGAGAAGAAAATGGCAAACTATTCCAATATTTTTGTCAAGAAAACCCCAGATGGGGTCATAAAGAGTTATAGACAGGACTGAAAAGAACAGGATGTGCAAAGGAAGAAAGGGATCATCTTCACACTGTGGACACTAAAGCAGTGCTATATATGTTAGGAAGTCAAAAGGAAATAGAGCACTAGAAATGTGAGAGTAGGAGAAGACCTTGAAAAAAGGCATCTAGAACCAACTTCCATCTAATACAGGAATGTCCTTTATAGGACCCCTGACAAGCAACCTGTCAGCAGTGGTAAACATCATTTAGTAAGCAATAAAACTAAGATCTCTTAGTTGAAAGAAATATAACAGGCCATCTAATCCAGCCCATGCTGGTATTCCAGAATCTTTTCTACAATTTACCTAGCAAATGGTCTTCTCAGTTTTGAAGATCTCTAGTGAGGAGCAACCCACTAGCTCCCAAGGAAAGTCTATTCTCCTTCTCAATAGCTTCTGTTCTTAAAAAGGAAATGTTTCCTGGCATCAAGCTCAAATTTATACTGTTTTTCTCTGCATACCCAAGCAGAACAGGTCTGACCCCTCTTCCTCATGACAAACTTGATGAGAGTTATCACATTCCCTCCTTTAGGGTAAACATCCCTAGTTCTTCATACATTCCTCAAAAGGTATTAAATCCTATTGCTCATCCCTGATGTTTTGTATTTTATCAGTTTCTTTTCTAAAACATGGTATCCAAATTGAATATGATATGATTTGACTGTGGCAGAGTATAATGAGCCTATTAAGACCCTGAGCTCTGGAAACTGCCTCTTCAGGTGGGATTAAGATTATAATTGCTGTTTGAGGCTTCCATAGGGTCACTGTTCAGTCAGTCATCAAACACTGATAGTACTCTGAATAGTACTCTGTACTATTCTAGGAACTAATTAATAACAAAGATAATGACAAAATCTGCTCTCAAGGAGTTTATAACAGGAAGGTGCTTACACATACATTAGAATAAATACACGGTTGTTAGGGCAACCCACTAGGAAAGGGGAGTAACAGGAATGTCTTCTAGAAGGTGATGTTTGAATTGCAACTCGAAGGAACAGGGATTCTGTAAAACAGAAGCAGAGGTTAGGAAGGGAATGCATCCTAGACCCTGAGGATGGCAAGCATAAAGGCATAGTGAGAGGAGATAAAATATTGTGTGAAGAACAGAAAACCAATGTGATTGGATTAGAGAATGCCAAAAGTGGAACAATGTATAATGAGACAAATAGATTGGGACCAGTTCTGAAGACTTCTAAACCAAACAAAGGAGTTTATATTATATCTGGAGCCAATAAGGAGCCTCTGGAGTTTGAGTAGCATAGTAACATGATCAGATCTGCCCTTAAGGAAAGTATGGGGAGGATGGACTTAAATAGTGAGAAACTTGAGAATGGGAGACTAAAAACCAAACTGAGGTAGTGTTTGTGAGTAGAGCAGAAAGGAGTCATTGGGGAGGTAGAAACAAGAGCTAGATTGAGAAATTAGTTGGATATGTGGAGTAAGGAACTGAGGATAGCACTGAAGTTACAAATGTTGTAGATTAGAAAAATGGGACCTAATGATGATTAGACCTATGAAAGGTATTGAGGTCAGCTAGAGATAATGTATAAAGAGGAAAGAAAAGAGGCTCTAGGACAGAACTTTTTGGTAAACCTGCATTTAAGAGTCAAAATATAAATGATGAATGTAATGTGGTTTTTAACTCAAAGGGGGAACAGTATTCAGGAGAGGATGATTAGCAATGTTAGGTGCTTCAGAGGTCATGAATGACTGAGAAAAGACCATTTACATTTGTCAGTCGAGGGATTATTGGTAATTTCAAAGAGCAGTTTTCATTTGAGCTATGTCAGAAGTCAGACTAAAAAAAAACTTAAGGAAAGAGGAAAGTAGAGGCAATCAGTGTAGACAGTTTTTCCTAGGAATTTAACTAAGAAGGGAAAAAGGATGAGTGTATGGTAGGATCTTATAAAGATGTTTGGTTTTAACTTCAGTCTTCCATTGTTCATTTTGAGATGTAGGGTATTGCGGGAGATAGGTTGTTATGCTGGACTATTTGTGTGGTTATGTACGCTTTATCAAACTCAACATGCTGATTGCATCTGCATTCAAAATACTTAGAGGACCTCATCATCTATAGGGAATTCCTGTTTCTTTTGACCTATGTGTCAGATATCCAACATAGTAGTAACAAGCTTGTCTCTTCCTGCTTCATTCCTGTTTGATAATCAAGATTGTATTTTGTATTTAGTTTTCTGAGATTTTAATATATGGATGGGAAGATTTGCTAAAGGAGAGGAAAGCCTCTTAAGAATGTGTTTTTCTCAATCAAATCTTATGCTTTTAAATAATTGACAATGAACACAGTGCAGTTTTGTATTCATTGCACCTCTTAAATCATTTATGTTACCATGAAGATACAGTCTATTGTAGAATATTATTTGTGAAAACCTGCTTCATCTCTTATCATATTTTCTTTAGATACCTTTGATTCCTGTATAGATCATTCTTGCTGATTTTTATAGAAATGGGAAAAGGCAGAGAGTTGGTACTTATTTTTGTCTTCTTTGGGCTTTTTTTTTTCCAGTAAGAAATATTGTCTGATTATCTCAATAGATGCAGAAAAAGCCTTTGATAAAATACAACACCCATTCCTATTAAAAACACTAGAAAGCATAAGAAATATTGTCTGCTCTTGAATGCCCACAAAGATGTGTTGCCTGCAGCATGGGTTTCCTCTGCATTTACTTTGTCTGACCCAGCTGCGTTGCCTTTGTCTGTCACCTTTAATGCCATTTCCATTTTTTGTATGGCACATTTAGGCACTGGAATATCCAGAGTCTAAATTTAGTGGTGCCAGTGACATTGATAAAGAAACTGTTATGATCTCTGTTAGGTCTTTTACCATGTTATTTCATTTTTCCCTTCACCATTTCTTGCTGTTTTAAGAGATGATATTGCTTTTAATTTTCTGTCATTCTCTGGAATAATTTGTAGAATAGTTGATATTCTAAACTGGTATGATCCTTGTCCACATCTCTCAATGCGGAGTTGGTTTCTGAACTTCTTTGTCCTCCTCATTGTAATTGTTTACATCAGTCAAAATTTTATAAGGGATGGTGAATAGTTTGTGGTGCTCTTGTTTATCCATATCTCATTTTTCAGCATCAGTAACTTGTTTGAATAGGTCACCTTCCAGATATTGGTGAGTAAAACTCTTTAATACTGAGGGGATTGTATGTGCACGAAGACAACCCTATCTCTGAATGTCTGGAATTTTTCCCAATGTAAATATTTTTGTTGAAAGTTGTTTTTTTTTTTTTAAAGAAATGTTTTATGCATGCCTCTTATTTTTATATCCCAGTCATTTCTAGAAGTATTTTCTCCTCACCCTCTCCTGCTGGAATTGAATCTCCCTTTGTAACTTATACCATTAAGTAAACACACCAAATTACCTGATCTAAAAATGTATACAACAGTCTGTTAGAGTAGTCCATCTCCTCCCACCCCTGCTGCCATACAGAAAGTATAACAGGTAAATTTCATTGTCTGTTCTTTAGGACTTTGTTGATGAAAGATTATTCTCTAAACAGCTTTTTAGAAACAGTTCCATTTTATTGAGTGAGATGCAGTATTTTAACAGCTCCTAATAATAATATTTGACATTTTTATTGTGCCTTTTTATTTCCAGAGCTTTTTACATTAACTATCTCATTTGACCCTCATTATAAACTTGGCGGTTTGACCAAATATTATCCCCATTTTACAAATAAGGAAATAGGTCCCCCAAAAAGGAAGTAATTTGTCCATAGTCACACAAAAACTTACTACTGATTATGTAGTAATAAGTAGCAAAGCTTAGCCTTGAACCCCCAGACCATTCAGATTTCATGTTTTCCTATAATCCCCAATATACACCTTTGTAAAAATTCTTAACAATTTAAATTCAATGATATTTCCATATATGGATTCCCTTCTTTTCCTCAATATAGTGCCATCATTTTCCCATGTTATTAGAAAAGTTCCTGAAACTTTAAGATTCCTGGAATATGTGGTATATTATAAAGTTTAAATGTTTGAGAAGAGAGGGCTTTTCCTTTTCAGAAAGTAAACTTAGTTGTATGTATATATATGATTTGTATATATACATATACATATATATATATATGCAAACTCCCAAATCAGTTTTGGGGCAATATTTACTTTTGTCTTGGTAACTGCAGTTTTTGTGAGTAGAAAACTGGAAATATTAGCGGAAAATAGAGACATAAATAATTGAACTGCAGATGATAGCTATTGCCTTCATCTTGTTAGTATGTGTTTGTGTGTGTGCACACATTTTAATGCCACTTTCACACAAAATTTTGAGTTTCAGTGAGAGGGAGAAGTTTGCATGTTCTTTGTCAGGAATTTAGTCTTTAAAGGTCCACCTGATAACTAAATTTCTTTAGAAATGGATCATGGATTGAATAATCATGATCATTCCCACCAGCCTTTCTCACATCAAAGTATTGGAGTTTTTACCTAGAGTGAATGAAAGGGCAGAAGAAACTCTTTCAATTTAAAAAATAAAAAAGAAAGAAAGAAATGGGAGCTATCTAAAAGCAGGAGGAGATAGTTGCTTATTTGAAGTCTTTAAGTAAATGCTGGATAATTTGCTGGGAATTCATAGCCACATCTGGATTGCAATAAGTGGTCTCTGATGTTCGGGCTAACTCAGGCTAAGTAGAGTAGATCTGTAATGCAGGTTTGAATTCAATTCCAGCAGTATGTAACTTCTTTGGACTTTGGTTGTTGCTTCATCTGTAAAATGAGGGATGGTGGACTGAAGGCTAGACCTAATGAGAAGCCACTGGAGGTTGAATTTGGGCAGTAATGTGGTGAGAAAAGTGCTTAAGGAAAATGTGGGGGAGTAGGGATTGCCTGGGGAGAGTCTTGAAGGGAGAAGATCAGTTAGGAAGCCATTATCCAGGGAGTAGTGGCAGTTAATGGGAAGTATATTTTGGATTTAGAAGGAACTCGATTTGGTAACTACTTGGATATCTGAAGTGTGAAGTATAGAGTATAGCACTAAGATAATGAATTTGACAGACATGAAGAATGGTGGTGCCCTAAACAGAAATAAGGACCCTAAAACAATGTAAATAAGAATGATGGGCCCTGACTGGAAGTTATCTACTTGCTGTTTATTGCCTGTGATTAATTTTATTAATACTTTAGAAACCTGGTTCACATATTCTCTTAACTATACATTAAGTTAATATTTCTGTCTTTATAATTTGAACCTGTAGCCTCTTAGCATTAACATTTTAACATTTGATAAAAGAACTGTATCTCTTGTTTTCTCAAGGGTAACAAGGCTTTTGAAAATCTCATTTCCTGTGACTACAAAAAAAAAAAAGCTTCAGCTTTCTTGACTTGTATGGGTGTTACTTAGGGCTGGCCAGTGCCTGTCATTTCACTTGAGTTCTGGTTTAAGAGGCTGGATTTCTGTCAGGAATTGCATTCTCGGTATACTGAAGGGGGGTGGGGGTGGGGAGAGTACATTTTTCACTTAGCGCTTAGACTTCTAACATTTATTGCTATCTCCTACATTTCACAATTTGTCTTTTCTTTCTCCACCCAGAAAGCCATAACTTATAATAAAGATGGAAAATTTTAGAAGTTCAGCAAAACTAACCAACACATCGCAAAAGTCCTGAATTTGCATCCTTCCACTGTAGATTTCTAGCTCTTAAGACACACTTCCTTAATGTTTATGAGCTGCAGTTTTCTCTAAATGATAACATTAATGCTACCTATGTCATAGGGTATACCAAATGGAAGAATATAAAGCACCTAGTTATTTTTTTTTTAAGCCTGAACAAATTATTTATTTCTCAAATGCCCAGACATAGATTTCTCAAATGCCAAGACAGCAGTGAAGGAACACAACTAGAAAATGACAACACGAGGTGATTAAGAGATTTCTCTCTGAAAATAAACAAGGAGAAAAGAGATAAAGAGAAGTGATAGTGCAAAAACAGACTTGAAACACTGTCTATAAGATGAATATTTTGGGAAGGACAAATGATGAAATAATAAGACATAAAAAGGTGAAAGGGATGGGAAAAAAAAACAGGGGAATATGTGATATACCTTACTTTCCGTCTTAGAATCAATACTGTGTATTGGTTCTAAGGCAGAGGGCTAGGCAATGGATGGGGGCCAAGTGACTTGACCAGGGTCACACAGCTAGGAAGTGTCTGAGGCCAGATGTGAACCCAGGAACCCCCCCCCCCCCCCCCCCCCCCCCGGTCTCTTGACCTGTTATTATTACAGATCCCTATAAATATCAGTTGTTTAGTATAAGCTCCATCAAGGCACAGTCATCAAGGTCATATTCTCTATATATCACTGGGCCTAGCACATCCAAGAAGGAACTGTTGAAATGAACCCAATTTTATTATCAAAAAGCATTTTAAAAACAGTCCCCACTCTCAAGAATTTACATTGTATTCATAGCGTATAGCATTTACATAGATTATATATACACAAACAAAATAACTATGGGCAGTTTGAAGGATATACACTAACAACTACAAATCCAGAAAGGCTTCATAAAATGGAAGTCGCGTGCTGAGTCTTGGAGGGAGCTGGGAGTTACAGGCAGAAAGAGCAGATCAGATGTTATTAGTGCATGCTAGGTAGGTAGGCTGTGCCAAGGCCTACAGGCAAGAGCTAAAATGTCACGTACAGGAACAGCTAGCAAGCTAGTTTGCAGTGAGCAAGCAGAAATATATCCACTTTGGAAGTGTGAGTTGTAAGCAAATTGTGAATTTTGTAGTTTATATCTTCCTAGAGGAATTGGGTGAATATGATCGGGGGAAGGGGGGTCTCTAACTGTTAGACTAGGCTATTACAGTGATCAGAATGCAGATTTGAATTCCAATTTTGAAATTTACTAATTGGTTTGCATTTGGGCAAGTCACATAAAAGAATTTACTTCTCAGGATTGATAGGAGGAAAGCATTTGAAGGCCCTTCTAGCATTATAGAAATGAAAGTTTATTACGATTGCTACTTCAGAGTCTAGCCATGGCTTCTTGTTTGGATGAGTTTTAAAAAATAATAATTTAGATAGTCATCATTAACCTTTGCATAAGTCTAAATTGTAATAACTGGCATTTCATTTTTAGCTACTGTTTGTAGCCATTGATGTGGAGATAATGTGCAGAGATACCAGAAACAGTGGAAATGGATTTTTGCTATGTGGTTATGACTTTTGGTCATTTATGTTTGGCTAATATTGTAACTTTTGACAAATTATTTCCTGAAGTGTATATCACTCTTGTATATACTTTCTTTTGCATAGTGATCCCTGTTTTGGCCTTTTCTCTTCTCTTTAGAACGTAAGCCAACCCTCACAACTGCAGTTTCAATGGGAGAGGGCGAGCAGACCGGCACAGTGGAGGCTGGAGATCTACCAAAAGTCCAGATTCCTCCTCCTAGTCATCCTGCCCCTGTACATCAGCCACCTCCTCTTCCTCACCGCCCCCCACCACCACCACCTTCCAGCTACATTACTGGGATGTCAACTACAAATTCCTACATGTCCGGAGAGGGTTATCAAAGTCTGCAATCCATGATGAAGACAGAAGGACCAGCCTATGGGGCTCTGCCTCCAGCGTATGGACCACCCACTCACTTGCCATACCATCCTCATGTATATCCTCCTAATCCTCCTCCACCTGTCCCACCTCCCCCAGCATCATTTCCACCTCCCAACATTCCTCCACCAACCCCTGGATATCCTCCCCCTCCAACATACAACCCCAATTTTCCACCTCCACGATTGCCTCCAACTCATGCTGTTCCTCCTCACCCTCCTCCAGGGCTTGGGATGCCACCTGCCAGTTACCCTCCTCCAGCTGTGCCCCCAGGTGGGCAACCCCCAGTGCCACCTCCCATCCCCCCACCTGGCATGCCTCCCGTGGGAGGATTGGGACGTGCAGCTTGGATGAGATAACATGATGCCTCTTCTCCCCCTCACCCCTTTTTTTTAAAAATGAAAAACAAATTTTTTTCGTTTTGTTTTTTTTTTAATCACTTACCTTTGAAGTATAGTTTAAATGGCAAAATAGTTGAACAGCAGGGTACCTTGTATAATGCTAGACAGCTGCAGTACAGAAAGGGAATGGAATGGTGAACTTGAACTCTAGTGGGCCTTCTATAGTGATGGATTCAAAATTCCAAACAGGCTTCTTGTATAGCTATTGCAAAGCCAATTATCTAACTTTATACACTTGATTAATTTAAAGTCAGTTGTTACTGCACTGGATTACTTTATACTAGTGAACATGTTAACCAGCCATATTGGCTCAATAGTTATCTGTAAGGAGTAAATTTCCTTTTAAAAATCAGTGCCTACTTTTACTGAAAAATAAGTTTTAAATATTCCAGTATCATCTAAAGTCAAAACTGTTTTCCTTCAGTAATTCTCTCCAGCAAGACATGATGCTGTTGTCAGACTTTCTTGGTTCTATTTTCAGTCCTTTAGTTTTAAAATTGTTTTGGACAAGTTGGCCTTGCCGAATTTCGGGCTTTTTTTGTTTTGTTTTGTTTTGTTTGTTTTGGTGGGGGGAGACAAGGGAATGGAAACCGGACCTTGGAAAGTAATGTATGTTTACATCTATTTACAAATTCCTGTACATACAGATATATTTTTAAAGTGTGAATGTAACATCATACTGTGAATTCCATCTTGGTTACAAATGAGACTCCCTCAGTCAGTTACCTACCCAAATAAAATCAGTTCTGAAAAAAATAAGAATGGTTTGTTGGGAGAGGAGGAAAGTGGAGAGTTGTGTCTTAAAGCTTCGGTGTTGTACCCTACCTTATTCTCACCCTTGCTCTCCCCTCCCCACCTCTTATGCTTTTGGAGTTCTGCATTTTCATAGCCCCCAAAACAACTCCTAATTGGATTCCACCGCTTTCCCCACTGAATCTCACTAGCTTGGCAGGGACCAAACTGCCACTTTTTATGAGAAGATCTATTAACAACTGACTTTGCAAAATCTGTTCGAGAGAGAGAAAAACGCACTGGTAAGTTAGATTGCCTAACTTTAATGTCTTTGTACTTCTGTGAATGATCATGAGAGTCACACTGAAGTGCTTTTCAGAACTCTTATGGAAAGTTTTCTAACTAAAGATCTAACACTGTCATGGATCACCCTGGAAAGCTGTGGATTTGCCTCCCAGAAGAACCTTTAGGCATATGTGGGGACAGGCAGCTTAAAACCAACTTCAGTGATGCCAATCTTAATCACAGAGCTTGGAGTCAATCGTGGCTTGCTTACAAAGAAGTTTCTTTATTTCATTTAACTGCAAGTATACACTATCACAATCATCTCTGACTTCATTTTACTAAAATATTTCAAATCAATGTTTTTAACGACACATTATCCAAAAAAAATCTATTTTCCTCCCAGAAAATCAAAGTGGTTTCAATAAAAGGTAAAAATTCGTGCTAAAGTCTAAAGGGCTTTTTGCTCTGTACACAAACAGCAGGAACACACTTGTTCCAGTTCTCATGTAAAATCACAGTCTACGGAAAATGGGGGGTGGGGGTGGGCTAGAGAGGGGTCGCTGTCAGGTCACAGACTATACAGAAATCATACACTTTTCCAGCAGATTTCCACAGAGCAGCACAGAGACATGCCCTACTTTATGAAAAATATACAATTTTAACATTTTACAGTCAAGCGCTTTCTTTAAAAGATCAGTAGTACTATTCTTCCCCTCCCCAGTTCAAAAAGGATGAAAGGTCACTTTCCATTTGTTTAAACACTGACATAATGCTAATGACATCTGAATAAAAATGTGCTCCTTGTGCTCAATGGGTTTGGATTCTGAGGTACAGGGGATCACCTCATCACAGCTTGGTAGTAAACACTGTAGTACAACTGTTGGAATGAAACTTCAGAATTACAGTTGCTCCAAAAAAGACAGCCAAGATTTAGACTAGTACAACCAGAATCTAGGCCTAAAGATTTTTAAATTGGCATTCAGGTATCTTCAAATCTAGTTAGACTATGCTTCAGTAGCATATCTTATTAGGTATTTTGTGTAACCCCCCCCCCCCAAAAAAATTGAAGCTCAAGATCCATAGAGAAAGCATTAACCCCTGTTTCACTTGGGAACATTGGGTGCTATCTTCAACCTGGAAGATATTCCTGGCTTGTTTGGGCTCTGACAGTGAGATACAAATTGAGGCTTTAAAATTGACATACTAAGGTGCTGCTAAAAAGTCAGGGGTGATTCTGTGAGAAAACCAATCTACTTGTGCACCTCAGGTTGGAAGCAGGTATTCACAGAAAAAGGCCAAGAGCTAAAAGATGGTTGCAATGGTCACGCTACTGCCCAATTTATGGGTCAAATTGGTGTTGATTTTTGCTTCTTGGTGGAATTGTCTTAGCCAACGTGTTTCCAGATAGACATCAGAGATGTCTGTCATCAAACTGAATTTGTCATCTCATTTGTAGGTTCTGAAGTGTTGAGAAAAACTGACATCAGAAGGGGTCACATACCCAATAAAGGAATCTCTGAGGCAGCTATTAGTTCTTGCTTATAATGGTATGAAATGTACCTCCCTGTAACTTTTACAACTATTACAAAAATGTACATTGTACTTACAAACCCTCTATTTGCATCTTGAGATTGAATTGATGGCATGAGTCATTGTTACCACTTAAAGATGGTTGGGAGAAGTGAGCCGCAAAGTCATACAAATGAGGGAAATCACAATCACGTTATGAATAAATGAAGGTTTGGATTCATCATTTTAAAGATGGGTACTTTTAAAGACATTATAAAGATAGGAACTGGACCTCTGATTTCTTTGGTATAGGAAACTCCTTTTACCAATTTAAGCCTTCTCTGTAGCCTTAGAGAATTGCCTAGAGCCCTGGGAAGTGAGGGATTTGTCCAGGGTTACATTTTGCTGGCTTCAAGGGCAAATTCAAGGACTGTCATGCCTCAATTTTTAAGGGCAGGAATTCAAATCAAATTCATAATACATCAGGAAGGAGAAGTGACTCACAAGAACTACATTTCCTCTTTACCTTAAGTAAATGAAAAAAGAGGGTAAGAAAATAGTCAATGTCATTTGTCCATCTATGAGTCACTGAAAATGGTAGGCCATCAATGAATCGGGACTTTAGATTTAGAATGCAGAATATTAGAACTGAGATATAACCCAATCCCCAAGAAACTGAATTGGTGTGGCTCAATTTTAGCATTTTCCACCTTCCAGAAAAAGTACTACTGCTTTTCACTTTGTAGAACCTTCAATTTCCCAAAGTCCTTTTCTGCTCATTCTCTCACTTGATTTCTCCTGATTTTCTGTCTGAGGGAGACAAATTATCATGAGGAAATAGCCCTAGACAGTAGGCCACATAATGAACAAATAGCTGAGGGAGGTCAAGAACAAAGGTCTATGAACTCCCTATTCAGTACTCTTTCTACTCCACTGCAGCATCAAGTCAAGTGCTGGACTTCCTATCCAGTCCTTAATTGGATAGCTCCTTAATTTGACTTTGGAAAATTCCTTCTTGGCTCTAGTCACTTCAGCTCATCTCTGGCCCTGCTTGCAAATCCATTACTTTCTATTTACTGAATAAAAGAATTGAAAATTGTGCAAGAGCCCATACACAGCACCAGGAAAGGTACTGAAAGGGAAGACTTCCAGCTACCTGTTGGGTCTCTAAATAAAGGCTTGGAAGGAACTGATTCCAAACTAAATTCATTCCTAATTAAGAGGTCAAGAAAAGGCATTCTAAACTAGACATTTCCATTTTTCAGCATAATGATACATCAGGGGGAACACATAGTTTACCTAGATTTTTAGCAAAACACTTTACAAAGCATCTGGAGAAATGTTGAACCGATGCCAGAACAATTAAATTGGTAAAGAATTGGATACGTGGTTCATAGTATGTCAATGTCATTAACAGTTCCATTTGAACTTTATTGGTCTGTGGAGTGCTTCAAGGGATTTGGACTTCAAGACCTTGGACTAGGTCAATATTTTGATCAAAGATTTAGATAAACTGAGAGATGGCATCCATAGCAACTTTGTAAGCCAAGTACAGTAGATGACAGATGACAAGAAGTACTGATAGGTTAGAAAGAAGATTGGGTAGAATCTAATGAGATGCTTCCTACTAAGGATTCAAGAAATCACAAATACAAGGTAGGTGGTAAGGTTAAACAAGTTCATCTGAAAAGGTCTGGGGGTTTCATTAAAAATCCAAGCTCAATATGAGTCAGTGATACATGGCAGCCAAAAAAAGCTGTTCTCTTGGGCTGTATTAAGAGCGGTATAGCTTATGGGAGTAAAGTGATCATTTCTTTGTACTTGTCCCTGGTCAGACCACACATGAAGAATGGTGTTCAGTTCTGTTTACAATGTTTTAGAAAGGACATGGATTAACTGGGGTGAGGCGGGGTGGGCCAGGGCAGTAACTCGAATGGTTAAAAGTCCTTGTATCTATTCCATGAGGAGAGATCTAAGGGACCTGGAATAGGAGCCATGATAGGTGCCTAAAAGAAATTAGATTTATTATGGTTGACCACAGAGAACACTACTAGAAGCAATGGGTAAAAACTGCAAGAAGGTAAATTTAGGCTTGATATGAGGGGGAAACTTATTAAGAATTAGGACCATCTCCATGCCCCAAAGTAGAATGGGCTGCATTGGGAATTAGTAGGTTTCCCCCTCACTAGAGGTCTTTAAGCAAAGACCAAGTGGCCACTTGTCAGGTAGTGGGAATAGTTTTCCAGATAAGGGTTGGATGAGACGGTTCAACCTCTAAAATTCCAATGTAATTCTGTGTGTGTGTGTATGTGCATGCATGTATGTGGGCACGTGTGATGAGATACTTCCTGAGGCGGCAGTGCTTACTTTCTACAGAGACCTTTATTTTCTCTTCTTTCAATTAAATATGACTAAATCATCCTTGAAATGGAAATATGGAAGCCTGTGATACAAGATTATCAAGACACCTAGCAAGGTGCAATTCCATGAAGCAGATCCTTGAATCCTTGAATTTTTTATGAACATCAGCTTGTGACCCACTGATGGAGAACCTACCTAAATTCTCAGTCTTATGCCAGCAGAGTACAAGGCTTGCTCAGTCCTTTTATGCTAGAAAAGCTTCTACCAAAGGCCCAATAAATGGATTTTATTTCATCTTAAGATCATCCACTCTCTGGAGAGGCCACCCAAGAATAAAACACACCCATAAATGAACTGGTGGGAAGTGTAGGAAGGAGAAAACCTACACTCATGTGATCTAAAGTTCTTCAAGACTCGGTGGGGAAAGTAGGCTAAAGAAAAATGTAGGCTCATTTTAGTCTATGAATTAAATGATACTAATGGTCAGCTAGGAACCCATTGTTCAGTTTTTTCACAGAGCACTGTTGACCCTGATGTTTACTTGCCTAATAAGGACTCAACTTCAGAATTCAGACTACCTGGCTCTGACTATGGCAGAAAAGGGGCCTGTACTATGAAAGGGAGGCAGGTCGGTTTGGGGGATTGGGCAGCACTGAAATACTAGATCCCACGTGTCAAGACAAATGTTAAGCATGAACTGGTGGTGTAGTCCTTGAGGAGTTATTCGCATGGGGAAGAAAAGCGCATGGTAACCTTTCTTCTGGGCTAAGTAGACAAAAGAAGCCCAGCATCTCACTAGGCTCTTTCTGGGATGGACTAAGTATGGGATTCTAAAAGCACAAAGGAGGCTTACCAGAAATTGCTCCCCATACCAACAAGACACCAGGAACTACATAACCCCTAAAAGGAAAGTGGAACTTCCGGGCTATGTTTTGATCAGTGTCAACCAGTAACTTGCTCCTCATTTGAACTCATTTGTGAAAAATCCCCTTGATGAGTTCTGTCAGTACCAGAGATGGGAAAAGTTGTCCATTTATTTAAGCAGGTAAGAGGGGCTCCACTGGCCACCAAAAATCTCTTCAACTGGGTGTTTCTGAAACAAGATTATTAGGACTCTTATTTGCACTATGTGGAAAATGACAGCTTCTCCAGTGAAAAACCATCCCAGGACCTCAAAGCTGCCATATTTACAGAGGATACCACAAAAATAATTCTGGCAGCCAGAGCAGGAGAGGGCTCTTGCCCTCGCAGACATCGCCGATTGTCCCGTTCCTAAGAGGTCATTTTCCCCATACACGCTCAGCCCCAGGCTTCGGAGTGAGGGTCCTACAAGGGGCCCTTGAACTGGTTTCCCGAAAGGTGCTGTCGGATGGAAGGTTTGGAACTTGCTGCATCTCCAAGCTTTCTCCATACAACCTGTGGGAGACAAGAGACAAGTCTAAGAATAAAGGTCCCCATACGGCCTGCCATTCAGTGGCCCCAAACCGCCGTTGTTTCTCATCCGTTGGGCCCACTATTATAGAAGTCACTAATTGCCTTGTCTAGCTTTCTACAGGTTTCATATCATCATGGAATCGCAGACCTATAAAGGAACTGGGAAATCGCCCTCTTTCTGGTTTAAAGAAGAGGACAGGAGAGGCGCAGAGTGGGGCCTCGTCTTGGTCGTCAGTTTCTCACCCTGCCTTACTCCACACACAGCGAGTGCCTTAGCAGAGACTCCTCTGTCCTCCCCTCCATTCTCCAGAAGGGGAGGCTGAAACGCAGAGAAGAAGTGTCACTTTCTGGTCCCCTCCATCTCAAGGTTCCATGAGGCTGGACCACCGAGCTGGGCTCGTCCACATCCCTCATTTCCACATTCTGTGCCTGTGCTGTGAGCAAAGGTCACTAGATGGCAACACTGGTCCAAAATGCAACTCATTCATAAGGCATCCAGAGCTTTCTGGCCTGACTTCAAGCCCCAATACAGGGATAAATCTGGCTAGGAAAACTGTAAGCACAGGTTGGGGGGTGCTTTTTCTCCGGCCTGGGAGCACCGGACAGCCACGGCCTCCCTCCAGGCCCAGGCATCTGGCCGGGATGAAGGAGCGTCCGTTCCCAGGGAGACCCCCTCCTTAGTAAACAAGAGTGTCTGCCCTCAGACCAGGAGGCGGCTGGGCGTGAGGCGGCCAAAGTGACCCACAGGATGGTGGAGCAGAACACGCCCAGCAGTCACACTCAAAAGGCTCCTCCATTCATTCCCCTGTGATCTGGCACAGGCCCCTCTCCCTCTCTCCTCAGTCTCCCCTGCCACAATCGAAATGTATTACGAAGCCCTTTAGAGTTTACAAAGCATCGTACAGCCATGGCCATCTCTGGTCCTCACGGTACATCCTCGTTTTACAGATGAAGAAACCGAGTCAGAGGTGGGACACAAACCCAAGTGTTCTGGACTTCAAAACAGAGGCCTTTTTAGTTATATGCTTTGCTCTGTGCATGAGGACGAGTAGACATTAAAGGGACTGTTTGGAGGGGCAGCTGAGTGGCTCAGTGGATTGAGAACCAGGCCCAGAGGTAGGAGGTCCTGGGTTCAAATGTGGCCTCAGACACTTCCTAGTTGTGTGACCCTGGGCAAGTCACTTAACCCCCATTGCCCAGCCCTTACCGCTCTTGTGTGGGTAAGTCACTTAACTTTTTTCCTCGGCTGCAAAATAAGCTGGAGAAAGAAATCACAAACCACTCTAGTGCCTTTGCCAAGAAAACCCCAAATGGGGTCATGAAGAGTCAGACATGACTAAAAATGACGGACCAACAAAGCACTATTAAAATGAAAGTTGTTTTGGATGGGGAAACTATGGCCTGGGGAAGTGAAATGACTTCCTAGGTCAGGCAGCCATGGAGGGGTGGAACGCTGCAAATATATTGCATTGGTCAGCAGAGGGCAGCAGTTACCTTGTTACAAGAGGCATCTGAGGCCGGGGACCCTATTTATCCAGTTTTTCCCATTGGTTTAGGATGTCGTCAGTTCAAACAAACAAACAAAACCCCTTTAGAAATGGAAATCTCCATCTTAAGGTGACTGCCCCAGGGTAACTTAGCAATTAAGGTCAGAGGCAGAGTTTGAACTCTTCCTGACTGAGCCCGGATAGCTATTAGGTCTCAAGGTCTCCTTTGTAACACTCTACAAAGAAAATGGTGGCCCACCAATTGCCTTGGGAGGTTCCATCCAGAGGAGCTGATCTTTGGATAAACCGTAGAAGCCATAAACCCTGGCACATAGGAGTGCCTCCCTCCCAAAGTAGAGAGAGCCAAAGCTGCCCGGGGCTCAAGGGGCTTATGGGTGAACAGAGAACCTTCAAAGGTATTTTCAGGGTCCACAGACTATATCCTATGTGCTAAAGCAGGCCTGCTACATGATTTCGTATGGCCTGAAGGCTAAGAATGGTTTTTACATTTTAAAATAAAGTTTGTGTTTAAAAATGTAAAAATTGGGGGCAGTTGGGTGGTTCAATGGATTGAAAAGCCAGGCCAAAAAGATGAGAGGTCCTGGGTTCAAATGTGACCTCAGATACTTCCTAGCTAGGTGACCCTGGGCAAGTCACTTAACCCCCATTACCTAGCCCTCACCACTCTTCTGCCTTGGAGCCAATACATAGTATGGATTCTAGGATGGAAGGTAAGGGTTTAAAAAAAAAATGTAAAAAGTATTCTTAATTCACAGACCTGACAAAAGCAGGTGGGACTGTGTAGAGCCTTGGTATATTGGAAAAAGCCTCTGGTTGAGAGATGTGAGCTTGAGTCTACAAGTATGGCCTTAGGCAAGTCACTTACCTCCCCCATTACTCACAAGAAGAAGGAAGAGGGATCACTAGGAAATCAATCCTTCCCTTCTGTATTATCTCAGAAGCAGCACGGTATAAGGGAAATAACACCCACTAATTTGGGGGTCAGAAGACCCAAGTTCAAATCATGCCTTTGTTACATATACCAGTGTTCCTTGTCAAGTCACTTAATCTTGCTAGGCTTAAATTTCTCCATGTATAAAATGAAGGAGTTCAATGATATGGCGACTGAGGTCGCTTCCAGCTCTAAACTATGTATGATCCTATGGACTTACTATGGTCTTGGAGGGCAGGACCCTACGGTAGGCACTTAAAAAGCTTGCTGCCATCAGTGCTGGGCCTTGGTTCCCCTCTCTATAAAATGAGTCTTAAGCCAGAAGATGTTCTCTAAGGCCTTTAGCAATACTAACATTTTCTAAATCTAGGAATTTTTCTGACTTCTCAGAGGTAAAAAAAAAAATCTCAACCTTTTACTTGTCAAGATCTGTTTCCATTCATTATCAACAACCTTGTAAGTGAAGCGAGGCAAGGATTTTTCATCCCCACTTCCCATCTGAGGAAAATGAGGCCAAGATTGGTCAGGTAACTTGTGCACACTGACAGGTAGCTGAGGCTGGACTAGAATGCAGGTTTCTCTGCTCTTGTTGCCCTTCTGACCATCCTGCCTCTCCCACGCTGCCTCGAGGACACGTCCAAGTGCCCTTTGGTGAGAGGACCCCAACTTCATCCATCCTAGAAAGTGGGGGAAGAACCATGAGAACAATTTGTCCAAAATCCCGCCAAATTCAAGGTCATTACATTGCACATTTCACGGACGATTGCTTTCTCCTTTTCGCTCAGGTCCTCCTCATAACTGTCCTGTATCTGCCTGTCCAGGTTTTCATGAACTTCCAAGACCTAGAGGCAAATGGATGCACAAAGGTTATTAATTAGGGCATATTTCTTTCTCCCAACTGAGGTTTACATTTAAAACTAATTAAATTCAGCCTTCCAGCCCTGGATTCTATTGCAATTGCTTTGGAAATATCTTCCTTTCCCTCCTCATCTCATAATTAGATATATGAGCCTTGGGGACTGAGTGATCTGTACTTGAAGAACTCATGATAACGTCCAATCACAATTCCTTGACCAGCTATAATCCAGAATTCACCAAGAGATTCCACGCCTTTTTTCAATATAAAATCCAACCTTGCTAGTCTAATATTCAAGATCCTCCTGATGATGATACTCTTAATTATTCTTCCTATTGCACCCAGGCCTGTTGCCCTTTGTGACATTTTACACTATACTTTAACAAGAGAAACCTAATTTAATTTCCACTCTTTGTTAGGTATGTGACCTGGGGCAAGTGATTTCTTTCCTTTATGAGTCTTTCTCATTATGCATTAAATGAGGGGTTTGGGCTAGAGGATTCCTAAGATCTCTTCCAGCTCTAATATTTTATGACACTACAACCTCTTCTGGTTTTGACACTCTATGATCTATGTCACTAATGGCCATTACTGGTGGTATAAAAGTAGCACACTTCCCAAATGACCTTGGATTCTTTTAAACCTTAGAAGACCACAGAAAGACGAGTTATTATTATTGTTATCAATCTTATCATTGTTTTGCATAATTTTCCTGTGAGGAAGGCAAGAAGATATTTCTATATGCATGTTTTGTAGAAATCAAATGAGGTTAAATGATTTGTCCAAAGTTTTGTGGAGTCGGGGGCAGTTCGGTAGCACAGTGGATAGAGCCCTAGGCTGAGAGACTGGAGGACCTTCTTTGTTCAAATTTAGCCCCAGACACTTCCTAGCTGTGTGACCCCCATGCAAGTCATTTGCCTAGCCTTTACGGCTCTTCTGCCTTGGAACCGATTGTAGGACAGAAGGTAAGGATTTAAGGAAAAGTCGTTGAGTGGTAGGACTCAGGTCCCCCTACCTACTCCTTCCAGGAAGCTACATTGTCTCACATTCTAGAACTACAGAAAGATGATATAAAGATGGATAATATGAAAAACTTCATACTCCTAAAAGTTCTAGCATTGTTCTCTTAAAACCTTTTAGAAAAATCCACTTTTAATAATTAAAAAACTAAACTAAACTAAAGGTAGACACATTGGTTCCTGATGTAGTTCTGTCTGGGAAATAGAATTCAAAAACCATCCAATCCAAGATCTTTAAGAGTCTGTTTCTATTATTCTCTCATGTCTGTCTGTCTGTCTCTCTAATTCTTCAAGGGATGAAGCATGTTATAGCTGTGAGAGGAGAAGAAAAGAAGGGCCAAAAAACATCAAGAGAAACAGCATGTTCAAACAGAGAGCTGGTGGCCCATCGAGGATACCGCCTCCTAAGCTCCTGTGATGTACAGTGCTCTCCGAGTATGTATGTGTTCAGCAGAGAGAAGAGTAGGAGTGGAGAAAGGGACATAGAGACATACCTTCATAGCATGCACTACTGCCTCAGGTTTCTGTCCCATTGGGACATAGCCCACTGCAGGGGAAGAAGAGAGCTCGGCTGTCATGTGAGCAGGACCCTGTGGAGAAGTAATTATACCTTTTAGCTTCACTTTGATTTCTCAGTGAAAGTTTGAACCATCCAAGAGTCCCTGCTAGGCAGTACTTAAATGGCAGGTCAAGACAACAATTACAGACACTTAAAACTCCCAGAACTAGAAGAGATCTTAGAATCCCCAAATCATACAGGGGGAATTATTTGTTGAAGATTTCATCAACAGGATTCATCATATGGCTAACAGGCAGACTACATGGCCTTTGGGGACCTTTCTATCTCTGGAGTCGCTGATAATGGCAGAGTTGAATGGGACCTTAGAATCATCAAACCATAAATTGTCAAAACCAGAAGGGACCTCGGAATCATGGAATGTCAGACTTAAAAAGAGCCTTGGACACCAAATATTCATAAGATCATGGAGATCATAGCTCTAAAGCTAGAAGGAAGCTTGGAAGACATCGACTTACAGAAAAATAAACTCAGATCCAAAAGGGGTTAAGAAAGGGATTAGGGAAAGATAAGGGGAGAAAATACAGAGCTATTTTTTTAATTTAAAAAATGAGGAGTGGGGTCCCCCACAAAAAAAAAAAACCCATAGGATAAGTGTGGTATGGACAGAAATCTATGCTACTTGCATCCACATCATCAATTCCACCTCTTTAATGTGTCTCAAATCTGTCTTCTCTCTACTCAAATCTTAACTACCCTGGTCCAGGCCCAATATTCCAATAGCATCCTAATTTGTCTCCCAGTCTCTCTCCACTCCAATCCTGAGATCTAGGCTTATGTCAACAACTGACTTTTGGATATCATGAACTGGATGTTCTTTAGGCATCTCAGTCTCCTTAGGAGAATATGAGTTTCTGCAGGGCAGGAATTGTTTCCCTTGTGCACTTGTAGCCCTAGTGGCTAGCACAGTGACTACCACAGAGGCTACTTCAAAAATGTGTCTAATGTTTGGAATTTAAAAACATTTATTTTCTTTTCCCTCTAACCTCCCTTTCCCGATCCTCATTTAAAAAGGAAAAAGAAAAAAACCCTTTCATAATAAAGTAAACCAATTTCCCACATTAAACATGCTGAAAATGGGTGCCATATTCTTCATCTCAAGTCTTAGTCAGCATCACGTTTGTCATTAGTCCCTAGAATCATGTTTGGGCACTGGCAATAATGAGAGTCCTTTAAGCCTTTCAAACTTGTTTGTCTTCACAATGTTAATGTTACTGTATAAATTGCTCCCTTGGTTCTTCTCACTTAACTCTGCAGAGTTTATACCATGCTTCCCAGACTTCTTAGAAGCAGTCACTTTCATAATTTCCTGTAGCATAAAAGTACTTCATTGCATTCCTATGTTGGGATTTTTATCAGTTATTATGATCAGTGAGTGTCCCCTCAGTTTCAAGGACTTTGACGTTAGAAAAAATATACACTTATGGATCTTTTCCATCTTTGATCTCTTTTGGAGTACATAGGTACTTACATTAATTCAATCTCGAAATGTGATCTGGAGTCCCCTGGGGGTCTGAAAATCTTTTCAGGGAACCCACAAAGTCAAAATGATTTTCATCATAATATTTTGATGTCTAATATGGTAAATATTGATAGATATAATCCACATAAATAAAGCTCAAGAGGGAAGGTGGGAGGGTGGAGTCCTTCAATATATTTTTTTAAGATCTTTACCTTGTCTTAAGATCAATACTATGTATTGGTTCCAAGGCAGAAGAGTAGTAAGGGCTAGGCAATGAGGGTTAAGTGACTTTCCCGAGGTCACACAACTAAGAAGTATCTGAGATCAGATTTGAACCCAGGACCTGTCATCTCTAGGTCTGACTCTCAATCCACCGAGTCACCTAGCTGCCCCCCCTCCAATAATTCTACGGATCGTAAAAAGGTCCTGAGACCAAAACTTTTGAAAATTGTTATATTAATTAATTTGTACAAAGTGCTATCAGTATTTGATTTTATGTGATTATGAGTAGAAAGATGAGCTTTAGGGTCAGTGGGGAAGAAGAAGAGGATAAAGAGAGGAGCTGAAGAGAAGCAGGGACCATTGAAAACTACAGAGTTTCCAAGGCTGTTCTAGGCCTGATTTCACTCCCCCCAACTTTATAAAATGAGGAGCTGCCAGGAGGGAGGGAGACAATTTGAAAAACGTACATAGAAATTTGTCATTACATGGAATTTGTGTTTTTAAAAAACACATTTTAATATAATTATTAAAAATTAAGTAAAATAAAATGAGCTGAATCATAAGGTCTCTGAAGTCTTTTTTTAGTTCTAATATCTTTCCTTTCTTTGTTCCTGAAACATCTTTCCCAAGAGATATGGCCACAGGAAAATAAAGGAGTGACTTTTGGCCAAGATGGCAACCTAAACAGAGTCCAACCAGTCAACTTCCAAATGCCTACTCAGGAAAAACTAAAAATTACACTAGATCTAGTAATGATCAAGAAAGCCAATGAGAAACTACAATAAATGCATCCTTCTGACACCCCAGGATCACCCAGAAATAAGCTAGAAATATACAGGGACCAGGAAAAGGAGACACTCAAAAACAAGAGAGGCAACTGCTGAGCCAGGAAACTACTCTGAGAGCACAAATGGAAATGAGCAAGAAACACATGCAGCCCACAAAGCTCTATGCTGGGGTCAAAGGCAGATCCCCTCAGATAGAGATTTTGGAAACCTCAACAAGTACAGCCCAAATCTCCAAATCAGATCTCAGACACTTCTTAGCTGTGTGACCCTGGGCTGTGTGTCCCAATTGCCTAGCCCTTACTGCTGCCTTGGAACTGATGTTTAAAAAATGAAACCAAAAAAAGTACACACTAAATGCAGGGGCTCTAAGGCTCCCAGCACTCTATCTTGAGAAGTCAGAGAGGGACTCTTAAGATCTAGCTCCCAGAACCTCAACTATCCAGACAGGTGTAGCCCCAGGGGATTTAAGTCAGCAGAGTAACCCTGGGGACCCAGGGCCAACAATTAGGGCCAACCTCTCTACAGTAGTTCTGTAGGGGCAGAAGCTAACTCTGGCACAAAGCCCAAATTCAAGAATTAAATCTAGATAGAATAGTAAATCAAAAGAGTCCTTAACTGATATAAAAATTTACTGCAAATCTAGACATCTCTCCCACAGTGACAGTAACAACTGGAAATAGAGAATCAATGAAAAACAAATTTCCCACAAGAACAATAAGAATATCTGGAAGAAATGAAACAAGAATTTTTCAAAAGTTTGAGAAAAGAGCTGGAAGGAGAATAAATATTTAGAATAGAAAATGTTAGTCTTTACCCAAATAAGTAACAGTTTCTGAATATTAGAATAGATTAAACAAAAATTAGTGATTCCAGAAGATAAATACTTTTAAAACAAATTTTAAAAGACTGAAAAAATTGAGGATAATTTAGAAAAAAACAAAATCTGGAAAATAAGTGAAAGAAAGATAATTTAAGTCATTTAAATTTTAAGCCAATTTAAACCTTCCTATGTAAAAAACAGCCTAGACACTATATTTCAAGAGATGTAAGCGAAAACTTCCAAGACCTATTATAAATAGAAGGCAAAGTAAAGATAAAAATCAATCTACCTATCACTTCTTGAAAGAAACCTCAAAAGGAAAAGTCCCAAGAATGTCACAGAGAAAACCTGGCCCTCCCATGTCAAAGGGAAAAATACTGCAAATATCCTAAAAGAAGTAGCTCAAGTACTAAGAAACCAATCAGGATCACATAAACCTGGTGCTTTTCCTATAAATGAGGAGAGATCTTGGAATAGATTTCAACAGGTGAAAGAAATAGGCTTACAACCAAGAATTACTTATCCCTGAAAGTCCCAAACAGTTCTTCTGAGAGAAAAATGGACATTTATTGAAATAGAATACTTTTAAATATTTCTGATTAAAAAAGAAAAAAAAAACAGAACTGAGCAGGAACTTGGAAATACTCAAGAATATAGAGAAACCTATAACAATAAATCCATTTGAACAATGGATCGAGCTATTTGATAATTTGATGCTAACATTCCTGTAGGGAGAAGAACAAGGGTTCTAATAACCTTACTATATCCAAAAGGTATTAAGGAGTTTTTATAAGAAAATGAAAGAGAGGGCAGCTGGGTAGCTCGGTGATTTGAGAGCCAGGCCTGGAGGTCCTAGGTTCAAATCTGACCTCAGACACTTGCTAATGTGTGACCTTGGGCAAGTCACTTAACCCCCATTGCCTAGCCCTTACTGCTCTTCTGCCTTGGAACCCATACACAGTGTTGATTCCAAAACACAAGTTAAAGGAGGGAGGAAGGAAGGGAGGGAGAGAGGGAGGAAAAGACCTAGGGATGGATTATTCTGTTCCCAGGGCTCTAAAAAGAGAGAAGTGAAGGAAGATTAAAAGGAAAACACTGGGGGCAGCTAATAAGCACAGTGGATGGAATACCAGGCCTGGAGACAGGAGATCCTTAGTTCACATCTGGCTTCAGAAATGTCTTAGCTGTGTGACCCTAGGCAAGTCACTTTAGCCCTCTTGTCTTGCCCTTCATCCATTCTTCTTTCTTAAAATTTATACTGTCACAAAATAGATGTTTAAAAAAAAAAAGGAATACCCTGGCACAGAAAATGGGAAATAAGTAGAATTTGCTATTTCTCATAACTGGGATATATAAGAAAAGTTCTCAAATATGGAAGAGTATGGGGGAGTGGTCATCAAATGATCCTCTTACCTAAAATGGACAAAGGAGAAAAACTAGGTGGGGGGAGAGGGGAGAGAGATTGAGAGAGAGCAGGTATAACAACTCAAAGGTGAAATCATCAGGAATAGAAAAGGATAAAGAAAGAAGATAATACTATCAGGAAGAAAATAACAAGAAGCAAAACAAACTTCCTGACCCTGAATTGGGGGCAAAGAAGAGGAGAAAAGTAAAGAACTAAACTTAAAGGGTTGCCTTAGATTTTTTTTTTCTTAGATGACTGGGGAATGGCTAAACAAAACATGGCATTCAGATCTAATGAAATATTATCACACTCCAAGAAATGATGAAAGATCAAAGAATTTAGGGAGTTCTTAATTGATACAGAGCAAAAAGGGTCAGAATCAAAGAAACAATTTGAATAAAGATAACTACAATGTAAAGAAAAGTAACTTTGAAAAGCTTAAGAAAGCTAAATAATTAAATGATCAGTAAGGTCTCTAGAGGACCTATGAGAAACATGTTACCCACCACCTCCTGACAGAGGGATGATGGATACAAAGTTCAGAGAAAGACAATCATTCTTTGATATGGACACTGTGATTTCACTGTGCTTGTTGCTCTAAGCATATTTGCACAAGCTTTTATTAAGGGGTTATTATGTGTCAGACCTTGTGCTTGTTACCAGTGATCAAAACCAAAACAGAACTGCAAATGCGTGTTCTATGCCCCGGAGGGGCTAACATTCTAATGAATGAGACAACAGGCAAATAACCACCTTGGTTGTTCAGTTATGTCTGACACTTTGTGACCTGATGGGCCATAGTTATCCATGGGGTTTTTTTGGCAAAGATACTAGAATGGTTTGCCATTTCCTTCTCCAGTGTGACCCCATTTAACAAATGAGGAAGTGGTACAAAAAAGATTTAAGCAATTTGCCCAGGATCACCTTGGTAGTGGGTGAGGCCAGATTTGAATTCAGACCTTCCTGACCCCAGTCCCTGCTCTATCCACTGCACCACCTACCTGCCCCATTTCCAGAATAAATATCCCCAATTCCTTTGACCAATTCTCATACAGCCCAAGTTCCAACCTACTCTGCCAAACATTCTACTCAAAAGCATTTCATTATTTGTCCCAACCCAACTCAGCTTTTCACAATGTGTCCAGAACTCTGATTCCTTCACTCATTCTGGGCAAACTCCTTCATGGACTGCATGACTATGAACTTTCAGAAGTTACTTCCTTCCCTATTAAGCTTGTCTGAATTCTGCTGCTCTCAGCCCCTCAAGGGAGAACAATTACAAGCAAACATAACTGCCCACTTTCTTCCCCTGAAGAACAAGAGGGAGAATGCCGATGCAGCTGCATCCTAGGGATCCAGCAGGGAGGTTGCCCCAACTTCATTCCAGGGTTAGAGGAGGGCAGTTCATGCCGGAAACTTAAGCTGAACTTTGTTGGTGATCCTAGAATGTGCCCTCTTGATACAGACCACGCTCTGGTTCTGAAAATTCCCAGCACAAGCTGGGGAACTAGGAAGAATCCCAGCTCCATCACCTAGTAAAGCAGCAGGCCATGTCCCATCAGTCAAATGAGATGATCATACTGATTCTACCAACTTTTGGAAAGCTTAAATGGGAATAATGAATCAGAAGGTACTTTGGAAATTAGAAAATGATGTAGAAAGGTAAAATCATGGCGATAGCAGCAGAAAGAACACTATAGAAACAGAGACGATCTATGCTTTCATTGACACAGAGAAATCCCAGATGAAGAAACTCTCCTCTCCACAATGCAGGTCAGCACCCTATTGGCTATTTATAATCCTAGAGTAATAATCAAGCTCCACCTCTCCTCCTATCAGATTAAAATGTAATTGGGCAATGTTTTTTAATAAAGAATATTGCATTAAAACATAGGTAATGTTAATAAGTCAGCATGCAGCCAATGCATTTCTCTTTGAGTTTGACACCACTGGCTACAGCACTAAGTAGTTAAGTGATTTGCCCTAGGACCCTTAGCCAGTATGGCAAATATCAGAGGCAAAACTTGAATCCATGTCTTTCTGGCTTCGTCATTATCATTGTCATCATGTTTTCCCATATTCCCATCAAATATTATATTAGAAAACAAACTGCTTTCTTAAAGTTTAATAAAAAGGTCTTGCCCTTGAGACCCTCCATGTGTTACCAGAGAGAATGTCTCAGGAAAGCAAGATTATGATGAAACTAAGTCACAGTTCAGAGGCTAAGGATATCTTTGACAGACTATCTTTGGTAAAACACTGCCTAGATCCATCTGTCATCTGTGGTCATGTCACCACTCATCCTAATCACCTGCCATGTGTCACAAGAATCAGAGGGTTTATTTAAATGCTCATCCACCGCCTTAATGATCACCCTCAATGCATCCCATCCAAATGAATAGGGAATCTTTGTCTAGCTAGTAAAAAACTGAGATCAATTGAAATAAGAATCTTTCCTGAAAATGGATTTCTAAGTTACACGAAACAGTAATTGTCAATCATAGTTTCTATTTTGGAAGCATCACTTAGGCTCAAAAATGTAAGTGATAGAAGGAACTGTAAAAGAATGAAAGTTAGAATCTAGAATGTCAAAGCTGAAAGGAGCCTGAGAGATCATCTATGCCAGCCCTTTCATTTGATGGATAGGGAAATTAGGGTCCCAAAAGCAACTTGCCCAAGAGCATATGGAGCGTCTTTCCCACTGTACATTGTTTCTTGTGATAATTCTTTCCAACCATGCATCACAAGTATAAATGGAATAGTATGGGAAAAGGCTGGGGCACTACTCATAATAGAATTTGGGTTCCTATGGGTCTGTGCAAAATGTCCCAGAATCATCTCCTTAAATGCACTTGGGTTGTTGTTGAAATACTCATGCTCCTAAGATGATGTGAACAGAGCCTCTGCTGTGTCAAGACTTTGGAAACAGTGGGTCCGCCATCTGTGAGACACAGGGCACAGAGAAAGAGGAGGCCAGCCTAGAGCTAGGCTGAGAAAGGAAAAAAAAGTTTGTCTTCTGTCCTTACACCTCCATCTCTTCAGAACTGGAAGGTCACTGAGTCCAAATTCTTCATCTGACATATGAGGAAACCAAAGGTCAAAGAGAAGGAAGTAAGAAACCCAGGACTGCACAGCTAATTAGTGGCAGAGCCAAGACAGGGACTTAAACCTGGATAACTGTTCCCTGTCCCCAAGATTCCCAATTCCTGCACTTGGACAAGTGGTTCCACAGGGTCTGAGGCACTCTCTTCACCTCTAATTCAAAGAATCCCCAACTCCCCCAGAAGCCTAGCACAGGGGGCATTTCCTGATCCTTCCAGTTATGAGCATCCCTCTCCTCATTTTCAGCATCTTCTGCATTTACTTGCATGCCATTATCTCCCACACCCACTAGCAAGAATAAATGTTCCTTAAAGGCAGAAATTCTGTTATTCTTGTCTTTGTAGCCTCAGGACCTTCCATGAAGAAGTACTTTTAAAATATGTGTTGAATTGAATGGAACAAGGACATCCTCACTTCCTCTCCATCACCCCCTTTTTATTTGCCTGATGTTCACCACAGGCCCCAGGAAACTGCAATATCCCCAGACCCTCTCCTCTCCTGGCCAAATGTTCAACCCCACCTTCTGCCACCCCTCAAGCCAAAAGCCACACGTGTCCTCTCACAGATGAGTGGTTTGACACGCTCATTTACACAGGAGTGTTGCTACGGTTCCCTGGTTCTTTTACATGTTTAAGGCTGCTCTTCCCCATTTGCTTGAGCCACGAAGGGACTGTGCCCAATACCTGGAGTTTCTTTTTGCTCCTTGATTCTGATTAGGTCATGTGATGCCAGTAGGAGGCAGGGGCCTCTAAGGGAGGCCTTCCTCCTGCTCCCCACCAGCTGTATGATACCACCCCCTTCTGCAAATCCCATCACCACTCTGAGACTCCATTTGATCCATTATAAAATGAGGACAACATTGTACCACAAGCCTCACCGGGGTATTAGGAGAATCGGATGAGATAATACAAATAAAATGCTTTAGAATTACAAATTGTTCTACAAGCAGAACCTGCTCCTGTCCTTGTTTTATAAAAAGGCCTCCAAACTGCTGAGTGGATCTTTACTGGGAAATCTGTTGAATTCTTATTGATGAATGTTGTTTGAACACATTGTAGAGGCTCAGAGTACTCCCTATTGTACCCACCAAAATGATTAATAGCCATTGTGAGCAACCATTTCCAACCACTCCCATCCCACTAGGGCTCCACTCTAGCTCTTAATGGCTGAGCTGTTGGCCTTCATGTAACTGCCACCACCTCCCACGGTCTACCACTATGCCCTGCCCTGGGCACCCAATGCCTCTGCCCTGCTGCTTCAGCATTGCCCTAGAGTTGTCTTTCCCCATTAGAAAGTAAATTCCAAGGACAGCTGGGTGGCTCAGTGGATTGAGAGTCAGGCCTAGAGATGGGAGGTCCTGGGTTCAAATCTGGCCTCAGACATGTCCCAGCTGTATGACCCTGGGCAAGTCACTTGACCCCCATTGCCTAGCCCTTACCGCTCTTCTGCCTTGGAGCCAATACTCAGTATTGACTTCAAGATGGAAGGTGAGGGTTAAAAAAGAAAGTAGATTCCTTAAGGGCAGGGACTATCTTATTTGCAGGTGTGTGACACATGTGTATAACATGTGTGCACATAGGGCAATGTGTGTATGTGTGTCTACATGTATGTGCACCTGCATGCATGCATACACAGCTTTGCCTCGTGCCTGGCACCCAAACAAGACAGTCCCTGTTCATGCATACACATATGAGTCTGTGTGTTATGCTGGGACATCAATGCACACGTGTGTACAGACACACCAACAAGATCATCCTGGCCTGTGCATGCCTAGGTGTGTGTATGTGTCCCCACACACCCTAAAGGGCAAGGACTTGGACTCAGTGACGTGACCGATCCCTTAAGTTAGACGTATGAAAGAGACTGAGAAGCGAGGAACTGAAAGCAAACTTGGTTTTTTCTCTTCCTAGCATAGGAACACACCCGCAACCTCTCACAGGGACACCCAGATGTATAGACACACATATGGGGGCACGTGCATGTGTCCACACACAAAGTGCCCAGGGCCCTCCTCCTCAAGTGACAGCCTTCTATGTTCTACCTCCAGGCCTGGAAAGCCCCCCTCGGCCACCCGGCTGCCGCCTCCCTGAGGCCTTCCCCAGTGACCCCAACTGGCTCTGAAGAGTTCCCAGATGCTCATTTGCACAGTATAAAATAAAGGTAAATGTCTCCGAGGTGTCATTTATTTTTCTGTGCACTTTTTGTTTTCCATTAGGAGAGTGGAAGCTCCTTAAGCTGAGGACTATTTTCGGTTTTGTCTTTATATTCCTGCCTGGCACCCAGCAAAGTACTGCAAATAAATGAGATCCTTACTGAACTGAAATGAATGGAAGAGGCCTAGAGCTCATCTAGGCCAACATCCTGGTTTTACAGGAGAAAAAGAAGAGTCCTAAAGGGAAGGGTTTCTGCTTTAGGTCACCACAGTGTAGTATGGAATAGGAATAATGGGGGGGGGGGGGGAACAGGAGGAGTCATGGAAGCGGTGGTGGTAGTAGCACTTTCATATACATTTACATTTATATAGCACTTTTAAGGTTTGCCAAACGTTTTAGAAATATCTTATGTTATCTTCACAAAAAACCCTGGGAGATAGGTCCTACTTTTACTCCCATTTTATAAATGGGAAAACTGAAGAAAAAAAAAAAAGGTAAGTGATTTGCCCAAGATCACAGCCAGTAAGCAGCTGAGACCTCAATTCAACTCAAATCATCTGGGCTATAGACTCCGTGCTTTAGGCACTGCTTCACCTACCTGCCTAAAAGATTCCTATGCCTAGTATAATAATAATGTAGTGGTAGTCTCTCGGTGACCGAGAATGACGATTGTCTTTGTGCAGTTTCCTCTACGGTGTACCCTCATGTGGCTTTGGAGTCCAAAGGCTGAGGCGCAGAGTTTGTGGCACATGGGGCATGGGACGCCAGTTGTTACGGGAGGTGCAGTTGTGGCCTGGTGTCTGCGTCGATGTCGTTCATCTTCAAAGGTGGCGGCGGCATGGTTAATGTGGGTTCGCCAGCTGCTTCTGTCAGAGGCAGCGAGTTCTAGTTGCTTTGGTGTAATGCCAGCCCACTTCAAGATGGACTTTAGCTGATCCTTGAATCTTTTCCTTGGTCGGTCTTGTTTCCTGAGTCCAGCTGACAGTTCACCATAGAATACCTGTCTTGGTATTCGCTGTGCGTCCATGCGGATGACGTGTCCAGACCATCGTAGCTGAGTGTTGAGGACCAGGACTTCGATGCTGGTGGTGTTGGCTCTGTCGAGGACTTCCTGGTTGGTGATTCGGTCCTGCCATCGGATCCTCATGATTGACCGGAGGGAGCGTTGGTGGAATTGCTCCAGCTGTTTCACGTGCTTCCGGTACAGTGTCCATGTCTCACACCATACAGGAGCGAGCTGAAGACCATTGCGTTGTACACTTTGAGCTTCATGGCAGTGCTTACACCTCTGTGCTGGAGGACTTTGGAGCGCAGCAGCCCGAGTGCCTGGCTGGCCTTTTGGATCCTGGCATTGATCTCGTGGTCTAGGGACCCATCATTGGCGATGGTGCTGCCCAGGTACTTGAAAGTGTTGACGTTATAAAGCTGCCATCCAGTCGGTATTTGATGTAGACGCCCAGGTCTAGATCCATCACAGCATGTCGTAATACTTGGGTGAAAAATAGGTTGAATAGTACCGGAGCGAGGACACAGCCTTGTTTCACACCACTGGAGATATGCAGAGCATAGCAAGGGAGTGGTGGTGGGTTTTAATGGCCCATAGACAGTCTTGAGGGCACTGAAAAATTGTTTGTAGTTTTTCGTATCAGTAAAGCGCTGGATTTCTTCTGCCTTTTTTTCCCACCATCGGTCTTGCATCTTCCTGATCTCACGCTGCGCCGTGGCTTGGAGAGACTTGAATCTGTCCTTTTTAGGAGCAGAGTTTGGGTTATTTTGCCACTCCATAAAGGCTTTGTTCTTTTTGCTCAATAGGTCTTCAATAGCAGTGTTGTTCAAAAAAAAAAATAATAATAATAACAACAATAATAATAATAATAGCTAATGTTTATATAGCATGCTCACTACATGCTAGATCTTCACTACATCCTTGGGAGATAAGTTCTATTATGATCATCATCATTATCTATATCCATTATTATTTATCATCATAATTATCTGTATCTTATCATTATCATCATCCCCATTTTACAGATGAAGAAACTGAGGCAAACAGAAGTTAAATGATTTGCTGAAAACTCAATGTATAGGTTGAACATTTAAAACTCCCTTTTATTTGGAGGGCATGGAAGGAATAGGGAGGGAAAGGAGCCAGCCCTGCACACACAGGAGGGGGTGATGCCAATGACATTTGTGACATACACCAGGGAAGCTGGGGAGGCAGAACCCAGGAGAGCCCAACATCCACTTTCGCCAGCTCTTCATCCAGTAGACAAAGCCTGATGTAAGGAAGGCTTGTGTTGAATGAAGTGGGGCCTTCTTTTATAGGAAAGTAAACAAATAGACCCAAGATGTTCCTGTTCAGTACCAACAACAATAACAAGAGAAACCTTTCTTAAAATGACATAGGAGGAGGACAGTCCCAAAACCCCTGCCTGCAGGTCCTCGTTATAGAAAACCAATTTAATTCAGCAGCGTGGGGCTGGCGCTCCAGCAGGCTGGGTATTTCCACATACTTGGGTTTTGCTTCCCTGGCTAGATTACATCCTACAGTACTTGAAGGAGAGATGGCCGATAATGAAGATATTTATAGAGGACTTTTAGGTTGCAAAGTGCTTTACAAATATTCCAATGATAGCCTCACAATCACTCTCTAGAATACGTGCTACAAGAATTTCTATGTTGAGGATGCTGCGATAGATGTGACTTGTCCAGGGGGAGTGTCTGAGACTGGATTTGATCTTGGGTCTCTCTGACTCTGTGTCTAGGACTCATATATTATACCATGTTGCTACTGCATAGTCTTCATCTAGAAGGGAATCTTGGAGATCATCTAGTTCAATCCTCTCATTTTTCAGTTACAGAACTTCACAGAGGTAAAATAACTGCCCCCAGGTCACATAGGGAGCCTTATGACCTTAAATCCAGAAATCATTTGACTGTACCATGCCATGTGTTGTAATAACACCTCCTTGATTCAGAATAAGATATTCTGCCCTACTCTGAAGTTTTCATTAGCCTGAGAAGACCATAATTCTGAGATCTTAGAGAATGCCTAGTCCTGAAAATAATATAGATGTACAAAATAAAGTCCAGAGAAGTGACTTGCCCAGGGTCACACAGCAGGAATGTGGAAAAGCTGGGACTAGAACTGCCTCTAAGACCAAATGACCAGAAGGAATGAAGCCATAAGGATTCTGGTCTATTTCATATCTGACCTAAGCTTCACACCCAGTCACTGATTACACCCTCCCAGCTGTCCAGCACAGAAGCTCTTACGTTCTGCAGGGCATCCTGGTACTGCGGCAACGATGACAGCTGTGACTCTGAGTGATATGGGGACAGCCCCTTCCGGAGAGTCCTGAAGTCCCCAGAACTGGACTGCTAAATGGGAAAGAAGGAAAAAGGGAAAATCGAGTTAAATTCATCATGAGTGATGCCTTCGCATTTGCCTAGATCTGCCATTAACTTGATATTCCAGTCACCATGTATGACAAGGCACCAGAGCTGGAATCTGGAAGCCCTGGGTTCAGATCCAATCTCAGACCCTTCCTAGCTGTGTGACCCTGGGCCCCCCACCACCTAGCCCTTGACACTCTTCCATCTTAGAATTGTTAACTAAGATAGAAAATAAGGGTTTAAAAAACAAAACAAAAAACTTAAGGTTTCCTTGAGAAAGTTAATTCCTTTCTCTCACCCTTAGTTTTCTGACTTGGAAAATAAGGTTGGACTAGGGCAGTGTTTCCTAGCTGGTGACCCATGGAACCTGGAGGGACTCAGTGGAGAGGCAAATAGAGAGGTATTGCAAAAAGTCCGCAAATTCATAAAAAGCAATGTTGTAGAGCAGAAAAGTCGTTGAACTTGAAATCAGGAAAGACCTGACTTTGAGTCTCACTTCTGACAAGTTTAGAGGTACCCATTTTTAAAGTTAAAAAAAATTAGAATGATCCTGACATGATGCTTGTTTCATCATTCATGTCCATTAATGGAAATGATGAACAGAAGTTACTAAGATTTTAATGCCCATGGGCAAATTATGTACTCTTTGAGCCTCAATTTGCAAAACATATTTAAATATATAATTAGAATATTCAAATGTGGGTTTAATAAAATTTTAAATGTCATTGAATTTTTAGTGACTTCTGATCAATATCTTGTCTCAATCAATGGACATGAATTATACAACAATTATCATATTGGGATTATTTTATTTATTTTTTTGCTTTAAAAATGAGTACCTCTGTACTTAAAAAGGATGGTTGGGAACAGAGTATACCAGAGAGACATCCCCATGGCATAGTGCCTGGCACTCTATAAGCTGTTTATAAATATTTGTTGATTGATCATTTCACTATAAAATATATGCATGTATATCTCATGTTTTGGGCCTGACCTAGCAGGAGCTGATCCATTAATTAAGACTAGAGATTAGGATGCAATAAAACACTTATGGACCTTAAAATTCAATTAAAATAAATTTAACAAAAAGATTAAAAGAATGTAATTTATTACAAATAGACTCTGATTCTGATTCCCTAGAGGGAAGATTCCCACCCCCACCCCCATTCTCCAGGGCAGCCAGCTGAGTGGGGGACAACAGGAACTTCTGCGGGACAATAGGAATTCTGACAGCTATCAGGAGTGCCGTCTATCTACAGGCTGGGCTTTTTGAATGCCATATTTTAGCCAAAAAAAAAAAAAAGGATAATTTCATGACCTCCTCAAAGGAGTTCACCTCAGGTAACCTAAAATAGAAGCTGTTCCTGCTTGAACTATGATCTCATCACATCATTTAATATTCCTATTGGATATTTCAAATAGATAAACCATCGACATCTCCAATCTAACATACCCAAAATAGAAGCCCTCATTTCCCTAAATCCCAATTCTCTACTGAACTTCTCCATTTGTTGAATGAGGCACCATCACACTTCCAATCCCCGGGTTCATAACCTTGGTTCATCCTCAAATCCTCACTCTTGCTCCTACTCCCTAGAAAGGATCAGAGATTTGGAGCTCAAAGTAATCTAAGAGGGATCTCATTCAACTCACACACACACACACACAGTTATATATAGAGAGTTATTTATATATAGTTATATAAAATTTATATATAAAATATTTTAGATCTTATTTTACTTTATAAATGAGAAAACTGAGCCTTATTATTAACTAAATACAAATTAACTACCAACTATTAATCAAATTAAATATTGACCAATTCTATTTAGAAACTGGGAATACTGATGGATCCTATCTGGGCAAATCATTGTAGTTTCTCCTTTGACCAAGCTATATTTATCCCTCCTCTCCAAATATTTATCCACCTCATAAAACAACAACAATAACAACAAAAAGCTCAACACTGGGTACTCCAGGAAACGACATTTGAGCCTAACACAAAGAGAAACATACCAGATAAAAAGTTTTTTGTTGTTCATTTATTTCAGTCATGTCTGACTCTTTCTGATCCCATTTGGGGTTTTCTTGGCAAAGATAAAAAGTGGTTTTCTATTTCCTTCTCCAGCTTATTTTACAGATGAGGAAACTGAGGCAAGCAGAGTTAAGCATCTTGCTCAAGGTCACACAGCTAGTAAGTGTCTTGCGCTAGATTTGAATTCAGGTCTTCCAGACTCCAAGCCTGGCATTCTTGTCCATTGTATCGCTGACTCTGGGCCCAAAGCAGTGACTTCACTCAATCACTGAATATGTCCCCAGATGTGCCACATAAGCCCCTACTGCAAAGAGGCTTGGGCTGTTCTGTGAAATCCTATTAGGTCTTTAGAAGATGAGATGCTCATTTTAGAAGTAAACTCCTGGGGCAGCTAAGTGATTCAATGAGTTGGGAGCCAGGTCTGGATTTGTGAAGACCTGGGTTCAACTCTTGCCTCAGCCACTTCTCTTAGCTGTGTGACCCTAGACAAGTCACTTAACCTCAACTGTCTGGCCCTTACTGCTCTTCTGCCTTGGAATTAATATATATATATACTATTAATTCTATGACAGAAGGTAAGGGTTTAAAAAAAGTGGGGTGAGTAAACTTTACAAGTGAGGTAGCCTCATGGACCTAAGTGAGGGGGAGGGGAGGCTGGAAAACTTTCCAAGAGGGGAGAGGTGATTGGGGTAGAGGGGGAGAGAATAGAGGTTTAAGAAAAAGTAAGTGAAGATCTGAGATACAAAAAGAAAATCAGTGAATTCCCAGGAAAACTCATCATTGAGTTTAATTTTTCCTTCAGGGAAGCAAGCACAGATTTTGACTGAAACAGAACACATGACTTTTCCATCTCTTTTACTCCATTTCAACCTTTAAGTTGCATTTCTGAATCAAATGCTATCTTCCACTTCAAAGGAGCAGAGAGAAAACCATGAGGGTATTAAATTAAATGGAATGTTTAATAGATATTGACTGTATGTTAAAAAAAAAGGGAAAGAAAGGTAAGACAAGGGACCACATTTGGGAGTTTGTGTGTATGTGTGTGATTTTTTTTTGTTTTTTAAACCCTTACCTTCCATCTTAGAATCAATACTGTGTAGTGGTTCCAAGGCAGAAGAATGGTAAGGGCTAGGCATTGGGGGTTAAGTGACTTGCCCAGGGTCACACAGCTAGGAAGGGTCTGTGGCCAAATTTGAACCTAGGACCTCTTGTCTATAGGCCTGGCTCTTAATCCACTGAGCTACCCAGGTGCTCCAAAGTGAAGGAGGGAAGCTGATGTGGACAATCCTGAAGCACTTTTCTTGCTGGTATGTGGGGAGAAGGAGGAAGAAAAAGGGAAATTTCAAGAAGGATGTTCTCTCCTCTAGGAGACTAGAAATTGTGAAATAGAAAAGTAACCCTTGAATTCCTATGATTCAGAGCTGCCAATAGCTCCTGTTGAAAAAAAGAATTGTAAGTAACTGGTCCATTTGGAGGTGGCAATGCTTAGCCTATAAATGGGACAAGCTATGACTAGAGGGCCCCAGGAACATATGTATCTGCCATATGTTGAGGACAGACCCTCAGGAGGTTAATGCAAAGCGCTTGGCTGGAAAAGGCTTTGGATTTTTGAAGTCCAAATGAAGTCTAAATGAAGGGGTTTGGGAGGGGAAGGTGAAGAAGGAATCAGGATGATGAGATTAGAAATCATGTCATATAAGGAATGGTTGAAGAATCCAAAAATATTTAGTAGGAAGCAAAATAAAGTTGGGTAGGATCATGATGGATGGCTCTTTTCAAGCAGGTGAAGAGAAGGGCTGTCACAGATAAGATTTGCCCTTTATACCTCTGGAGTAATGAACTACAACCCCAAAAAAGAAGTAACAAGGAGACAGATTTCAAATTAATAGAGTAAGGAATTTCCTAACAATCAGAGCTGAATCAGAGTGGATTGGGCTAACTTGTGAAATGTTGAGTTCCCTGTCATGGCTGGATGTGTTCAAGTAGAGACTAGCTGATCACCTGTCAGGGAAGATTCGTCTTATACATTTATACACAAGGTGAGAGGATGGATCATATGCCTTCTGAGATCACCCAGACTTGTAGACCTACTGAATAGCATAACTTTTAGAGAGCTTAGAGATGATGTAGTACATTCCCCCCCCCCCTCCATTTTATAGATAAGGAATTGAAGCTCAGAGAGGAGTTGTCCAAGGTAATATATTTAATGTCAGAGTTGGGAATGTTGTAAGGAATTGATGATTTTGGTAGGGACTGGAGTAAATTAATCATAAAATTCTTTTCAACTCTTAAGACTTTATGATTCTAATGATATGTGTAAAACCCGGTGGAATTGCATGTCAGCTACAGGGGTCAGGGGGAGGAAGATAGGGAAAGAACATGAATCATGTAACCGTGGAAAAATGTTCTAAATTAATTAATTAAATTTTTAGGTTTTTAAAAAGAATTTATGATTCTAAAGAACCCAGATCTCCCAACTATCTATTTAAACAGAACTTTTCCTTCTTGAATGATTCTACCACCTTAACCTTAAAAGGCTCAATATGCCACCTGTTGGTAGATTTAAAAGATATGGAGCAGAGGTAGCCCAATGGATAAAGAGCCAGGTTTGGAGTCTAGAGGAATTAGGATCAAATTTGGCCTCAGACATTTCCTACCTGTGTGACTCTGGGCAAGTCACTTAACCTCAATTGCCACTTTTCTGTCACAGAAAATGTCACAGAAATGATGCTAAGAAAGAAGATAAAGATTTTTTTAAAAAATTATAAAATGAATGACTGAGCCCAAAGGGACCATAGAATAATAAAACATAAAATATATTAGTGGGAAAGAACATTAGAAACATAACATCACAGATGGGGAAAAATTGGAGGTCATTTAGTTCAATTCTTAGCATAAGCATGAAGACTCTTCAGCATCCTATTCAACATTTAGTCTCCACACGAACATCCCTCTATTAACAATGATCTCACTCCTTCCCAAGGCAGCCCCTTGCATTGATAGACAACCCTACAAGGCATTTCTTAATAATCTGTCTCTTGGTGACTTCGAGTTAAAAAGTGCTTAGCACCTCTGATATCCCAGCTCTGACTAAAGGATAGCAAGCTTCCTTGAAGCACATCCTCCATAAACAGGCCATCAAAAAGCGCAAAAAAAAAAGGACATTCCAAGACTCATTTCTCCTAACTTGGATTCATCCCCCTTGACAGGACATTGTCAAGTCTGTAATGAAATGGCTTCATTAAGCAGCATGCATGTGGCTAAAGCTGAAAACCTTCTAATTCTTAAGGAATAGAAGTTTTAAAATTAACAAGCTGCAATTAATTACTTCCCATGTGCACTCTGTTCATTTATAAACACATAGGATTAGGACTTATCAATGGGGTTCAGTAAAAAGGATAATATGTTTGGAATCAGAGGGCCTAGATTTCAATCCTGGTTCCACTACTTCTGCCTGTGTGAGCTAGAGTAAGTTACGTGATTTCCACCGGGCTCAGTTTCCTATGATCCTAGGATTTATGAAGTCCTAAACCCAGACAGGAGAAATGTGAAGTCTCTCATTAACTGGCAATATAACTAATGATGCACAAAAATGATTAACCATTATTCTACTTAGACCCAAATTAAAACCCCCTGGTATTTGCATTATCACTTCAGTCACAAAATGAAATTACTTCGCCTCATTTTCATTCCTGAAATGAGGCAGGAGCAGAAATGGCTTGACTAGATCCAATTGGACTTAAAGTAGCATTTCTCAGTGGCAACATCATTTGAATGAATGCACAGATGTCTGGAAATGTTTGTTCTTTGGGCAGAAAACATTCTGTGTCTCTCCATAAATGAAAAAAAGCTTGGCCAGACGGCACAGAAGCAGTTCCTATCTAACAAGGTGATGGGGAACCTAGCTTGCACTCAGTTCTTTCACTACTCACTACTAGACTAAGTTGATATTGTTTTTAATAGGTCCCACATTATACACATTCACATACATCACACACACACACACATATGCGTATATATGCATATAGCAGCTAAGTGGCACAGTAGAGAGAGTGCTGGGCCCGGAGTAAGAAAAGATTCATCTTTCTAAGTTCAAATCTGGCCTCAGTCACTTGCCAGCTGTGTGACCCTGAAGTCATTTCACCCTATTTGTCTCAGTTTCCTCATCCACAAAGTGAGTTGGAGAAGAAAACGGCAAATCACTCCAGTGTTTTTACCCAGAAAACTCCAAAGGGGTCACGAAGAGATGGACATGATTTAAACACAACTCAGGAAGAACACAAAGACATATACATGCATGCACACAGCATTTGGATGGGTGCAGTAGACTATGAATGAGCCAGGAACTGAGTAGGAGATCAGCCAGGGAAATAGCATGGAGCTTTTACTTGCCATTACCCAAACCTTTCCCCCCTCCCCCCAATGAAGAGCTGAGAATGAAGAAATACTATAATTTCAGAAGAGTCACAAATGCAGATGATCCAAAGAGGAATGGAAAGATGCGTGGTGGATCTAAGGAGGATGTGATAATTGGAAGTTCTGGTGTTTATGTTTATATATATATAAATAAAACCGTGAAAAGGTTTTATCAAGGACACATATGACCAAAGGAGTAGTGTGCTGGTCATGTAGCAACAAAGATAAATAGAAGACAGACAACTAAAAGGTTATGTTGGTACCCTCAAAACTTAAAGAGAAATGGAAGAATGCCTCCAGGGAATTGGGTGAGAGTACTTTGGAGAATTTAAGGAAAGACTTGAACAAGAATCACATAGGACATAAAGGCCTGAATGGATAATTCTGATTTTCACCAAGAGAGGGAAATGCCCATATCAATGAGATGAAAGATCCACTGAAGCATGAAGCAGCCATCTGCTTGCTAGACACACAGGAAGAGCCACAAGATTATAGATTTAGAGCTGAAGGGATTTCCATCAAGTCCAATTCCTTTACTTTAAAGATGAGAAAAATGATGTTAAGTGACTTATCCAAGGTGAGCCAGAAACCAGTCTCCTCCAACTCCAAGTTTAGCATTCTACTAGGCTATGGGGTTAAACCAAATCTAATGCCTGTCTGCTGCTATGAATCTCTTCTTTTCTCAAACCATTCATTTCTAGAATGTCTCATTTCATGAATTACAGAAAGGCCACAGATTGGGGAAGCAGGAGACCTAGGTTCTAATTCCAGCTCTGTAGTAAGAGAGGAAGCAAAACAGTGAATAAATCCTTCTTCTTGGAGTTAGGAAGACTTGGGTTTAAATGTTGCCTCAGATGCTTAGTCATGGTGTGGCCCTGGACAAGTTACCTAACCTCTCTCAAACTCAATTTCCTCATCTATAAAAGTGAGATCATAAGGTACTATTACCTTCCTCACAGGGTTATTATAAGGATCAAAGGAATTGAAGCATTTTAAATACTTTGCATACTTTAAAGAATCACATGAACACAAGTTATTAACATGAGTTCTCTCCCTAATCAACCATGTGAAGCCTTTTCTAAGATTCATTTTCTTCATTAAACCTAATTAACCTCAAATTCCTTAGTCTAATACTCTTATCTCAACTTACCCTTCCAGATTTACCTACTACTCCTTTACACACACTCTATTCCATCTCTCTGCAACTCTGCCCACACTTCTTTCAACCTAGTACACCCACTCCATCCCAACTCCAATCTCTATCTGTCATCTTTTAAGACCAAGCTCAAACACAACCTCCACCCAGAAGCCAGTCCATAATCCATCCATCCAAATTATAAATGTTTTTGTTTATCCCTCTCTTATAGCGCAGGGTCATACCAAAGGTCATAATTACTCATATGTAAGTCTTATATTATTCACTAGACAGTGAAGTCCTTTAAGCTAGGTGCTGCTATCTTATCTCTTTGTGTACCAAGTCCCAAGGAGAGGGCCTTGACTAAAATAGGTGCTTCATAAATGTATATTAAATAAGTCAACTGATGCTATAGTTGAATACTAAGTTTCTTATTCCTAAGTAATAATAGGGTTTAGGACCAGAATGGACATCAAAAATGTTCTTAGTCAAAGCTAGGTGGAGGAAACTGAGTCCCAGGAAAGTTAATTAATTTGTTTAAAGTCGCATAGGGCAGTAAATACTAGTGAAGAGTTATGTCTCTTATTTCTTTGGCAACCCCTAAAGAGTAACTTGTCATACACAAACAAGGGACTCATGAATCTTGAAGGAACTCTGATGGCTCCCCTACTGCTTCTAAATTAAATATAAGCTCCTCTGTTTATCTGATAAAGTCTTACATAGCCTGGCCCCAACCTATCTTTCAAGCTGTGCTGAACATTACTTCCACTCTCACACTCTGGTGTCCAGGCAAACTATTCTTCATTCTGTTCCTTGCTCATGATTCTCCTTCTCTCCCATTTCCATGTCCTGGCCCTGGGCTGTTGCCCATGCATGGAATGCACTCCTTCCTTGTCCAGGCTTCACTTCACTCTCTTCCTGTAATAAGCAACTCAAGCTCCATCTTCTCCAAGAAGCCTTCCTGAGAAAGGGAATATGTATAAAAATATTGATGGCAGCTCTTTTTTGTGGTGGCAAAAAATTGGAGACTGTGTGCCCATCAACTGGAGAATGACTGAACAGGATATGGCATATGAATGGGTAAGAATACTATTGTGCTGTAGGAAATGCTGAAGTGGATGGTTTCAGGAAAACCTGGGAAGCCTTTTATAAGCTGATGCAAAGTAGAAAGAGCAGAACCAGAAGAACAATCTACATAGTGCAAAGTAGAAAGAGCAGAACCAGAAGAACAATCTACATAGTAAGAACAAAACTGTAAGGCTAATCAACTGTGAAAGCCTTAGTAACTCTGATCAGTATAAAGATCCACCACAGCTCTAAAGTACTCATGATGAAAAATGCTACCCAAGCCCCAGATGGAGACTGACAGACTCAGAGTGAAAACTGAGTCATATTTCTTTCTCTTTCATTTTCTTGTTCCCCCTCTGACCACCCCCAACTCCCAGCTCAAAACATGGCTAATGTGGAAATATGTTTTGTCTACTTCATATGTATAATGGAGATTGTAATTCTTGTCTTTTCAATGAGAAAGAAAGGAATAGACAGAGGAGGACAATTTGGACTTGAAAAGAAAAATATAATTGAATTTTAAAATTGTTTTTACAAGCCTTTCCAGATTCCTAAACTATTTATTAGTGGCTTCTCTCCCAAACTACCTTGAATTTAACAACTTCAAATATTTTTTGACTTTATATTTATATGAATACTCTATATTTTTGCACATGATTGTCTCTGGCATTAGAATGAAGGCTCCTTTTGAGTAAGGATTCTTTTATTCTTTGTACTTGTATCACAACACAGTGCTTACCGATTGACTGATGGACTGATTTCTTTTTTTTTAATCCTTACCTTCTGTCTCAGAATGAATGCTAAGTATCTGTTCCAAGGCAGAGGAGCAGTAAAGGCCAGGCAATTTGGAATTAAGTGACTTGTCCAAGGTCACACAACTAGGAAGTGTCTGAGGTCACATTTGAACCCAGGACCTAATTCCAAGCCTGACACTCTTCCACTGTGCTACCTAACTGCTCCTTGATGGATTGGTTCTTTAAAAGATTTTCTCTTCCATAATGACTGAAAAGATGGTTTTAAGGAATGGAGAATAACTTGTAAAAAGATTTTTGTGACTGACTCATATAATTGGATGCTATTTAATCCAATGTGAACAATTAACCCAAGCTTGTCTCTTTCACTCAGCATCTTCTTCCTCATTCTACAAGGCAGAAAACCTGAGTTAACAAAGACCTTGAAACAGGCCTGCCCCATCCCAGATGGTTCCTAAGAAAAGTCATGTGAGTATTCAAGTCTCAGAATGCAGAAAGCTTAGAAATCATCTCATTTAAGCCATTTTCCAGAGGAAAAAAAACTGGGACGGAAGAGCTAAAGAGACTTGCCCAAACTTAGATAGCTAATAAACAGCTGAGCCCAAATTAAGTCCCAGATCTTCTGAATCCAAAGCCAATCAATACTCTTTCCCCTACGCATCACTGAAGGAATCTGTCATGGTCCTCAGGAAAGACCCAGCCAAGGCAACAGGGACAGACTCAGAAAGGGGGAGTCAAAGATTCATTTGTCATGGACTCTGTTGTGGACAGATTCATCACCTCCCTCTACCTTTCAGTGCTCCCTTTACTCAAGATTACAGGGTAGAGTACAAGGCTTTACCAGACACACAAAAGAGCAGCACAAAGATCAAGAGGGAAAGGAGTAGCTGTGTCCCCTCCCCATGTCCACCTCTCCAGACCTATATGAATAAGGCTGCCACAAACAAGGCTCATCTGCCTTTTGCTACCTCTCTCTTTTCCCAAGGCAAACAGCCCTGTAGAAGGGCAGAAGGAAGAATAACCGCTAACCTAAACTCTCCTTGAATGAGTGGAAAGAAGCAGGTACCCAGGGAAGAACAACTGGCTTCTGCTGTTCCTTACTTCCCCCATGGCTTGGCTGAACAGGGAAGTGGACAAATCACTGGACTTAGGGACAGAAGATATCCAAGGTCTGAATCCTCTCTCAGACACTTAGTGTGTAAAGTTTCACAAGTTACTTAACCTCTACTCTGGAGTTTTCTTATCTGTAAAATTAGGGCAAAGGATCCAACGGATTCCAAGGTCCCTCTCCTAGGGAATCAAGCTAGTACAGTCATTATAGAAGAGAAAATCTTTTAAAGAATCAATCCATCAAGGAGCAGTTAGGTAGCACAGTGGAAAGAGTGCCAAGCCTGGAGTCAGGAAGACCTGAATTCAAATCCAACCTGAGATACTTACTAGCTCTGTGACCCTGGATAAGTCACTTCACCCTGTTTGCCTCAGTTTACACATCTATAAAATAAACTGGAGAAGGAAATGTTTAAATCATTCCAGTTTCTTTGCCAAGGAAACCCCAAATGGGTTCAGGAAGAGTAGGACAGGAATCAATAACAAGAAAATCCATAGCACCCAGTTGAGTATCTTTAAAGTGATGGGTGTTTAAATGTTGGTCAACTAGATGGTACAGTGGATAGAGAGCCAGGCTTTAAATAAGGAAAACTCAACTTAGTGAATTCAGATATGGCCATCAGCACTTACAAGCCATGAGACCCTAGGCCAGTCACTTAACCCTGTTTGCCTCAGTTTCATCATCTATAAAATTGAACTGGAGAAGGAAATGATAAACCACCCATTATCTTTGCTAAGAAAACAATAAATGAGGTCACAGAGTGTCAGATTTATCTGGTATATTTGTCTTTGGTGACAACACAAAAAAACAACAACAATAATGGAGGGCCCTCAGTTTTATAGCTATGATGGAATGATCCTTGCCTTCTCTCACTTCCTCAGTGTGGTAACAAAGTCAGTAATAATTCTTCCAGCAACAGAAACCCTAGAGACAAGGCAATATAGTAGACAGTGCTAAGGAGTTTGGCCCAGGCAGAAATTTTAGGAACCAAATCCCCATCTCTTTCACTTATTAGCCTTGAGTAAGTCAACTGCTTTCTTTGAGCCTCAATTTCTTCACCTATAAAATTTGGGTTAGGAGGTGAAAGGGGCGGATCAAATGAGGCGATGCCCTCTACCAATGTAGCTCAGCAAAGGGTCTGTAGCTTAGAATATGTGTATTGTCTGGAGAACTGAGAGAAGTTAAGTGACTTGTACCCAGGGTCACAGCAGTGGAATCGGTTGCAGGTAGCATTTAACGCCTGGTCAAGCTGTCTCCAAAACTGGCTCACTATCCATACAGGATAGTATATCATTGTTTGTCAGAGATCTCAAAAGGGAATGGATATGAAGCACATGGCAAATGTAACCTAAATTAATCTAAGGCAATAAACCCTAACTAACTGCCTGAGATTCTGTTATCAAATGGTTTACCACAAAAGCAGCGTGAAAAAAAATGAGAATAAGAAAACCAAAAGCAGAGTTTGGGACCTGGGCTTTCTAGGAATGTCAAGTGAGGTACAGATGCCCTGGAGTCTCTGGATAATTCAAGTATGCCATCACAACACAGAGACTGAACATCTTCAGGGAAATGCTTACACAGAAAGGTCACCAAGGTAAAATCTAGGCATCTAACAAAATGTTACTGAAAGCTTACTACAAGTGAAGCAGAGAGCTTGGGGCTGGTCCTAGCAGCCTTAATTAATTCCAGGCCTTTAATCATCCATCATAAGCCCCATAATTGAGGACAGGAAGAAGAGGGAGTGGAATGGGATGAACATATTCATTAGACGTGGGTTCATCTTGTGGAGACACTTCAAAAAAAAAAAATCTGAACAATTTTCCATCTGTTGGAAACTAGAGTTGCTGAAATTAGGGAAATTACTTAACTGTAGGGGGAAATCGCATTTAACTAAAAAACTTTAGAAGATCTGGTTTCTAGTGATAGGATCTCAAAGGTTGGAAGGCCATCCACTCCACCCCAAAAGTGCCTGGCACATATTAGGCCTTTAATAAATTATTATAAGTGATAAATCTCCTTTAAACATCCCTTAAGATAGGGTTATCCAGCCTCCATCTGAAGGCTGCTTTGGAGAAGAACCTACTATTCCTTCTAAAGCCATGTATTTTGCTTTTTGAAAGTTATTATAAAATGCTTTATTGAAATCCAGAAATTTAGTGCTACAAGGGACCTTAACGATGAAGGGAACTCTTAAAACGTAACTTGCCCTAATGATTTTCTCCTTTTTTTTCTTCAACACTATTCCTCTTCTTAAGAGATTCTGACTAGAAGGATGATAGTATCATTGACAGTAATAGGGAAAGTCAGAAGAAGCATAGGTTTTGGAAGAAGGAGAGTAAGTCCTGATTGGACTTGTTGAGCTTTGGATCTCAAAAGAACATCCAAGTAACAAATACCCAAAAAGCAACCATGGTGTGAGACTGACACTTCTGAGAGAAATTTGGGCTAGATATGTAAATATTGGAGTCATCTTCGGAGAGAAAATTGACTCTATGGGACCTGATGAAATCTTAAAATGAGAGAATATGAAGGAAAAAAGTAGACCCAGGACAGAGCCCGGGGGAACACCCACACAGTTAATGAACATGACATGGATGATAAACTAAAAAAAAAAGATTACAAAAAATAAACAAGCAAACAAAAAACAAACAAACCAAAAAAAAAACAAGGTCACAAAAAGTCAGAAAATATAGTATTCAAGAGAAAAAAAATGCTACAGAGAGGTGAAGAAGGATTAAAATTGGGAGTTTTACAATTATAAGAACTTTGGAAAGGACGGATTATATGATGAGGTCAGAAGCCAGATTTGCAGAGTTTAGAGGAGAAGGGTGAAGAAAAATGGAGTTTTTTCAAGGAGTTTAGTTAAGAAAGGAAGAAGAAAAACAGAATAATAGATATTGGGAGAATTTGCTAGGAAGGCAGAGCAGCAGAGAAGGAATGATAAAAATAGGTAGAGATTATAAGTAGCAAGGTGGCATAGTGGATAGAGTGCCCAGTTTGGGGTCAGAAAGACTTCTAATTTTTAATTCAAATCTGGCTTCAGACACTTATTAGTTGTGTGACCCTGGGCAAAGATCATTCTATTGTGTCTGTCTCCATTTTCCATCTGTAAAATTATCTGGAGAAGGAAACAGCCAGCTGCTCCATTATCTTTACCAAGAAAATCCCAAATGGGGTCACAAAGAGTTGGATACCCCTGAAAATGACAGAAAGACAACAAAAAGATTATATTTGTAGAGTGAAGATTACATATTACCAATATAATAAAAAATATGAGAGAGAGAGGGGAGAGGGGGGAGGAGGAGGATGGTTAGGACAAGTTTCTAAAAGTCAAAGATCTCATGATTCTAAGATTCTGTTCCCTTTAGTTCAACAATTCTAAACCTGAATTCATTAACACTTTCATTGTGTCCTCAATTATTTCAAGAAATGTCCAAAAACTCCCTGCTTCCCCCACCCAACCAAAATCTAAATTTCACACATCTGTGTTTTTAAAATAAATCTATTTCAATACTTTTTTCTGGAGGAGGTCAGGGTAAGAGTGAAGTATCATACAATTAAACAAAAGGTGAGGTATAATAATAATTCACACTGATATAATGTCTTACTATTTATAATGCCTCTCCTCACAAATAGCATGTGAGGTAATGTCAGTATTAGTATCTCCACTTTAAAGATGATGAAACTCCTGCTGAGACAAGTAAAGTGACTTGTTCACAGTCACCAAACCAAAAAGACACAGTCCAGTTTCAGATGTGTGCTGAATTCCAATTTGAGGGCTCCTTCCCTTATATGATGCCGATTCCTCCAAATTTCTGAGTCTAGAAATCCCTATTCTAGTTTCACAGAGCACAATGTAAGCATTTAATCAGAGAAATAGCCACTTCAGACCCCTACCCTTATCCCAGGGTGGCTGTACCAAACATAAAGGAATAATTTCCATCTCTAATACTAGCTCCACCTTGTTGAAGTCACCTGGTGCCTTTGTCCCTACAAGACAGAAAACTTTGCCTGTTTTGTACCAGAGAATATATTTCATAAGTGTTGTCAAGGTGATAATTAAACTCTTAGTTCAACAAAGGAGGCTGTGGCATTCCTGGCCCCAAAGATCTTTACAAATAGAACTGAGAGTTGTCCTTATCAGTGGTTAATCATTTTGTTTGATCTGGAGCTGGGAAACTAGAATGGATAACGTCACAAGTTGTCTTCTATCTGGAGGTATTCAAGGATGACATGGGCCTGGTCTAAGACAAGAGAAGAAAAGGGATGCTATGGGACTGTTTAGCACAGTGCCTGACACTATTGTTCATGCCCATCCATTTTATTCATGTCCAACTCTTTGTGACCCCACTTGGGGTCTCCTTGGCAAAGATACCAGAGGGGTTTGTCATTTCCTTTGCCAAGTCATTTTGCAGATGAGAAAACTGAGGTAGAGTTAAGTGGCTTGTCCAGGGTCACACAGCTACTACCTGTCTGATTCAGATTTGAACTCATAAAAATGGGTCTTCCAGATTCCAAGCCCATGGCTCTATTTTATTGTGCCATCTGGCTGCCCATCCCCACCTACAAAATGGGGCTAATGCTATTTGTACAAGTTTTACCTCACAAGATATCAAATAGTATCATTTAGTATCAAATGAAATCATGGATCTAAAGTACTTTGTAACTATAAAATGCTATTTAAAGTCAATCACCTGCCTCTGTCTCTCTCCTCTTATGAATTATTGAGATTGCAGTACTCTCATCTCAAATGAGTTCTGTGTGCATGTGAGTGTCTGTCTGTCTGTCTTTCTTTCTATCCATCCATCCATCCATCCATCCATCCATCCATCCATCCATCCCTCCTTAGAAACTGCCAGTGTATTGAAGAAGGTGCTAGGCTTGGAGTCAGTAAGTCGTGGATGCCAATCCCACCTCTGCCTCCCACTATGTGGTCAAGAGTAAGTCATTGAACCTTTCTGAGACTCAGTCCTCCCTAAAATGGTAATGATAATACCCATCACACTCTCTCCCAAAGCTGTTGTGAGAAGAGAGGTCTTACAACACACTCTGCAAATTGAGAAGGGCTGGATAAAGGTGAGCAGTCATTAATGTTATACATTTCCATTAATAAGGGAGTCACATTCTTGTGATTTAATTTCTTCATCTGTATAATGGGGACAATAACATCTGGCTTCCTTCCTTATTCAGATGCTGAGAGAATGAGATCAGATCTAAAAGTAGTCTTTTAAATCATACAGGAAGGGCAGCTAAGCAACACAGTAGAGAGAGAGCCAGGTCTCTGCAAAAGCCAAAAGGGCAAAGAAAATCCAGACGGGAAACACTAGATTCAAATTTGGCCTCAGCTCTTAGTTGGTGACCCTGGGAAAGTCACTTAATCTGAACTGCCTGGCCTTTGCTGTTCTTCTTGTCTTAGAAATATTAACAACACAGAAGGTAAAGATTTAAAAACAAAACAAAAAAAATGTGATAGATGCCAACCCTGGGAATGGTTCATGACCTTGCTCATCTCTGCACGTTAAAAAGCAGAAGTAAAAATGAAATGACATTAGGAAGAAGAGGGAGGTCACAGAGGAAAAAAAGGAAAGTGTCAGTCCCTGAAAAAGAAAGAGTCACTCAGTGAGACTGTCACTCAAAAGACACACTGGATAAACAAAACACTGCACACCTCCCTTGCCTGAACCCCACACACTGCGACCCAGAGCTCCAAACATAGCATGCCTCTCTACCTGGAGCCAGCTCCTTGCCCGGATGTAGCGGCTTGTTACCTAGAAAGGGACAGAGTATGGTCACACACTGGGAAGAGATCTTAAATCACCAAGTCATGTAATTTCATGAATAGTACTTATAGAGACAGGCTTGGAGTTGGGAGCAGCTGGATTCAAATCTAGCCTCAGATACTTCCTAGTGTGACCTTGAACAAGTGACTTAACCCCAATTGCCTAGCCTTTGTGACTCTTTTATCTTAGAATTAAACTAAGACAGAAGGTAAAGGTTTTTTAAAAATGTACTTACAGAAGTTAACTCCTTTTTTAAAAAATTAGCAAAAGTCTATTAGCTTTCTTAGAATCCCTTGGAGTCCAATCTCTGATTTTCATGGCCAAAAAAAAAAAAACAAAAACAAAAAACCCTCTTGATACCTAATCTTTGGTAAGACTAAAATAATGCCAGGAAAATGGCAAATACAAAAGACTTGTTTCCCTACCACCACTATCCAACATACACAATTACACTTCCACTACAAAAAGCTGTTCGGGGTAGAGAGAAAATAGGGAAAAGGAGAGAGAACAGAACAAGACAGAAAAGAGGTCTAAGAATAGATACTTGGGAAATCACCCACATTAAACGGTGAGGATGATGATCAGTGAAGGAGACAGAGAATTAGACAGAGAAAGAACCAAGAGCATGTGAGGTTTTTGAAGCCAAAACAGAAAAGACTACTCAGCCAGAAGAGCCAATCAATCAGTGAACTGGCATTTATTAAGGACCTTCTATGGAACCATAGGCCCTGTTATTGGTTGAATTACAGGAAAAAAAAAGTCAGTCCCTGCCCTTTAGGAGTTTATACCTACTCAGGAGACATTTGTACAAGTAAAAGTGTGTACAAAATAAGATAGAAGGTAATTTTGCGGAGAGGGGACTGGAAATGGAAGAAGACCAGCAAGACATGATCTTAAAGGAAGCATTTAAGTTGAGTCTTGCAGGTAATTCGAGATTCTAAGTTCACTACCTCCAGGTAGAGAGGAACGTTGTATTTTAGAGCTCTGGGTTTCAGTGCCTGGGGTTCAGGAGAAGGTGTACAGTATTTTGTTTATCCAGTGTATCTTCTAAGGGACAGTCTCACTGAGTGACTCTTTCTTTTTCAGACTGACAATTTCCTTTTTTCCAATGTGACAAGTCACTCCCTTCCTCTTCTTAACATCTTTCCCTTTTTTTGGTTCTGTTTTTAAACATGCAGAGGTAAACAAGGTCATGGATAATTCCCAGGATTTGCATTTATTGCTTTGCTTTTATTTAAAACCCATATCTTCTGTCTTAAGACAGGTGAAGACAGAGTACATTTCAGGCTCAGATTTTACTCAACACAGGCCAGACACTGACAGATTATATGCTGTTTTCTAGGGCATGTAGTTGGGATATGATGAGAGCCTTCCAAGACTTGTCAAGCAATAAGTATTACAAATCCATTTTACAGAAGGAAATGAGGCTCAAGGGGACTAACCAAAGTGCTACAGGCAGGCTTCCAATTCATATCTCTGTACCTGACTACAAGCCTCCACATAGGTTCCCAAGGCCTGAAATTCTACATTGGAAGTCAGGGCCATAAAAATCATAAATCTAGACCTAGAAGGCCCTTCAAAGGCCATTTTGTTCAAATCCCTTATTTTGTAATTAATTGAAGAAACTGGTTCAACTTGCCTAAAATGGAAACTGAAAGAGATGGGATTTGACACTAGTTCTGACTCCAGAACTAATGTTCTATCCTTTGTACCAGAAAGGTAGTAAGGCTCTCAGTACTAAAAATCTGAAGATGTAACCAGAAATAATTATCATCCAATGAAACCTGAGTGGCCATCTTAGCTTTCTTTGTCTTTCCCCCCAACATAGTTTATACAGACCTCTTTTTGTTGTCCCTAGCCTGTATAGTTTATCTTCCTCAATGGAATTGTTTCTGTTTACATCATCAGAATTTCATTTATGATAGCTTTCTTTGAGGAATTAAAAAAAAAAATCAAAGGAGTGAAGCTATCTAAAGAGAACATTCAGATAACAAAGGGTGAGTACAAAAGGATGTCAGATTCAAGTACAAACAGTATCAGGAGTGCTAAAAGTTTGGAGAGCACTAAAGGCTGGCTAGCTACACAGCCTAAGGATGGCAAACAGGGGTTCGTTTATTCATATTGGGGGGCAAGAAGATATGGTTAAGATGACCACTCAGGTTTTATGGGTGTATACTGTATATTATACTGTATAAATGGGTGATAGACATACAAATGGAGAGACAGAGAGACAGATATTTTAAATTAATTGAAATAATTAATGAATGATATATAATTAATTAAAATATTAAAAATTGCTAAGTAAAAGTCTGTGTGCTAAGACTAGGGGGATCTCATCTGAAATTAAAATATATAAACATTGGAAGATAAGACAGACAACTACATTTTACTTCTGTTTTCTCTGCCAAGGAGAGTGATGGTTCTGCTAGGAGGACAAAACAAAAATGGTTAAGGAGAAGTTGAATGCAAGATAACTGAAGAGGGTATCTATAAGAGTAGCTACTTGCCCTCAACAAATAAGCCTCATGGAGGCAGCTAATTGGCTCAGAGGATAGAGAGCCACACCTAGAGATAGAAGGTCTTGGGTTCAAATCTGACTTCAGACACTTCTTATTTTTTTTTTAAACCCTTACCTTTCATTTTGGAGTCAATACCATGTATTGGCTCCAAGGCAGAAGAGTGGTAAGGGCTAGGCAATGGGGGTTAAGTGACTTGCCCAAGGTCACACAGCTGGGAAATGTCTGAGGCCAGATTTGAACCTAGGACCTCCCATCTCTAGGCCTGGCTCTCAATCCACTGAGCTACCCAGCTGTCCCCCAGACACTTCTTCTTAGCTATATAACCCTGGTCAAATCACTTAATCCAAAAGTGTCTAGCCCCTGCAATTTTTCCTGCCTTGAAACCAATACTTAGTATCAATGGATACCATCAAGATGGAAAGTATGAGTTAAAAAAAATGAATGAATGAATATTAAGCACCAATACATGCACACTATTATGCTAAGTTCTGAGGCTATAAAGAAAACAGTACCTGTTCTCAAGGAGCTCACATTCTCAGTAAGGGGAGATATTACATATAGGAAACTTCAACACAGATTAAATGGAAAACCCAGTAGTCCTTACATTGGAGGGACAAGACAGAAACATTTCATCCTTACTGTTGCTTCTAATAATAAAATCACATCAGTTTTTGATGTTGTAGCATTTAAGAAGGAAATGATTACTTTCATCCTAGTCTAAAATATTCATCTCAAGGGTAGATATAAGCAGAGATGATTATTAAATAATTATTAACACCACCTCTTAGATAGAGATGCAGATGAGATCCCCGTAGACTGATCATATAGACTTCTGCTTAGCAATTTTTAGGTCATGATTATGAATTTTTAAATATTTCCATTAATTAGAATTTGACCAACCTTTGATTCTGGTAGCTGCCTTTTGAGAAATAACCCAATGGGATGCAATCTTCCTAATCTAGATATCCTAGGAATAAAATTTTCAAAAGAACCATTCATTGCCAAATATTCTTCAGGTTGTTAAGGGGAATCAGGACTCTTTTAATTTGAAGTCAATATGCTGCAGTGGAAACAGCATTTGTTATGGAGTCTAGAGGGTGTGGATACAAATCTCACCTCTTACACTTAATTCCTGTGTGATTTTGGTTAGAAAAGTCACTTGACTTCCATGGATCTCAGTGTCCTTGTAAAAAAATGAGGGTTAACAAGATAGCCTTCAAATTTCCTTCCAACTCTATTTATATGGAGGAACCTGTGCAAACTTTTAAAACATTATATAAGGGGCAGTCAGGTGGCTCAGTGGATAGAGCCAGGCCTGCAGATGAGAAGTCCTGAGTTTAAATTTGATCTAAGACACTTCCTACCTCTGTGACCCTGGACAAGTCACTTAATCCCAATTGCCTAATCCTTTTCTAATTTAGATCATGAAGTTTTCATAGATTTCAATTTTTGGTTATTGTCTAGTAGGAACCAAATGGCCCTAGATTTAAGAAAACAATTTTCTGCACTATCAGTAATATCCATTTGACAGTGACCTCTTTGAGGGCAGAGACAATGGTTGGTTGGTTTTTTTATACTTTTTTGTATGCCCAAGACTTGGCACAGTGCCTATGGGATTGGTGTTCCCAGGGAAGTGGGGGAAGCGTGGGCATCTATGTTATTTCATGCCTAGGACTGTATCTTCACTTTGTTGTCTTTTTAACTTCAGAGACTAGCACTAGGTCCTGAATATACATTCAGAAAAGTTAATTTAGTAAAGGTGATTGCACTGACTTCCTTTAAGAGCCATGATTTGTATTAGACATGAAGCTATCAACTTTCTTTAAAGGGTTATCTTTACATCAATAGCACCAAAATTCTGGCTAAGATGGCTAGTTTGCCAACGTTGAGGCAGGCAGCCCAAATCTCACAAATCTATTCCAGTAAAAAAACTAAAAATAGCAACAGAATTAATAATAATCAAGAAATCCAATGAGAAACTACAGTGACTTCATCTGTCTCAGAACCGCACAAAAATCTAGCATGATATCCATGAGGAATAGAGAATATTGCTCATTAGAAAAGCCAGAACCACCAGACATGCAAGAGGGAATCCTGACAGCATGACCAGAGATTTCCAGAGATGAACCAAAGGTATCTGTAGTCTGCAAGGTTCTCAACTCAGAGGTAGCAGAAGTGGAAGATTCCCATTAGAGAGCTCTACAGTAATGAGGAATTCATAAAATGGATCTTAGAAACTAACAAAAGCAACAATAAGTCAGTCTAGGAATAACAGCCCTCAAACATGGTTTAAAGACCAGCAAAAGAAGGCAGGTGACCTGGCTTGAGATCAAGCATTTCCAAGTCTCCAATTTGGAACTAAGGCTGATGAATAAAAAGATGATTCTTACCACTATAAAAAGGGCAGTTAGCTGCCAAAGAGAATAGAGCACCAGTACTAGAGTCTAAAAGACCTGAGTTCAAATCCAACCTCAGACTTTGATAGCTGTATGACACTGGGCAAGTCACTGAACCTTGTTCGCCTCAGTTTTCTCATCTGTAAAAAGAGCAGGAAAAGAAAATGGCAAGCCAATCTAGTATCTTTGCCAAGAAAATCCAAAATGGGTTCCAAGTCAGATACAATTTATCGACCAAAAACAAAACACTTAATAAAAGTAAAATGATATATTTACCCAGAGTCTTGATTATATCTGGGTGAAAATGGAAAAAAAAGGATGATGAAGAACATTGTCCACATAGATAGGACAAACCTGGAATGATAAACTAGAAAAGTTTAGATATCTAGTTAAAATAGCAATATGAAAAATCACAGAGGAATCTAATGCTCCCATTCCAACAAAGACCAAAAAGCCATCAGTTCAAATAGTGACCAAGAAATAAAAAAGAAATAACAATGATCTACTTCATCTAGCCCAAGACTACACAAAGACAGCCTGAACTTCCCGGTTCTAAAAGTCAGGTCCTGCCTAGGAGGACAATACTAGCTGAATAGGCCTGAAATTTGAAGCAGGGTTCTGACCCTGTGGGAGCCTGTATGTAACCACCTAGAATCCTGGAGAGACTATCTGCCAAGATAAACACAGGAATTACTACAAAGAATTCTTTACAAAGATAAAGGCACACTTAGATAATCAAAGAGACATTAATTGCTCAGAGTATGGTCATGTCAATTTACAGATTCAGTACCATTCCAATCAAACTATTAAAGGGTTATTTCCTAAGCCTGCAAAAATAATGATGAAGCTCATAAGGAAGAACAAAAGTTGAGAATCTAAAGGGAGTAGGGGAGAAAAATGGAAAGGAAGGTAGCCTAGCAGTATCAGATGTTAAACTAAGCTACAAAACGGTGATCATCCAAACTCTTTGGTACTGATTGAAAAATAGAAAAGTTCATTGATTAAGTATACAACACCCAGAAGTAATTGAACAATAGTAGCAGAGATTCCAATTAGTTGGTTACGGTCTCACTATTCAACAGACACATGACCTAGATAAAGATCAGATAAAAATAAAAATTGAGGAGCAGAGAAGTAAATGCTATTTGCAAGTATGGATAGATGAGTTCTTAAAATGAATGACAGACAGAAAGGATCAAAGGACAAAAAATGGACAGTTTGATTACATAAAATTGAAAAAGTATTTACACATATTAAAAAACAAGTACAATGAGAAGAAACAATGAGCTGAGGAAAACCACTGAATCAAGTTTTTCTGATAAAGGACTGATATCCAAGACATATAGAGAATTGTATAAATATATAATGAGAGCCATTGGCTGAGAGATCCAGGTGGTACATGATCAAATGATATAAAGCACTTCTTAAGAGAAGAAAGGCAAGATAGGAAATACCACATGAAAAGAAAAGGTTCCAAATCACTAATAAGAGGAAAGCAACTTAAAATAACTCTGATATTATACCTCACAACCATCAAATTGGCAAAAATGAGAAAGAAAGGAAAATGGCAATTATTGGAAGGCCTTGGGGAAGACAGGAGCACTAATTCCTGTACCTAGAATTGTGAATTAGTCTAGGATCTGTGAAAAGCATTTTTTTGTTTGTTTGTTTGTTTGTTTTGTGAAAAGCATTTGTAACTATATCTAAGAACAATTAAGTCTACACTTAGAGCAATACCACTACTAGGCACACAACCCAAAGAAGGTTATTTATAACACTACTTTGGGAATGTAACAAGTAATTGAAAACTAAGTGAGTATCCATCATTTGAATAAGCATGGTATATTGATTTAATTGAAATTTAATGTGCCCTAAGTAATTATCAAAGGGACAGATGCAGGAAAACCTTGAAGGACATGTGTGAACCAAAGCATAATGAGGCAAACAGAACCAGAAGAACAATTTATATATAACAGTATAAAGGAAAACCACTGTGGTAGGCTTAATAATCATGATTAACGCAATGACAAATCATAACTCCAAAAGACAAATGATGAATCATCCTTCCCACCTCTTGGCTGCAAAATGGTAAAGAATTGGTTCAGAGTAAAAAATACATTTTTAGACACAGACAATACATGACTTTGTTTCAACTACCCTTGTTTGTTATAAGAGAGGACTTTGCTGGGGGTGGAGTTAAGAGGGAGTGAGAGAGAATAGTGTTACAAAAAAAGGGGAAGAAAAGAACTAAAAAAGCATCAATGAATCATTAAAAATACACAGAAGAGTAGAAGAAAGTTCAGAAGAGGACACACATAAACAAAGTAGCATTAGAACTAACATATTAAATTTGAAATATACTTTATATTTTTAATCCATTACCTTCTGTCTTAGAATCAATGCTTAGTATCAATTCCAAGGCAGAAGAGGGGTAATAGCAATTGGAGTTAAGTGACATTCAGAATAACATAGCTTGGAAGTATCTGAGGTCAAATTTGAACCCAGGACCTCCCATCTCTAGGCCTAGTTCTTTATCCACTGAGCCACCTCGTTGCCCTAGAAATTATTTTTTTAATTAACTATAACTAATGGAAAGTCACAATTTCACATTCAATTCTCACCTTCTGTCCTCTGTATGAGAAATGTTCATTTTTTTAAATGTCAAATTCACCATAATAAAAGGAAAATTTTTTAAATAAAACAAAAATTTATCTAATTCATGGGTCTTAAATTGGAGTGGAATTTCTCCTTGGAAAAATGCAAAGTGGTTCCTTCCAAAAGGCAGGTGTCTAAGATGTTAGGAACTAAGAAGGTAATGGGTATAGAAAATGGGATAAGGATAATTGTTGCCATACAGATTATTGTTGTCATTGTGGTATTTAGAATTGTCTAAATATTCCTGGCCCCATATGGGGTTTTCCTGGCAAATATACAAAAATAGTTTGCCATTTCCTTTTCCAAAAGACTAAGGATAACAGAGATTAAGAACCTCACCCAGTGGTCATATAGCTAGTAAATGTCTGGGACCACATTTGAACTCAGGTCTTCCTGACTCCAGGCTCCAGGTTCTATCCACTGAGCTACCTAGCTGCCTTCAGGCTGGTATAACTGTTGCCATTGAAGTATCCAGAGTGACCGGCTGGTGAATTGGTTTTCATTTATTTCTTTCTCCAAGAAAAACCCTTTTCTGATGGGCTGTTTCCCTTTTCTTCTTTTTGCCACTGGTGATTTTCTGAACTTGGGGGCTTTTTAATTTCTTAGTGTGGTATAGAGAGAGCTGCTCCTCAGAAACCTCTCAGCTCTATCATCTTCCTATGGTCCCTAAATGTTATAATTTTCTTGCTTTTGGCCCCATTAGCAAAGTACTAGAGGAAAGGAGAATGAACACATGTGACCTTGGCCAAATCAGTTAACCTGTAGTAAAAAAAGGAGGTAGAACAAGAAGGCCTCTCTAAGAGGTCTTGGAGCTCCAGTTTTACTGCTAAGAGACAAATAATGGGTATCTACTAGAGTGCTAGAAATTAGAGTTCTTGACCCACAGTGCAGCCCATCATTTTAAAAAAGGTGAGTGACTGACAAGACACTGTTAAGGTTTTTAGAAGAGGTAGAAAATTACGTTTGTGAAAATATTCAATTGTCAGAATCCTTATTCAATATGAGAAATGAATTAAGATATTGTAATCTTCTCAGAAATACAAACAGAGCAATTTAGGTAATAATCCAAGTGTCCCTCCACTAAAGAGGGACTAAAGCTCATTAGGAAATAAAAGAGATGATGGGCTCACAAATGCTAGTGCCAGGGGAACATGAGCTCTGGAATGACCAGCAAAGCTGAAATGGTTTTGAGCATAATCTCAGCCCAACAACATCTCCTATGCCCTAAGTTCTTTTTTAAAAACACATTATTAGAAATCTTTTTTTTTTTTAAATCCTTACTTTCAATCTAAGAATCAATACTGGATGTTGGTTCCAAGGCAGAAGAACAGTAAAGGCTAAGTAATGCTGTTTAAGTGTCTTGCACAGAGTCACACAGTTAGAAAATGTCTGCATCCAAATTTGAACCCAGGACCTTCTGTCTCTAGGCCTGGCTCTTAATCCACTAAGCCGCCTACCTGCCTCCTTTTATAAATCTTTATTGATTTACCAGTATACCTCCTGTGGGAAATAGAAGAAAATGGCAAACTATTCCAGTATCCTTGCAAGAAAAATCTCATGAATAGCTTTGGTCATGAAAGGTAGACATGACTGAACAACAAACAAGAGCAAAAGGATCCTTGTATTTTGTAATACATTTAAAAATCAAGTTTATATATAGATAAGAGCCTTGCAAAAAAAAAAAATTGCCTGCTCTTCCCTACCTACCTCCCCCACAGCCTAGAAAGATGGATTAGGCAAAATGCATATCGAATGGCACAAAATTAAATTAATTAATGTGAAGATATATATTGAAGGATCACTTGGTCAGGAATCATCTCTTCCTTCAGATAAACAAAGGGGTGGTGGGGAAAATGGGGTTTTATTAATTTCACCAAAAAGAAACCAAGAGAACATTAATGATTTCCAATTTATGAAATGGCATTTAATAGGAATTATGTAAAAGCCCTTACAAAGGAACTGTTATAGCTAGCCAACATTTCAATTGAATATGAGTGACAGATTTGGGTTGTAAGTTCACTGGAGTAAAAAGTATAATGTGGCAGTCAAAGAAAGCTAATTAAGACCATAGTTTATAGTAATATAAGCATTATTCAGAGCATGGAAATAATAGTCCCACTGAACTTTGCTCATGTCAGGCCCTTATCTAAATGATTGCATCCAGTTCTGAGTGTCACATTGGAAGAACAAGACGACCAGGAAGGAGGGAAGCCAGAGGAATTGGAAATCTGGCTGTTTAAGAATTAGTTGAAAGAAATAGAAATGTTTAGCCTCTGGGGAGACTGTATTTAGAAGGGCACATGATCTCCATCATCAAGTATCTGAAGGACTGTCTTTGTTGTTCAGTCATTTTCAGTCAAGTCCAACTCTTTGAGACCCCATATGGGTTTTCTTGGCAAAGATAATAGAGTGGTTTGCCATTTCTTTCTCCAGTTCTCAAGGGTTAAATGACTTTCTTAGGGTCTCATGGCTAGTAAGTGCCTGTGGCCAGATTTGCCTCAGTTTCCTCATCTGTAAAATGAGCTAGAAAAGGAAATGGCAAACCACAGTATTTTTGCCAAGAAAACCCCAAATTGGGGTCATGAAGAATTGGGCACAACTGAAAAAACCCTAACCCTATCCTACAACAACAGTCATGACAAGAAGAAACTATATGACCACTTGTGAGGAATCCTGCAGAAGGGATTCTAACTCTGAGGTCTTATGATCCTAGGTAAATAAAAATAAGTGGGTGACATTCAAGATGGAAAGATTGTGACCAAGTGGAGGGCTTGGGGAATGCTTTTTCTAGAGGAGGCGATAATGAGCAGAACTTTTAAGAATGGCTAAGTTTTCGACAGGCAAAGGATATGTAGGCAAAGGAGATGTAGGATATTTGAAACACAGAGAACAACATGAGCAAAGTGTCACATATGTACAGAGAATGACAAGTATGGGAATAACAGAGACTTTTTGAAGGAGATTAGTACAAACCTAGAAATGTAAGCCAATGCCACTTTATGAAGGGCAATCAATGAATGCCGATCCCCTCCCCCCCCACCCAAAAAAGGTTGCATTATATAGGCAATAAAGGACATTGGCCATTAGGTCATAAAACAGATGATGTTAGAAATGAACACCATCTTATAATTGCAGATTATAACAGTTCAAGGCTAGAAAGTTTGGAATTAGAGAAGGGTTTACCCACATTAGATATTGGTCAAAAACTACAGGTTCCTAGATTTAGAACTCGAAGGATCTTTAGAAGTCTTTTGGTCCAAAGCCTTCATTTTACATATGAGGAAACTGAGTCCTAAAGAGGGTTAGTGACTTGCCTACAGTTACACAAATGATGATATTTACCAGAAACTGGCTTCTATAACAAAGTACTAATCAAGTCATTCAAATGTTGGCCAATTTGAAACTCTACTTGGTCATAATCTTCTAGGCCAATTAGTCCTATTCTGCCATTTTAAAGCAGAAGAGGCAAACTAGGGCAATTGTAGTGACTTCTTCAGCTAAGGTCAGATAGCAAAGAGTGTCAAATCCAGGAATGAACCCAGATTCCCTGACTCCTAGGCCAGTGAACTTTCTTATTTAACCTGTCCCTTAACAGTCTCCCCTCCATCCCTGCCCCATTCCATCACATAAACTAAAAGGAAAGTGAAAGAAAATAAGAAAAATTATTTTCTGAAATACCTTACGGGTAGATGGGATTTGGGATTTTTGGTAAGGAAATAGAAAGCAACTCCTCCATGAGGGCTTTTTTTCTCAGTGTGGCCTCTATTTAACACCAAAATAGTTTTAATTAAAAATACACTGGGGTGTTCACAGCCTAAATTACTGTATTGCCTTTTGTATTGTCTCTCTCATCTCTGCCTAAAAATTTCAACAACACAGCTGCTTCCTCCAAGTGATTCATCCTGAGGCCCTATACATGTTATTTTTCCGTCGAATTTTCTATGCCGGCCCCCGGGAGAGACTGTAATTGATATTGGAGTCCACATTGCAGTTATTCACTCCAGCTGACTCCCCTGCTGGGCTAATAAATGAAACAGCTATTGTACCCCCAAAAGCAAAGCTTACAAAAGAGCAAGAGTCGCTTGTAATTTTCTCTCAAAATAAGAAAGAGGGCACGCGGCCTGGCTCAGGGAATGGATGCAGTACTGAAGACCAAGTGATGGGGAGGAGAGGCAAGAACCTCTGCCCAGGGGCGCCCATTTCTGGCTCCATTCACTTAGTTTGGAACAGGAGAATATAGAATGTAAGAGGTGGCAAGGCTCCTGGGAATCATGGAACACAGACTAGGAGAACTGGGCTTGGAATCTCCAAGCAGGGAATGTTAAAGAGAGAAGAGATCTTAAAAAGAATGACTCATTCATTCATCCAATGAATATTTATTAAGCACCAACTGGGTACAGATAGTCTGGGGCTAGAGAAGATACAAAGTCTGGTAGAGATCTAGTCCCTGTCCTCATAGAGTTTAAAACTTTGTAGCTTTTTATAGTCTCTAGACTATGGAATGACAAGAACTAAAAGGAACCTTAGAATCATAGAACTAAAGAGTAAGAGACCTAGGAAAGGGTCTTGAGGCTGTCATTTTACAATTAATCCATTAACAAATAGAATACATTAAGCACTTAATCTGTTTCAGGAACTAAGATAAGACCTGGAGATTTCAAGGGGGAAAAAAGGCAAAAACAATAGTAGAATAGTAGAAATAAGATTAAGTAAAGGGGAGTATACAAGAAATTCACTAATACAACCAACATTTATTAAGCACTCATTATGCTTCCTCCTGCCCTGAAAAAGCTTTCAGTCTACTAAGGGATGTGGCATGTCCATAAATAATAAAGGGTTGGACTCAAAGGAAGTAAAGGAAAGATTCAAAAAGGTTGCTCTATGAAAATCCCAATAGGAAGAGATTATTTGGGGCCAGGAAGAATATTGGAGAGCATCATGAAAGGCAGCACCTGGATCTCTGAAGTAAAAGGATTTCAACAAGGCAGAGAAAAAGAGAATACTGGTACCCAATGTACAAATGGTGACAGATACCATATACATATATAGAAATAGAGGAAGGGCAGTAATCACTTTTTTAGCCTTAAAAGTTTTGAAATGTTATTCAGGTCATTATAGTACCTCCACCTAAGTTGCACTATTAAGCTCTCTCCTTGACTTTATTCTCTGTTCAAGTTCCATAGACATTTTAGCATATCCAACAAGATGTTCCATCTTTTGCCTCTGGACATTCCCTCTGGCTGTACCCCATTCCTAGATTCCCACCTCCTTCACACTGATGACTACTAGTCTCTGGTTTCCTTTAAATCCTAAATAAAATTCTACCTTCTATTGGAAGCCTTCCCCCAGATGCTTTTTAGTTTCTGTGCCTTCTTTCCATTAATTATTTCCCACTTATCCTATATTTAGCTTGCTTTGTATTTATTTTCATGTTTATTTGCATTTTATTTATGCATTTTTTTTTAAAACCCTTACCTTCCATCTTGGAGTCAATACTGTGTATTGGCTCCAAGGCAGAAGAGTGGTAAGCGCTAGGCAATGGGGGTCAAGTGACTTACCCAGGGTCACACAGCTGGGAAGTATCTGAGGCCAGATTTATTTATGCATTTTTGTATGTTCTTTAATGCATTATTTGCATGTTCTTTTCCCAATAAGAATGTAAGCTTCATGAGGGCAGGGATTGTCATTGGCCTCTTCTGTATCTCCCAGCACTTATTACAGTATCTGTAGGCATGTAGGCACTTAATAAATGCTTATTGATTAACAACACATATTTAAAAAGCACTTTAAAATTTTAAAAACATTTCCCTGAACTTATATGAACTGATGCAAAGTGAAATGAACAGAGCCAGGAAATCACTGTACCCAATAAATTTTACTGTACAATGATCAACTGTGAATGAGTTAATTGTTCTCAGGAATACAATGATCCAAGATAATTTCTAAGGGCTTATGATTTTTTTTAAAAGTCCAAATGCAGATCAAAGCATTTATTTTACATTACTTTTGTTCAGTTTTATTTTCTTTTTTGGAGTCTGTGGTCTCTTCTGTAACATGATTAATATGGAAATACATTTTGCCTTCTCATGGAGGCAAGGGGGGAAGAATTGGGAAGAAGAGAATTTGGAACTGAAAAATTATTTTAACAAGTATTTTTAACATGTAATTGAGAAAAAATAAAATTAAAATATTCTTTAAAAAACTCACTTAGGTTTTGGTTTTATATGAGTATTCTCTCACAACAATGACCATTATGGAATTAGGATCTTATAATTTCAGAAAACAAATGTTGAAAATTATTATTACATGTAATTGGGAAAATAAAGTATCTCTGAATTAAAAAAAAATTCCCTCAGAACTCTTGAGAGGCAGGTAGTAGAAAGTTCTTGAGCTAACATCCCAGGAACCTGGGTTCATAGGATCATAGTTCTAGAGCTGAAAGGAACCTCATAGTCATTTAATCCAATCTCCTTATTTAAAGTCTTAACAGACTTGTCCAAGGTCACATAGTGATGAAGGAGGGATTTGAACCCAGATTCTCTAAATCTAGAGCCAGGGCTTTATTCACTGTATCACATTGGCTCTACCCATTATAAGTTCATGAATATGGGAAAACTACTTACCCTGTATGGACAGCAAATGCCTCACTTGTACCTTTATATTACTTTAGGCAATATAAGTATGTAATAGTTATATAGTTATATGCATAATGTATATAATATATATGTATATGTGATCCTATACAATATATTATATATTATATATACATATAGTATAATATACTTATATGCATATATAATCTATATTCTATATAGACACATATATAAGTATCATATACTAACATTACCTACATTTTGCATGTATATTTATATACAATTTATATAAAATATACTTGTTAAATATATGCATTATCTACATCACAAAATTGTTAGGAGAACAGTGCTTTGTAAATGTTAAGTCACTGAAGAAATGGAAAGGAGTATTATTTTCAAGAGGAAAAGAGGATTAAATGAGATCATGGAATTAAAGCATTTTGTTACTGTCAGTTATTGACTAAGGGTGTTATTACCTGCCATCTAAACCCTGCCTCATAACAAGTCCAGTTGCTAAAGAGATGAAATAGGACATCCTTACTCAAAAATGATCCCAGCCTATGGGAGACCAGAGGATCAAGTCTGAGTTACAGAGTGTCACTCCTCTTGGTTACTTTCCTGCTCCAAAATCTGCTTTCCAAAATTTCTGGGGAAGAATGGTGATGTCAGAGGAGATGATCAGTGAACTTAAGAACAGAAAGGAAGATGCACCCAGAGGTTCTGATTGTTCTTCAGTCTATTACAAGAATGAGCCCCTGTCTCTGCTGGAATCAGCATTCATCCATCTCCCATTTCAAGAACATTAAGTCAAAATAACCCTGAAAGACAGGTAATTCATATTATTCCCATTTTACAAATAAGTAAACTGAGGTCCAAAGAAGTAAGGCACCACTGGACAGTCATTTTTAGTTGACTCATAAGACTTGGAGAGAGAGAGAGTATCTTATATGTCATACAGTCCCCTCATTTTACACATGAGAAAATGGAGAACCAAGAGAGGTTAATCAGCTTGCCCCAGGGTCACACAGGCAGAACATGGCAGAGTTAGGATTCAAACCCAGGTTGCAAGCAATATGCTATGTTGAAACAGACATACATACCCAAGGTCATGGCTCTGCCACACTTGCTTTTTCTCTTCCTTCTTCCCCTCAAATTCTTTCTTGTTGTCCTTTCTTCTGGCTTTTGCCATTCCCTTCATTTTACTCTTTTTTTTTCCTTCTCAGTTTATCTGAGTCTTAAGGATAGTTTGGATACTACTTTAGATCCCACTTTCTTCAGAAAAAGTTCTTATGACCATCCCAGTCTAAAGTAATCTCCTTTCCAGAGCTCTCAGATAGCTGATGGTTCCTAGGTTTAACCCAAGCCTGGAAAGGAATTTATTATGCAATATTCTCAACAAAATATCTACTGTCCCCCTGAAAAATTAAAATAACAGGGCACTCTCTTCTTCAAGGAGGCCATTCCATAATTGCTAGGAACTTTCCTCTTATTTGCATCTGATATCTGCCTCTTGGTGACTTCCATGAGCCAATTAATCCTTGTTCTGCCTTTCTCTGATACCCTTAATGGAAGTTATCGTCTATGTGACTAGTAATTCTAGCCTCTCTGTCTACACAGTGCCCAAAATATTTTCTTACATCCAGCAGGCCCTTAATAAATATTTGCATTCTTTTTTCCCCTCTATGTCTGGGCTCTGTCCATGTCATCCAATGCCCCTCCTCTCCACAGCCTTTGCCTATTTCTGCAACCAATACCTTGCAACACTAATCCTATATTCCAAACACACCAATTGCATCATGGTCTGTGGCTATAGCACAAGAAGATTTTTTTTCTTTGCCACTAGTCCAACTGCCTGGAACTGGAATGACCATCACACTAATTCTCAGACTTAGCTAGGCTCACTCATCCTTCAAAGATCAAGTTGCTTCTCCTCCAAAATGATTTCTCTTAATCATACAGGTGAAAATATTCTCTTCTTCCCAGTTTCTTAGATTACCTTGTCTGGATCTCTCCTTTGCCTTCATCATGTTCCATTTTGTATCACAATTGCCTGTATATAGGTCATAGTTCTCCCAACATAGAGAGATCCTTGAGGAAGCCTCTGTCATTTGTCATCTTTATGTTCTCATCATCAAGCACAACATTTTGCAAAAAGATGTTTAGTAAGCTGGCTGAATTAGATACTTCTTCCATGAAGCCTTTGCTGACTAAACAAATTCAGATCTCACTCTCTCACCCTTCTCTGCATCTCATCATCTGTGCCCCTCACTCTACCATTTTAATTACAAGCAATTTTTTTAATTGTCCTTGCCTTCAAAGAGCTTACCTCCAAAGAGCTTACCTCCTCACAAGGAAAGACAAAAATTAAAAATAAAAGGAAGTTGAAAAAGGGGACCTGAGGGACTGGGGGATAGTGGGTATGTATGGAAGTGCATAATGGAAGGGGGGAAAAGTCTATAAAATCAGAAGTGGAGACCAGAGAGGAATAAAGGAGTGAATACAGCTAGCATGGACACTTTCCATGAAATGGAGGAACTAAGCAATCAGAGAAAGAAGTCCTCGGGGTGGATTGATCTTCCAAGGTGAGGATGCTGCTGGGACATGGTGGAGAAAGAAGTCTGGAGACCAGACAGGAATGAAGAAGGGAGAATAAAAGCCTCAGAATGTCAGTTAGAAAACTGAATTTAGAGACCTCAAAAGAAAGAAAAAACAGAAAGACAGTTGCACAAAGACAGAGAGACAGAAAGGGAAAGAGAGATGGAAAGACAAGGAAAACAATCATAAAAGATGAAAATCTGGATCCCTCATCTCAACATTGGTGGAGCAGCTAATTAAAATGTTTTGATTCTAAATATGCTACTTCCTTCTCAAGATTCCTTTTCACACTTCTTGCTTCTGTATTGTGACACTAGATAGAAATTTAACTTCAGTGAATCCATGCCCTGTGTCTTAGCTCTACTTCAATTTTGATACCTAAAACCCAAGATGACTTTCCTTGTCTGCTCAGAGTAGGCATTTAACAAATGTTTATTGACTTATTGACTTATCTTAGATGGGTGGAATCACATCTCTGAGGCTTAGTTTTCTTTTCACTACAAATGCCTTTCTCTTCAAGGGATGTGATCATGGAATCATGAAGAAAAGTGATCTCTCTTCCTCTGTCTGTCTGTCTGTCTCTGTGTCTGTCTCTGTGTGTCTCTCTCTCTCTTTCTCTCTCCCTCACTCCCACACCTTTCTTCTTCCTCTCCCTCTCTCCCTCCATCCCCGTTGTCTCTCTCTGTGTGTCTTTCTGTCTCTCTTTCTCTCTCTCCTGTCTCTATCTCTCTGTCCTTTCTTCCCCCCATCCTGCTCTCTCTTGACAAGTATGAGTTGATTATGATGCAATGGTATCCAAAAAATAAAATTAAGAAATGAGAAAGAAGATACACTGAAAGAAAGGAGAAGGGGTTAAAAAAAAAGTAAAATGAAGTAAATTATCTCACATCAAAGAGGCATGAAAGAGCTTTTACAGTGGAGCCCAGAAAGGAATAAAGGAGTGAATACAGCTAGCTATCCTTTTCTATCACAGTCACATACAATAAACTTTTAGTAATTCCCAATTGATGGTCATCTCTTCAGTTTCCAATTCTTGTGCTATAATAAATACTGAGCAGGAGGACTTCAGAAAAACTTTCGAAGATTTACCATAAACTGACTCAAAGTGAAATGAGCAGAACCAAAAGAAAAACATACATAGTAACATCCATATTGTATGATAATTGACTATAAATAACTCAGTTATTCTTAACCATACAATGATCCCAGACAATTTGGAAGGACTCATGATGAAAAATGCTTTTCACCACTAGAGAAAGAACTGATAGAGTCTGAATGCAGATTAAATCACTTTTTAAAAAACTTTATTTTTTTTTTAGTTGTTTGGGGTTTATTTTGGGGGGGGGGGTTGGGGTAGTCTATGTTTTCCTTCACAATATGACTAAAATGGAAGTATGCTTTGCATGAATGAACATGTAAAACTTATATCAAATTGCTTGCCTTTTCAATAGGGGTGGGGAAGGAGAGAAAGAGGAAGAAAGAAAAAAACAGTTAAAAACTCTTTTTATATGTAATTGGAAAAAATAAAAATTTTTAAATAAAAAAAAGGTCTTTGGTTATTGAGAGACCATAGATCCAATTTATTGGTTACTGTTAGCCTAACTAACAAATTGATCATGCTTAAAAAAAAAAATAAAATGGAAAAATAAAAAAGAAACCAAAAGATCTATAGTACTCTATAAGCCTCAATTGTGGGGAAGGGAGTAAGGAAAGAGAAGGAAGAAATCATGGGGATATTATATAGTATTTCATGGAAAAACATGTATCAGCATGCAATTGCACCATAAATTGATTGACAGCTCCTGCCATACCTGAGAGAGAAGCTTGTTATCATCCTCCAGCAGTTTCACTTTCGTTTCCAACTGTCTGATGTAATTACAAGAGGAATCTTAAAAGACAAAAACAGAGAAAGGGAGATGTTAACTTTTGGTCAAATAATTTTATGCTTCTTCCACACAGAATTTTCCACAAGGTATAAGTGAGGTAAAGGTGTACAGCGCCTGTCTTGGATCTGAACAATGTTAGGTGTGTGATTGTGGCTAAATTGGTTGTTCCCTTTTCTAGGTATCTACTTCCCATTTGTTAAATGAATACCTCACAGGCATTCAAATGAAATGAAAGGCTGCTTTTTAAAGTATGTAATTTCAAGTAGAAATTAAGAGAATATTTATCTTTACTACCTAACTTCTCTATAAAGGAAACACTTACCAGGTCTGATATTCTGTGGATTAATGATTCTCCAATTTATAATCTGATAGTTAAAAGAAGAAATTTATACAAAGGGAAATTAATCATCAGACAGGCAAGAGTTTTTGGAGACTTCACAACCTTTTTTTTTTTAAACCCTACTTTCCATCTTGGAATCAATACTAAGTATTGGTTCCAAGGCAGGAGAGTAGTAAGGGCTAGACAATTAGGATCAGGTGACTTGCCTAGGCTGGGAAAGGTCTGAATTCAGATTTGAACCCAGGATTTCCTATCTCTAGGTCTTGTTTTCAATCCACTGAGCTACCAGTTTCCCCTCTTTGAGTATTTTTTGAATAGTTGACTAAATGTTCACTTCCCATGTTCCTTCCCATTGCTTCATCCATCTCCTCAATTTAGACCTCATGAATGATGTTTCAGATAAAGGTATAGGAAAAATAAATGCTATGTATCTTCAATTCTGGGAAATACCACAAGGAAAAAAGAATCTGGAGGAGAGGAGCAGAGGAGTCAGGGAACACTGCATCCTTGGGCATGCCTTACCAAGGAGACCAAGAGGAATAAGACAGGAAAACAGGGGAATGAAGAGAAAGAAAGAAGAGAGGGATAAATGAAGATAAGAAGGAAAGAGAAGGAGAAAGGGATGATTAGGATAGAAGGCAATAAAACAAGGAGACAAAGAGAAAATGTTGAAGGAAAGGAGTCATAGAATCATTATATTTAGAACTAGATAAAACCATCACAGACAAATGTAACATTAAAATTAGAAGTGGTCTTAGAGCTTATCTTATTTGACCTCTGCTCTGAGGATGAGGAGAATGAGGAGGGGGGGAAAGGAGAAGAGGAATAAAGAGGAAGAAGGAAGAATGAGTAAAAGGGAAGTCTTCCTGAAGCAAGAAAGTTTTTGATAATTAGTTTCAAACTCATATCAAATCATTCCCATTCTCTAGGGACTACAAAGAAAGACCAGATTATTAACATTTCTCTTAACTGCTTTCTCCCTTAGGAACTTGGGAAAGCTGATGCATTAAGGCTTGGCTTTTCACCATTGTTATGAAAAACTGGACAATGCCAGAAAACAAAAACAAGCAAACAAAAATGGAACCTATTTGTACAGAGCTGATAAATACCAAATACCAAGTGCTGAATAAATGAAAAACAGCCCATGTTTCTATAGTACTCACCCCTAACAGAGTAGCTATGAGGCATAAAGAGAAAAAAAAATATCACTTCTTACTTTGTTTCATGAGTTTTTTTTTCCCCTCGTATGAGCAAAATGTGTTTTCTTTCAATAGAAAGAATGTGGAAATATGTATAGCACAATAGCACATGTATAACCTATATCAGATTACTTGCCTTCTTGGGAGAGAATGATGGAATTTGGATCGCAAAATGTCAGAAAACATCTCCACATGTAATGAGGAAAAGTTCAATAAAATATTATTGGGGAAAAGAAGGATTAGCCCTGTTTAGAGTAAAGGAAACGGGATCAGAGCAATTATTTGACTTGTCTGTCCACTGTCACTCAGTTAATAGATGGCACAGTGGATAGAGCAATGGGCTTAAAATCAGGAAGATTCCTCTATTTGAGTTCAAAAGTCCAGTCTCAGAAACTTACTAGCTGTGTGACCCTGGGTGAGTCACTTAACCCCATTTGCTTGTAGTTTTTCATCTGTAAAATAAACTAGAGAAGGAAATAGCAAACCACTCCAGTATCTTTTCCAAGAAAACCCCAAAAAGGAGACATGATTAAATAATAAATGTCAGAGTAGAATTTGAACCAAGTTCTTTCTGGTTCCAAGTCTAGTGGACTACTCTAAGACACTTTCCAAGGAAACCTTAGGGAAAGAAGGGGCCTGACTGAAAGAACACCCAGTCCAACACTCTCACTTTATAGATGAAACTTAAAAAAGAAAAAGGGGCTCACCCAAGTTCATGGAAAATCAAAGCATTTTAAAGTTGAAAGGTACCTTAGAGGTCATCTCTTCTAATCCGTTCATTTTACAGATGAGGAAACTGAGATGCAAAGAGGTAAAACAATGTATCCAAGGTCATAAACCTCATTTAAAGCTGGACAAGATCCTAGAGGCTACAGATGCAGCAAATCGAAAGAGTCAGTGATCAAGCTCAGGTCCTCTACATCCAAATATATGTATTGTCTTCAAATTTACACATATTCCAGGGGCAGCTAGGTGGTTCAGTTGATAGAGCACTAAGCCTGGAGTCAGGAGGATCTGGATTCAAATCTGCCCTGGGACACTTCCTAGCTACATGACCCTGAGCAAATGACTTAATCCTTTTCCCTTTTCCCTTGCTGTAAAGTTGTTGTTATTAAGACAGAAAGTTTAAAAAAAATGATACATATTCCCTATCTAGAAGGGAGAAAGACTATAGAAAACAAGCACCACAAAACAGGTATTTTTGCCCTTTTTTCCCCCAAGGAGACAAGAGAATATAGTAGAAGAGACCAGGAATAAGAATTCAAAGAACTGGATTGTGAGTGCTGACATCGACCCTAACTCACTGTACACCTAAAAGCAGGACCTGCTCCTTAGCTTTAGTTTTATCATGGTAAAATGAGGGGGGTTGGTCCAGGATGATTGGCCCCTGTTGACTCTGACAGTCCATGATTTTATGCAGTCCTGGGGGAGTGATGGAGAGCGGAGGAGGAGGAGGAAAATAGGACTGGGGGAAGGGAGGAAGAGGGAAGGGAAAGAAGTGGGCCAAATGGGTAGCCTAGCAACTAAGGGTCCCAATGCAATTGACTGTGATCTACAACTTCACACAAACAGCTGACAAACCTCTGCTGGGTTTTCCCTTATCAGAAACCACATTCTCAAAATAGTTCTTTTTTGCCTTTCTGACCTTCATGGTATCCGTTTTTTCTTTTCTTTTTAAAGCTGGCTAAGGCACCTTTCCAAAGGCTTATTTCTTTTCCTCACTCACACCAGCCCAGGGCAGCCCCACTCCACTCCACACAAGCAGTGGGGAGGAATGTGAATGACTCATGAGTCTACTTCTAGGCACAGTTGGGGAATTAAGTAAACAGGGCTCTCTCTGCCCTGACACCATATTCCTCCAGCCTCACCCTTGAGGAATGTGGCTGAGGGAGATTTTCCTTTCTCAGACACAAGCTGGACAGAAGCATTTCCTTAAATACAACCCCTCGAAAGCATAACCTTTCCAGGTAAAACTCCGTGCATGCCCCACCAAAGCCAAGTCCTTTAAAAATGGAGACTGAACAAAAAACGATCTGGGTTACGGGTCTTGGTTCTTCTCGTTCTCTCGTTCTCTCCAAGGCTCCCCTCAGGTGCCATTTCCTTTAAATGGCTTTTCTTTTCCACACCCCACTCTCTTTCCTGGTTGTTAAAGCACCAGGCCCATTACACGTGTGTTTTGCATTTATATGTTGGAGCCAGCTCACCAGAGCTAAACATTAAATTTTCTGTATTAGCATTATTATTTGGTTGATTGTCTAGACTTCAGTGATGAAGAAATTATTATTAATGCAGATGAAACTTAAAAAGGTGTCCTGGGAACATTTTATTTTTTTAGTGCTGGTTGTTAAACATTTACCAGAACACCACTGAGTATCTTTTACATATTTATCTTTTAGCATATCATATTCCCTAGTAAAATGCTATTTGTTTTGAGGGCAGGGATGGTCTCATTTTTGTATTTTTAGTCCCAATACCTACCTACCTACCACAGTGCTTGGCAGATAAGAGACAATAAATGCTTATTGATATATGATCTCACTGGACTTCGATTTCCTCATCTATAAAATGAGAACAATAAACTATTGATTACTATTAGCATATTAATATCCATATATTAATAATTAGTCAATAGAACTTGATCAGTTTTTAAAGTATTAGGATAGAAATTAGATTCTTGGAATAATTATTGTTGTGAATTATTGTAAATATAGAAGTCACCCAGTAGGCTGTACCACTGGTTTTAGTATGAAAAATCTTTACTTAAAACTATTCTTCCTTACTCTTTTTCTTAGACCACCATTCACTCACTCTCCCATATTCTCAAAGACAGTCTGATATTTTACTCTTTCTTTTCTTTTAACTCTCATAGGGATAAGAGGGTCTGAAGCCAGGAAAACCTTAGATATGTTATGTGTGACCCTGTAGAATTATTTCCTTCCTCTTCCCTTCATTTGTATAAGGAAGCTCCAGATGAGAAAACTCCCTTTACCAATCCAGCAACTTTAAGTCTTAGAGCACTGAAAATTAATTGATTTTCCCAATGACAGGAAGCTAGTAGGTGTCAGAAGTATCCCTGGGCTCCAGGTCTTCCTGGTTTCGAGGTCAACTTTCTATTCACTATACCACATTGCCCTTCAATCAATCACTGAAATATTATTTACTTTTCCTCTCTTGAATTCATCCCCTACTCTCTATTCCCCACTCTAGTACGTCTTTATTTCCAACTACAGGTATCTCTTCCACATTGTATTTTACCCTAACTCAGTTTCCATATATTGAAGGTCAGCATAAGAAATTAAATGGGAATTTTCAGGCAGTTTTGCAGAAGCCATTGACAACCTGCCACGGCCAACAGATGACACAGGAAAAAATTTAGAAACTCAGAAATGCATAAAATATATGTATAGTATTTTATAAGTGCAGCATATTTTGTCTTTTTATATTATAAACAAACATAATTTTTAAGTTAAAATAAGTAAAAAGTTAAAGTTTTCAAAAAAGAATGTAAAAGCCAGCAGGTGGTACAGAAATATAGATATCTTAAAAAGCTTAGTAAGTCATAAATGTATGTACTGTATGTACAATTTGTATGGTATTATTCTCCTGGTTTTGTTTTTTATTTTTCATATTTATTTCATATTTTTAAAAATTCTTTTTCATACAGTAAGGTTCTGTTAAATATCTCACAAAAGAAAAATTCAGATTTCTTCTCTAATCCAAAGGGAGGGTGAAAAAACTTTACACACAGATTTTCTAGCAAATCATGGAGGCTCTGAGCCCTTACCTGGATATATGTTGAAAGGATATATGTACTTTCTCTATTGCAATAACCTCCTAAGAGGTCTTCCATCCTTTACTCATTCCTGGTCTATACTAACTCTCACCCCAAAGCCAAATGAATATTCCTTATTCTTAAATCTGCTCAAGGGGGCAGCTGGGTGGCTCAGTAGATTGAGAGTCAGGCCTAGAGATGGGAAGTCCTAGGTTCAAATCTGGCCTCAGACACTTCCCAGCTGTGTGACCTTGGGCAAGTCACTTAACTCCCATTGCCTAGCCCTTACCGACAATATTGACTCCAAGATGGAAGGTAAGGGTTTAAAAAAAAAATCTGCTCAAAACCCTCTGATATCCTTTTGTTGGCATTCAATGTTCCCCATAATCCAGCACTGCCTTGTTATTTCAACCTGTTTGTAACAAGCACACCAACTCACTATCTTCTGTGTTTACCTGATAGATATATGTAGATATATATATAGCCTCCATGCCTTGGTCAGGCTGTTCTGTATGCTACAAGTGCCTTCTCCTTCCACCAACCTGTTTCTTGCCCATCTTTCAAGGTCCAACTCAATTATTATCTCTGCTAGCAAGCCCTGATTCCTTTTACTCTTCTTGGTTTTATATCTACATTATAAATAGCTACAGCTATATCTGTAAGTATCTTATAGCCCTACTAGACTGGTTTAACTGAGGCACAGTGGTTAGATCACTAGCCTCTGACTCTTCCTAAATGTGTTACCCTGGGACAAGTCACTTAATTCTGCTTGCCTCAGTTTCCTCATTTGTAAAATGAGCTGGAGAATGAAATAGAAAACCGCTCCAATATCTTTGCCAGGAAAACCCTAAATGGGGTCAGGAAGAGTCAGAGATGACTGAAACAACTGACAACAAAAGACTATAAACTCCATAAAGGAAATGACTCTTATTTAATGTTTATACTTTACTCAAAGTGTAAACATGTATTCACACACACACACACACACACACACACACACACACCCTCCTGATGAGAACAAGTGGATCCCCTCAAAATCTAAGATGAGAGTTTCTTTTCTCTACTGTTGCTAAAAGAAAAGTAGCTGACTAAATCTAGCTGAAATATGAGCTATGAACAAGATGTCCTGGGGAAGCAAGATGCCCATTTGGATAAATCATTTCTGTGAGCCATGAGAATTGTGTCTGCTCTTCCAGAAAAGGTGCTGATAGCACTAAACCCAATTAGTTTTTCTAAATTGTCAGTTCTCTTCCATGGCCCATGAGGAAAGATAACTTCATGTTCTACATTGGTTCAGTCTTTCATGAAGATTGTTCGGACAGATTAAATGACCAGGTAAATTCTCTCCCTGCCCCTACCCTGCCAGACAGGATCTTCTCTTCTCCAGTTCCCTTTGAAATCGGATACATATTATAAATATGAGGTCTCTGACAGGTTTATGGTAAACTCTCAGGCTTGTGACCAGAAGGACCTAGATCTCAGGTAGCTGAACGAATGCCTCAAAAAAAGAAAAAAAAATAGAATACTGGAAGCTCATTTGAAGCAATAGCTCAAGGATTTTAACCTGTCTCAGGATCTCAGAGTAATCAAAATTTCAGGTAAAAGAACAGTGAATGTGTTGGACTTCGATAGACTGAAGCTTATTGTCAATAATTACTTATACAATCAATCAACAATAACTAATATTCATTAATACTTAATCAAAAATCAATAAACCTTTAATAGGATCTATTCTGTACCAGGCATTGTACTAAAATTGTCCAACAAAACAGAAAGATGGGAGACTAGGGGCATAAGATACTTAACTTAACATCAGAAATAGCCAATGTGTTGGTTGATTCTCCTGAAACTCTTTTCTCTTTGTTTTTTATTCTTTATTAGAAATTGCAGCTCACTAGGTAGTAAAATTGGAAGAAGAAATATTCAGAAATGAAGGTTATATAAAAGCAAAATATTTCAATAAAAATATAATTCTTACAAATGGCACTATTGATATTACTGAAGATTTATAAGACCAGAAAAGGACACTAGGCTTAGTCATTCTACCAGGAATCACCCTCTTTCCCTTTATACACATTATGTCCAGTGGGTAGTAAGTAGAAGTTACTAGAATCAGAAGAACTAGGTTTAATCCCTAGCCCCATCAATTAGCAGCTATGTGGTCTTAGGAAAGTGATTCCATCTCTTTGAATATCAATTTCCTTTTATGTCCTCTAAGGAAGTTAATTTAGGTGATTCCTAAAGTCCCTCCCAATTCTATGACTCATTTCACCTAGATACAAATAAGATCTGGCACTCAAAAATACTAATTCAATCTTATATTGCATTCATAGAAATATAGAGATGTCAAAGTCTCTCTATTGTCTACCCTAGTCACTAACATCTGGAGTATTTTGTTCAGTTCTGGACCAAGAAGAGCACTGACAAACATATTCATTACAGGGTAACCAGCATAGTGACACACATGGACACCATGTCACACAAGGAGCAGTTGAAGTTAAGGGTATTTAGAGTAGAAAAGAGGAAACTCAGAGGAAAACACTGGTGGCTATCCTCCAATTAGTCTATCCTACTTGGCTCTAACAAACAATAAGATTCATAGTTGAATCTTGCTTTAGTTAGGGAATGGACTAGTTCATGATCTTTGAAGTCATGTACAGTTCTGTGCTGCTAGGAAATCTAAAAATCTAGGAAAAATTATGTAGTAAATAATATGATTCATTCCACAGGAGGAAATGTAAGTATGGCTCGGGATCTAAAAATCTAGTCAATTCTGTTTTCAGGTCAGTATATTTTCCTCAAATGATCCTGAACCCCATGAACCCCTAAAAACACAAGGGAAAGTCCCAGAAAAGTCCACTGCATGCATCCCATGAGATACTCTCTTACAATTTTAAGGTGAATCATGTGCTAATTGGCTTTCATTTGTGACTTTATAATCTAAATTTGTACTACATTTTTATACTTTCCCAAGAATTTTCACAAACAATTTCTGAAACAGTGGATTAGTTTTTCTTTTAATGTTCCATAGAATTCACTAGTAAATCCATCTAGTCCTAAGGTTGCCCCTTTGGAATTTCATATATCACTTATTCAATTTCTTTTGAAGTGATTGACCTACTAAATTCTCTCTTTCTTGTTCTATTGCATATTTTATAGATTTGTAAAAATACTGATGCATTTCCTTTAAGTTATGTTTTGCTGATATAAATGGACAAAATAATTTCTGATAATTTCATTTTATTTTTTTAATTAAGGTGAGTTCTTTTTCATTTTTTATAATAGCTATTTAGTTTTCCTCTCTCAAATTAGATTCACTAAAAGTTTGTTTTACTAGTTTTTTTTAAAAGTTTATATCAACTTAATGAGATTTTTTATTGCATTGTTTTTAACTTTACCTCTGTTTTTCATAATTTCTGTTTGTGTTTAGGTGAGATGCTTTGTTACTTTTCTAATTTTTTTTGCATTGTATATCCAATTTACTGATTTATTCCTTTTTTATTTTATTGATGAGTTTGTTTAGAGCTTTAAATTTTCCCCTAAAGACTATTTTGTTTGAATCTCTAAAGTTTGAGGTATGTTCTCTCTAAGTAGTAACTTTCTTTAATGAAATTATCTATTGTTTCTATTATTTGTTCTTTGATCTCCCAGTTCTTTGGGATTAAATCATTTAGTCTCCATATGGGTTTGATTCCTTTTCAAAGACTATTGATTTTCATTATTGTGTTGTTATCCATAGAAGATATGCTTAAAATTTCTATTTTTCTGCATTTGTTTCTGAGATTCTATAGTCATTTTTTGTAAAAGTATCAAGAGAAGCTGATAAATGTGTCAGCTCCCAAACTTTTTTTTTCCCTCCCAAACACTCATTTTATTTCTGCTTTTCATTTGTCATCTCCAACTACTCTTGGAGTCTGCAACCAGGTTACTGGTGTTCTCTGATGCCGTCAGAGATATACTTAATGTGTGGATACTATATTCTGGTTTCATTTCTTGGACTTCTGTTAACCCACAGGTTTCTTCATTATGTTCAGTGTTTTCTTCTTTGGTATATTTTCAGCCTCATTTGTTAGATTGGGACTTGATCCTCAGATCAACGTGCTCTAGTCTTCTTAGCTGGGTTGGATGGTCCCTATTAGGGCTTATATAGGCTGGATATCAATATGGGGTTCATGGTATTAGGTCTCACCATCTGCTAGTTTGGTAGATCTTCTATAGGTTCTGGCCACAACTAGCCTATATCCTCCTTGAAAGATCCCTCACCGGGACTTGATTTCTTTCTCTACTATGGCCCTGACAGGCCCTAGAGGGATGCCAGACATCACACTCTTCCCAGGCCTCCTACCTACATAAATAGCCATGCTTCCACTGATCCTCAGGTGCTGAATTGGTCCTCTCTTCCACTGTGGCTGCCATTGTTCTAAAGAGTTACACCTGGGCCTCTCTTTACATAACCCACATAGCCAATCCATTAGCAAATCATGTCATTTATACCTTCTTAACATCCCTTTCACAGGTCTCCTTCTCTCCTCACCCGGCCATAACCTTATTTCATACCCTTGTCACTCTGAGCAAGGAACTTCTAGGAAAAGTTTTCTTGGGTCTCTGCCTCAAGTTTCTTGGAATAAACTAATTGGAATTACCCTCCACTTGTTTTTCCCGACTTCAGTTTCTCTCCACTTTACTTCATCTTCTGTTTAGCTTCCAAGGTGATTTTTCTAACCAAGTTATGACCCTACTCAGTAAATTCCATTGGCTTCCTATTATCTTTAGGATCCAATATAAATAGCCCCTGTGAACTTTTGTGCTTGACCTCTATTAGAGCCTTCTGGTTATGAAGGGAGCATGAAGGTATTTAAGAGGATGAGTGGTAAAAATCAAGAAGAATTTATTAAGGGGCAGGTAGGTTGCAGAGTAGTTAGAGTCACTATGGAGTTGGGAGGTCCTTAGTTCAACTCTTGCCTCTGATACTTCCTTGTTGTGTGACCCTGGGGAAGTCAATTTGCCTAGCCCTTACTTTCTGTTTTAGAGATGGAAGCAGCAGCACTTAGTAAGAGTCTACTATATGCCTGGGTTGGGCACTCAGGATTCAAAACAGAGTAGAGAAGTATACACCTTCAAGGAGCTTACATTTCCACTGTGGCAGACGAAGATAGTTATTTCCCAAATATATGCAAAACAGACATAAGGTAATTAGCAGGAAGAAGCTAGAGGGAATAAAGAAAGGCTGCAAGTAGAACAGGGAGGGTTTCTTAACCTGGGGGGGGGGGGGTCTGTGAATCTTCCCAAGAGATCTCTCTATGTATTTCAAAAGACTATTATTCTGGGTTAGGAAAAAAACAACATCTTTATTTTCATTAACCTCTAATTAAAATTTAGCATTTCCTTCCATTATGAAAACAGACTATAAATATTCTTCTGAGAAAGGGTTCATGAACTTCACTCCTTTTCTAAAGAGACCCATGACAAAAACAAAAAAAGTTTGCACCTTTTAAAGTTCCCTAGAAAGAGACACTTGAATATTGAAGGAAACTAGGAGCCAAAAGAAGCAGAAGAAAAAAGGAAAGGCATTTCAGACCAGTGTGAAGGTCCAGAGATGAATGGAATAATATGTGTGAAGAGCAGTATGTCTATGCAAAAGGGAACAACGTTGAATAAGGCTAGAAAGGTAAGTAGGTGCCACGTTGGGAAGATAGGTCCAGATCTATGCAAAGGAAGATTATTTTGGCAGCTGTACAAATACAAAAAGCATCTAAGTGGCACAGTGGGTAGAGTGCTAGACCTGGAGTCAAGAAACTCATCTTCCTAAATTCAAACCTGACTTCAAACACTTACTGGTTGTGTGATCCTGGGGCAAGTCACTTAACCTTGTTTGCTCAGTTTCCTCATTTGTCAAAAAAGGAGATGGAAATGGCAAACCTCTCCAGTATCTTTGCAGGAAACCTCAAAATGGGGTCATAAAAAGTTGGACACCTGCAAATGATTGAGCAGCAACACACATACAAAGGGCATTTGGGGAAGGAATATCTTTTGCTGCTGGATTGATAAGAGTTTTCCAAAAAGTGGGGCAAAAGTAGCTGCTGTAGTATGGCTCTTGCCATTAGATAGCCTTTAAATTCCAGTTCAGAGGCTTTGCTAAACTGTACATGGACCCAACTCCATTCTTGTTAGCTCGTTACAGTTCTCATGGAGCTTAACCAGTCTCAAGACAGTCTGTAAGCTTTGGATAAGCAAGCTCCCTCATACTTTTTCTCTTTATCCCTGCTAGGTCCCAGAAATGACATTTTCATCAGGGAAGGAAAAGATCTGTGACAGTCACCAGGAACTGCAGGACTCCAGCTATCTTATCAGAATTTCATTAGGAAGACAGCCCCCTGATAGAGGCAGAAAGGCCCTGAGCTAAAGAAGGCAGGTCTATGATGGAGGGTGGGGAGGGAATATCTGGCTTCTTGGTTGGGTGACCTCACTAGTTACTAACCTCACCTTTTCTCTCAGAGGACTGGCAGTTCTATTATGCTCCTGCCAGTCACACAGCCAGTGGAAACGAGTGTGTAATTAAATTAATCCTGGGGTTTTATGTAATGGGTAGGGGAAATGTCAGGAAGACAGAAGAAAACCTTTGCACATTGGCAGGCTAGAAAAAGGAAAAGGAAAAAGGTAACATGGGAAACAAAGGGCCCCAGTGCACATTGAAAAGTCATCTAGTCCACCCTTTTGCCTTCAGATTGGGGACATATTCCCACAATCACAAACAGATTAAAATCTTTTATTTTATTTTATTTTCCCTTTTTTATTTAGAATATTTTTCCATGGTTACATGATTCATGATTCCCCCTTGCTCCTGCTTTTTCCTCCCCCCTCCTGGAGCCAAAGCCTATTTCCATGTTATTCTTATTTGCAGTAGAGTGATCTTTTAACATCAAAACCTTAATCATATCTATATCGAACTATGTTATAGATCATATGTTTTTCTTCTACATTTCTACCCCCACAGCTCTTTCTCTTGGATGTGGTTAGCTTCTTTCTCATAAGTTCCTCTGGACTGTCCTGGATCATTGCATTGCTGCTAGTAGAGAAAGAAGTCCATTACATTCGATTGTGCCACAGTGTATCAGTCTCTGTGTACAATGTTCTCCTGGTTCTGCTCCTTTCGCTCTGCATCACTTCCTGGAGGTTGTTCCAGTCTCCATGGAATTCCTCCACTTCATTATTCCTTTGAGCACAATAGTATTCCATCACCAACAGATAGCACACTTTGTTCAGCCATTCCCTAATCAAGGGACACTCCTTCATTTTCCAATTTTTTGCCACCAGAAAGAGCACAGCTATGAATATTTTTGTACATGTCTTTTCCCTTATTATCTCTTTGGGGTACAAACCCAGCAGTGGGTCAAAGGATAAGCATTCTTTTAAAGCCCTTTGGGCATAGATCCAATTTGCCCTCCAGAATGGTTGGACCAATTCACAACTCTAATAGCAGTCCCAATTTTGCCACATCCCCTCTAAAATCTTTTATTTTAAAAGAATCTTTACAGCTTTATCAGTCACCCAGCCCAGTGTCACTCTGAGGAAGTCCTCTATTGATTTAATCAATAAATTAGTAAATGCTGCCAGGTAGACATACCACCAAGGAAGCCAATGACAAAAGGTAAGACACCACATACACCAAAATGCTTATAGCCATGATAGCAAAGATCTGCAAACAAAGTAGATGCCCATTTACGAGAGTACACTAAATAAGTTGTGTAATATGAATGATAGAATAGTATTATGTTTTAAGAATCAACGAACATAATGGAAAGATTTACATGAACTGATGCATAGTAAGATAAGTAAATCTAGGGCAAAAATATACACAATGATTATAATTTAAGTGTGAAGAACAACAAAGAAATCAAAACTGAATGCTATAAAATTATAATAACCAAGCTTAACCTCAAAGATAGATGAATACATGAATAAAGAACTTATTAAGAGCATAAAGCACTGTGCTGAAAAATATCTGACATATCCCAACTGTCCTCTGAAGAATTAAGAGATCTGAGGTGTGGAATACTATCTATAACAAATATTTCCTATTTCTTCCTTTTTCAAACTTTATTAAAAGAGATGGCTAGAAGGATAGAGTATACAAAGAATAGGGAATATAGGTAATATTTCAAAAAGATAACAATAAATGTTTTTCAAATTATTAAATGTCTTTCATCTTCCCAATTATTAGTACTTATTATTAGTATTTCTTCCTGAAACTATTTGATATTTACTTATTGTATATATGGTTCCCCCACCCCCAAGCAGAATATAAATTCCTTCAAAAACACACTGGCTATGTGACCTTGGGCAAGTAATTTAATCCTGCAGTTCTTCAGGTAACTCTTAAAATGACTAGTTACAGAGAAAGTGTCAGTCTATATTAAGGGAAGGGGTTTCCTCACCTAGGAGTTCCTCCCATCAATGAAATCACAGGTCCAGTTCATATACCTCCCTACCTCCCTACACAAAACCTGTCAAAACAAATAGATTTTCCTTTAGTCAGCACACTGAAGATAAGCCTGAATCAAAAGTATTCCAAACCTGGGGCAAAGTCAACATTAACCTTCTGCACCATTGTGGCCTCTTTCCCCCAGCACACTCCAAGAATGGACTCAACATTAATCATCTTCACAAAAAGGCAAGGCTGGATGGCAGGACTAAGGCCAATTATTTTCCTTAGTCTCTACAAAGAACATTCACCTATACTAAATAGCAGCTGTCATTATTCCATAGTGGAGGAGGAAATAAGGGGCTAAGTGATGAACCACCTTGGACAGAACTTTGCATTTAGTCAGGAGACCCAAGCCGGATTGCTAACTTGGCAATTTACTAGCAGAGATACTATAGAAACATCACTTCATTTCTCTGACCTTCAATTTTCTCCTTTTAAAATGGAGCTATTCCTCTGACCCAGAGATTCCATTACCAAGAGTATACCCCAAGGAGGCTACTGATAAGAAAAAAATATGGATTTACATGAAAATATTTATAGCAACACTTCTTTGTGATAGCAAAGAATCTGACACAGAATAGATGCCCATCAACTAGGGAAGGCCTAAAAAAATAAAAATGTAGTACATGAATGTAATGAAATATTACTGTGCTCTAAGAAATAATGAATGTGACGAATGCAGAGAAGTATAGAAAAATCCACATGAATGATGCAGAGTCAAATACATAAAGCCAGAAAACAATATATACAATGACTACAACTGTATAAAATCAAAAGTGAATGTTATAAAATTATAATGAACAAGACTAGTTCCAAAGAAGAGATACAAAAAGGCTAAATAAGTAAAAACCTATGTAACCAAACTTCATCTTAGGTATAATTCTTCACTGGTAACATATTACCATTCATTTTGGTTTACCATATGTCCCTCCCTCCTTCATTCTTCAGATGATGTTCCACTTTAATTCTTTGGGGACTAGAGTATTTTATGTCTTGCAGCCCTATACAGTCACTGGAATAATATTATAAAAAAAAGAAGAATGTTTGAAAAGGAAGATGTGGTATTTTTTTCCCCAAAGGATGACAGTTTTATTGTAAGTTGATCATCATTTCACAAATAACTTCATAAGCTACCCTGTGACATCAATGATAGCTGAATATGTTCTGACTTCCCTCCATTTTGTTAATTTGCCAGATAAAGTTGTTTCAGTCTAGCCTAGAATCTGAGATAGCTTTGTCTCTCTACTCCTTATTTTTCTAAGTTGTTCATCTTTCATTTTCAAAGAGGACCAATGATATCATGAGTCGATGTCCTGACCCTGGAGTGAATTGGATTTAAGTGAGGCAGAGTTGTGCAAAGTGGCCAGTCTCACTCTCTTCCAGAGTCATCCAAGTCTGGTAATAATGGCCAGAGATGCAGTGGATGACTTTGGCAGTGTGGTGAAAATTTATTAGCAGAGACACTAAAAAGTAAAACAAAGTCTCCAAGCCAAAAAGAAATAGGTTTATTGAGAAAAGGCTGGTCTCACAATAAAGCCAGACTCCAGTTAGCAACCAAAGACCCTGAGTCTTATGAGTGGCCTCCTTATATACCCAAAAACTTATACAAAAGATACAATAATTTTAGATATATTCATAATTACCCAAGAATGAAACAAGTAAAATAAAAATAAAATCTAGAGTAAAGGAGATGGAAAAATTAGATAACATGGGTGTGTTTGAATCACACCCTCACATAACAGAACACAGGGTGGAGAAGTGTCAGAAAGCCTTATACCTATTTATGATTCTTCTTAGACATGATTCTTTCAGAATTCTTTCAGAATTAAGTGATTACTATTTTTAGAGATATGTAATACTTACAATCAAATATTTATTAAGTTCCAATATGAAATATTAATTGAATACTGATTCAGGTCCAAAAGGACTAAACTACTGAAAAAAAAATGCTAATATGATTAAGATACAGAAAATACTTCAGATAGAATTGTGTCTTAATTATTTTTAGAAAAGTTTAAGATCTATGATCACAGAATAACTAAATTAGGAAAAACTGCTGATAGTTATACAATCATGAGTGGGGTAGGGGATTTCACATTCACAGGATCTTTGTTGTCTGATCAAGCTATAAGATCTCCATAACATCTGCTTCAGCTACTTTCATGGTCACTGGAACAAATTGTTCTGATCTTCTTTCTATTTTTACAGTGAGAGGGAGAGAGGGAAGAATGAAGGAAGGAAAAAGGGAGAAAGGGAAGGAGGGACAAATAATGGTGCTATTATGGGAAGTAGTTGCTATTATGATCCTCATTTTACAATTGAGGAAACTAAGTCAAGCAGACGTTATATGACTAACCCTAGGTCACACAGCTAGTAAGCACCTGGTGCTGAATTTTAACTCAGGTCTTCCTGACTCCAGACCCAGCTAACTATTCGATGTACAACCTGGCTAACCCTATGACAGTAACACAATGAAGCAGATTGTGCCAAGTCATGAAATATTTTTTTTTAACTCTTCCCTTCCTTCTTAGAGTCTTAGTATTGATTCCAAGGCAGATGATCAGTAAAGGCAAGGCAACTGTATTAAGTGACTTGATTAGGATTACATAACTAGGAAGTATCTAAGGCCAGATTTGAACCCAGGTTCTCTGACTCCAGGCCTGGGTTTCTATCCACTGAGCTACCTCACTGCCCACATGCAATTTTTCATAACATCCAAAAACCTGAATTTAAAGGATGGTACTCTAAATGTAAAATTCACTTAGTAGATATGCCATATAAAGGAAGTTTTGACCAAATGGGAAGATGACTCACCAAATTTCCTTGGAAGTGCTAGCACATAAAGGCTTTCTTAATGACCTAAATTTCATCCCTTACCAACAGCAACAAGAAACATAATTTCATAAGCTATTTGGACCTATTATCTTATAGTTTTCACAGAATCACAGAATTTGGGGGTTGGAGGGAACCTTGGTTGCCATTTGGTACAACCCATCCATAAAAGGAATCCCTACTCTAACACATCCAACACATGATCAATCCTGAATCTGCTTGAAGATTTTCAAGGAAGGGGAACCTCCATTCCACTGCTGAGATAGTTGTTTGTTAAAAAGTCTTTCCAGACATCAAACATAAGCTGCTCTCTTGGTTCTTTTCATCCAATGTCCCTGGTTCTGCTATCTGATACCAAAAAGAATGTCTAATTCCTCCTCCAAATTCCAGAACTTCAAATACTTGAGGATAGCTCTCTCTTGTCCCCAGAGTTTTCTTTTCTCCAGACTCAGACCTTACCCAGTCTGACTGACCTCCTATAAAAAATTCTCCATATGCTGATGTCCTTCATAAACTGTGGTACCCAGAAGGAAACATATATTCCAGAAGAAGTCTGCTGAAGAAGATAGCAGACCTCTTTATCAGCTCTTTGTTCATGGAAGCTCTGCCCCAAAGCAAACTCACTCCCAGGACCAAACATACCAAGTCAGTGCCAGCCTTTTGGCCCTAGTCCACAAACTATATTTGCTGTTTCATATCTGCTATTTATCTATACAATCCCAGGGCCTTGGTTTAGAGAAGGGGGAAAGGAAGGAAGAAAGGAAGGAAGGAAGGAAGGAAGGAAGGAAGGAAGGAAGGAGGGAAGGAGGGAAGGAGGGAAGGAGGGAAGGAGGGAAGGAGGGAAGGAGGGAAGGAGGGAAGGAGGGAAGGAGGGAAGGAGGGAAGGAAGGAAGGAAGGAAGGAAGGAAGGAAGGAAGGAAGAAAGAAAGAAAGAAAGAAAGAAAGAAAGAAAGAAAGAAAGAAAGAAAGAAAGAAAGAAAGAAAGAAAGAAAGAAAGAAAGAAAGAAAGAAAGAAAGAAAGAAAGAAAGAAAGAAAGAAAGAAAGAAAGAAAGAAAGAAAGAAAGAAAGAAAGAAAGAAAGAAAGAAAGAAAGAAAGAAAGAAAGAAAGGAAGAAAGAAAGGAAGAAAGAAAGGAAGAAAGGAAAAAAACAGCAGATCTTGAAATCTGATATCTCTACATGATTTCACTTCTCTGCTATCTGACTCTGGGACATTAAATATTTGTGTGGACTCCTTTGAAGTCCACTGCGGGTAACAGACCTGTTCTGGTCATCTGGAGAGGTGCCTAGCAAAACCTTCATTCTTTTTAGTGCCATAAACAGAATTTCCTCCAAAGAATCCTCCAAGAATTGAGAGAAAGTTCTATAACTGGGATCTTTTCTGTTCTCTGGGCCTTGAGTGGATCTGGCCTCCTTAAAGTATCATGTAACTGGGGACAGCTAGGTAGCACACTATATAGAAAGTAAGGCCAAGAGTCAGAAATACCTGGGTTCAAATGTAGCCTCAGATATTTCCTAATTGTGTGATCCTGAACAAGTCATTTAACCCCAACTGCCTAGCCTTTGCTGCTCTTCTATCTTTAGAACTGACGCTAAGACAGAAGGTAACGGTTTAAAAAAAAAAGTAAAGAATCATGTAATTGTAAAATGTTAGATGCTAAAGAGACTTTAAAATCTGGTGTAATCTAGAAACAAGCAGGAATACCCTCTACAAAAATTACAGACTGCATGTAGTCATCTTTCAGCCTCTGTTTGAATACCTCTGGGGACAGGAAACTCCTGACTTCAGCAGGTAACGTTTTCTACTTTCTTGTAGCTATATCTGACCTACTTCTAGGAATAAGTCATCATACACAACGGTGGCACTTTTAAAGACCATAGAGCTCATTTAGTCTGTTTTCTTCTTTTGAGTAAATTTAGGGAATTAAAGGAATTGTGACATTTACAAGCCATATATTTATGTTGGAAATATGTTGGGGACTGGAAGATAGTTGTATGGGGCCTTGAAAGCACTTAGTCCAAACTCCTAAATGGGAAAAGGAAGATAAACTAAAGCATGGAAAAGGTTAAGGAACTTGCCCAAAACCACAAAGTCTGAAGGAGTTTGTGTTTTGTACCCTGGTTCTCTGACACCAAATACAGTGTTCTCCTCTTCCACACAGTGCGAGGCTGGATATCAAAAGTCCTTTCCAATTCCAAGGTTTCTGATAGAGACCACATCAGGGTTACTGTTATAAATTACAGGCTCCAGGGCAGGTAGATGGTTCAGTGGATATAGCACCAGCCTCCTGGGTTCAAATCTGCCCCCAGTCACTTCCTAGCTGGTCATAGGCAAGTCACCCACTCCCGATTTCCCAGCCCTTATGCTCTTCTTTCTTGAAATTAATGCTTAGTATTAATTCTAAGACATAAGAAAAGGGTTAAAAAATGTTATAGGCTCTGTGGACTCATTGGGAACAAAGACCAAGTGGAACATGATGGCAAGACTTGCTAGCTGTGAGACCACAGACAAGGTCACTTTTTAAACATTAAACTTCAGTGTCCTCAACTGGAAAGAAAAAATAACACTTGAATGGCCTGCCTAACAGGATTGTTGCAAAGAGAACACTTCTATAAATCCCAAAGCACTAGAGAAATTTGGGTTAAGACTATAATATGGGCAGATTTGTTTGGGCAAATATCCTGTCAAGGTGTAAACTCTCTTCCCTCACCACCTCACCCCATTCCATCCAGTCTCATTGTTCAGTCATTTCAGTCATATCTGACTCTTCCTGACCTCATCTGACATTTTCTTGGCAGAGTTACTAGAGTCATTTGCCATTTCCTACTCCAGCTCATTTTACAAATGGAGAAACTTGGCAAATGGGGTTAAGTGACTTGCCCAGGGTCCCATAACTAGTAACTGTCTGAGGCTAAATTTGAACTCAAGAAGATGAGTCATCCTGATTCCAAGTCCAGTGATCTATCATTAAACCTAGATGTGCATATGTGTATATGTACATACATGTACAATCTTCTGCTTTGGAAGTAATAACAAAAATTCTAAGACAGAAAGTAAGGGTTTATAAAAAACAAAATTGATTGATGAGTTCCCTGTACCATCCAACTAGGTCTTTTTAGACACCTCCCATCTCTACCCTCTTTTTTCCCCTCAAAAGAATTGTTTCTCTTTTATCATCAATGTTTTGTTTTGTTTTTTTAACATTGCCCTTTTCCTTTAGTCTCCTATTAGTATCCTCTATCAAAAACAAACAATGACAACAACAACAAAACACTCTCCTTATTCAATTGAGGAGAAACTAAGGCCCTGAAAAAAGTGACTTACTCAAGGTTACATAGCTAATTAGTGTATTCCAAAAGTAAAACCCAAAAAAAGAAATTTGACCATGATATGACACATTCAATAGGAATCCTGTATACCCACACATATATACATACATATATACATACACACACATACACATACACACACTCAATCTCAAACATATAATAACTGTGTAATTCTGGGCAAGTAAAAAAATCTAAAAAACAACTGAAACATCTAGTCAAATCTAATTAGATAACTCTAAGTAAATGAAAAAAGATAAATTAAAATCTAATTTACTAGGGGCAGGTAGGTGGTTCAATGGATGGAGAAGCAAGTCTAAAGCAAGTCTAAAAACAGGAAGTCTTCAGAGTTCTTAGCTGCGTGACCCTGGGCAGGTCTTAACTCCTCCCCCCCATTGCCTAGCCCTTAACCTTCTTTTGCCTTTGAACCAATATACAATATTGATTCCAAGACATAAAGTAAGAGTGTTTTTAAAAAAAAAAATCTAATCTAAATATGAGATAAAATTGAATGAGGATAAATATAAAATGTCACACTTAATTTCAAAAACTATATTAAGTATAAATGCAAAAGGTGCCTAGAACACAGTATATCTGAAAAAGAATTAGGAAATATTAGTAGACCACAAATTCAAACAAGTCAACAGTGTGATAATGGCAGCAAAAATGCTACTGAATTCTTAAGAGTTAATTAAGAAAGGCTTAACTAAATGCAGTATATCTGGAAAAAGAACTAGGGAGTATTAGTGGACCACAAGTTCAAATGAGTTAACAGTGTGATAATGGCAGCCAAAATGCTACTGATCTCTTAGAGTGACTTAAGAAAGTGCTCAAGACTGGAGGGGTGTAAGAGTGCTATTTTATTCTGTCTTGGTTAGAGCACAGCTGGAATACCATATTCCTCTCTAAGCATCTCACTTTAGAAGGGACAAGGATAATCTGAAAATCTGAATAGCACGTTTTTTATGATTAAGCACTCCATATATGTTCCTCTTAAAAGTGCAAAGTTTCCTGGGCACATGCCCTAATGAAATGTACTTCACATACCTATGACTAGGACTTCAATTTCGGTATCTTTGTCAGAAACTCCTGGAATATAGCTCTTATGTTGGTTATCAAAGCTAACCAGAAAACATTTTGATTCTCAAGATCCTATGTACTCTGGCCATGATCATAACTGAGGTTTCTGGACCCCAATAGAATAGGGGAAAGAGGCTGCACAGTCACCACCATGGCACCACAAGACTCTAAGAAGCCATTCTCACAGAGAAAATAGACAGTATTTCTGGAATTATTTCTAAGACATTTGTTTCCTCCAACATCAGTAAGATAAGATCTGTTTTGTACTTAGAAATCTTACACTTTAAAAAAAATAATGAAAATTGGCCTTTATCAAAGGATTTGTCTTTTGCTAGCTTTAATGACCCACCAATTACCTTTGTCTTACCTGAAATTCATTTACATTTTCAAAAGAATCTCTATTTTATCATTATTTTTTAAAGGATCTCTAAGACAGACTAAGCAAATCATACCATTCATGAATCATATGAATCATACCAATCATACCATTCATGAATCCATTCATGAATCACATAGGTGAGACAGCATGATATAGTGGAGAGAGTGCTGGACTTGCAGTCCTGGGTTCAATTCCTTTTTCAAGTATTTGTTAGCTGTGTGACCTTGAGGAAGTCATTTTACCTCTCTTGGCCTCAGTTTCCTTCTCTGTAATTAGAAACAAGCTACATGGTCTCTTAGGTCTTTTCTAGCTCTGAATCTAGGGTTCTATGATACTATGATCTCACCATAAATGGGAAGATGTATGGTAGTTAAGTCCATCTTTTTTCATCTTAATGGAATTTACTTCATCATACACACCTGAATTTATATATAAGAAGTAATTTTTAGTGGAAACTAGGAAAAAATAAGAATAGAGTAAAACTAATGATTGGGTTAATATAAAAATTGGATCTAATCATCCTAACAACGAAATCATTCCTGATTAAGATAAATAATTCTCTTCTCTATGTTTCTGGGCTCTGTATGCCATAATCTGTAAGTCCTAAAGCACATACTACTTAGAAGAGTGATGACATCAAAACCTTCAAGAAGAAAAAGAGGATGGGTTAGTAAAGAAAAAAGCTCTGTGTTTTTATTCCAGATTAATAATAATGAGCTTTGCCAAACTCACTGGAACATACAGTATGTACTCTGTAAAAAATGTTAGAACAAAACTTCATCAAATCAACTTAAGTGTTAATACCAGAGGTTTTCAGACATCCAGCACTGGGAGTAGCCTTAAACTCATAGCATGTCAAGAAAGGCCTTAAAATTATAGAAGCATTAATATCAGAGTTGTTAAAGACCTGAGAAACATAAAACTAACCTCTCTTCTGGAGCCCTTGATCCCACCCGTCCCATCTCCTCTTGGAGTTTTCCCCATTGATCATTTCCTCCCTCTCATCTTCAATCTTCCTTTCTACTGCCTCCTTCCTTGCTGCCTACAAACATTCCCTTGTCTCCACCCCATTCTTAAAAAAATCTTCTGACCCTACCATCCCCTGAAGTTATCATCTTCTATCGCTCCTCCTTCGGATTACCCCACTCCCCAAAAGAGCAATAAACTCTCTATTTCCTCGTCACTTAATCATTTCCCAACCTCCTGTGATCTGGTTCCCAAACCCTGTACTTCAATTAAAACTGCTCTCTCCAAGATCATCGATGACTGAAGTCCCTCCCTGTGGTGGAATGGAAAGAGGGCTGAACTTTTTTCTTAACCCTTATTTTCTGTCCTTTAAGGGAGAAGGGCAGGGGCTAGGCAAACAGGGTAAAATAGCTAGGAAGTCTATGAAGCCAAATTTGAATCCAGGTCTCCCCAATTCTAGACCTGGTGCCAGGGCTGAACTGAAACAAGAATTTGAATCCTGCTTGCTGTCACCAATGACCAGTTGGTGGGAAATGAGTAATGTAGAAAGACTAGGTCTATGATTTCATTAGTTTAGGGAATTCCTGGTCAATGACTTTCTCCACCAGTGCAAGACTTAAACCCAGTTCTTCCTGATTTCAAGAGCAGCTCTCTGCCTCTGTATGTACATGTATATGGATTGTTTTCCCCATTATTATATTAAGTTCTATCAGGGCAAGAATGGTGTTGTGGTAGACCTTGTATTCCCCAGTGCCTAACTCAGTGATATTACCCATCATTGATTTTTGACTTGCTTGTAAGTTGGATTTAAGTGAGGCAGAGTTGTACAAAGTCATCATCCTCACTGCCTTCCAGAGCCATCGAAGTGCAGTGGCAAAACAAAAGTCAGGACAACTAATGATGGCCCAGGATGCAGTGGATGACCTTGACATTTTTGATTTCTAACCAAGCTCTTGGGGCTTCACAACACCTACTTCAGATGCCTTCATGGCCATCAGAACAAACTGTCTTAATCCATCCCTTTCACGGGGCAGGGGGGGGGGGGGGGGGAGGCCAGGAGAGGGAGTCTTCATAGGCTTGGGGTAGGCCTCCCCCCTACAAAATTCACTGATGACCTGGTTTAGCCTGTCAAATGAGTCAGTTTTATTGAAGTGTGACCACTACACATGCTAAAGCTTCTTGGAGTCACTGGTGAAGGTTGGATAAAATGTGGACACCAAAGATGGATAAGCAGCACCGAAAAGGGGTCAGCAAGCCCTCATACCAGAGGTATTTGTCCTCCCAGAACACCCCATTTGTCCGAATGTCTGGTACTGTGCCTGGTACCAAATACAAGACAAAACAAAAAGTTACACGGAGATCTATGGTAGATGAAACTATGAAACCAAGCACAGAATAAAACAAAGAACACAGAGGAACTTAATAAACACTTGTTGAGCTGGATCACCTCTTCCCTGTCTGACTGTCTCTCATTCATCTCTTGACTCCTGATGTAGGCGAGTTTCTCAAAGCTTGGCCTTGGATATTTTTCTCTTCAATCTAGATAAACTCTCTCCTTCATGATTTCACCAATTATCATGGTTTAAGTTATCATATCTATGCAGATGCCTTCCAAAAATTATAATCAATCAGAATACATCTCTTCCCTGAAATCCAGTCCCATACCCCTGATGGTCTAATTTCCCTCTTAATTTCATCTAAACTCCCCTATTTCTTGGGAGTAGTATTAACCTTAGTTAAATGAGGGTACTAATAAACTCATTGATTTTTGCCTCTCCCTCCCCCATTTCTCACATTAAGTCATCTGTCAAGTCCTGTCAATTCTAACTCCAAAATCTCTCTTGGATAATTCTCTTCATTCATAAAACCACAGTGGTTCAGGTTCCCATCACCACCCACCCTGAGCTATTTCAAGAGCCTCCTAATTGTTCTTTTCTGTCTCTGATATCCCCTCTCCAATCCACTCTTCACACAGCCATCAAATTTATTTTCCTAAGACACAGGTCTAACCCTGTTACTCCCTTTGATCAAAAACTTTCATTGACTCCCAGTTATCTCAGAGATAATACAGACTCCTTCGCCTGGCACTTGAGGCCTCAACAGACAGGCTCCAACCTCCCTTTCCAGCATTACTCATCATTATATAGTCTATATTCCTGTCAAACTAGAACATAACATTTCATCTCCATGCATTTATACAAGCCTTTTTCCCCTTGCATGGGCTTCATATCCTCTGTATCTCTGCTTCTCAAAAACCTTCATCTCCCTTCAAGCAGAGGTATCAACTCCTCTGCAAAGCTTTCCTTGAGCTTCATACTTTTTAGTGTGTCCTTCTTCCTCAAATTACCTCTAATTTACATGTCTTGGTACCTGTTGTATTCTCCCTTTGCAAGTTAAGGGTTAAGGAAGAAAATAGCCGGTTCAGGGGATTAGGAGCCAATCCTAAAAATGGAAGGTTCTGAGTTCAAATCTGGCCTCAAATACCTTCTAGCTGTGTGACCCTTGGCAAGTCACTTAACCCCTATTGCCTAGCTCTTACTGTTCTTCTGCCTTGAAACCAATACATAGTATTAATTCTAAGACGGCAGGTCAGAGTTTAAAAGAAGAGAAAAAAAGATAAGGGCTATTTTTTTATCTTTGTATAAATACCTTTTGCCCAACATAAAGTAGTCACTGAATGTTTCTTGAAATAAATAATAAAGCTAGAAGACTGCAGGATCATAGATTATGGGGATGTAAAGACCTCAGAGACCTTCAAAACTAACCTCCTCGTTTTATGATTTGCCCAAAGTCATGCGGGGAAGAGAATAAGATTCAAAAGTGCGATTTGAACTGAGTCTCCTGTCTCCAGAGGACTGCTCTTTTTTGTTTTAAGACATCTTTGAGGCCACCAATCTAATCCAACTGTTTCATTTTTCAGATTATAAAATTACTATTAGGTACTCAATTTCAAATTTAAGTTAATTTCTTCCTTTGAATTTGGAGAACACAAAGAACCTAGATTAAACTTTACAATCATTGCAAACCAATGTTAAAAATGTTAATTTCTAGCTTGCAACAATTTCCTTGTACATGGGTTTAGTTGGTGACATAATTATATAACATCAGGTTGTTTCTAGTTCTTCTTCTCAACCTACCAAGATTGATTCACTTATTCCCACTAAGGAGGAGCATGTGTTGATGGCCTATCCATATAGGATGCTTGGGATAAGCACTGAGAGGAATGAAGAGCTGAGCAAAGCATGTGATCTACTCTGAAAGGACTTATAATTTGTTTATTAGTAAACATTTATAGTTTCAGCTACATTGTGTGTTATACTGGACAGAGATGCATGTGGCATAATAAAAAGATCACTGGATTTGGACTCAAAAGACCTGGGTTTGAATTATGGCTCTGCCACTTTCAAGGTATATTACATGGATAAGTCATTTACCTAAGCCACAGATTTCCTATCTCTAAAACAGGGCTAACAACATTTGTGCTCCTCCCAGCACAAGGATGGTATGAATAAAGCATTTTATAAACCTTGAAATCCCATAAAAATGTCTGCTGTTACTTTTAATAATAATTTGTCAGATATCCATTTGTTTCATTAATTTATTAATTCAATAAATATTTACAAAGTTATTATTCTGGAAAAAAATGACTGAGAAAAAAATAATTCATAGTCACAGCTCTTAAAAGAGTTTAGAATCTACTTGAGGAAGCAAGATTTAAGTGGCCCTATAATAACCAACAGAGATCATGACTTCAAGTGCTACCCTAGGGTGTTGACTCTATGTCTTAGGGAAAAAAGCTCAGTGTGAGCTATCAGATATATCAGGAGTCTTTTCAGATGGTGAGACGGATTCCAGGCACTCTGGACAGGAAATTAGATAACCTTCTGCCTTAAATTCCTCTCAATGGGGTCACACTTTAAGAGCTATTTATGCTGAAACTAAAAACATTCCAAATTGATAGGCATCAATTAAGCTCATCCTTCAACTTCCAACTTTGGAGATGGAATAAGTTAATTAATTGCTGTAAGCAGAAGAAAAGGCCAAACTGCCTTGCTCAAAGGGACTAAATATATTTCTTAGAACTTAGTTCTACTCTAAGCTAGACCACTAGTTGTGAGACCTCTCTGATCTCAGGGGCTGAGATTCATTGATTTCCAAAGTTCCTACCCTACTATTCTCTCCCTCCTCCAACTATCAAGTACACAGTTCTCTCCTTACATGCGATATTCTCAGCCCCTGCCACTCCAGGAACATACAAGCTTATGGGCATAAGTTACTTTTTTATTTTGTCTTCACATTCTCCAGGACATAGCTCAGTAGGTATGAAAAGACTGAAAAGATGTTCTTGTCAGAGTGTATTGAATAGGTCTCTGAGGGATTAAGTTGTTTTTCTTTTCTAAACCTCAGTTTCCTTTTCTGAAAAGTAGGATAGTTAATTGGACTAGATGATAGTCAAGGTCCCTTTCAGTTTTGATATTCTATTTCTGGAACCTTTAGGGAAACCTTTGGGAAAACCACAGGGATGCTACACATTGGAGATGGAAGAATTCTTCCAAATGGGCAGAGTTAGGAGTGTTTGCCTGGTAATAAGACTGAATTTCTGTGGAGAAAGCAAGCAAAGTTTCTTATTTCATAAAACATCTAACAGTGAAATCATGGACTGAAACAATTACTTGAAAACCCACTATCATATGCTTGTTCCACTTTTTCTTTTTACAAAAATCTTTATTCTGAAAAAACCCACTGGCAAATCTTTTCTTAAACCAGGAATGCTTACAAGGATAAGTTGACTGGTGAAAGTCCTTTTTTTTTTTTTTTTAAACCCTTACCTTTCATCTTGGAGTCAATACTGTGTTTTGGTTCCAAAGCAGAAGAGTGGTAAGGGCTAGGCAATGAGGGTTAAGTGACTTGCCCAGGGTCACACAGCTGGGAAGTGTCTGAAGCCAGATCTGAACCTAGGACCTCCTGTCTCTAGGCCTAGTTCTCAATTCACTGAGCTACCCAGCTGCCCCTAAAAGTCCTTTTAAGAAATAAAAAAGTGATACACATGTGTGAGAGGTTGTTCTTTCTATGAATGGTAGTCAGCCTTGGGCAAAAGGATCTTGGACTGGAAGTCAAGGAATATGAGACTTATTGGTTCTATGCCAATTTGATAGATGACCTTGGGCAAATCACTTCTCTTCTATGAGTCCCAGTGTAGTCCACCAACAAAATGAGTGAAGAGGATTATATCGTTTCCAAATCTCTTCCAGCTTCATATTTATGTGTTTATTTATCCTTATCTAGCAGAGGGAATCTGCTTGTTTCAAGCAAGATTCCCAACATTCTCAGAGGGTCTCTTGCCTGTTTCTGTTTGTTCTTTGTTGTCTCTATGCCCCAGAATCCTTTACTCACAATTCTCTTACTAGTTTCAATCTTTCCCTTCCCAGTAGATTGAGAGGTTGCCACGACACATATTATTCACTCTCAACAACAGCCCCTCTGAGAAATCTTTACTTCTCAACTGTAGATAATATGAATTCCAAATCACAACCTTTGCTACATTGAGAGAACTAAAGATCAAAGAACCATAAAACATCGTAACTGGAAGGGACCCCAGAACTCATCTAGTCCAACTCCTCCATTTTACAGATTAGGGTACTGGTGAAAAATAACATGACTTGCCCAAGGTCACCAAAGAATTAAGTAGTTAAGTTTTAAGTCCCACATGGGTCCCTCACTCTCGGACTTGATGTTCTTTGCTATCACCTTGCATAATTAAGCACTCTACTAAGCCCTAAACCATAATGTTCTCTACACTCTATCTTATGGCCAGTTTGTCATCTGGGATAGGTTTTGTGTCTCAAATACAACAGTCACATGTTATGATTCTCTTGTATTCTCCACAACACAGTGTGAGATATACAGCAGTCCCTCAAAAAAATGCTTGTTAGTTGATTAAATGATTAGAAAGGAAGATTAGAAATGAGTCCTATCAACTATCAAAAAAGGTACCTTTGCAGATATGTGCCATTTATTTCATTCTTACTTATGCTAACTTCCAGTGATTAACATGAAATCACAAGGAACCTTAGAGGTCATCTATTCCAACCAGTCTCTAAATATAATCTCTCTGATAAGCAGTCATAGGAGGTTTTTGGAGATTTGGAGATTTCAAGTGTTTTGAGGTTGGGAGTGAAGAAGTTCCTTGGACATCCTATTATACTTTCAGATATTTCAATCGATCAAAAAACATTTATTAAGCATCTTTATGTGCCAAGCAAAAAAAGTGCCTAACCTCAAGGAGATTAGAATCTATTATGGGAGGCAACATGCAGTCAAACATATGCAAAGCCAACTATATAGAAGATAAATAGAAAATAATTAACAGAAGTGAGACAAATTAGGAGGAACTGGGGGAAGGCATACAGTAAAGATGAGATTGTCAAATCTGTTAGGATTTTTTTTTGCTGAAATTGATTTGAAATTGGGCACGTTGCAACTTCTACCCATTAGTCAAACTTCTAATCTCTGGGGCCAAGAAGAAAAGGCTTAATCCTTCTTATTCAATAGTTTTTCAAAATACTGAAGAAAGCAATCCTGTCTCCCCAATGCCTTTTCTTCTCTAGACCAAACATCTCCAGTCCTGCTGATTCTCCATATCAAAGACTATTTTCTAATCACTTTATCATTCTGATTGCCCTACACAAACTGACTCTCTCTCTCTCTCTCTCTCTCTCTCTCTCTCTCTCTCTCTCTCTCTCCTCCCTACCCCCACTCCTTACTCTTCTCCCCCTCTTCAGAGAGGCAAGGGCTAGGCAATCAGCATTAAATGTCTTGCCTAGGGTCACACAGCTAGAAAGTGTGAGGCCACATTTGAACACAGATCCTTCTGTTCCAAACCTAGTGCTCTAACCACTTGGCTACCTACCTGCCCTTAGACTCCATGTTTCCTTGCATGCAACCTGATATCATATGACTATTTTTGGTGCTTTTAAGACATGCAGGCCTAGAACATTGAGAATGGGGAAAGGGAGCAGAAAGAAGGGGGAGACTGGGAAACTCATAGCTTACTTCCTCTATGAAAATCACTCCATTGCTCCCATAACTTATTCAAAGATTGAGACCTTGGCTTCTCCTCTCTTCTAGTACAATAAAGTTAGGTGACTTTTATTATCATTACAAATTCAACAAATATTTATTAATTGCCTACTTTCAACATTCAAGTACCATAAGCATGAAGGACAAAACAAGAAGTCCCTGCCCCCAGGAAGTTTAGATTGGGAGGGAGATGGGACTCAGGTATGCTATTAAAAGTTCTTAGTAAATTTAACAATTGGGTGGTGTAATAGATAAAGTGCAGGGCTTGGAGTAGGGAACACTTGAGAGGACACTACCTAGTGAAAATGGAAGATCAGAGGATTGCCCCAACTAGTCATTCAGAAATGTACACCAAAAGAGAAGCTAGCCAGGTATAAATGCAACAGGGAACACCACTACCTTTAACATCATCCTTCTGCTATTCTTGTTAACATGGTCCAGGAAACCTGGACTCTCAATTACTTTCTGCCCTGAGAATGTTCCCTGGCTCCCTACCTCTCCAAAGCCCTACCTGTTGGAAACCTATCCATCCATGGCCCAACTACAATTCCAACTCTTCCAAAAATCCCTTCCATGATTCCCTGGGTCAGTTTAGATCTTTTCTTCCTTGAATCTTGAATAGCACTCAGCCAGATTTTGTTTTATTTGCTTTACTGCTATTGTTCAATCACATCTGACTCTACATCCCTGCACCTAGGGTTTTCTTGGCAAATTCTTTGCCATTTTCTTCTCTAGATCACTTTACAGATGAGGAAACTGAGGCATATAGGACTAAGTGACTTGATGTGGGTTACCCAGATATTACATATCTGAGGCTAGATTCAAACGCAAGAAGATTCAAGCCTAGCACACTATCCACTACATTCCTATCTGCCCTTTATATTCCTAGGTTATTTCATTTTTTTTTTAGTATCTTTATCTCATCTCAAAAAGAAAAGGGAGCCCTGCTTAAATAATGGGTTCCCGTTCTCCTCCCCACCTGCACCTCCTCAGTGGACAGAGCATAGAGAACAAATAGGTAACAGTAGCTGGAAACTATAGAAATCAGACATTCATTCAGAGTACCCACAGAAGGTAACCAGGAATCACTATCTCAGAAACCACTCAACATTATTTTTGCTACCAACTGCCAAGCCCTTCTGACTCACCCACTCCTGGCCATTAAATACCAATGCAAAATTCTTTACATATTTTACCTTAGAGCCTATATAAAAAGTAGCTAACATAATCCAAAACTTAGTACCTACATAAAGAGCACTTGATAAATCCTCTTTCACTAATAAACAATCTTTTTCACGGTTCTTAAAGATTTTATGTGAGTAAAAGCTGTTCTCTAATTTATATTTCCTATACTACATGATATTGAAGAATTATACAATTATACTGAGCAGCTGATGGATATACAGTATGGCACAAAAGAGAAAGCATAGCAGAAGGGTTAAATTTTGGGGGGCAGGAGTTTGATCAAAAGCCAGTGCATAGTTTATTAAACACAAAACACTTAGTTTATTATTAGGAAATATGGATAAGAAATAGGAAGGAGGAAAGTGAAAGTAATCTTACAATAGTTTGTAACTATACCCCAGATCACAATCCTAACTAAATTTCTCTGAAAAACCCCTACATTTATCTGCCTCAGAGGACAGTATCTTCTGCTAGGCCAAAGCCCTCACCTACTCTCCTACTCTTTCTATCTAATAACATAACCACTATCTTTCTACCTATCTACTCAAATTATTAATAATTAATAAGGCTATTGAAGCCTTAAAACCATTTCTCAGTCTCCTCACAGTCCCAGAGAGAGCAAGTCACACACTCCTCTCCCCAGGGGACCCAGAGACAACAAGCCCTTTCCAACGTTCTGCAACTTACAAACCACACTAAGCCACACCCTTCTGTCACCAACTGCCAACCTGCACAGCAGAGGGTCTCCTACTGAAAAATATTATTTCTCCTTTTCCTCATAAATATAAAAAAAGGAAATTAATTAAAACTCTCTTAATGTATCTCCCCCCTGAGATCCATTGGGAGACCTGTCTCCCCAATAGATCTTTCAAAAAGAATATTCTATACTCCATATTATAAACAAGAAGTACAGAAAGTAAAAAAGCAAAACATTTCTTGCAACATGCAAGTCTCAAATAATATACAATTCCAAATATTTACAGTTATAAAAATAACATATAACAATCACAAAATTCATATTATACTCTACATAAATAAAGCCTATTCTTATTATACTTTGCAGAAATAAGAACCTAAAGATATTAATTCAAATACACCTTATGATTACTATACACACAACAAAATTAAACAAGAAAATGAACAAGAATCTTATATACATACTATATACTTCTAATATCTATAAATCTAATATATCCTCCCTCAAGGAGGATCTTGTTCAACAGCTATAACACTTTACCATTTACTTTACTTAGTCAATTTTAACTTTTTCTATAAAAGTATATTGTATCTATAACTTTTCTATGATCCTATAAAAGTATTATTATAATTATTTTACATAGAACCTAATAAATCCTATAACATGATATATAACAAATAACATAACACAAAATATACACTTAACCTATTACATTCCATTTCAAACCTTTATGTACAAGAAACCTTTTATTTAAATGCAAAGTTCAGTATCTTTAAAATAATATCCATTTGTAGAAGTCCTTATAGTAATCCTGTGTTCTTGAAAATACTGTCCAATTATCCAGTTGTCCATTTGTAGCCTTCTTGAATTTCAATGTCCTTAAAAATAGTGTCCAGTTGAATCTGTAGTCTTGACCTTGATGCAAACAGCTAATAATTTTTGATGGCAGGTATCTGGAATGGACCTTCCTAGGCCAATTGATTTCCTGCACTGTGCTGAAAGTTCTTGTATAAATTGTATCACCTGTAAGTCTTTACATTTCACCTATAGTTCCTAGACCCTAAAATAAAACTGGGGTGTATGGGGTGTTCAGGAAGGGGTAGTATCTCTGGTATGGAGGGCTTGTCGTGCCCTCCTAGGGCAGCTCTCCAACTTCTGACCCTCACCTGACACCCAGCTCTCACTTGTAGCTGCTAGCATGCGGTAGCGGCCACACCCCGGGCAAGGGCTTCAACAGGCTAGCTAAACCTTGTGAGGGTAGCCATCAGGTCGTCGTTGACCCCTGGTGAACTAGGGCTTTGCTCACCCAGCATGTGAAGACTGCTTTGGCCGAACAGACGAAAGAAACCAATAAGAAGGTTCAACGGCTGAGAGGGTGACGCAGCAAAGCACTGTGGAGTGCTTAGGGCGTGTTGGAGCACAAAGGACAACACGGCCATCCAATGCAACTGAGGAAGTCTCCAGGCGTAACGATTTTTCGTGCCACTGGACCCAGGCTTCCAATGCCGAGAAAGTGGGACTGTCTCTGTGCATCGGCTTTTCCACTTAAATCTCCTTCACGCACAAGTGTTTTTGTGCACACTCATCTACATCACAGATGAAAGCGCAAAAAGACAATTGTCATCCTCGGTTACCAAGAGACTACTACTATAGTTCCTAGGCCCTAAAATAAAACTCTGGAAATTAGTGTTAAATAGAAGCATTAATAATATTATTGGGGGGTTTTTTACACATCATTTGGAGCAAAGAACCATGTTACAATGTGCTTCCTAGCTATCTAGGGAAGAATGGATTGGAATAGCTGGTGATATTATATTTTATATATATATATATATATATTATATCTGGGTCTGGAAAATCAAAGGTATCACTATTTGATTCCAGGGTCCTTTCTCCCCTAGCACTTCATAAAGGTGCACCTCTCTGAGATTCCTCTCAATGAGAAGAAGCTACAGTTTGGCTATTACATGGATATGCCCCCATTGTGGTTATATTGTAACAAGTCATTTGCCTCAGTTTGGTTACTGTTTTTATTATTCCCATATTGTTTCTGTTGTTATCATTGTTTCTAGAATAGTTATTCCTAAAGTTCCCACGATTATTTCTAAAATTGATGAATATTAGATTCCAGCATCTGCAATTTATCATCAGATGTCAACTTTTTTTACACAAATAGCATATTGGCCTCTGGGTTGTATATTCTCTGGTCTCTTTGGGTTGTATATTCTCACGCAGGAGCAATAGGTAACCCAAAATTAGTATCACCTTTTTCAAGCTTTTCAATTTTTCTCTTTAGTGTTTTTATCTCCTTTCTTTTTTTTTTTAAACCCTTACCTTCCATCTTGGAGTCAATACCATGTATTGGCTCCAAGGCAGAACAGTGGTAAGGGCTAGGCAATGGGGGTTAAGTGACTTGCCCAGGTCACACAGCTGGGAAGTGTCTGAGGCCAGATTTGAACCTAGGACCTCCCATCTCTAGGTCTGACTCTCAATCCACTGAGCCACCCAGCTGCCCCCTTTATCTCCTTTCTTAATGTATCCACTAAATCATTATCATCAGCATCCTTCATTTCCTGCCCATCATAAACATAAACTGCCACTCTCCTTAATTCATCAAGGTCCATATTCATCCAATTAGGGAAACTGGTTTTAAAATAGTCCTTGACTACTTTGCAACAGTTTGTTACAAACTGACTTCTCAATTGTCTAATGTCTCTTTCTCTTGTTAAGTCAATGTCTATGTATCTTCCGCCCAGTTCTATAAGTTTGTCCATGAACTGTGAAGGATTTTCTTCTATTTCTTGCTTAAGCTTTTTAAACTTTGTCCACATACCAGATCTATCTGAACAATTTCTCATTGAATTAAGAACTGCCTCCATAATATAGCATAGTCATGGGGAAATTAGGAAGATTCATCTTCCCAAGTTCAAACTTGGCCTTAGACTCTTACTAGCTATGTGATCCTGGACAAGTCATTTAACCCTGTTTGCCTGCATTTCCTGGAGCTGGAGAAAGAAAGGGCAAACCACTCCAGTATCTTTGCCAAGAAAATTTGAAATGGGGACACAGTGTCAAACATAACTGAAACAATTTAACATCAACAAATCTGAGCCCAACAGGCACCTGGGGCATAGTAAATAGGAATCTGTCCTGAGCATCAGTCCGAAAGATGTACATTCAAATCAAAACTTGGCCATATACTGGGGCTCTATGATACTAGGTAAGGGTTGAACCTCTCAAACTCAAGTATTTTTCTTTTTTTCTTTCTTTTTTAAAAAAACTCTTACCTTCCATCTTAAAATCAATACTAAATATAACCAAGGCAAAAGAGTGGTAAAGGCTAGGCAACTTGCTTAAGTGGCTTGCCTAGAGTCACATAGCTACGAAGTATCTCAGGCTGCATTGAACCCAGAATGTCCCCTCTCCAGGCCCATTGTACCACCTCTCCCCCTCCCCTCCCTACCCCCTGCCCCCAATATCTTTCAATGACTAAAAATGCAGGACTGTTGTCTGACTACATCAGGAAGACATTTCCTCAGTAGATGGAATCATGGGAAAATGCAACAACAAATAGTCAATAGACCACTGGAATTAGAATAAGAAAACCCTTTCCTCAGATACTCACTAACTGTGGGACCTTAGGAAAATCACTTAATCTTTTTTTTGCTTCAATTTCCTCATTTATAAAGTGGAGATGATACATTCCAGGATTATTTGTGTGCAATGAGATAATTAATACTGAGGAATTTCCAAACTTTAAAGGTCTATGTAACAGTTAGCTGTTCCTGTTGTGAGGAAAGAGCTTTACAAACTTCAAAGGGTTATATGTAAATATACATTGCTACTAGTAGTAGTGTGGGACAGAAACAGACAGACAGATAGAGAAACAGAGACAGAGAAAGATGGGGGAGGGAGGGAGAGGGAGAGAGGGGAAGAGAGAGAAAAGAAGAGAGGGAGAAAGAGAGAGAAAGAGACAGAGACAGAGACAGAGACAGAGACAGAGACAGAGACAGAGACAGAGACAGAGATGTTTGTGCTCATTCCCCTTCCACAGCCACTCCCACTGTGTGCAGCAGTCATGAGGTTTTTATAACTTGTTCTTATTCCACGGTCCAAAGTACAGTTTCACTCAGTGAGTGGTCAATTCTGAATTCCAGATGCGTGGGTTGTAAAGGTCTCACCAAAAGGAAATGAGCAGGAAACTCCAACCATAAAATAGAAACTATGGTTGCATTTTGAAGTAGATTTTTAGTCTCTACAATCCAGCCAAAGACAAGTACAACACTTCCAGAGGGCCTTTTTGATCAATTCCCTATCACTCTGGCACAGTGACTTTGGGGGTAATCCTAAGGAGTGGGAGTGATTTCTCTTGTATTGTTGCTCATGAATCCCTATTTGGCTATCCACCAGTTGTTCAGCCAGAACTAATTACCTTTTAGTTAGGATGATTTGCTAAGCAGATAGAAAAAGAACAGTTGGTATTAAAAGATAACCCTCTTGGGGCAAGTAGGTAAGGCTCAGTGGATAGAGTCAAGCCTAGATTTTGGAGGTCCTGGGTTCAAACCTAACCCCAGTTACTTAACCCCAATTGCCTGGCCCTTATTGCTATTCTGCCTTGGAACCGACACAGTATTGATTTTAAAATGAAAAGTAAGACTATTTTTTAAACATTGTAAAATATTACAAAGATAATCCCATCCCCACAAAAATGTTTAGGACATACTTTCTCACATACAAGGTTCACAGAAAAGTGGATTCAAATCTAGAGGACACATATATGTGGCAAAGAGGTTACCAGTAGCTCTGAGTTTATGGAAGCTCTTTTCTCACTTTAAGGAATCCCTATGAAGTTTCCCTTCAATAAATCTAGCTCTACTCTGGGCTCTGTGAATTTTAAAACTACTCCACCTTACTCAGGTCATACTTTAGAAGATCTGATTTAGCTATTTCTTGATTAATAACAATGGAGATACTTGGGTTAACAGAATCAAGTCTTAGGACCTATATAATTCTCCACCTTCTTAGTTTAACAAGAGCAGGAATGTCTGCATCAAACTCAAAGATTTAATTATCTGAGGAAATGGCCTTCAACAGACATGTGCAGAAAAAGCGAACAGACCCCTGGGCTGTTCTAGGTCAAGCTAAGCTATCATTGGTACAGATGAGATGCAGGAAAGTGACGTAAAACCGTCTATATAAGGCATGTCACTTGCTCTCTCTCCCTAATTCCCTGGAGAGGCAACTCTGGCTGGAAGCATGCTGGGCGTTCTGACATCTTGGAATGGAGGCATTTATTTGTCTGGGTTTGGCAGTGAGTTTGCCCTTGAGCTGATTCAGGTTCAGGCATCTTGGCTGAGCCCTTTTGGAGTTCAGGTTGATTCCTTCCTCCTTCATACTCCAAATCCTTACTTTCTAGATCTCCTAATCTTCCTGCCCGGTACTAGACAGGCGGGAGAAATCCTACTCTTTTTCCTTCTTCTTAATCCCCTCCACTATATCAATTAAATCACCATAAATGTCCACCTGACTTGGGTATTTTATTATTTGGAATTTTCCCTGGCGACCAATTAAATTTTAGATTTTAAGTCACAATGCTAAAATTATCCTTTACAGCTCTGAAGAGTTGCCACCCTTGTAGAGACCTGAAGCAGCCTTTCTTAAGCATGCTAATTTGTGACCAGAAGCTAGCCTCAGCTTCAGATACTCTGGGGACAGTTACTGACATTGGGAAGTTCTAATCTTCCAGCCTTTCAAAGTTCACAAGATAATTTTCTGGTCAATGGAGGGAACAAAAAGGAGGGCCAGGTGCCAGTATTTCCTATAACTGAACTTTGTATCAAGCCATTTGACAGATTCAGAATGCACCTAACTGCATACTATTGTCTAACCCACATTCCTTCAACTTGTCTACAAGAATACCATGGATTACTAGCCAAAACGTTGCTAAAACTGAACAATCTAAATTTATATGTAGTGTTCCTCAGATCTTCCAGTCTACAATCTGGCATGGCCTGTTTTTGATGATGCCATATTGGTTTGTGATTTTTTTAGTCAAGGCTGACTCTTTGTGACCTCAATTTGGGAGAGTCTTCTTGGCAGAGATACTGGAATGGTTTGCCACTTTCTTCTCCAGCTCACTTGACAGATGAGGAAACTGAGGCAAACAGGGTAGAATGACTTATCCAGGGTCATACAGCTAGTAAGTGTCTGAGGCCAGATTTGCATCCAGGTCCTCCCAATTCTGAGCCAAGAACTCTATCCATTGCACTACCTAGTGGCCCACATTTTGATTACTGATTCCTTTCCTAAGCATTGACTGGTCTTCCTATTCATAATGTGTTCAAACACTTTGCCAGGAATACAAGTCAATAGTCTATTCTTTGGCAGATTCTATGATTTTCTTTTTTTTTTTTCAAAATAAGGCAATGTTTGCCTTCTCTAGGCCTGCAGGAACTCTTCAGTCCTGTGATATTTCATAGTTTAATCACATCTATCATTTTTGCCAAACCCTGGGGTGTAATTCCTCTTTGCCTCTGTCTTCAGCTATTGTTCCCTTAGAGCAGTACCTCCTTCTTATATTGGGTTTCGAATCCCTATTGGTCATTTTGTTTTGCCCTTTCCAGTTCAAATACTCAACTTGGTAGAGCAAAAAGAAGCAAAATAAAAGATAATAATACCTGATGCACTTATCTCACTCCCTGAGAAGCATATATGAGCTTTTCACACCTTAAATCATTATATAAATATTAACTATTATAATTATTCCACGAATGCAGCCATAATCAAGATACTCAGTTCTTTGTCTCTTATTACTGGCCTTAATTAAAATAGTTTCCCTGTAAGCCATTCAAATATCTAGGGACAGAGTCTCTCCACACCAGGTACACAAAACCCCCATTAATGTGAAATGAGCTTTGGGTTCTCAATAAAGACAATGGGATTCTTTGGATAAACAGCTAAAATCAGAAACCAGAAATCCCACTTGGCTCTGGAAAGCGTTTAGGGAATATCTGCCCCATTTCCCAAACCTTCTCATGGCAAGTGGCCCAGTCACACCACCAGTGCTCCACACATCCTACAGTTTTACTATTGCTGACAAAGGCCAGGCTTCTACATGTCACCACACAGAGGCCCATTCCTCTGGGTCACAGTCACCCCACATGGCAGCATCAAGTGAAGCATTAGGAATATCCTCTAACTAAGGAATCTTGCCAGGGAATTCTTCCTTGCCCAAACATGATGCTAAACCTCAAATTTCTTTGCTAATGGTTTTCCCTCATTAGGACCCATAAAGATTCTGGCTTTCTTAGATCTAGTTTGCAAATTGATTTTCCTCAGTCATGCAACACTACATATAGCACTCCTCGTCTGAATGAATATCATTTATGGTGCCTATCTTACAGCACTCATTTGGTACTATTAAAACTCTACAACCAAAAATTATTTTTTATTTTAATTTAACTTAAAAAACTCTACAACCTGCGGCAAGTTTCGGTGGATCTAAGTTTCCTCAGCTGGGAGATGAGAGGGTGGGACTAGATGGTATTTAAAGTCACTTTCACTTTTAAAGTGATCCTATTATATTATTGCTATCATTATTATTAGACTCTCTCAGGTCTCCTCCCAAGGTACAAAAAATTCATTGATAAGTCAGTAACTGAGAGAACTGGCATAAATAACAACACAACAGAATTCCCAGCTTTACCTCACCTGCCATTAGATCTGAGAATTTCTTAATACCTCATTACTATAGATTAGATTCTTTTTCATTACTGCAGCAAATCCTTTCATTAGTAACTTGGCTCAATGATAGAAAATACAGAACCTGTCAAGCTCCCAGAGTGGAACACTTCATGCCAAGAAAACACAGCCTTCTGTTTACAAATAAGGAGAAAAAATGTTAAAGCATAAGGTTTCAGAAACTTGATTTACCTTCCACCTAGAAATTGCCATATGATAGGAGGAGACTGGGGGACTTAAAGGATAAATAGTAAAATCAATTAAATTCATTTGAATTCAATTAACATTTATGAAGAATCTACTATGTAACAGGCACTATGCTTAAGCACTGAGATCATGGAATCATAGGAAGCATCACTTCCAGCCCATTTCCAGACAATGGCACCCACACTCCAGCCATCCTCTTTAATGTCCTCCTACTAGAAACATTTAAGGTCAGCACCCTGGGATCCTAGGCTCTCTTATCTTGTTCAAAGAGTCATACCTCCATGCTACTTTCTGGTCATTTTTAAGGCTTGCCTCAATATACCTTCTCCCTAGTCCCCAGATCTAGTTCTCTTTTAATGTATTATCTTCCCACTTTTGAAATGGGAAGCTCATTGTGGCAAGGAACATCTATTTGCTTATATCCCCAGTAACCATAGTAAGTGCTGGATAAATGCTTTCTTATTAATTTCATTCATTCATAGGACCCAGATATATAGTACAAGGGGGCTTTCTGAGGCTCCCCAGTCTTATTTTATTGATAAGCTAACAGAGGTATACAACTTAAGTGACTTGCCCAAGGCCATGCAGATATAAAGTGGCAAAGCTGGGATTTGGAACTCAGGTCCTCCAACTCTACTAGATCTAGAGTTCTTTCTACTCTACCATGCTGTCCTGGGATATTGTTTGTACTCTATCATTCCCACCATATATGATGATATGAAGGGTACTTATCACCACTTCCCCACACATACCAACCAAACTGGACTTGTCAAAATCACAACATAGGAGAAATGAAAAGAATGTTAGAACTAGAAGGAATATTAGAAATAATTTCCTGTGACAAAGTAAGAAAATGAAAGCCAGGACAGGTAAGTGACTTGCCAAAATTAATCTAAGAAGTGGCCAATAGGGCAATTTTGGAACTCAGGTCCTGAAGATGACACGTCCAACATTCTTCCCAATACTGACATGCTACTGCTGGAGCCATGGGCTAAGGATACTGGTCACTAGCCTCATCCTGAGGAAAGAGGGACAGAGTTGCCAGCAAGAACCAAAGTTTATCCTCAATGCCAAATCTTTGGAACTAAAAGAGGAGCAAGAAATTGGGATATAAAGCAGCTGCAGTGGCTAGTGCAGAAGTTTCAAATCAGGGAAGCGTGTTCTCAGACCAGAAAGAGGAGAAGGAGGAGCAGGAGGAGTGGTGGCAGTGGTAGTAGCACCTAGCATTTCTAGAATAATTAAGATGTGCAAAGCACTTTACATTTGATTCTCAAAACCCTGGGAGAGTATGTGATTATCACCCCCATTTTACAGATGAGAAAATTGAGGTACAGAAACAGAAGGCACTTGTGATAGAGGTGCTACCAATAGGAATATGGAAATGACTCATAGAATCTCCTTCCTTAAAGTTCCTCCATTTATCATCATGGTGATTGCATCCCACAGTCAACTAGCTTTGCTATGAAGGCCCACTAAGAAGGGAGCCCTTTTTGCCTACTGGGCACTACATCCTTGGGTGGGTCCTAAGGCCCAATTCTCAGCCCTTTAACCTTCTCGCCATGCTTTTTTCTTGATAAACTCATCAGCCCCCATGAGTTCAATGATTGCCTTTCTGCAGATGGTTCCCAGAGCTATACACCAATATTTAGTCCCTATTAAACAGTTCAAACTGGGTGTCCTAGGCACATCTCAAATGCAATATATCCAAAACACAACCAGTTATCTTTTCAGCCAAATCTACAGATTTTTCAACTACCTTAATTCTTCTGAGGACACTGCCATCCCCTGGGCTTTTACCCTCAAAGAATGAACTCAACTCCAACCCTTAAATGAAGTGGGAACCCCCACACACAAGTAGTCATTCACCCTCTGCATACAGACACCAGGAATGGGGAATTCTCCCAGCTCTAGCTTCATACCCTAAAGGCACATGTAGCATGATTGGAGCCTAATGGGGCTGGCACACCTAACTCAGAGCCACAAGGCTGAAAGAAGCAAGACTCCTGCCAGGATATTTACTGTAGGAAAGGCCTGTCTTAGCTTGGCCATGGAGAAACACAGCATCTGAAGATGCAGTGAACCAAATGCCAACATGTTAAAACACCAAAAGGTACAGAAAAACAAACAACAAAAAACAACATCCACACTGGGTGATCAGAAACACAGAGGAATCTTCAAAGGCTTACCAGGAGAGCCTCCCACAAACGTGTTCCCCCTCTCCCTGGGAGTCATGTCTCAGTAGGGTTTGGTCTATAAAAGCCCGGGGAGGATGTGGAACTGGCTTGCAAGGGCATCACTAGAGATTAGACATTCCACAGAAACTTTCCCAGTAAAGGGCTTTTAATAATGCTAACTCAGTCTAGTCTTCTGGCCCGCCTGAGGGGACAGGAGAACCAACTGGACTGACTTTCCCAGGCTTGCTCTGAGCCATGCTTTCCCGATGTTGGTCTGCATTAATAAGTTACAGAGCAATTCATGAAATGTACAGTGGTAGTTAGGGCCAGTTTCTTTTGCGTGTTTTCAGCAGAAAATTTCGTCTGAATCTCTCTTTGCCCCACCGGATCCGTACCTTGTATTACATTTATCTGCGTATATTCTCGTTTGATTTTTTTTTTAATCCTTACCTTCAGGTTTTGTATTAATTCTAAGACCAAGAGGGGTAAGGGCTAGGCAACTGGCTGATCTCAAAGCTAGGAAGACCTGGTTTCAAGTCCTACCTCAGACCTATTAGCAAGTGATGATCTCTCGGTATTCTAGGAGACTCACTAATGTCATGGATTGCAGAGAATCTACCTGCATTGGTAGATGGAATTTCCTTACCTGGGAAGTTGCTAGATCAGTAGAATCAAAGGTCCAGTCCTTATGCACAAAGCATTGCTATTTTTCTCTGTATCTTTAGTACCTAGCACAATGCCTAAAAAGAAATAGTAATGGGGTAGCTGGGTGGCTCAGTGCTTAGAGAGCCAAGCCTGGAGACAGGTCTTGGGTTCAAATACGTCCTCAGATACTTCCTTGGGCATGTCATTTAACCCTGACTTCCTAGCCCTTGCCCCTCTTCTGCCTTAGAATTGATTTAAAATTTGAGAATTGAAAGAGGAAAAAATATTAATTGCCTATTATGTACCAGGCACCAAGCACTGAGGATACAAAAAGGGACAAGCAACAATTCTTGCCCTCAAGGAGCTCACAGTCCATTGCTATGACTCACATACAAGCCAAATTTCGTAGAACAACATAGCCTTTATTGGGCCAACAACATAGTTGTGAAACCTGGAGCAAATTGATTAACCTCTGAAGCTCAGTTTCTTCTTCCTATCTCTACCCCTGACTCCTTATACCCACTAAGACAGGAAAATAATAACTGCCCTACAACTACACTCACACTATGAAGATTACATGAGAGGGACAACTAGGTAGCACAGTGGATAGAGTCAGAGCTGGGGTCAGAAGGATGACCTTGGTTCAAATCCTAGCTAAGTGACCCTGGCCAAGTCATTTAACCCCAATGGCTTAGCTTTTACCATTCTTCTGTCTCAGAATTGATACTAAGATTGAAAGTAAGGGTTAAAAAGAAAAAAAGATCAAAGAGAACTTATATAAAGTATTTCATAATTGTGGAGTCCTTTGTAAGTATGTTCTATGGTTATTATTACAAAAGCATTCTATTTGTATTTTCTTAATGGAAATGCAGATTTAATTCATCAATTCCAAATGCCCTATCCAAAACCGACCATGAAAATAGCATGTTTTACAGATTCTATTACTGATTTATATAATCAACAATCCGTGTCTAAAGCCAAAGAATGACTAGTTGGCTGCAAACTAAAATGGTTGGAATCGCCCAGTAAAAAAGGCCATAATGAACACCCCCCACACATACTCCCCCTTTTGTGAAGGAGAGCTGAAAATAGCAATGAACAACAGATCAGGATCTGAGGGCAAAGCATTTTCTGAGAATTCTACTTAGAACTATCATGTCCGAAGCAAGATGCTTCCTTCTCTCCCCACCCCCAACTGAATTCAGCCTTTCTGAAAGGTCTGGATTTAGTGAGATTCTGATCTATCCATCCAGATGATTTGCTTCTAAAAGGCATCTCTACAGATTTTTTTAATAGGGCATTGGATAGGCCTGAGAGAATATTCATTCATTCAATGAGCATTTCATTTACCAAAGGTCTGTTGATGCTATTAGGGCCTGGGCTCCGGAGTATAATCAATAGTGACATGCCTGGGTATCTAGCCACAGGGCATTTTTCCCCTTTTCTGTTTCTTTTTAGATTCCCAGGTAGACAGGGGATGATGGCTAGGGGCCCTGCTCTGCCCTTCACTAGTCCCACCCGGCAAGGCTCATTTTCTACCCTGATCCTAAATTGTAGCTGGGAGGTAATAGGGCTTCCTGCTAAGAGGATTTTAAAAACAAACAGAACAAGTTTTATTTGTTTTTAGCTAAGAAAGAAAGGCTTTGTGACTGTATATTTTCTAGTTTGGGGGGAAGGGGGAGCATGCAGAAAGGTGGTATTTGTCTGGGAGGAAGGAAACCATTCCCTATTGCTTTTCTTTCACCTTTTAGGTAGAGGGTGAGGGGTAGGGTGAGGAGGAGCAGAGATTTATTTAAAAAAGGCTTATTTGGAAATCTTTTGTCAAACATATGTAAGTCTAGGAATTAGCACATTCTGCCTCATCCTGAATTGGGGGGAGGGGAAGAAGAGGGAGATTCTTAATGGTGAAGAGAAAGAAGCATGCTGGGAATGTTGGCGGATGGAGCCTAGCAATTGGCCCAGGGGGAAGGAGGTGATTTATGTCAGCTGTGTGATGGATGTAGGAAGGTCGCAGATACTTTCTCCACACACACACCCCTCCCCACCAACCACATCCTCCCTTTGGCTGGCAAATACAAAATAGCAGAACGGCACCTTACAAACTGATATCTTATCATCCCTGCCCTCCATGTCCTGTCCTCGGGGGCCTCAGGAAATGGAGCCGGAACCATATATAAGGAAAGGTCTGTGGGTATTGTCAGACTGTGCTGGGGGCCAAAGCACCCCTCCTGTCTCCTTCCCCACAGTAGCTACTACTGGTTCCTGACAGGATGAACAATTAGTTTGCTTAGGCAGATACACTAGTCTATGCCATCTGTCCAGGACTATTGTTGAGAGAACAAAAGATTTGGGACAGAAAATGGAAGGGTTATGCCTTTTAAAGTGGAGAGTGAGGGCTGAAAAAAAGATGCCCCCGACTCTGACTGAATCATACAGAGACTGGACCATTCCAACTTCACAAAGTTGGGAGTGGCTTGATGGCTAGATTTTTTTGGAGGGGGGAAGGGAGGGAGTTCTACTGGGGAGTAGAAAGGAGGCTTCAACATCTGCCTTAGACTTTGGGTAGAATCCATTAAACAACTCTCCTCAATTGATTTATTGGTTTGCTAAAATGCAGAGACAGTTCAATGTCCTAGCTAATTAAATGGCCTTACAAAAAGGGAAGAGAATAAGTGGCTGCTGTTTTAATAATTAAAATAAATGACCCCTCAACTGCTTCACTTCAAGCTTCAGGGTGCTGTGAGTATGTATGTATTTGGAGGAAGGGAAGCAAAGATAGGAGAGAAAGGTTCTATTTTCACAGGTTTGTTTTCATATCACTCTTCTCATTCTACAGTCTAATTCTCCAGTCCTCCAGCCCAAAAACTTCCTCTGATTCTCATCACTGACCAAATAAGGACTAAATTTTTTAATTCAGTATTCAGAATCCTCCCCAAACTGGGCCCTACCCACCTTATCACCTTAATATCCCACCATGTAAATAGCCTACTGAAAGTTATTAATGTTCCTACAAAATTAGGTGAGACAACAAGAGGAGGGGAGAGGTAAGAAGGCAGTTAATTCTATAAGAACAATATTATAAATGGGAAATTCCTGGGTGGCCAAAATCCTAGCTAGAAAAGCAAAAAAACAAAAAATGCAGAAAAGGAACAGTAACTCTTTCCAGATTAGTTGGATTATAAAATTTTAGAAGTACAAAGGACATTAAAGACCAATGTAGTCCAAAACCATCATTTTCAAAAGGAACCAAAATTTCAATGAGATCCAATAACCTACCCATGATCACCTTGCAAAGGAAGTTTAGATCATGGATGAATAACCTCATCTCAGGGGCAGCTAGGCAGCACCATGGATAGACTTGAGGGGAACTGGGTCCAAATCTGGACTCAGACACATCCTACTGGTGTGCTCCTAGGTAAATCATTTAATGTAATTGTCTAGTCCTCGCTCCTCTTCAGTCCTAGAACTGATTCTAAGACAGAAAGTAAGGGTGTGGAAGAGGAGAGAGAGGAAAAAACTCATCTCAAATGCTCTTCCTTTGTGAATGTCTTCTCAACCCTTCGGGATGGAGGGGAGAAATGACAATGGGAACACTCTTCTCCTCCTCAACCCAAATAGGAAATGTCATACTTTAGAGGTAGAAAGACCCTTTTATATTTCTAATGCTCTCAATTGTGATGAAAATTTAATAGCAAAAATGCCAAAAAGTAAACCAAAGTCTCCAAACCAAAAAGAAACAGGTTTATTGAGAGAGGGCAAGTCTCACAATAAACCCAGACTCCAGTTGGCAACTGAAGACTCCAAACCTTGTGAGTGACCTCCTTATATACCCCAAAATTTATATTAAAGATATAACAATTTTAAGATAGGATTATAGTTTCCTAAGAATCCAGATATTTCTATAGTTCCTCAAGAATAAGACATCTTTACTGATATCTCTATAGATCCTCAAGCCATTGAGCAAAATTAGATTACGTGGTTGTGTTTGAACCACAATTTTACATAATAGAGAAAAGAGAAATGTCAGAACACTTTATGCCTGCTATGATTTTAGAGATACTTTTTCAGAACTAGGCTTATACAAAATGCTTACATGATTAAGATAGAGATAGAATTATATCTTGATTATTTTAAGAAAAGTTTAAGATCTATAATCACAAAATAACTAAATTAGGAAAAACTGCTGATACTGATACAATCATGAGTGGGGTCGGGAATTTCATATTCACACAACTGGTCTGCCAGGGTTTCTCAACCTTGAATCTTTGGCAAATTCTTTTCCAGCCCCCAAAAGTTTAACTATCAAAAACTCCTCTCTTAAAACAGTTTAAAAAGTGTTTAAGACTCCTCTTCCCCTTTCACAACCTTTGACTACACTGACAAGCACAGTGCCAAGGGTTGAGGAGGGCAGCCTTTCTGCCCTGCTCAGACCAAGACTGTAATATTATGTTCAGTTCTGCATACCACACTTTAGGACAAATTCTGAAGCTGGACAATGAGGACAAGAGGGCAATGAACATCTTAAGGCCCTTCCTGTTTCCTGCCATTCAAGGATCAGTTAAAGAAGTTAGTGATGTTTAGTTTCAGGAAAGGAAGCCTTGGGGATGCATTGTTGTTGTTTTTATTATTGGTGATTCACATCCAACTCTTCTTGACCCATTTAGGGTTTTCATGGCAAAGTTACTGGAGTGGTTTGCCACTTGTTTCTCTAGCTCATTTGACAGATGAGGAAACTGAGGCAAACAGCGTTAAGTGGCTTGCCCAGGATCACACTGCTAGTAACTGTCTGCAGCCACATTTGAACTCTCATGTCTTCTTAACTCCAGACCCAGAGTTCTATCCACGGATCCACCTGGCTGCCTGGGAACACAATAGTTGCCTTCAAATGACACATTTAAAGACTTAAAATATTTAAGGATTGTCATTGTTCTAGCTGGTCCCAGAGGAGAGAACTAAGAGCAGTGCACTTGTTTGGTGGAAGTGTAGGAGCCAAATCAAGCATGGTCTAAGAAGAATTCTCCTAAGAAATAGAACTATACAAAAGTAGAAGAGGCAACTTCAAGGTGGTAGTGGATTTTGACGGTTCCAAAGGACTCATTTTGAAAAATGCTATCCACCTCCAGAGAGAGAACTGAAAAATTCTGAGGCAGAACGAAGCACATTTTTTTACATTAATTTTCTTGTCTTTTTTTTTTTGCAACATGGTTAATGTGGAAATATGTTTTGCATGACTTCATACATATAATGGAATCATATTACTTGCCTTCTCAATGGGTGGGGAAGGGTGTGGAGGAAGGGAGAGAACTTGGAACTGAAAACAATTTTTTAAAATTAACTTTTTTTTAAGAGGTAGTAGATTTCCCCCTTACTAAAGTCTTCCATCAGAGCATGGGTAACCATACTTTGGGGAGGCCCTAAAGCAATGACAGTGAACCTTTTAGAGACCAAGTGTCCAAACTGCAACCCTTACATTGCATGAGCCCCCAGTCTTACCCAAGACAGGGGAGAAAGGAAGCACTCCCAATGGGTTGTTGGACAGAGGGGTGGGTGATGGGAGAAATGTCCTTGGGTGCTCATGGAAAGGGGGAAGGGAGCAGTCCTCTCTCACATGCATGCCATAAAGTCACCAATAGGGCTCTAAAGGAAATTCTCTTCCAGGCTGGATCATCTAGCCTATGTGATTCCTTCCAACTCAGAAGTTTAATGATTCTATAGATAATTCCTATTCAGGTAAAGATTAGACTGAATGATTTTGGAGGTAGTTCTGTGGTAGCTCCTAGTTTTAAGGATTGTGCTAAGTGCATTATAAATTTTCTCAAATAACTTTTAACTGGGCTATGGAAGAAACTCTCATTTTCTTTGGAATCACTGGAAAGTGGGAAAGAGATAAAGCCATGGCAGAAAGGTACCAACTCAAATGGTTAGGGCTCAAAGACTTCTGCCTTTGCTTGTGCACACATGGTTAGTGTACAAGGCATACTCAGCCCAAATTTATTAATAGGGAATCTCAAAAATTCAATGTTAATTGAAAGAACATTAGAGGAAGCAATTGTCGTGTGTTATGAAAGGTTCCAAGCCCTTGTTTCTGTTCCAGGGGTATATAACTAAATATGGTGGCCTTAACATTCACATGTTATGCTAACTAGTTACTTTACTATAAAACTCAAGTTGGCCAATCAGATACCTGGATTCTGCATATAGATTCTGACCAATTCTTTAACAGAATAGAAGTGATCTTAGCAACCCTTCCATCCAAATCTCTAACTTTACAGAAGAGGTAAACCAGGCCTTGCTTTCTTTTTACTCTTTCTTCTTACTTTTTAACCTTATTTTTCCACTTATAGAAGTGGGGGGGGGGGGAGAAAGTTGTAATTGAATCAGTTGTAGAGTTGGTGGAGGAAACCCTAAGATGGCTCAGTGGATTGAGGGCCATAGACAAGAGCCTGGGTTCAGAGACTTCCTAGTTGTGATCCTGGATAAGTCACTCACCCCCATTTAAAACTACTCCTTATCACTCTTCAGCCTTGCAACCAATACACAGTATTGAATTTAAGGTGAAAGTAAGGGTTTTAGAGCAGAGGAGAGAGGAGGGAAGGGGAGGGGAGGGAAGAAGAGAAGAAATCATGTCTCCTGATCCTTAGGCTGATGTTTCTTTCACTGCTGCATTCTGTTTCTCATCTTCTGCTTTTTTGACTGTTCAGCTAGCACAGCACTGAATTTGCAGTCACCCTCCTGAACTAAGGGGCTGAAGGAAACTCCTGAAATTTATTTTCTGACCCTTACTCTCTGGAGATGTCCTAGTAACTTCTATAGGGAATACCCGCTCCACATGGAAGATCTGACCTCTTAGTGGATGAATTTAAGCAATGATCACCTTTATCTTTCATAAAACAGGTTTTCCTTTATGGGATTCAGGTTCTCTGGGAACAAACCATTTTTTTGCTTCCTTAAAAAAAATGCAGGGGGCAGCTGGGTAGCTCAGTGGATTGAGAGCTAGCCCTAGGGACGGGAGGTCCTAGGTTCAAATCTGGTCTCAGACACTTACCAGCTGTGTGACCCTGGGCAAGTCACTTGACCCCCATTGCCTAGCCCTTAACACTCTTCTGCCTTGGAGCCAATACACAGTATTGACTCCAAGATGGAAGGTAAGGGTTTTAAAAAAAAATGCACCAATACAGACTGCCTTGAATATAATCTGCATCACAGAAATGTTCTTTCCTTTAAAAGGAAAAGAAAAGGAATATTCTACAAAGTGATAAAAAGCCACTCTGTAAAATTTTTCTTGTGGACTTTTAAAAATTTCTTCTTACTGAAATAAAATTATTTTTGTTCCTTTGTAATGTTGCTGCTCTCTGTCATTTTAGTTTTCTTCTTCCCAATATTCCAATAAGAAAATATTGCATGATCATCCACTTCATCTGAAAAGCATTTGGGGAAGCTGGTAGGAGTGTGGTGACCTCACCCAAATACCTACTTTCCACATAGCAACAAAGGCTTCAGCTTAATTTGTGGCTTCTCAATCTATGGCACTGAGTGAAACAGTGAATCCTGCCTAAGTTTTCTGCACATGAGAATTGGTGCAGCTCTCAAGTTCACAATGTAAAGAAGAAACCCCCCCAACATGTTGGGTAAGCTGCTTGTGGCCAACTTATTATGGACAGTAAGAATAACACAGGAAGCCTATAATCAGCATCACTGGAGCAAGATTATAGCAGATCCATCAAAGTATTATATTGGTGGCAGGGGGTGTGGGGGAGGAATGACTGTTTTATTATTATTATAAAAAAAAATCCTCAACAGCACAGAGGAGCAGCTAAGTGGATTTAATTTTGAGTCTGGAGTCAGGAAGATTCATCTTCATGAGTTCCAATCCAGCCTCAGTCACTTAACTAGCTATGTGACCCTAGACAAGTCACTTAACTCTGCCTCAGTTTCTTCATCTATAAAATGATCTAGAGAAGGAAATGACAAACTATTCCCATATCTTTGCCAAGAATACTCCAAGTGGAGTTACAAAGAGTTACAACGCATGCCTGAAAATGACTGAACAACAAACCACCATAAAAAAATTATAGATCTAAATGTACCCAAAATTCAGTTGAAAGAAACATCAGGGGCAACTAGGTGGCTCAGGGGATAAATAGCTAGATCACCAGGTCTAGAAACAAGAGGTTCTAGACTAAAATCTGGAATCACACACTTCCTAGTAGTGTGACCCTGAGCAAGTCACTTAACCTCAATTGCCTAGCCTTTATTGTTCTTCTGCTACAGGATTGATACCTAGTATTGATTCTAAGACTGAAGGTAAAAGTAAAAAAGAAAAGGAAAAAGAAAGGAACACATCCTAAGAATCAGGAAGCATAGTTTCTTGCCAACTCCATCCCTGATTCACTTTCTGTTAGTTGTTTTTTTTAATGAAATTTCAACAACAACAAACAGCACAGAACACATCTGATATAAAATAGAAACCTAATTAAAGTTTTTTGTTAATTTCAAGTAAATAAACAGCACTTTCCTCAAAAGGCAGTTCACATCTTGTTTAAACATTCTGTATTAATCATGAAATTTATGTATGAGGTGAGATTGTAACCAATTATAGCCATTGCTTATCCAACTCATTCACAGCCCTTAAAGGAATTTCTTCTCCACCATAGAACCCACAAGATCTAGTTGTCTTCTGTGTCCTGGAGCAAGGGAAGTCCAGCTTAAATACTCATGACTAACTAAGTCAACAGATATCACTACTTTTCAGGGATCTTTCCACATACATTTGCAATATAATTCCATTTGGAATGACTACAAAAGAAATCATTATATCAGTGTGGTATAGAGTAATAGTCTCAATTTTTTTGGTCGCATACTTTTCATCAATAAGAAAAATCCAATCATGCATTCCTGATACATGTATATTTATTTGTAAATTATATAATATACTATTGTACTAACACATTTTGGACACCTAAACATACACAAAAATAGAAATTAAGAAAAATGATACAAATGAAAAAATAACATATAATTTATATATTTTAAAAACCTTTACCTTCTATCTTGGAATCAATAATGTGTATTAGTTCCAAGGCAGAAGAAGAGTGGTAGGGGTTTAAGTAAATTTTTCAGGGTCACACAGCTAAGAAGTGTCTGAGGTCACATTTGAACCCAGGACCACCCATCTCTAGGTCTGGCTTTCAATCCACTGAACCACCTAGTTGATCCCTGTCAATCCATATGTTAAGTAGTGACCAAGCTCAATTTTATTCCTCTTTTTTAAATTAAAAAAATGATTCTAATGTTCTTTCCATAATTCGATGGATCATCTCACAGACCCCTTGTAGTATGCATACTCCACTTTAGAGACCACTAGTGAAGTAGAAAGAACACCAGACAAGGACTAAACAATTGGATTTGAATCCCAGATCTACCACTTATTTTTATGGAATCTTATATAACTCCAACAACTTCCTATGGGCCACAGTTCCTTCATCCACAAAATGTGTGGGCTTAACGAAATAATATTTAAGTTCCTTTGCAGCTCTCAACATTCTGTTCTCAAGCACTGGCTTACTTTTTAAAATTTTATTTTTTGCAAATAACAATCTGCCTTCTCTTCTTCCCTCCCTCCTCTCCTTTCCTTTCCATTGAAAAAGAAAGAAAAACAAAACCCATCACAAATATTCATAGTTGAGCAAATCAATTCCTGCATAGATCACGTCCCAAAAAATACCTGCCTCAATGTGCTCCCAGAGTCCATCATGGCAGGAAGTGGGCAGCATTTTTCATAGGAGTGCTCTTGGGGCCACACTTGGATCTATCAGTTATTTGTCTTTAAAATGAATGGTTTTCTTATTGTATAAATTATTCTCCTGGTTTTGTTCTCTTCACTCTGAATCTATTCATACAAATCATTCTGAAATGTTCTGAAAATGTTTGGCTATTCCAATTAACAAGCACCCAATATTTCCTGTTCTTTGCCACTACAAAAAAAAAAAAAGTGTGTTGTAAATATTTTTCTGCATGTGGGTACCTTTCTTCTTCTGTCTTTGATCTTTGTGGGTTATATAGGGATAGTAGTCGTATAACTGGATCTGAGGGTATGCATAGTTTAGTAACTTTTGGAGAATAGTTCCAAACTTCTTTCTAGAAAGGCTAGACCTCCACCCCTGGTGAATGTGTCACCAGGAGTTAGTCACTTAATCTCTCTGAATCTTAGTTTCCTCATCTATAAAATGGGAATAGTAATACTTATTATTATGGCAGATCACAGAGCTGTGAGAATAATGTACCTATTTTCCCACTTCATAGTGTCTACTATTTTGGCCGCTTAGATGGTACAGTGGAGAGAGCACCAGGCCTGGCATCAGAAAGATTTGAATTCAAATATTATCTGTGTGCCCCTGGGCAAGTTACTTATCCCCTACTTGCCTCAGTTCCTCATCTATAATGGGGAAATGCTGGAAAAGGAAATGGCAAACTACTCCAGTATCTTTTCCAAAAAAACTCCAAGGACAAGTCCATGGAGCCATATGGAATTCTGACACAAATGAACAACTGAACAACAACCAAAAAATGCCTTCTATGTGCCAGATACTGTGCTGTTAACCCTGCCCCACCTTTTACAAATATAACCTCATTTGTTGCTCCCAACAACCTTGCAAGGTTTTTTTTTTTCTTTTAAAATATATCTTTATTTCTCAATAAACTCAAAGCTTTTTTTATAATTTTAACACATTTTGCACTGACAAAAGAAAGTGATTTCATCCACATTAACTGAGAAGGCTGTTGACCATTAATAAAGAAGTAATCTTACACATCTTGAATTGCCAAAAAATCAAGAATTCCAATTGCTAAATGCTATATAAATTTAGAAAACTGAAAATAAAATCCTGTTTTGTCTAATAGAATAAGGTGGGTTTTTTTCTTTCTGTATATATATTAATTTGGAAAGAAAAGTTTAAAAAAACTACTTTTAAAAAGTTAGGAGTTTCTTCATCCTTAAATAAGATAAGTTTTAGACAAAAAGAAAACCCACACAAACCCACATCATTTAATTTATCTACTTCAGGTCTTTTAACCTTCCCATTCATACACAGGTGTATGTAACTATTGTTATCCTCATTTTAAGTTGAGGAAACTGAGGCAGAGAAAGGTTAAGTGACTTGCCCAGGGTCACATAGCTAATTAGTTTCTGAAACTGAATTTGAACTTACATCTTTCTGATTCCAGGTAGTTCTCTATCAACCTTGTTGCCTCTAAGAGAAATGAAGGCCAGGTATCTCTTAATACACAAATTAGACTTTGATGCTATGTCTGGCAATAGCAACATAGTATATCCCATTTAAATCTAAAATCATATATATTTATAATAAATATCATTTCTTTACTGCTTCAAGATCTCAAAGGTAGTATATGGTATGGTGAATAGAGACTTTAAATAGAGACCTTAAAGACAAGCAGATCAAACTCCAGTTCTCCCTCTGACATATAATTGCTGTGTGACTCTGGGCAAATGACTTAACTTCTCAGTTCTCTAGACTAGTGATTTAGTTGTTTGGCCCTCAAGCTCCTTTCAATAAAAAAATATGTGCTGTGAACCCCCAGGGTAATTTAATATAATGCTCATAATGTCAATTTTAGATTTATTCACTAAGTGCTTACAATAACTATAATGATAACTTTTGCCCCCAAAAGCTACAAATTAACATTTTCATTATATAATTATATTTATTTATTCTACCTCTAATTATGGGTCCTCTAAGTATAAAATTATAAAACTATTAAAAATTATGAATATTTTCTGTGTAACTTTCTGTTAAAATTGAAAATAATCCTTCAAGCTTGCTATTATCTTCAAGACCTTATATTAAATTTAATTATTTTATAAATTTTGTTTTAACATATAATCATCACAAATAAACTCCTTTTGGTGTTGGACTAATTTAATTTGAACAAAGGTTTTAAATATTGACATAACTGGCCAATTATTTTACTGCTTAAAGCATCCATGGACCTGACTCATAGTGAACCCCTTAGGGCCATGTTGATAAACCTAGGGCATAAGTGCCAGGAAGCTGCTTCCCTCCCCCTCTCACCTGAGGGCATTTCTTATATGACCAGTGCCTCTATCCAGCAGCCCAATGGGAGTTCTTCCCTCACCGGTTTGGGGGGGAGGGGAAGATGCCTCACATGTGGTGTGAGAGTTGCAGTTTGGGCACTCAGTCTCAAAAAGGTTCACCATCACTGCCTTAGGAGGTAGTTGAACTACTACTCAAAAGGAACCAACTCTAGATAATTATCTCAGATTTTAAGTTGCAGAGAAAGATAGCTTTTGGTAGAGGGAAATGTCCAAGCTCTCTCCCTTTTCCCTCCAAAGTCAGTCTAGCTCTTTTCTCACAACTCTGTGATGTGCCATAAGTATTACTATTCCCGTTTTACAGATGAGGAAACTAAGATTCAGAGAGATTGAGTGACTCGCTCGTGGTCACACTCACCAGGAATATTTAAGAGATCTTCTGACAAAAACCAATACTCCCAAGTTTTAGCACTGGAGAGTTTGATGACTTACCCAAGGTCACAGAGGTAAAGTTGGGATCACAGCAGAGAGCTCACATGTAAAAATGAAGTGGTCATCACAAGGGAAATATTGGAGATAGGAGTGATACTACTAATTGTTTTGCTTGGCACTTCAGCTCAACCTCAGAGCTGCTCTTCCACTCCCTTAAAAGTCTAGTGAGTAGTTAAGACTATTTTAAGATGTCAGTTAGGAAGAATGGTATTGGCTTCCATCAGTCTCTGAGGAGCAATGAGAAATTCTTAAGCAAAAAATTATTCTTTCCCAAACCAGTGAACCAGTGCTAATGTTCTCTCTAAAGCTGTCCAATGTGTTTTCTATTTGGTGGTTTCCCTTTGTCTCCATGGTCCTCTATCCCATTAGCTCCCTGATGCTGAGCTTTGTATTTTAATTAAGATATTAAGAGGTTTGTGAGTCAGAATTCCAGATCCCAATCTCTTTTTGATTATCCTTCCTCTGAAATCCCCAAACAAGGGACAAAAAGTGTTAAACTCATAGATGGAGCAAAACAAAAGGGAAATCACTCCATAAGCAGGAAAGGAATTAGATTCTAACCCAGGACCAAAAATGGCCATATGGAAAGTCATCAAGCAGTTCAATTTAATTCAGTAATCATTTACTACCTACCATGTGCAAAAGGAATTGTGCCATACACTGTGAATGCAAACCCCAAAATTTAAACAGTCCTTATTAAGGGGCTTACATTTTAATGAAGTTTATAAAAGCTACCTGCCTACCCAGTTCTGATAATATGTAAAGTGACTTAGTATATTACAGACCAATAAAATAGTTAGTTACTCAACTAGAGACCACTTCAATGTGCAGCTCTAGTTGCTTGGTGATAGACAAAGAAATGGGATTTTTAAAATATACTAATGGAAATTTTCCAGAGAGCTAATGAAAGCATTGATGTCTCAATCCTGAGTTTTCCATTCAATTCTCTTTAAGGTTCTTTTAGCACTAATATTCCATGTTCACTATTTCTAACATCCCTTCCACTTCTGACATTCTGTGATCTAAGATTCTAAAGTTCCTTCAAATTCTAATACTTTATTACTCTATGATCTCTAAGAAGATGACAGAAGATGAGAATAGTTACTATCTGAAAAGCTGAGGCACACTAATGACCTGCTGGAGGTGCTGTGAACTTGTCCAACAAAGCAGTAGATTGGGCTTAAGATAACAAAAGAACTAAAATGTACAAAGCCCTTGACCAATAGCATCTCACTGTTAGGCATACACTCCAAAGAGGTCAATGATAAAAAGTGATTTAAAAAAAAGGTTCCATATGCATCAAGATATTTAGAGAAGTCCTTTTTATAAGAGCAAAGAACAAATCAGACTGTACTGGTAGAAGAATGGCTAAATAAGTTGTAGTAAGTGAATATAATGGAATATTACTATGTTGTAAGACATGATGGATATGAGGTATAAAGAGAGGCATGGGAAAACTTATATAAACTGATGCAAGTTGAATTAAGATGAGCCAGGAAAACAATATATATGATGACTTTGTTGTTCAGTTGTTTCGGGTATGCCCAACTCTTTGTAACCCCACTTGGGGTTTTCTTGGCAAGATACTGCTATGGTTTGCCATTTCCTTCTCCAGTTCATTTTACAGATTGAGGAAATCGAGGCAAATGGGGTTAAATGGTTTTCCCAGGAACACAGAGTTTATAAGTCTCTGAGGCCAGATTTTGAACTCAGGAAGGAATATTCCTGACTCCAGGCCTGTCCCTCTGTCGACTATACCACATAGTTGCTCCTATACAATGACTATAATATTATAAATGGAAAGAAAAATAATGAAACTTAATATAATATTAATTATGGTGGCACTGGGTAGCAGATATTTAACAAACACATGTTCAACCATTGACTGAGGGATCCCATTTGGGAGGAAGAGTTTAATCTTTAGGGGTTAGACTCTACAACATGCAATATCTCAGTACCTGAACCTTACTGACCAACAGAATGGTTTCTACTGCCGTTGTCAAAACAATCAACCTGAGACAGAATATGCACAGCTCAGCTTAGCGTTAAAATATGGCTTTTTCCATATGTTCCTGAAGCTCCTTGCCTTCTCCTAGTCAAATCAGCAGAAAAACAGGATTCACCAATATGTTACAAAGACGGTGGCAAAATGCCAGTATTTGTAGAATTGCAAAGCTTTAGAGGAAAAAGCTTAGTATTGTACAAATTCACTCTCTCCTATTACGGTGCTATCTTTTCTTTTAAAAAGCATCATGTGTGACTAGGTGGCTCAGTGGATTGAAAGCAAGCCCTAGAGTTGGAAAGTCCTGGGTTCAAATTTGGCCTCTGACAATTCCTAGCTGTGTGATCTTGGTTAAGTCTCTTAACACCCCTTGCCTAGACCTTCCCATTCTTCTGCCTTGCAACCAATACACAGTATTTGTTTCCAAGATGAAAGGTAAGGTTTTTCAAAAAATACCCCAACTTCTTGACCCCCATCTCAATCATCCCTGCCCTGCAAACAGAGTGCCTCAAAGTACTTCAAAAATCCTTCACTTCAGTGCATTCTTTCCCTCTTCTCTCTGATTCTACACTTCTTCAGCATATTCCTTTTCCTTCAGACTCTGACAAAGAGGCAACCCTTACTTCTATTTGTGCATTTGGTTCCATAACCACTCAACCACTAACCTCATCTATTGGTTCCTTTTCTGAAGACTAAACATGTCCAAATCTTCCCCATTCTTTGAAAAACAAAAACCTTCATTTAACCTTGGAAAGTAAGAAGACCTGGGTACAAATCTCACCTCACCTCACAGTAGCTGTGTGAACCCATACAAGTAGCTATAAGCTCTCCATGTTTTAACTTCCCCATTTGTAAAATGGGAATTTGTATTCAATGACCTCTAAAGTCCCACCCAGTTCTAAATCTGTGTATGATCCTTTTCATAGCTAAACTACTGCCTCTCCCAATCACTTCCTAATTCCAAGTCTGGTTTCCAACCAATCATTCCACTGAAACTGCCCTGTTTGAGTTTATAATCTTTAATTGTTAAATCTGGTTACCTTTTTTTAGTCTTTATCCTCCTTAACATCTCTCCAGTTTTTAACACTTTACCTTCTTCTCCTACTTGTTAGATCATTCCTTCTCTGTTTCCCTGGTTGGATTGATGTCCATATCCTGTGCCTTAACAGTATTTCCCCATTCTTCCATCTTCAAACTCACTCTAAACCCTTTCTCGTGATTTTTGCAGCCTCCACGGACTCAATTCTAATCACTATAAAGATGGTTCCCCAAAAGAAAATATCTAACCTTGATCTCCTTTTGCACTCTACTCTGCATCTATAGCTGCATGTGTCCATGAGGGTCAAGTAGGCACCTTGTTATAAGATTAGGCCTGATGGTTTTGAGACTACCATGACATTTTCTCCTTACGGAAGGCAATAAAAGCTGACAGAACATACTCAGGGGAAAATACTGACAACAATATCTTCTGTTGGTAAAGCTATGTCCCCCTCAGATAATATTTGGTCTACCACAAAATTATTTTTCTTCCTAATATGCAAACCACCAAAATATTATGTCTACTACCAGCTTGTTTTTCTCCATAACAAACCCTTCAAAACAACAATTTGCCCTGGCCCCTGATATACAATTCAGCTAGGTCCAGAGAGGCCATCCAGAGTCATAGCATAAGAACCAGACTCTCAGAAGAGCACTTTAGTATCTATCCTTCCCTCCATCGGGAGCACACCTTCCTTCTGGAGCATCTCCTTTTTGCTGAATGGAACCGCATCTCCTTTGCTCCAATGTAGTACTGCCCATCCTGAGTTGTACTATATGTTAGTGGGTATGCCTGAGTTGTATATTGGGTTCACTTTTCCTCTTCCCCCACCCCTTTTCCCCATTGCTTGCAATAAAGCTTTATATTGTACTGTTTCCCATTGTTTTAGATGTAATTCTCAGCATTCAAACTCATTAAAGGGTTGTTTTCCCCAATGACTGGGTACAGGCTTATCAGCAGACATAAACTGGGGACCCAGACAAGGATTTAAATTACTGATAACCCACCTGCACTGGGGAGTAGAGCACTGTGAGCCTAAATGGAGACAGTAAGAATGAAATGGGAAATGCTGTGTCCTCCCAGAAGAGTCTCCCTTATGCCAGAGGGCTGTCTCAAAATAAACCTCAAACTCAAAATGTTTAAAAAGGAATTCATCATCCCCTATAAATCCACGCCTCCAAATTTCCTTATTTCTGGGGATCCCTATCATTCGAGTCATCCAGGTTCACAACAGCTGGCTAACGTAGACATTTAATAAATGCTTTTTTGCATCAAATCCTCATCCCTTTACTCTCCCTTCATCACCCCCATCCAATCAGTTGTCAACTCCTACTGGTTGTGCCTCCAAAACATGTATTTTCATTCATTATCTGCTCTCCGCCCACATGATTTCTGCCCTACCCTAATTGGGCCTTCTTCACCTCTTGCATGTAATATTGTTAAACTCCCAAATGTTTTCTTTGTTTCCAGTTAATATATTTCCAATCCAACCTCCAGACCTCCACAACATAATCTTCCCAAAGCACCAATCTTATCATAAAACTATTCTGTTAAAAAAATCATCAGGAGCTGCTGATTGCCTCAAAAATAAAATACTAATTCCTCTGCTTGACATTTGGAGTCCTTTGTCATCTAGTTCCAATCTAGCTTTTCATATTAATTTCCCATTATTCTCTATATATACACTCTATTCCAGGCAAATTTAACACTGTGTTTCTGTTAGACTGTCCACCCATGCCTGGCACACTCTTTTCCTTGTCTCTTAGAATTCTTCTCTTTCTTTAAGACTAAATTCACCCATGACCTAACTCTAGGAAGCCTTTCTTAGTTTTTAACATTCCCCCTGGTTTTTAATTTTCTTCTCCCTTCTCAAATTACTTTGAACTTAATTATCTGTTTTATATTATATTCCCTCAACAGAATATAAACCTTTAAATTCAGAGACTGCATAATAAATGTTTGTTCAATTAAATTGAAATTCTAAGACCCTTTCCATTTCTAACATTTCTCAATCTATGATGCCACAGCTCCTACAAGCTTTCTGAAAAACATGCTGATACTAGTAAGCAGGTCCAGAATACTCAAATAGCTAAACAGTGAACTTGGAATCAAAAAAGGCTTCCATAACCACCATATCTCCTACCAGAGAACTAGCATATTAAAACAGGGAACACTAAAACATAAAGAAATCATTCGATTGCAAAATTTGTAAGAAGAGGAACAGTGTTTTTCCTTTTGTTTAATCCTCAGCACTTGGCTGAATAGGAGGGTGGGCAGAAAGAAGGGATATGTTTGAAAATACCCTCAGGGAAGGTTCCTTACACTCCCGTGAGAAGGATCTAAGAAGTTCATAGGGTCAGATTTAGAACTGGGAAGGACCATCAAAATTATCTGATCCAACCCTCTCATTTTACAGTTGAGAAAACTGAGGCCCAGGGAATTTAGGAACTTGCCTAAATAAGTGGCAGAAGCAGGATTTGAATAGAAGACCTGACTTAAAAATCAGCATGCTTTCCATTGCATCCTACAGATGAAAGTTTACCATACCTAAATTCAAGCCAAGATGAGGAACTCATTTCCTACAAAATTACATAAAGGAAAATTCACCTTGTAAGCAAACCGCTGATAACTCACTGTGTGTGTGTCCTTAAACAAACCCTTCTCTGGGACTGTTTCCTTCTAATTAAAAATGTGGAGTGTGGAACAGATGACCTCTAAATGATTTTCCAAAATTGTAGATCTGACCATGTCACCCTCCCCACCAATTCAGTAAATTACAATGGCTCCCCATCACCTCCAGGATCAAATATGAAATCTTCTCATTGCTGTTCAGAGTCCTTCATAATCGGGGTCTCCCCTTTATCCTCCTCCCCTATCCCCCCCTTTCCAAACCTCATTCCTCTCTCTCCTACTCTTTAATGCAGTGACATAGGCCTCCCTCTCCCAACTCCAGGCATTTTTCCTGACTGTACCTCCTTCCTGGATTGTGAATTTCCTTCCTTATTTCCAGTTATCCTCCTGGCTTCTTCCAAGCCTCACTTAAAATCCTACCTTCTACAGAAAGCCTTTCTGAATCTCCCATTAGACTGTGGGCTCCTTGAGAGCCAGGACTGTCTTTGATCTTCTTTTATATTTCTATTCCCCAGTGCCTGGGACATAGAGGCACTTCATACATACATATATTGACTGAGTGACTAATATGCTACTACTAATGTTGCAGCAGCCCTGGAAAAGTCATAAATTCTGGACTCAAGTCAGAGATCTGCCTCTCAACAGGTGTGTGGTCTAGATTTCCCTCTAGGCTTTAGCTTCATAATTTTTAAAAATATGGATAATAAATACATATGCCTCATATGACTGTCGTGAGGAAAATGCTTTGTCATCTGTAAATTGACGTGGAAGGCAAGCTGCTCTGGAGTCGACTATGAATCTCAGGTTCTATATAATTCTATGTATGGCCATTATCCCTGCCTTCCCTGGTAGCCCCTCCCTTCCCCACAGTGTGAGAGGAGAGGACTTCAGCAGGGTTGAGGAATTAATTGCCAGGCAATTTCTGTATCTGCTCTCACCTGTGAGGAGTCTGTGTTGAGTGTATAGGCAGAATGCCAGCCCACTGAGGCTTAATAAGCTATTGTCTCCTTGTTGTATTACTGTGAGGTTCTACAGAAGCTTTCCAACTCAAACAGACAATCTCACATTCAACAAACATAAATAGGCATCTGGCAAAATGTGCTAAGGGAGTGGATGGGAGAGGAAAGTTGAAGAAATAAGAGAAATGGGGCCAGTTAAGGTTTGTTGTATCTGTTTCTTTATTTTAATGATTTCTATGGGGAAACATTGTAAAAACTGGGCTGTATGATTATGGGAATTTAAACAAGAGAATTTTGAGATCAATGAGGTTTTCCCCTTCCTTTTATAGAAAAAAGGAGACTGATTGATAAGAGGGAAATGAATTTCCCAAAGTCATACAGAGAAAAAAATAGACGAGATTCTAAACCAGATCTTCAGACTCAATATCCAATCCTCTTTTGGCTACACCATGCTACCTTTGACTCTGACTAGATCTCTTTTTTTTTTTAATTTTCTGATTGCGTAGGACCTTAGTGGCACATGATGATGGAAGAAGATTTCTCTCAGTCATCAGAATGTTATGTTCCCATGATGAGTTACAATGACACATCAATTGCAATGTCTGGAAGCTTCTAATAGGTAGTAATTATATTGACAAAAATGCTCCTGACATCAAGATGAATTTTTTTTAGTGGCATTAAGGCATGAGAACAAATTATGACATACACCAAGAACATCATAGACAAAAAGAAAAGTCCCATATAGGCCAGGATACATAGCAGCATTTCTTATAAAAGCAAAAAAAAAATCTGAAAGCAACTTAAGGGTCCAATGACTAAAGAAGGGGGTGGTACGTGAACCTGCTGGAATAGCATCAGTCACAACTAGCCTATGATGACTTTGGAAGGCAGGGAAATAATAGAAAATTATGCTGAAAGTCAAGTAGAAGCAGGAAAATAATATCTACAATGACTACACAAAAGTGGAAATGAATAAAATTAAAACCAAATATTGTATAATGATAAAACTCAGCCCGTGATATGGGCCAGGATAATGGTAGAAATGGCAAGACTTGATTGAGTTAATCCCTCTCAACAACCATACCTACAAGTCTAGCCAGAGCCACCAGGAGCCAGGAAGTATTAGTAGAGACCTGAGACAGGTGAAGTTAATTTCATCCCCTGGTTGGTTGATCTAATATCTAACTATGGGCAAGAAAAATTTTTTTGAAAAGCAGTTTTTAGGATCTTGGAGGGGAGCTCCAGATGCTTCAGAGAAACTTCCTGCCTTCTTCTTGTATTTTTTTTAATCTTTTAGGAACTGCCATTAAAACACTCTGGGGTATAGAATAAGGATTTTTTAAAATTGTTTTTCATTTGAATTCCTAGTTCTGGGTGATCAATTCATTGCACTAGATGTAAAATAGCAATATGAACAGTCCTGGAGAATAATTAAGAAAATGGAACTTTAAGGGCAGAGAGCTAAGATGGCCAAGTAAAAGGAAGCAATGTAGCTGAACTCCCAACCACAAAATTCCTCTAAACACATTCAGAAAAAGCATGAGACCAAATCCTGATGGGCAAAACCAGAAGTCACAGTGAGTCCTTTGTCTAGCCTGGGTTGACATAGGGAAATAGACAAAGAAGTCTGCTCACACTGGAGACTGGGTCAAGGCAGGATCACTGCTGGAGGTGTCATACACACTCTACCAGAAAAGTTGTACATCAGAACAAGAATAGACATCAGATTCATACTGAGGCAGCTCCAGACCCAGAATGGGGCACAGCAACTGGACAGACAAGTGCCTCCTAGAAGCTTTTTTGGCCCACTACTCAGTTCTGGGACACATATCCATGGTGGACTGAGAGGAGGACCTACCCATGTGGGGTAGTTCACCAAAACAGAGGAGGAGCTCAGTTCCAGCATCTAGCCCAAAGTACAGAGGAATAACCAGAGCAGGAATCCCAGACCAAAAAGGAAACTGAAGTTCTGACATTTAGAATCAGGCAGAAATTCCTAGCTGACTGAGAAGGACTGAGTCTAGAATCATCTATTGTTGCTTTGACTGAAATTTGAGTTTAGAACTTGCAAAGCTCAGACCAAAGGGGCAGCAATCAGATTTTGCCCCAGTTCAGACTATTTTGGGAACACTGAAAGCTAAGCCTGTCCTAAGATCTTGGAATAAAATAGCAATCAAAACCCCCAGAAAGCAAGAGGACCAGCCCAGAACTCCAAAGTGTGGCAGAGCCCAGCCCTGACATCAGAAGCCAGTAAGTAGCAGGAACCCTCAAGAAAATGCTGTCTCCCTCTCTCCTTTGTAGAAGTGGAGGACCATGATGTATAATGTTAAATATGCTGACAGGCCTGATGGGTGTGCTGGTTGGTGATGCTGAACTACCTTCCCTCTAACGCCACCCCCTTGCTTTATAAAACCTTTGTTATAAGGAATGGCATGTTGGTTAGGGAAAGGGGAGGGACATATTTTCAAATAAAGTGATATAATTTGAATTAAGTATTTAGAAAAGAGAATGAACTGTAAGAGATTCCAACTTTCTAGACATGGGATCTGAACCTATAATTAACACAACTAGGGCTTCATAGACGTTCTTTCATGGCAAAAGTAAATTCAGAGAAGAAAAAAGCAGATTTTACTCAAGGTTTTAATTTTTATTGGGGTGGGATAGCAGAGGTAAGGAAAAGAAGTCACCGAAATTGGAAGAAAAGGAAAAGTCCCTAATTAAGTAAAGTTCTGGGCCTTTCCCAGTCTGAGGAACAAGAAGGAACACTAGGAGAGGGCCCAGAAGACCTGGATTAGGATACTGGCTTGTCACTTACAAAATCTATGATTAAGTCACATTACCAACTCTAAGCCTAGTTTGTCCGCCTGAAAAAAGCAATGAGTGCTGCCTTCCTCTAATAAGCTGTAAGATCTTTTGTGAGGGGCAGCAAGGTGGTTCAGTGGATAGAAATCCAGGCCTAGAGATGGAAGGTCCTGGGCTCAAATATTTCCTCAGACATTTCCTAGCTGTGTGGCCCTAGGTAAATCATTTAACCCCAGTAGTTGAGTCCTTTCCACTCTTCTACCTAAGAACCTATATACTTAGGGTCAGTTCTAAACTGGAAGGTAAGGTCTTAAAAAAAATCTTCTGCAAGTCATCCTGACTCTCTAGTCCTCTTTGAAACATGCAGGAGCATCAAGTACAGCAAGACTGCACAGTAAGTAAAAACTAACATTATAGGATCGAACTAGTTGATTTCTAAGCCCCTTTCTAGTTTCATTATTCATAAATTCACAGATTTGGAAGTGGAAGAAACTTTGCAGGACATCAATTCCATTTCCCTTCATTTTACTGATGAGAAAACTAAGGATCTGAGAAATTGAAGAGCTTGTTAAAATTTATAGAAAATAAGTAGTAAAGCTAGAATTTAAATTCAGATCCTCTGACTCCAAATCCAATAATCTTCCTACCCTATTCTGCCTCTCCTGTTCTGATTCCATTTCCAAAAATCCTTACCTTCTGACTTAGAATCAATAATAAATATTGCTTCCAAGGCAGAAGAGTGGTAGAGACCACATAGCTAGGAAGTGTCTGAGGTCATATTTGAACCCAGGACTTCCCCTCTCTATGCCTGATTCTCTAGGCACTGAACCAGCTGCCCCCAAAATGAGATATTTGGAACGTTCTTTGCAAACCTTAACATTCTATGTAAATTATTAGCTATTATTATTATAGCTATTATTATTATAATTCCTCTAGATGCTAGAGAATTTCCCCTCAAGAACTGTCTAATCACTATCTTGTATCTACTTATCTACATCCATCTATTTCCACATAATTTTCCTATCAAAGGACCAGAACAATGGAGAAGTTGACAGTGACTTACTTATCTACCACCAAAGTTCGGCAACCACCATTGCTCAGTCATGAAGCACCCTCATGGTTCAACAATGTTGATTAGAAAAACACTTCAGTGCACTTCATATAGCCTCAAGAATTTACAGTAATGATGACTCAAGTTTCAAGCCTGAATAACTTTGAACCATCAATGGAAACGGCCGCCAAGATGGACATAGTAATTGAGCAGTTCAGTGTTGATCACATTACATTTGAGGTGCCAGCAACCAGAGCTTTTCGGGACCTCAGTTTCTCTTATCTGCAAAAAGGAGAAAGTTGGACAAAGAAATCTTTTAAGTCTCAATCACCTCTAAAATACAACGATTCCTAGACACACCCCAGCAATAACAGCAGACAATCTGCTTTTATTTCCTTGGGGGATGGAGAGTAAAGGAAACATTCTTCCAGAGACACCAAAGAGTAGATTCCAGAATACCTAGATAGTTGTCACTAGGAACATTTGTTCTTGCTTATTTAAAAGGTTAAATCATCTCAGAGCTTCAAAAAACAAAATTAAATTGGAGCAGAGGAAAAAACAAAAGGCCTAGGGGTATTACAACCCCTTCCCACCTCCAAGGCAGGATTAATGGTTTGAAGGTATTTATGGGATTAGTGAATACTGGACGCTGAATTTCAAAGTAGGTGGTATTAAGAAAACAATGAGAAGGTTTTTAGAGCTCCCAGCTGGGACAAAGAGTGGAGGGAACCCTAGGGCCCACAGTTTTGAAGTCCCGAGGGTCAACTAGTCTCCACCCCATAGGCAAATTCTGCTTGTGAGGTCTATGGGTTAAGTCTTAAAAACAAAGGCCCTGGGTGGTCACTTAAATCATCCACCTTAAATAGAAAACTGAAATTCTACCGCAGAAGTTCTTAATTTGGGGTCCACAGATAAGATTTCAGGATATCTGTGCATGTGATTGGGAAAAAAGTACATCTTGATTTTCACTAATAGTTGGTTTCCTTTGTAATCATGTGTATTTTATTTTATGCATTTAAAAACATTCTCAGAAAAGGTCTATAGGATTCAGACTGTCATAGGAGTCCATGACACACACAAAAAAGATTAAGAACCCCAATTCTCAAGTCTACATTCTTCTGGCACCTCGAGGTATTACCCTTCAAAAGACTAAAGTCAGGCTATATGATAGGGATGGGATCTGTGATTTTATTCGTACAGGGAACTTCCCAGTAAAGAAACTCCCCCAGCAATGGAGATGGGCACCTTCTCCACAATTCATAGTCCTTAGTTTTATAGATTAGTCACTAGAACCCAGAGGAATTAAGTGAATTATCCACGGTCACAAATCTAGGAGTCAGGTCCAGTTTTTCCTGCTTCTGAGACAGGCTATTATCTATCCATTACACCATGCTGTATTTCTAAATGGGGGACATGAAAATTGATGGCAGATGAAACCTTTACAAATTTGGGGACCCTTCCAGAAACAATTATGACATACAACTGTCTCCCAGGACTCACCCATTTTAACCATGGGATTTTCTTGGATTCTTCCTTCTCCCTCACCCACAAGAGCCAAATCCTGTAGATTCTTCTAAGTATCTCCCCTTCATTCATACTGCCACTAATTTCATTCAGGGTTTCAATATCTCTCCCTAGATTACTGTGATGGCTTCCTAGCTGGTCTCTCAGCCTTTAGGCTCTCTCTCCTCTTTCTAAACCATCTGGCAGCCAAAGTTCACTTTGTGAAACACGGATCCAAACATCTAATGACTCCCTCCAGTTTAGCAAATGAAAAATCAAGGTTCTCCACAATGAGATAATTCACTTACTCAGAGTTTCTTTCAGCATTACTCCAACGTGTACTCAACACTACAGCCAAACAGGACAACTTGCAGTTCTTTATCCTGCCTTGCTTCCTCCGGTCTCGAAGAATGTGCCTTTGTTTTCTGGCTCGATTCCTCTTCCCTCCCCAATTCTGCTAGCTGAAATTGTTATCATAAAGCAGCTAGGTAGCACAGTGGGTAGAACATCAAGCCTGGAGTCGGGGAGGTTCGAATCTGGCTTCAGACACTCCTAATTGTATGACCCTGGGCAAGTCAGATAACCCCAATTGCTGCTCTTCTGTGATTCTAAGACAGAAGGTAAGGGTTTTATAAAAAATTCTTCTAGTTCATCTAGTCCAAGCCCCTTATTTTACAGATGAGGAAACTGAGGATCAGAGAAACGGAATCATTTCCCTAAAGAGGCAGAGTTGGTTTGTGGTGGCCCCAAACTGGAAAATGAGGGGATGCCCATCAATTGGGGAATGGCTGAACAAACTGTGGTATATGTTGGTGATGGAGTACTATTGTGCTAAAAGGAATAATAAAGTGGAGAAGTTCCATGGAGACTGGAACAACCTCCAGGAAGTGATGCAGAGCGAGAGGAGCAGAACCAGGAGAACATTGTACACAGAGACAAACACACTGTGGTATCATCGAACGTAATGGACTTCTCCATTGGTGGTGGTGTAATGTCCCTGAACAACTTGCAGGGACCCAGGAGAAAAAAACACCATTCATAAGCAAAGGATAAACTATGGGAGTGGAAACACCGAGGAAAAGCAACTGCCTGAATACAGCGGTTGAGGGGACATGACAGAGGATAGACTCTAAATGAACACTCTAATGCAAATACTATCAACAAAGCAATGGGTTCAAATCAAGAAAACATCTAATGCCCAGTGGACTTACGCGTCGGCTATGGGGGGTGGGGGGGGGGGAGGAAAAGAAAATGATCTATGTCTCTAACGAATAATGCTTGGAAATGATCAAATAAAATATATTAAAAAAAAAAAAAGAGGCAGAGTTGGAACTTGAACTTAGTTCTGAATCAAATGCAACACTTTTTCCATCATAACAAAGTTTCTTCTCCCATAAAACCCTACTTCTCTTCTCTTCTCTTCAGACATCTTCTCTGCCCACCCCTCACATGGCCTACTATGTGGAACTGGCCCTAATTCTTTCAATCTCTCATGCCACTGTTGGATTTCTATGCATATCATAAGATAGCAAAGTGGCCCAGTAGATAGAGCACTGTGCCTAGAAACAGGAAGACTTATCTTCCAGAATTGAAATCAGTCCTCAGATACTTACTGACTGTGTGTTGATCCTGGGCAAGTCACTTAACTCTATTTGCCTCAGTTTTCTCATCTGTAGAATGAGCTAGAAAAAGAAATGGCAAACCTCTCCAGTAACTTTGCCAAGAAAGCCCTAAATGAGGTATCAAAGAGTTGGACATGACTCAAATAACAGAATAACAATGTGCACATGATATTTTTCCAACTTGAACTAGGGCTATTTACTTATGTTTCACTGGATATGAATGGGGCAAAAGGAGAGAGAAGGGAGAAGGGGCCTTTATCCTCAGGACAAACAAAGAGCCTGAAGCACAGCAAGTACTTAATAATTTTTGTTGAGATGAATAAAATAAAAACATGCCCAGTCACCTAGATTCCTTCATTGTATAATCAATTAGCCAGTTAGATCAACTATGGATTCATTCTTCTAAATATCTTCTATCTAACCTTTTCTCTCCCTTCCCACTAACAAGAATTAAGAGGGGATTATAAGATCTGGTTCTTATCACTTCAGACCTGAACTTCTCAAAAAACAAACCAAAACAAAAGCTTATATTTACATAGCATTAAGTGCTAGACAAAGTCCTGGATTTGGAGTCAGAAGACTCAAGGTTAAAAAGCTAACTTCCAACTTAACTGTGTAACTTTCAGAAGAGAAGGTAAGAGAAAGAAAAAGTATTTATTAAATCTCATACTATGAGCCAGGTACTAAACTAAGCACTTTACAAATATCATCCCAGCCATGGCCAATTAAACCATCTCAGTAGATGAGCTAAATAAGATTGAGGGGAACTGACATGACAGGCCTCATAACCATTGTCAAGTCTGGGATGTCTACCCCAAGCATGTGAAGGTTTTCCCCTGGCAGAATGGACAGATGAAAACAATTTGTTCTCCCAAAACAAAGGATGAAAAACAACAAATATTATTTCATTTGAAGCTCACAAAAACCTTGTGAGGTATGTGTTATTGTTATCCTGACTTTACTGAGGTGGATTGCAATTTCTTGAATTTTCCAGAGTCATGCAGCTAGTATTAGATATTAGATTTAAACTTGAGTCTTTCTGTCTCCAGGCCCAGCATTGAGTCACCTAGCTGTTTGGGAATGATGGGTTGGGGTCAGACCATGAAGATATTTGAATGCCAAGCATGGGAATTTGTATTTCATCCAAGAGACCACAGAGAGCTGTTAAATTTTATTAACTAGAAAAATGACATGGTAAAACCTGAGTTTTAGGAAAATCAGCTTCCAGGTAGGCACTTATAAGGTCATTTTACCTGTTTGGATTTTTTTTTAATTTGGAAAATAACAATCAAAATAGGTAATCCCTAGGGTTCCTTCTACCTCCAGATTCTCTGAGCCCATGATCCTAAATTCAGATACTCATATAATTTAATTTCATCCTCATAATAATCCTTTGAGATGCTACTTATTACCTATGTAGCCACATAGGAGTCACTTAGAGAGATTCCTCTCTAAGCCTGGATTCCTCATCTGTAAAATGAGAGGATTCGACCAATGATCTCTAAGCTCTAAATACTCTGATCAAAGTATGACTTCACTTTGGTAGTTTGCTCTATTGAAAATTGTGCCCTAAGTAACAGATGAACCTATGATTTCATCAGTAGGGTCACTCCCTCCTCTGTTAAAAGATGCAAGCAACCACTCCACACTAAGATATGTACATAATTACATATAATACAAATTAGAATATGAACATATGGCACAGTTTGTGATAGAGACTTGAAGAGAGAGAGGTTTTGCAAGACAAGCCAAGATGCAAGAAACAAGGCTGGGAACCTGTCTGTCAATCAAGAAGAAGGTTCTAAAGGGAATGTTCCCAGGAGGAGAGGCAATTGAAGCTGGCAGGGGGGAGACCTTGGCTTTGGGCTCTCTGACCAAAGGAGAAACCTCTGCTCTCTCTGGGGGTTTGACTGACCAAGAAAGGAGGCAAGCCTGACTGTAGGGAGAAGAAGCTGAACTGATCTTTGTAGCTTCTGTCCCAGGCTGAAGGATCCTTGAGGGGGGCTTTTGAAATTAGGCTGAGAGACCTTGGTGACTTTGTGAAGAAGAAAGAAGATTTTAAACAGTTGTCCTCCATCCATCTCTCTAACTGTCCTTCTGTCACAGTTGTGACTGGACTACTTTCCCAAACCCTCAAATTCTCCCTCATTATAGATTAGGGAAACCCTCATCCCTCTTTCCTCAGTTTCCTTGTCCTGTTATCCCAATAAACCCCTTACCTGAGAAAAGAAAGGAAGAAGATTTTTTCTCATAAATATCATAGTCCACTCAGGGGGGGAGGGGTGAAGCCACAAGTCAGAAGAAACTGAGAGGGAGAGGGTTGAAGAAGGGAGGGAGTGAAGGGAGGAGGAGGTTAGGAAATAGATTGATCTATCAGCCATCAAATAGAGATTTTTAGGCAGCTCCAGAGCATTCCCCTGTGGCAGCATCTCTCTCTCTATCTCTGTAGTACCTCTATCTCCATTGTAACTAAGAAGCCCTCAGGTATGTCCCCATACTTGCAGCAGCTCTCTCTAGTCACAAGTCAGAGTATGATCAGTCATTACAATAGTGTCACACAGAGTATCCCTTTCTATTTCAAGTATAAGGAATAAGTCTCAGATCAATAAGAGATAGGTTCAATCCCTACTGGCATACTGGCCCACTGGCCTTAGGAAACTTACTTTCCAGTGCCCCGAATTCTACCTAAATTGACAAATCATTGCAGATTTGAGTCTTCTATATATCCCATGAAATCACAAGTTGGTGGCAAAATGGGAAAGTGACTATTACCAATACAAAGTGCCTAAAGAACAGGTGAGAGAAAAAAAGAACAGGTGAAAAATCACTTCTATCTAGGAAGATCAGGGAACATTTCACTGTTCCTTGGAAGGAGGAAGTGAGTGAGGTATGGTCCTGGTAGGATATCAGTAAGCTGGATAAGAGACACTAGTGAAGAGGAACAGTTGAAGGAAAGAATTAGATCAAGGCTAGAGAACAGTCTATTAGTACACACAAAATATCTGGTTTTTTTAAAGACTCAGAAGAGGGCCTTGAGGTTGCTAGGTACAACCTCTTCTGTGGAGGGCATTCTAAAGAGCATGGCCAAGTTACAAAGGATGAAAACACATGAATGGAATAGATGTTAAATATAACCTAAAGTGAATTAATTCAGGACAAAGCCTATGATATAGCTAAGATCCAACAGTGGAATCAAAAGGCCTTCCCATAGAAAACATCCACTGTTGACCCCAGTTTACTATGTGCAAACAAAGAATCATGCAATTTTTTTAATAGAGTAGCCACAAAGGCAAAAGTTTAGAACTGAAAATATCACCTAGCCCCACCCCCCATTTTACAAATAAACAGACTGAGGTCAATAAAAGTTATATGATTTGTCCAAGGTTGCTAAGCAGAACTGAGATTTGAATCCAGATCTTCTGACTTCATTCAGTACACTTTCTACAATGCCATGATGTACCATCATCAATTACAAATAGATTTTGTCCTTAAGGAATCCAAATTTATTGATCAATGTGAATTATCCAAGTGAACAGAAAACATAGTGTAACACACTATGATATAACATTACCTGGATAAGTATCACCTATCCAATAACTAGGCAAGTCATGATTTGGTGGATAGAATTATTTATCAAATGTTTGCCATTTATTATAAAACAGATGAAATATCCCTGTACCACAACTATGAACCTCAAAATACCCTTGAAACAAAAACTATTCCATTATACAAACCATCATCATAGAACCATTGCCAATAATCAATCTATGGGCATAACACTGATCCACAAAAATTCAGGAACATTTTAAAGAGATGTCATCATGCCAAATATCCATAAACTGCAAGTTATATAGAACATAAAACTTTCCAAATAATTAGACCGAGCAGAAAAAAATCAAAATAATATAGAAACAGGTTAAGGTATTTATCTCCTTTGTTCTTTCTGCTATGAAAAAAAAGAAGACATTGGTTTTAAGCCTGTCAAATACTCACCATATGACCCTAGACAAATGACCTAACCACTTTAGACTCCCTCATTCCTTAGGGAGCTTGATTTGATGACCTCTAAGTTCCCTTCCAGCTCTCAATCTATGATCTTATGATCCTATGTACTTTTGTTGAGCCTATGAAGAGAAGCTTACATTTCATTCAGCTCACAGGAACATAGTTGTTTGATTTTTTTTTTAATAACCCTTACCTTCCATCTTAGAATCAATATTAATTTGGCTCTCAATCCACTGAGCCACCCAGCTGCCCCAAGGAATGTGGATTTAGGGCTGGGACAGACTTGAGAAATCATGAATAAACCTAACCAGTTTCATTTTTAGAGATAAGGAAACTGAGACAGAATGATTTGACCAAGGTCACACAGCTAGTTATTGTTTATAGAAGGCTTTGAACCCAGTTTTTTCTGGTTCCAAGTCCAGCACTCTGTCCACTACATCATGTAAAAAGCAGTTATTATATCAATTAATTCAATAATCTGTAGACTTTAAAATTAATATCCAATGCTCCAAGTATTATATTTATAAGATGAAGGGAAAGGAATTCTGGGAAATATAAAAGGAATTCTGGGGAACGTAAATTTCCACTTATGCAAATCTAAAGAGCATTAAATATAAAATAATAGTGACTTGCCTCTAGACAAGTCTGAACTCCTTGAAAAAAGTAAGGCTAAAATAATGATGATAATGATGATGATAGCTGTTGTATTCATCACAATGTACACTGGTATAGTGCTCTATGGCTTTGAAAATGATTTTTAATAAAACAGAGCCAGATATGATATAGTAGAACCAACAATGATCTTGACATCAGAGATCTTGGATTCTATTCCTAACTCTGACACATGTATCTATCCTTGTGACCTTGGGCAAGTCAGGCTGGTTCTCTGCACCTTATTTTTCTCATCTGTATACTGGGGTTAATAATACCTGCCTAGTCTATGTCACAGGGATGCTGTATGAGATAATGGATCCAATGAGATAATGACTGGGAGTCTTGTAAACCTTAAAGCCCTATATAAATGGTTGTAAAATGGGACAATGGAGAATGCTCCCTGGGAGAAAGATTGTATAAAACAGCTAATTAATCTAATTAATGGTCTTAAAGCACCCTGTGGTATATTATATGTTACATGGGGACCCAGAGACAGGAAGAAGCAAACATCTTGTTTAGAATGAGCCTCTCCTCCAGGGAGACTGTCATATGTGCACTGTGCCTAGGAGATAGTAAAAGAGCCCAGAGAAGCATCCATTTGGTAAGAAGGGGTGGGGGTGGGGGGTGGGGGATGGGGGAGCTATAATAGGAACCAAGTTTAGTCCGTAAGGGTCCTATATAAGGGATGTTGTTCATGTTTCAGGCTGTCCAGTTTTTGTTTGTTCTGAGGCTAGAAGAAGGAAGGGGGCACAGAAGGTAGGGCCAGCTGGATACACAAAGATGTCAACTGCTCAGTGCAGGAAAACACAAACTAACAGCACGGTTGGTCTTGTGATGGGGCCCCTAATAAACTGGGGATAGGAGGAATAATAAGCAGGAGACCCAAATAATGGGATTTTTATGGTTCTACTGTTGCTTTCTGGCGCCAACATTCTATGACTATGATTCTAATGCCATTTCCATATCAACTAAGTCTAAAAACACTGGTCTCATCTTGAAGGCCATTTCTCTTTCCATTAATAATAATAGCTAGCATTTTTATTGTACTTTTAGGTTTGCAGAATACTTTATAAATATGATCTCATTTTATCCTTATGCTAACACTGGAAGCTGGGTACTATTATTGCCCACATTTTATAGATGAAGAAACCAAGGTAGCAGAAATTACATGAATTGCCCAGAATCGCACAGCTAGTGTCTGAGGTTAAATTTGAATTAACATTTTCCTGACTCCAAGTTCATTAAACTACCTTGATGCCTATTTATAGAACTCTAAAGTATCAGAGCTATATAGGACCACCGAATGAAGGAAACAGAAGGTTGAAGCTGGAAGGGACATTGTGCTGAATTGCTGTGACTCATAGAATACCACATTCTCTAAAGTCAATGGGCAATCAATATTTATAGAGATTTAATTAGTAAATGTGCCTTAAAGGAATTAAGAAAAGCATAGCAGGGCTCCCTTATCCTAGGTTTTGCCTTATATGGTTTTACTTATTTGCAGTCAGCCATGACACATTGGAGGTCCATGGTCTCAACCCAGTGGTGGTCTCTTCTGCTTTCTTTCTTTGGGGGGGCTGGGAGTGACTGCTGCTTTGAGCTCTGAGCCAAGGGACAAGAGTGGGGAAGGAGTGCATATATATCAATATCAATGGGTAGTTCTTAGAATTTATCTCCCACAGATACAGGGCCCTACTATAATTTGAAAGAAATTCAATGCTCACAGCTGGGCCCCACCAATCTTATAAAAATGGAAGTACTAACAAAGTTAATTTATGGATTTTGTCATTTTAATGAACATAGAACCTAAAAATCAAAGGAAATAATGGAGGAAGAAAATAAGGAATCTAGGAGGAATCACATTTCCCAACCTCAAACTACATTATAAACAACAATTATTAAAACTATTTGATACCATTTTTTAAAAATGAAAAAAGAGATAAATGGCAAAGGCCAGATGGAGAAGAATCAGAAATAAAAGATCTCAATAATCCAGAATTTAACAAAACTGAAAATTACAAATTCCCTAGAAAAGAACCACATTTGCTAACAATTAATGGGTAAATTGAAAAAACAGTATGGCAGAAATTAGGTTTAGAGCAACATATTATACCCTATACTAGAATAAGTTCAAAATGGATACAAGACCAGATTATTAAAGATGATGCAATAAAGATAGCCTAAGAGAACTAAAATATTCCTTTCACAGCTATGGGAATGGGTAAAGTGGGAAAATTAGAATGAATTTTAATTTTAAAGGGAATAGAATAATTTTTATGACATGAAATTGAAAAACTTCTGTCCAAATATTAATTATCACTGATAAAGGTCTGCCATCTAAGATTCAGACAACTAACAGAAATATGAAAGACCAAAAGCCATTCCCCTATAAAGCAGTGCTCAAAGAACATAAATAAACAGTTCTCAAAAGATTTTCAAACTATTAATAACTATGCAAATCAGAACAACTCATAGTGCTACTATGGAAAATACCATATGCTGGATTTGAATTCAGGGAACCTGCATTCAAATCCTAACTCTTCCATTTCCTACTTGTATGACCTTGGGCAAGTCACTTTACTTCATTGGCCCTCAGTTTCCTCATCCAAAAATATAAAAGGGTTGGACTAACTGTATTCTTAACGTTCCTTCCAACTCTAAATTTAGGCTCCTATGATTTCTACATATCTTTGGAACCAAGGACTATTCAAAGATTTGGGTTTTGAGAAATAGTATTATTTTGCAATGGACATCAAGTCAAAAGACCAAGATTCAAATACTACCTCAGACATTAACTGTGTGACCCTGGGCAAATCATTTCAACCTTGCTACTTCAGTTTCCTCATCCACAACATGATCTATGATTCTTTCCCGCTCTAAATGTATGGCCTTCTGTTCTCACATCCTTCAGAAATTGGCAAAGATGACAAAGACATATAGTGCAAATATTGGAGGAGTTAACAGAATGATTGATACACTGACACATTGCTGTTGAAACTATAGATTGGTACAACCATGCTGGAAAACACTGAAATCAAAGAGTGAATGAAATGCTCATAAACTGTGCCCTAGACATTTCCCTGCTAGTCACAGGAAGTCAGTGGTAGAAATAACAGTCCAATGCACCAAGATATTTGTAAAAAACATTTTTTTTTATGGTAGCAAAGAACTGGAAACCAAGTACAAGTCTCTCAACTAGAAAACAGTTAACAAATTATGGCACATGAATGTAAGAAAACAATAATATGAATACAAAGAAACATGAGAAGATGTACAGCAAACAATATCAAAGTAAGTTTATAACCAATAATCAATCCATGGCTTTATGATTTTTACAATTCACTTTTTATTTTTACAAGTTGAGATGACTGAAGATCTCAAGTGTAAGAGCTAGAAATAGCAAACCCCAAAGTACCCCTAGTTGCAACTTCTTTTCTTGACAAAAATGATCGATGAGAGTATTCACATCCCAGGTTAACAAGAGCTACAGGCTTTATCTGTAGATCCTGGTTGGCTACATAATAGGATTTAATGATGTCATGCAATAAAAGAAGGAGAAGGAAGAAGATTGGTGAATTTATAATCTGGAACAACTGAAAAAAAAAGTCCATCTTATAGAGCTCTTTGTATATTAAATCCACAATTTCTTTTTTCTTCACTGAAGAGGAAGCAAGTTAGAAACAGGATGGTATAGTGAGAAAACATTGGATTTTGAAAAAGAAATAAATAACAACAAGCATATATTAAGTACCCATTCGATTACAGGCATGGAATTAAGTGCTAGGGATACTTCTGTCTCTGCTTTCAAGTTCACAGCCTAAATATGGGAAATAATATTGGAGATAATCAGAGAGGAAGTGCAGTAACACTGAGAAGACTTGAATCTGAAACCCAAAGCTCTTGGAACATCTTTGTGATTCTCAGAAAGCTATCCATCTGTAAAATGGAATTGGGGAATAAATTGGGTTCTGGAATCAGAACTTGCAGGAACCCAGGTTTAAAGTTCACTTCTGAGTCTCACTGCCTCCATGGTTATTGGCTATTCTATTATCCTTTTTGTATGATACTATTTAAAGAGATTTTTAATAAGTTATTTAGCTTCTCTGAACCTCAGTTTCCCCACTTAAAAATGAGAGAGGGAGACTAGAAGAATTATGAGGTACCTTTCACCTCTAAAAATACAGTGCAATAAATGAAATGGTCTCTAAAATGCTCATAAACTCTAACATCACATGATCCTCTTATGCCTAAATAATCCTAGAAATTATTTATCAGGATTGAATCCTGGTTCCCATCTAAATAAGGGGTTCTGTGCCCTAGACTAAAACTGACCTTTCATTCCCCAAGGTCACATTTATCACATACCCACTCATCTAAAATAAATTATAGGCTGGGTTCAAAAGGTTGCCAACTCTATTGTATGACTCAAGAATCTAGGCTTGTTTCCTACCCTTAGAAATTAGGTGCCTTATTCAAGATCACAAACTGGTCTTTATCTTAAATATATGTATATTTAATATATTTATTATCATATATAATATAAAATTAATATTAAATACACATATAATTCATTATAATTCAGTATGATTTCCTCCCTTCTTGAGACTCATCTTTTCTGAAAGCAGCCTCTCTTTTATTCTACAATCGCAGAATCTCTCAGTTATAAAAGACCTGAGAGGTTGTCCTGTCCAGTCTCTATCTGAATAAGACACCCCCCCCAACAAGTAGTCACCCAGCCATCCCTCAAATATCCCTAGTGAAGAGCTCCCTAATTTCTAAGGCAGATTATTTTACTTTTGGACAGCTCCCATGGTCAGCTATTTTTCCTGATATGAAGCCTACACCTGCCACTTCACAGCTCTGAACCACTTCACCAAAATGAATAAGTCTAATCTCTCTTCTAGATGCTGACCCTTTAAGTACTTGTAGACAGATATCCTCATTCTCCTAAGTCTTCTTTTCTCTATAGTAAATATCCCACTCATGATAGTGATGCCTAAAATTTCAAAGAAAAAGAGCATCACTGAGGATCAAAGAAGGGATAGGATCTTTACTTGGGGGAAATAAAATGATGGCAACTGACAACAAACAGAGAGAAGGCAGAACTCAATTTTTACTTTATTTCTCTTTTCTCTGCAAAAGAAAAATGAACTTTGCATTGGAAATGACAGATTAAAAATGACTAATAGCAAGATAAGCAAGAAGATAATGAGAGAATCTAGTTCCTTTAATGAATTTTAATCATCAGGCCCAGACAAACATCCTAAGATGCTAAAAGAACTGGTAGCTGTGATTACTGAGATGCTGTGGGGTAATATTTGAAAGACTATAAAGAGAGGCAGTTTAAGATTAAAGAAAGACAAAGGTCAACTTGATTTTCAAAAAGAAGGGGTGATAAAAGAGTTTACACACTATTTTTTGGTCAATGAGCTTGACTTTGACTCATATGGAAAATTTTTAGTAAGGACCATTAAAGAGATAGTTGGTGTGAATATCTAGAAAGGAAAGTGATGAGACAATAACCCTTTGAACAATTCTTATCAAACTAACTTCATTTCCTTTTTTGACAAGAATACTAAACTAATAAGTGAGGGAAATGCAATGGACATAGTTTACCTTGATTTTAGCAAAGATTTGATAAAGAATCCCATACTATTCCTGTGGAGAAGAAGAAATATGGGATTTAATGAATACAAAATTTATTGGATGGCCAGGCTCCAAGAGTTGTTGTTAATGTCTCAGTGTCATGGTGGCATGACAGGTGATCTCCAGTGAAGTACCCCAAGGATCTGTACTCGGGCCTATCCTGTCTAAATTTTTCATTAATGATTTGGATTAAAAGCATGGATAACATGATCATCAAATTTGCAGATGACACTAAGTTGGGAAAGACAGATCTTGACAGGTTGAAGCACTGGGCTGAACCTAATAAAATGAAATTAAATAAGGATAAACATACTTGTGTTTAGGTACAAAAATCTGGCTCTAAAAAATAAGGGAAGAGGAAGGAATAGATAAAAAGCAGTTATCCTAAAAAAGATCTTGGGATTTCAAGAGAACTATAAACTCAATGAGTTGACAGTGTACAATCTTGGACAACATTTAGGAATAGGAGGGAAGAAATAGCTTCCCAGAATAGGGAGATGATGATGATGATGATAATAATAATAATAATAGGATTACCAGTTCTAGGCACCTCAGTTTAAGCACATTCATAAGCTAGAGTGTCCAAAGTAAGACAATAAAGATTGTGAAGAGATAAGAGTTTCATGACATATGATATGTCATTGAAGAAACTAAAGATATTTAGCCTAGGAAAAAAAGAAGACTTAGGAAGTGGGTGGGGATGAGAACTGTATTCAGGTATTTGAAAGAGGGATTACACTTGTTCTGTTTAGCCTCACAGGGCAGAAGCAAGATTAATGGGTGAATTTTGCAAAGACATCAATTTAGGATTGATGCCAGGGAAGAAAAAAGGACTTCTTAACAATTCCAAAAGTGGAATGGCTTGCCTCATGAGGTGATGGGTACCTCCTCCTTAGAAGTCAAGATCTATCAATGTGAGACAGATGATCACTTTGGGGGAATGAAAGTCAGGATTCCTTTGTTTAAATGTTGGGCTACACTTTAGCTGAGATCTCTTCCAACTCTTAGACTCAGTCATTAATTAACCATTTAAAAAACTATACAAAAGAGAACAATTTAGAAAAGGACACCAAAAAACAGAGCAGCAATGGTATGCTACCACCATGTTAAATGTCACATACACTTTTAAAAAAAAAACAAAAAAACTAGATTATGGAGATGGGAGATCCTGGGTTCAAATCTGGCCTCAGATATACCCTAGACCTCCTAGGCCTTACTGCTCTTCTGCATTGGAACCAAGAGTATTGATTCTAAGACAGAAGGTAAGGGCTTTTTAAAAAAGCAAGCTCATGTAATAGATTCATGGTTTCATAGATTTCATATATATATATATCTTTTTCTCTTCACTATATATGGGAAATATTCCTATTTGTTGATATTTGTCAAGTTTATATTTTTCAAAAGAAAAAAAAATTTTAGACTTCTCCATTAGTGGTGGTGTAATGTCCCTGAACAACTTGCAGGGATCCAGGAGAAAAAAACACCATTCATAAGTAAAGGATAAACTATGGGAGTGGAAACACCGAGAAAAAGCAACTGCCTGAACACAGCAGTTGAGGGGACATGACAGAGGAGAGACTCTAAATGAACACTCTAATGCAAATATTATCAACAAAGCAATGGGTTCAAATCAAGAAAACATCTAATGCCCAGTGGACTTACGCGTCGGCTATGGGGGGTGGGGGGGGAGGAAAAGAAAATGATCTATGTCTTTAACGAATAATGCTTGGAAATGATCAAATAAAATATATTAAAAAAATTAAATTAAATTAAATTAAATTTAAAAAAAAAGAAAAAAATTTTAAGTAATGGGTCCAAGTATTGCCTGTTGCACATGTTTTTGTTTTCAAAGTATTAGTCATGCTTAAATTTTTCTCTTTTTTTTGTCTTAAAACTGCTATTCTGTATAGCATTGAATTGCATTATATAAGATGGCTCCCTGGGAGGACAAAGAGTGATACTGAAGAAACTATGATGATGTAAAAAACAGAACACATCGGTAAAAATTTTGAGGGGAAAACAGTCATAGCTAACCCCTCACTGGAAGTCTTTTAAACAAAATGTGGATGGCCACTTGTATGGTCTGCTGTAGAAGTAATTCTCATTCTCATACAAGTTTTATAATAAGACCTGCAAAATCCCAAGCCAGTCTGAGATTCTATGATTCAGTAGGCTATTTTCACAATAATCCCTTGAGGATTGACAGATGAGATTATCCCCAGAGCACCGAAGAGAATGATTTGTCCATAACTCCCAGTGCTAAATGGTAGAGCAGGACACAGATAATACATGGCTCAATGAAAAGAATCATATCATAGTTCTGACATCAAAGGATCTGAGTTTGAATCTTTACTCTAACACATTACTCTGTGAACATGGGCAAGTCACAAGCTCTCAACCTCAGTTTCTTCAAATGTGAAATAAGGAAGCTAGACTACATAACTTCAGAAGTGCCCTCTTCCGGCTCTCATTCTAATACTATGATCCTGGTCTTCTATTCCACATTCAGAGCTCTTTTCATCTGAAATAACTTCTCACATTTCTATATGGAAGAAAAAAGGTTTGGCTGGCTCTCAAGTTCCAAGTTAAGCTGTTGGTCTTTCATGAAATATGCTTTTCAACAATGCCATGAGATATTTCAAGTATTATCCTCATTTTATAGATGAGGAAAGTAAGGCTCAGACAGGGAAGTGACTTGACTAAGACCACATAATTGGTATCAGATTCAAGATTTGAATCCATGGCTTTTGTCTGACCAGTCTGTTCACAAGCTCATGAAATCCTAGTTCCATAATAATAATTCCTCAAATTCCCTGCATGCATACACCTCTCCCCCCTCCCTCCCTCTCTATCTTTCTCTCTCTCTCTCCCCCTCCCTCCCTCCCTTCCTTCCTTCTTCCCTCTCTCTCTCCTCTTCAAATCTTCTTTTATATGAGAATCTCAGCTTTCATAGGAGCAGGAGACAATCACTTGTTTGGACTCCGGCCATTAAGACCAATCCTGAAACTAGAAGCACCACTTTTTTCCCTGGGATTGTGTGCTCAGAGAGTTGTTATCTCTTTGGGGAACATAATGCAGCTTTATCAAATTCATTTGACTAAAACAGGAGAGAGCCCACACTATCAAGATCTGATGCTTTGGCTTGCATTATTGTTGATCTTTTCCAGGCACAAGCACTGCAATCCAGGCACAAAATGAGCTGTAATATTCTGAAATGAGTCTCTATCGACCCTAGGAGGGCTCAGATTAATAAAGGAGAGAAAATTGACTAGAGATTCACTCATTTTTTAATGCCTCACAACAAAATTGGTTAAACATCTCCGTGCCTCTGTGCTCTGCAAGGAGGGAATTTGGAGATGCTCCATCCAGCTTTACCCTGAATTCAATGGGCTTTGTCTCAGTTGCTTCCTCATTCTTGCATCCCTTTTCCAAATAAAAAACCTTTTCTTCCCCCTTCTGGCATACTATACTGTCTGTCACTAACTGAAACTCCCTCACCAAGGGCTCCTTTAGGTTGAAGGCCCTGGGATCCCAGGTCTACAAATATCCTCTGGAAGGGATAACATTAAGCCTGGACTCTTATCAGACTTGGAGTTCTTCCATTAGACTTCTCAAGAGCCTAGTCTACTCTATGTATTTTTGTATCCCTAAACACCTTGGGGGGTGGGGGTGGGGGTGATGGGGGAAAGATCCAAACTTGGGATTTCCTACTTATAATGAATTTTCAGTGTGTAAAGTCCCCCACAAAATATAGTGTTAAGGAATTGCCTGGGGCAGTGAGAGGTTGGTGGCACAGCTAATACACATCAAAGAAGCTGGACTCACTGAAGACTGACTTGAACCCAGAGACACCAACTCAGAGGACGGTCCTCTGTGGTGCCACACCTCTGCCCCTTCCACATAGCAGGTCCTGAATGGATGTTTGTTGAATATTAGTACAAATCCCGGATGCCAGGTTGGCCAGATCACTGGTATTTTAGACACGGTCTAACCTGAATCTACATAAACACATGTCCTTTTCCTGCTCATGAGACTGTGTGTGTGTGTGTGTGCTCTTTTGGAAAGAGCAGTGAATTTGGAGCCAACTGATTCAAGTCCAAAGTCTCTGCTCTGCTATGTACTAACTACAAGCTTCAGCAAGTTGGTTTGTCTCTCAGGACCGACTTCAGTCCACTCATCTGTAAAATGAGAGTCCTTCCAGCCCTCAATCCTATGATTATTTGCTCTCTTGATAGCCCGAAAATCAGCATAATCACATGGCATGACATCAGTGCTTGTAGCACTGACATCTAATTGGGCCTCAAATGAAGATTAGGAATTACTGCCCTATGGGAACAAGCTAGGGATTTCTGTGCTTGTGGATTGGGTTTTTTTTTTATTCCCTGTTCTTTTTCTTTCCTTAAAACCCCTTTGGGAGTCTGATCTATGGACCCCTTCTCAGAATAATGGTTTTAAAAGCATAAAATAAATTACATAGGATTACCAAAGAAATCAATTACATTGAAAAAGTCCCTGTCTCTCTGTCTGTCTCTCTCTCTCTCAGCACATAGCAAGGTTATTCTTTAGTCTTCAGTTTTCTCAGCTCAAATGTGAAAAGAATAAAAATGAAAGAGCTGAATAGAATGAACTAGATGTTCTCTAAAATGCCTTTAGACTTTGACATAGTAAGGTTGTATATTCTAGAATTACTTCTATTGCTAACATTCAATGGTTCTATTACTCTAAGACCCCATTCTCCTAACTCTTTAATATAATTTTTCTATGATTTACCAGGCTTGGGATAGATACTGGCCCTTTCTATGGATTTATATGGTGTATACTTATGACATGGTCCATTCTCAATCAAGCAATCAATTATCAGAATTAACCATGACAAAGAGAAACACAGGAGTAAGTCTGATCTCTAGTGATTCCAGAAGGGGTATGGCTGCTACAAAAACAAAGACACTTTCCCAAGGTTTACAATTGCAGTCTCCGTTTTGGAAGGAAACTGATAGGGGGCACCTGGGTCCTGCTTGTAATTGATGCAAACCTAAGTTTTCCAGATGGCTGGACTGACAGATCTAAATGGTCTCTGTGGACAGACCTCCTTTAACAGCCTCCTGACCTTAGATTCGCCGATGTTCCCTCGTGGGGAAATGAGGGGAAAGGAGTTCTCTACTCTAGACAGTGCCTGGTTTTTCCTTCTGCTTGTGTTTTTGACAGTGTGTGACCAATAGAGAATTAAATATATACAGGGCTGAGGGGAAAAAATCTATGCTGGTTGGTTGTTTCTGATAGGAAGAAAGGTCAAGGATGCATTCATCCAAAGAAACTCAAATGGTTCATGAGAAGGGATGACTTCTGAACATTTCTTGATGCTCTGAACAAGAAGACCCTTGTTTTCTACAGATGTGTTAATTTGCTTAAATAAAACATCAGCCATCCACAGGGTAAAAGAGACAAAGCAGTGACCATTTGTGGTGGGAGGAGAAGGATGAGTCTTTTGGAAATCTATAGGACAAAGCTCATATTCTGCATTGTGAGAAAAGCCTTGGACTTGAGATCATAGGACCTATTACTAGTAGTCTACTCTGAGACAATGCAATTCATATCTGAGTCTCACTTTTCTAATCCCTAAAATGAGTAGAATAATTCTTCATGGATTCATTGTGAGGAAAGCCCCTTGTAAACTATAAATCAGCATAGAATTGTGAGTTATGTCATTAATTCATTATCACAAATAATTATAATAATAATAGAAGGGGATTGACCACCAAACCCTGCAGTCACCAAAGACCTCATGCCTAGTACACATACTTCAACATTTCAGGGCTTGGTGTCTTCACTGCTATGGGTGCTTCCTGCATCAACTGCAAAGGGAACCTTCCCCACACCTTAGTATACAGTCTTCCCGAATGAGTGTGCCTGCTAAAAGTCATCTCTTGCTACTTCCTCTGTAAAATGGAGACAAGAAACTTTTGCTACTTATCTTACCGGAGTGTGATGAGGATAAAAATGAGACAAACTGTGTGACAGAGTTTTGTAACCATCAAGTGCTACATACATGGAAATAATTATCATCATCACCATATACCTGCAAATAGGGATGCTATTCTAATTTGACATTTTATGCACAATTTTAAAAAGCAGACTAATCATAATAATAACTCGCATTTATCTAGCAGGTATATTTTACAGATCACTTATCTTGGAGTTTCATAACAAATCTATGGAAGTGGGTACCATCAGCATCGTTATCCTCGTTTTACAAGAAGTGGGTTAGAGTTTAAGTGACTTGCCTGTGGGTCACACATGTATATTTGGAGCTCTGAAAGATTTTCTCTGTTAATTGACTTACAACTTAGATTTATAAAGCACTTAAAAGTAGGGTATCAAGGAAGCACAGTGGAGAGGATTTGGAATCAGGAAGGTCTGAGTTGAAATCTGACCTCAGGCACTTACTAGCTGTGTGCCTCTGGGCAAGTCACTTAACCTTGTTTGCCTCAATTTCTTCATCTGTAAAATAACCTAGAGAAAGAAATGACAAACCACTCTAGTCTCTTTAACAAGAAAACACCAAATGCGATCATGAAAAGTCAGACATGACTGAAATGAAAGAACAATAGTAACAACTTAAAAGCAAGAAGTCTGACAAGGACTACTAGCCCCACTTGATAGATAAGGAAACTGAGGTACAAAGAGATTACTCACACAAGGTCCACAGTAAATAAATTGAATTATTAGGGTCAGAAGGAGGATCTTTTCAATGAATCATCCAGTCTCTGAATTTCCCAAAGTAATACCTGTAAGTCTCCTCTTCATCATAAGCAATTCTTGCCAACTCAGCCATAATGAATATCCACAATTGCTAATGCTTGCTCACAACAGACAGGAAACTTGATCCCCACCTTCCCTGCACTGACATCCTGAAGGAAAGACTCTTTTATAAGCTAACCAAACAAAAACAGCTTGGGATCTCAGTGATGCACAAGCTGAAACAGGAAGGGCTGAGCATCCAACAGGTGTGAAAAGCAAGCAAGCATCCAAAATGGTTGATAATTCACAAGACTTACAAATTAGGCATTGAATATGGCTTGATTTCATTCAATGTAATAACAGACTTGAACAGTTATCTTCTTTACCACCTCCTCCCTTAATCTCCCCATGCCCTTGTCTCTTTTGGTTTTAACTTTTTAAAACCCTCAAAGATCTCAGGTTCCTGGCCCTGTGGTTTTAAGATCAGCATATAGCGTCAGAACTTTTCCTTTCTCTGACTTCAAAAGCCCACTGAAGCCTCTTGGCTACCTGCCTACACAGAGCAGAGGTCATAAACCATGACAAAAGAGTAAATGACTTCTACCCTAGGATCCAGTCACAGCCCTATGGATGAGTGCCTCTGGGCCCAGGCTACCTCTCTTGTGAAGATCAAATGGGACCATCTTTGTGAAAGTACTTTGAAAGCTGTCAAGCCAAAGACAAATATAAGTTATCATCCTAGGACATGCAAGACACAGCCCAGAAGGGAACTTGGAACAGTTTATCCATAATGTGGAGAACCAAGGAAGTTGATCTCTCTCTCTCTTCCCCGATACTCAAAGAATCTGAATTATTTACAGTTTTACATGAAAAAAATGTTAAATGTAACAAAATAATTTGTTCTCCACTTGAACTTTTATCCATCTTATAATTGTTACCTTTTTTAAAATATGGCAGTCTGTGTTGTTTCTATTCTGCTAACCTGCTAACATCACTTACTTTATGGATTTCTTAATAGATTTCTGTATATTCTTCATATTTGTTACTGTTAATGGCACAGTAGTACTAAAATAAAATGAGGATTTAACGGATGAGGAAATTAAGAATCAAAGAGATATTTGAGCCAAGCTGCATGACCCTGAACAAGTCACTTAACCCTAATTGCCTAGCACTTATTGACTTGGAATTGACAGTTTTAGTCTAAGAGAGAAGGTATGGATCTAAAAAAAGAGATAATGAGGGGCCCAGAGTTATATACACAAAAAAATGCCAGAATGGGGTGGGGGGTGCTAAAAACCAAATCTCCTGATTCCTACTCTTGGGCTTTTTCTACTATACCTTTTATGCCTGTACTGTTTCTCCCTTCTTCATTCTTTGACCTTGCAACATTTTGGAATCTGCTTGCCTTTCCGGACCCATTTAAGATCCTTCCTCTTCCTTATTTTATCATACTTCCCAGGTTTGGGGACCAGCTCATCAGGATTTACAAGAATCATCAAATTGTGGAGATGGGAGAGGCTGTCCAGTCTAACTTATATGCAAACAAGAATCCTTTCTGCCAAATACTCAACAAGTAGTCACCTAACCTTTGCTTAAAGATTTTCCAGGAAGAGCTCATGACCTCCAGAGGTAACTTGTTCATTCTACTTTTGAAGAATTCTAATTGTTAGGAAACCTTCAACTCCACCAACCATTCAAGCCTAAATTTGTTTCTTTATTCTTGGAAGCCAAGCAGAAAAGATCAATTATCCCTTTCACGTGACAATCCTTCAAATACCTGAAGACAACTACGATCCCGCACCCAAGTCTGTTCTTCACACAAAACACCTCAGCTTACTCATTTGGTATCATCTCAAAAGCCAATAAGGTTGTCCTCCTCTGGAGACTTGATGGTTTACCAAAGTCCATCCCAAAACATGGTTCCCACAAGGAAACACAATACTCCTAACACGATCTGAGCAGGGAAGGGCACAAACAACAGGACTATTGCCTGTAAATTCTGAATATAGAGTTAGGACCTGGGTTCCAGGATTCCAGGCTCAGCTCCTTAAAATGTTTGGCCTTGGATAGGTAGACTCTCTGACCTGATAGTTCTCTGTAAAATGAGGGAGGTAAGCTAGATGGCTTCTAAAGTCCCTCTATAACTCTGTAACTTCCCTGGGCCTCAACAATATGCTTCTTGATAGAACTTAAAATCCCAAAGGGGTAGGCAAGTGGCACAGTGGATAAAGTGCCAAACCTGGAGTCAGGAAGGCTCATCTTCCTGAGTTCAAATCTATCCTAAGTTACTTTCTAACTATATGACCCTGAGCAAGTCACTTAACCTTGTTTGCCTTGGTCTCCTCATCTGTAAAATGACCTCAAGGAGAAAAATGGCAAAGCATCTTAGCACCTTTGGGGAGAAAACCCCAAATGGGATCACAAAGAGTCAGATACAATCAAGCAAATTTGCATTAGCTTTTTAAAATTAAATATCCCACTAATGACTCATAATGAGCTTCCAAGTACTACTCCCTATTGTGCTTAATCCCCTGACTTAGACTTTCTTCCTGCCTAACCTTAGTCTCCTGTCCTATCCTGCCTTGTAGGCTGCCTGCACCCTTCTATCAAGCTAATATTCCCATTTATCCCACAAGATATATGGTAACTATTAACCAGAAGCTCCATCCCCTGGCCATATTGGTTTAATTGAAAAATACTGCAAAATAATTTATAGGAATAGAAAACAGACCTGTGATTTTATTGGGATAGGTTACATTCAGGTGCACAAACTTCTACCAATGCTAGTTTGTCTCTCTGCAATTAATTGTTATAAAGAGTAGCCTGGAACACTAAAAAGTTAAGTGGATTGTCCAGTGTCACACAAGTCAATGTGTTAGAAGCAGAACTAGAGCCTATAACTATAACATATTTATATAGAGTAGTGGTTCTCAAACTCTTGGGTCTCAGGACCCCTTTTCACTTTTTTTTAACCTGTATTTTCCATCTTAAAATCAATATTGTGAATTGGTTTCAAGGAAGAAGAGTGATATGGGATAGGCAATAGGGGTCAAGTGACTTGCCCAAGGTCACACAGCTAGGAAGTATGTGCAGTCAAATTTGAACCCAGGAGCTCCTGTCTCTAGGCCTGGCTCTCAATCCACAAAGCCACCTCTGTGGCCCCATTCCTTTACACTGTTAAAAATTAGCAAAGACCTCAAAGACTTCTGTTTATATTGATTATAGCTATCAATATTTATCATATTAGAAATCAGAATATCTTTTGACTACTAGCAAAATATCTTTGATATAAATATCTTAACCCCATGAAAGAGCCTCAGGGAATGCTGGGAGTCCCCAGACCACATTCTGAAACCCAATAATAAGAAGCTTTAGAGTAAGGAAGATTATTACACTGCCTAATGAATAAAGTTCAAATTCCTTCAGGTAATCAGGACTCATCTTTGTACTTCCCCTTCTTCCTAGAACATAGTCTCGCATATATGGTAGGTAAGAACCATTTGTTTTTTAGAGCACCTGATCCCTTCTCATCACATTGAAGAGTATAGATCCGTAAGAACTTGGTCTCTGGACAGGTATTAGCTGATCCAATGCCACACTCTAGTAACAATATCTTGTCCTTTTCCACTCCCTAGTTTCAAGTGACTGACACTACTTTTTGTTTGCCCCTCCGGAGGTCCATCTAGGAAAGCAATGGTTCATGGAACATATCTTGAAACTGATAAAGTCTCAAATCCTAAAAGAAAAGGCAAGAGAGCAATTGAACATATACTACATCCCAAGAAATTCAGAAACCAACCACATCTCTGCAGAAAAGTCCCTCACCTCCATTTCTTCTTCTATCTCCTCAAGCCAGCAGGTAAGGAAGGTTTCAAGCCAGCAGGTAGATCAGTTTCTCCCTTTTTGGCCTATTGATTTTAAGGATTAAGGAGGGAAAATGTGAACCCAGTTTCTAGGTGGCAAAAACTGGTGAATTATCACCAGGGAGCAGGGTAACATTACAGAATAATCAAACTCCCAGTACAAGAAAAGAAAAGAAGAAAGAGAGACAGAGACAGAGAGAAGTCTCTTTAATACTATTTTATGATAAAAGTTCCTTTAGGAAATTTCTGGAATACAATATTTACCAAACTAATTTCACAATTGGCTTAATGGATGGATACACTTTGGAATGAGAAAAAAAGAGGGAATATTAGAAAATTAATTTGTGGCCTAGTATAAATGACACTGAACTGGGGTTTAGAAGATTCTTTGTTCTGTCACTTTATAGCCATGGAACTCCAAAGTTAACCTCATTATTTATATTTTAAGATTGCCATTTTTTAAATTAGATTTTTAATTTCAACTTTGTCTAAGATCACTATTGCTATCCCTGCTTTTGTTTTTGTCATAATAAATCCTCCTCCATCCCTTTATTTTTCCTCTATATGTATCTTTTTTTTAAACCCTTACCTTCCGCATTAGAATCGATACTGTTTTGATCCCAAAGCAGAAGAGTAGTAAGGGCTAGGCAATGGGGGTTAAGTGATTTGCCCAGGGTCACACAGCTAGGAAGTGTCAGAGGCCAGATATGAACCTAGGACCTCCCATCCCTAGGCCTGGCTCTCGAGCCACACAGCTGCCCCCTGTGTATCTCATTTTTTAAATGTGTTTCTTGTAAGCAACATACTTGTTGGGCTTCAGTTTTTGATCCATTCTGTTCTCCATTTTTTGTGTTTTTAAATTTTTTTTAACATTTTTAAATGTTCACCATTTATGGGTGAAATCATCCCGTTATTGTTATAATTATTAGTTACATATTTATCTCCATTCTATTTTTCCTCACTGTTTTTCCTTCTCTGTTCTTTTTATCCTATTTTTATCTTATTATTCCTCTTCAGAAAACTCACTTTTTATTCTATTTTATCCTATTCTCCCTCAAACATCTAATTTTCTTCTAACCACTACCTCCCTTAAGAAATCACAAGCAAAGGGCACCTAGGTAGCTCAGAGTGAAACCTGGAGACAGGAGGTCCTAGGTTCAAATGTGGCCTCAGACACTTCCTAGCTGTGTGACCCTGGGCAAGTACTTAATCACAATTGCCTACCTTTTGCTGCTCTTCTATCTTAAGACTGATACTAAGACAGAGTTTAAAAACAAACAAACATGGAAAAACCTATATAAAATTATGATGAGTGAAATGAACAGAACCAAGGGAGCATTATATACAGCAACAGAAATATAGTTTGAATAACTTGTGTATGTCCACTTCCAGAGAAGAACTGCTAAATAGAAGCAAGCAAGATATATGTATTTTTTTGAGTCAAATGATGCTTTTTCTAGTGAGGAGAAGAGAGGGTGGAAAGGATAGTTGGAAATTTCAACTTAACAAATAAATAAGTAAACAATTTTTAAAATGTTTTTAAATGGCACTCCTTTGGATTTTATTACTGTCTATAAGTGCCCAATATACCTTAGTCTACCATGATCGATGCCTAATGAGGCAGCTAGTGGCAGAGTGGATAGAATGTTGGGCCTATATTCGGGAAGACTCATCTTCTTGAATTCAAATCTCAGACATCTTGGTAATACTGGACAGATCATAGGATTAGAGATTTAGAGCTGGAAAGACCATAAAAGGCCATCAAATACAACCCCTTCATTCTATAGATGAGGAAAATAGATCTATATCTATGAAAGAGTTCCTACAATCCTTCAGGCGCTTTTATTCTATATGGTGGGGGGGATGCAAGATATATAAAGATAAACAGAACGTGATGATATGTTTTGAGGAGGGAGGGGAAAAAAACCCAAACTCTTGAAGCAGGGAACAATTCTGTGGTGGCCTAGATGAGCTCTGAAAAGTGATAAGGTCCAGATGAAAGGCTTAGGGGAGGGAGAAAGTATGTGCCAGGCTTTTGTAGAACAGCTTGTACTTGGCACATGGTTGGAGCTTAATAAATGCTAGTTTGAGTGACTGACCAATGTGGGTAATGATGTGTTGAGTAGTCCAGTTTGACTTGAATTTAGAGTGTGCAAGGGGGAATCATTGGAAATTAGGCTGCAAAAGCAGTTTAAAGTCAGATGGCAGAGGACCTCATGTGCTCGGATTATAATTTTCATTGTAAAGGTAGTTGGGGATTTTTAAGCAGGAAAATGACTGTTAAATCTATATCTTTGGAGGATCTTTCTGGCAGATTTTAAAGAAATTACTTAACGAGCACAGAGTCTGGAAGCAAAGAGGCCAAGCAAGAAGCTGTTTCAATGATTGACACAAAAGGGGATGAGAACCTGAACTTGGGCAGTGACCATATGAGTGGGGATTAGGGAGCCAATGCAAGAGATGCTGCAGGAATAGTAACCATAGGATCTGACAACTGACAATATACAGAAGGTGAGTTGGGGAAAGGAAGAGTTGAAAATGACTGAGGTTATGAAGTCAGGTGACATGGGGGATAGTGGTGTCCTCAGTAGAAATATATCCCCAACATCTAGCATAGATGTTACACATGCTTAATGTATGTTTGTCAAAATTAAATGAACATTTGGCTCACTGGATACATGGTGTCAAGAAGCCCCCAAATCTGGAATTAAAATCTTCCTTCAGAATTTACTAGCTTTGAGATGAAGGCAAATCACTCTACCCCTCTGAGCCCTAGTATCCTCATTTGGAAGTACTTTCTTCACAGGATTCTTCTGAGGCTCAAATGAGACGTTTATGAAGGGCTTTCCATGTTCTTTAAATGCTGGCACTCATCAACATTACTTCTCACATACAATCAGTCAACAAGTAATTTCAGTTCGACCTCCTTGAATACTGTCAAAAGTTTCTTCTTCTCTCTATTCCTACCAATATCACCCTTGGCAAAATCTGCCTATGCTATAGATGCAGCCTTCCCTATCTTCATTCTTTCTATTCTCCAATCCATGCAGCAAACTGCCTCCCACATAAATCTGATCTTAAGTGACTCCTTACCACCCTCCTGAGCCTAAAGTTCAATTTCTTCTGCCTGGTATTTAAGTCCCTCCACAATCTGAGTCACTCTCTCAGCTCCTAGCTTTATTTCCCTCTACTCCTCCATGTACTTTTTTACTCACCAGTCAAACTGGAGTAATTCTCTATTCTATCAATAACCCTTCTGCATCTCAATTCTGTGTCTTTACTAATGCTGTTATGTACTAATGGAATGTTCTGGGGCAGCAAGGTAGCACAGTGAGTGCCAGGCCTGGAGTCAGGAGAACTAATTCAAATCTGGCCTCAGACACCTCCTAGCTCTGTGATCCAGGGCAAGACACTTAACCTCAACTGGCTAATCCTTTATTGCTCTTCTGCCTTGGAATCAAACTGATTCTACAACAGAATGCAAGGGTTTAAAAAAAAAAATCCTCCCCTTCCCCTTTTTACTTGCTAAATACCTATCCATTTTTAAAAGGCCAATCATGACTCCCTAAAGAGAGTTTCCCTGATCCTATCCACTCTTGGTCAGTAAAGTCCCTTGTCTTCCATCAGATTACTTTGTTTGAACCCCATGGATTTAGAACTGGATGGAACCTCAAGAGTCCAACCCCATCGTTTTATAAAGGGGGAATAGAGGTCCATAGAGATTAAGGGACTTCCCAAAGACTTCGGAGACGGAAAGTGATATTTGAACCTAAATCTTCTATGGTTTTTCTAATATTAATTAATGTATGACTATAAGAGTTAGACTTTTAGCACTGTAGAATCATTTTCTAATTATGATGCTGGAGAAGACTTTTAAGAGTCCCTTGAAGAGCAAGGAGATCAAATAAGTTAATAGTTAAGGAAATTAATTCAGGCCATTCATTGGAAAGACAAATACCGAAGTGTAAATATGTTGGTCACATAATGAGAAGACAGAGCTCATTGGAAAAGACCCAGATGTTGGGAAATATGGAAGGCAAAAGGAGAAGAGAATGACATGAATAGTGTCATGGAAGCAATAAGCATGACCTTGAATATATTTTGAGACATAGTAGAGGACATAAGGGCCTGGTATACTATGGTCCGTGGGGTCATGAAAAATTGAACACAACTTAACAACAAATTCTGACTCTAAAGCCAGTGTTCTTTCCACCAAACTACACTGCCTCTCCTCTTGTGTTTTGTAGTCCAATCACTTAGGTTACACTTTCCTAAAAGAGCATATATTTCATAAGGGCAGGAATCAAAACTGCACCTTTCTTAGCACCTAGCAATCACAGTGTTCTGCTCACAGTGCTTAATAAATCGTTATTAAATTAAATTTTAGCTGTGGCTGTGGGAAAGTCTTTAGACTGTGAGCTCCTTTTGAAAGCTAGAGCTGATTTTTGCCTTTGTATGCCCAGCACTTAGCACATTGCCTGGCACAGAGTAACATAATGGTTCCTTAATAAAAACTAGCTGACTGACGACCTCTGTTTCTTTCTCCAAGAAATAAATAATTTATATTTTAGACTTTATTATAAAAAACATCAACAATTGTGTCTAATAATCATTGTCTATATCCCCCTCTGCTCTTTTCTGGATTTTTTTTTCCTCTTGGATAAGCATATTTATTATATTTTTATATATGTATAATAAATCATATGTATGTTATTTTTATATTACACATTATTGTCATATATATTTTTACTTTTTTATTATTTTTTAAGTTTATTTAATTAATTAATTTAGAATATTTTTCCATGGTTACAAGATTCATATTCTTTCCCTCCCCTACCCCCACCTCACTCCCACATCCGACACAATTCCATTGGGTTTTACTTGTGTCACTGATCACCCTATTTCCATATTATTGATATTTACATTAGGGTGATCATTTAGAGTCTACATCCCCAGTCATATCCCCATCAACCCATGTGATCAAGCAGTTGTTTTTCTTCTGGTTTCTACTCCCACAGTTCTTCCTCTGGATGTGAATAACATTCTTTCTCATAGGTCTCTCAGAATTGTCCTGGATCATTGCATTGCTGCTAGTAGAGAAGTCCATTCCATTTGATTGTGCCCCAGTTTATCAATCTCTGTGTATAATGTTCTCCTGGTTCTGCTCCTTTCACTCTGTATCAATTCCTGGAGGTTGTTCCAGTTCCCATGGAATTCCTCCACTTTATTATTCCTTTAAGCACAATAGTATTCCATCACCAACATATACCACAATTTATTCAGCCATTCCTCAATTGAAGGGCATCCCCTCATTTTCCAATTTTTTGCCACCACAAAGAGCGTGGCTATGAATATTCTTGTACATGTCTTTTTCCTTATTATCTCTTTGGGGTACAAACCCAGCAGTGCTATGGCTGGATCAAAGGGCAGTCTCTTAGCGCCCTTTGGGTATAATTCCAAATTGCCCTCCAGAATGGTTGGATCATTTCACAGCTCCACCAACAATGCATTAATGTCCGAACTTTGCCACATCCCCTCCATCATTCATTACTTTGCATAGCTGTCATGTTAGCCAATCTGCTAGGTGTGAGGTGATACCTCAGAGTTGTTTTGATTTGCATTTCTCTGATTATAAGAAATATCTTCTGGATATTTTAACATTTCATTATTGCTTGTTCTCTCTCTCCCTTTATTTCACATTATTTAACTTATCCATCCCATGCCGCAAATAGAAACCCTTCTATGTAATCATGAAGTAGATTAAGAAGAATGAGTACAACTTATTTGGAAAAGAATTTGGAATTATGCAAATAAAGTTACTAAAATGTCCATACTCTTGGAACTCGAGATTCCAGTATAAGGCTTATACTCCAAGGAAGCCATTGATAAGAAGAAAGCCTCCATATGGACCAAAATATTTATAGCAGCACCTTTTGTGATAGCAAAGAATTGGAAACAAAGTAGATGCCCATTGATTAAGAAATGGCTAAACAAATTGAGATACATGAATGTATTAGAATATTACTCTAATGTAAGAAATGATGAATTTGTTGATTACAGGGAAGCATGGAAATATCTACATGAATGAGGCAAAGTAAAATAAACAGAGCCAAGAAAACAGTTATACACAATGACTTGCCACAATGCAAATGGAATGAACAACCACACAAAAATAAATAAATAAAAGTGAATGTTGTAAAATTATAAAGAACAGGGATATGAGAAGACACTCCCATCTCTCCCCTTTGCAAAAGGTGAGTCCATGATTGTTGCATGCCCTACATATTTTCAAACTTTTTAGATGTGGGTCAGTTATGTTGATTTTTTTCTCTTTTCCTTTTTTGTCTTTTAAAAGTATGATTTGTGATACTGGATTGCTCTCTGGGAGAACAAAAGAAAGGAAGATTAGGGAAAGTATGGTGATATCTTTTTAAAATCCTTAACAATGGGGCAGCTAAGTGGCTCACTGGATAGAGAATCAGGCCTAGAGATGGGAGGTCCTGGATTCAAATTTGACTCAGACACTACCTACTTGTATGATTCTGACCAATTAATTGCCTACCCCTTAGTGGTTTTCTCCTTTGGAACCATACTTAGCATTGGGTTTTAAGACAGAAGGTATAGGTTGTTGTTTTTTAATCAATAAAAAATTCAATTAAGAAAATAAAACAAAAATAGAGTAGTACATCAAAACAAATCAGCACAGTGGCCAAGTCTATACATGTGTCTTATTCTGCACCTCTTATCCATCATTTCTCTGCCCAAAGGTGGTGCTTCATTATCACTCTTAAGTCATGACTGGGTGCTGCATTGATCAGTTCTGAAGTCGTTCACAATTATTTTCTTTTATGTTATCATAGTCAGCATGTCAATTGTTATCCTGGTTCTCATCATTTCAGTCTGTATCAAGAATTCAACAATTCAACACCTTATAAGCAGAAGGTTTATAAAATACATTTTCTTAGCAATAACTCTGAAGAAGGTAGTCTAAGAACTATTATCCCCATTAAAGATGAGGAAAGTGAGAGTTGAGAATAAATGGCAAAGTTAAGATTCAAACCCATGTCTTCTGAATCTAAAACAGGTAGTCTGTCTTCATCACAGAATCATAAGGAAAATAACTTCACAAAGAATAAAGCATTATATAAATATGAACTTATTAAATGCCAAAAAAAACTCATACCAGTTTTCTATTTTAAAAATCTTATTTAGGAATATTATAAGCATGAGGCAATTATTTCTAATTAGAGGGTCATTAAGGACTCCTGCCTCCCAGGGAAGTATTAGCCAAAAGAGAAAGGACAAAAGAAAGGAGGGGAGGCAAGAAAAAAGAAGATGAGGAGATGAGGAGAAAGGATACAATGAGAAAGAAGAGAATGGATATGAGGAAAGCATGAGAGGATGAAGGAAAAGGGTACAGAGGAGAAGGATGGGATCAAAAGAGAAAGAAAAATCACAAAGTAGGTAGATTTTTTTATATTAAAACAAAGAAGAGAGAGGAAAAAATAAAACCAGTCCTCTCCTACAAGTGATCATGACAAGCTAATCCTTACCATGTCTCTTTCTCACATTCATACATAAGATTAACCCACATTGTGAAAGGGGGAAGGGAGGAAAATCCATCAGCATCCCAGTAACTGTGAATATTTTAAAGGTCAAAAGCAAAAATAAAAACTACAAATTCCACATTCCAACCAAACTGGACTGCTTACTGTTCACATATACAACATTCCATTTTCATGCCTTTGCACAGTCTGTCCTTCATAACTAAAACACACTCCCTCCTCTCCTCCACCTCTTAAAATCTCTAGCCTCTTTCAAGACTCAACTCAAGTATCACCTACTACATGGGAGACCTTTCCTGACTCTGAGTGAGCTTCACAACATACTATGCATACACAGAGTTTGAAGCGATCAGGATGAGACTAAAGAATGGTGAATCCAATGTGGCTGGAAGAATATGGAATATAACAGGAAAAAGAAAGATTGGAGTCAGATTGTAAAGTGCCTTGACTATTGGGTTAATCATACAAGAAAGCCACATTCTTTATTTCAGTGGCTTGACTTTGAGCATGCATCCCTATCAGTAAATTGGATGATAAGGGAAGTATTTTCCCAATGGTATCTTTCAGTTTCTGATGAGAGTATCCTGGTCCAAGGGTTAGATTATAATTGTCCTGAGAGGGGAATGCCTGGCTCTGAAGGAGAAAGCTTGGAAGTTTGCACTTGTATGGAAGAAAGCCATAAATGTGAAGGATAGGCAAGACTTTAGAGACAAGTCTCATAACTGATTGGATACTATGAGGAACTTGAGATGAGAACCATATGACCCAGAGCTCTGGTGGGCTTATCCCTATTTCTCCAGTTGCTACTTCTCCCTTGCCCCAACACCCCAAAATTATTTTATATGTACCTTGTATAAGTATTCTCTGTTCATAATGTTTTCCCAATAAAAGACTATTTTGTCTTGGTGTCTCCAGCAATTAGAACAGTCCCTGGAACAAGATGGGCATTTAATAAATGTTGGCAAGAATGAAGGAATTAATAGATTTTACAGGATGTGGAAATTGAGAATAGAGAGACCAAGTGACTTGCCTGAGGACATGAGATTTAGAAACAGGCAGACCATAACTACAACCTCCTCCCCACTCCTTTCCAGGCCAGAACTCTTCCCCTCACAGGAAGCTTCATCTATGCAGGCTTCTTGGCTGAGGGCAAGGTGGGTCCAATGGAGCCCAGTCTCAATTCCTGAATCCTCAATTCTAGAATCTTATCTTAGTCAGAGCTATAGTCTGTCATTACTCTAGCTTGTCACATGAGTGGATAAAATTTATGATATCGAAACAGAAACAGGAGGAACATTTTCATAGCAGTTCTTGCTGAGAATTAAAGGAGTTTAGTGGGGTTGTCTTCTAGGGACTAAGTGAATAATGAGGAAACTGCAAGACTAGACATAGAACAAGGTTCCCTAAAAAGAGAGCTTAATGAAATTTTTAAGAAAATTAAAGACTTATAGGGGAAGTTTAAGTCAAGTGGGCACAGGTGACTTCTGATTTAAATTTTTTTTGCTGACAGAAGCTGTCCAATTTGGAAAACAGTGCTAATAAGGCCAAGACAGATTTCATGAGTTTGAAAATAATCTGTCACCTTGACTCAGTGTTCTACAACATATACAGGAAGGCTCACTTTTCTCTAATTGCAAGAAATAATGATGAAAGAAGGAAATAGCCACAAGCAAAACAAACACTAGGGGACTGAAAGAGGGCATAAAGAAAAGATAAGAACTAAAATGTAAGGGGTAAGGGGAGGCCCATCAGTTGGAGGAATGGTTAAACAAATTACAGTATGTGAATGTAACAAAATATTATGATGTCATAAGAAATGATGAAAATGTTGTCTTAAGGAGATCCTAGTTTTATATATATATATCCTAACTGATATAGAGTGAAGTGAACAATCAGGGAAACAATATGTAGAGCAACCACATTGTAAAAGAAACAATTATGAAGGACTTAAGACAAAACAGGTCTCCAGAGTGGGGTGGGGAGGAGGCCGAAGTTGTAGTTATGGTCTGCCTGTTTCTAAATCTCATGTCCTCAGGCAAGTCACTTGGTCTCTCTATTCTCAATTTCCACATCCTGTAAAATGATAAAGCACATTTCCTACCTTCTAACAGAGAGGTAACAGACACAAGGTAAAGAAAGACACTTATTTTTGCTATAAGCATTTGATTTTATGCTTAATTATTAAAGGCTTTCCCCTGCTCACCTTGCCTTCTTTTTCTTAGTTTTTATTTCAGGGTGGAAAGAGAAGGGAATAAGGAGTAAATTTTTAAAGGACCACTGCTATATTTTTTTAATATGCCAAAAAGAACAAAAGGACATTTGTAAGGAAGCACAAACAAAAAGGATAGTTTTGAAAGTAATGTGTGAAATTTATTATCCACTTAAAAAAAAAAACAAGTAATATGAAATAGAGCTTCACAGTTTCATGGGTAATTCTCTTTTTGTATTTGTATACATAAATGCTTTTTATGGTATTAAAGTGTGAAATTCAAACCCAAACAAGGAAAAAATAATTATTTTGGTGTGTTAAAACTCAGAATAAACAAATTTACAATTAAGAATTGGTTTTGGAGTATTTACAACATTCAGAAAAATGGAGGGAAAAAGAATATTTTCAAAAGAGCAAATTTTCCTTGAGCACTTTGGATCTCTTCTTTACCCCCTATCACTGTATACCTTATAGTATTTTTATTTCTGTATACATTACATTTCCCCTCATTTAGCAAAATGGGCCGTCTTTGAGGGCATGCAATATGTAATTTTGTGCCCTTTATGTCCCTATAATTTACTTATTAAGTAGATGCTTAATTAATGTTCTTTGGGTCCCTTTGTGGACCCAAATTCTAGTTGGCAGAGGCAGCTCAGCTAATCCAATCTTTCTACTTCCATTTTGCAGAGGGGATAGTCAAGTTACCATAGCCACATCTGCAGGTATAAGGTGGACATCTAGTAATGGCTAGTTATTTCACAAATATGTCCAATTGGTCACAAGACAAGAGATTGCTTCCAGATCTCCATTAGAAATCAGGTACCTGAGAAATAACATCTATGATCCAAAAAGAAATGTGGTATTACTAGATATGGAGTCAGGGGTCTTAGACTTCTTCTACTCATTATTTATTTGCTCTATGGCTACAAGGTACAGTTAATAGACAAATGTAAATTGCTGTTTCCCAAAATGTAATTAGCTAGAGCCCTGAGGGTGGCCACCTAAGATTTAAGGAAACTCTTCCTAACCATTAGGACCATCAGAAAGTAAAATGAGTTGCCTTTAAGAGGGAGAGTTCCCCATTACCAAAGACCTTCAAATAGAAGTTGGATAATAACTTGCTGGATATGTTGTAGCAGTAATTCCTGTTCTGATTGTTCCCACAGAGGTTGGACCAGATGACCATTAAGGTCTCTTCCAGCTCTAAGATTCTCTGATTAATGAGGCAACAGCTCTGCCAGACTTTGCTTCCTCCCCTTACATGGGACTGCTTTGTCTAACTCTCTTTCCAGGCACTTTTCCATCCTTCCTACCACCAAAGTCCAGGCACCAATGAGCAGAAATCCAATTATGTGGACAATAGGCCTGTGCCAGCAATAGACAGGGGCAGATCCACTGACCTCAAATCTAGGAAAACTCCAAACAACCGCGCCTTTTCTTTCAGCATTCCCTCCATTGTCTGTGCCCCATTGTCTGTGATTCTCTGGTTCCCCTCCCTCCCCAACAGAGGCCAAAGTAGGGCAATTTCCAAAGGGGATTCCTGAATAGCCTTTCAGAGAAGCATCCTTCAGGGACAAGAAATCAGGCTGGAGATATATAAAAAGAGCAAACTAAAAGGAAGGTATAACGACCTTTCTGAAATATACCCAGGTAATTGGGGATAAGAAAACAAGAAGGATAGTTTATTTAAAACCATGTGGAAGGGGGCAGCTGGGTGGATCAGTGGATGGAGTCAGGCCTAGATATGGGAGGTCCTGGGTTCAAATATGATCTCAGACACTTCCCAGCTGTGTGACCCCCGGCAGGTCACTTAACCACCATTACCACTCTTCTACCTTGGAACCAATACACAGTATTGACTCCAAGACAGAAGGTAAGGGTTTAAAAAATAAAATAAAATAAAATAAAATAAAATAAAATAAAATAAAATAAAATAAAATAAAACCATGTGGAAGATTTATAATAGGAGTAGCTTATTAACAATCAGCCTTACAAGATGGGACTGTGGTCCAATCTGAAAAAGAAGTCAAAAGCACAAAGGAGATCAGATATCTTTGTTTTTAAAAACAAAAATTAACTCTCCTGCCTGCCCCCCACCAAAAAAAAAGAAAAAAAGAAAAAAACAAACCCAGAGCTCAAGAGGTGCTCTTAATATAGAGAAAAGAGCACTGATCTTTCACCCTAGGGCTGGTATATCCCACATATGTGACATTGGGCAAGTCCTTTACCTGGGCCTTCACCTATAAAAGCAAGGGTAAGAAAGATTGTCCCTTTACTGGGTTATTGGAAGGAAAGGATTTTGTAAACCTTAACAATCTATATAAAAAGGAAGATTGTATCATGTCCTATATGTCCTAAAAGGGATCATGAAGAGTCAGACACGACTGAAAAATGACCAAAAATCAGGTCCTCAATCTGAAAGGCTGAAGCAAAAAAAGCCCTCGTTCAAAGGCACATCATGTGTTTCACATGGATATCTTTGTTCTAGCAAAACTTGTAAACCTGGAAATTTGGGACAATTGCTTTTTCCCTAACCCTCCTCAAAAGCTCGAGTGATTCTGGGAAAAGGAACGATTTTGTGAAGACTAAAAAAGTGGGAGATGCTGTGATTAGATTTGGTTGTTATTTCAAAGCTGTTTGTTTCCTCCACGGAGGGAAGATGCAGAAAGTCTGCCTCAGGGTGAGTAAAAAATGTAATCCTTTAAATGAACATGCCCAATAGGGCAGTGAGCCTGGGTGCCCAGGGCAGCCCGGGCACCCCTTGCCATACCATATGGCTAGGGGAATGAAAGCTGAGAATAGGCAGGCAGAAAGATGGATAGCCAAGTGGCTGCCACCCCCAACACTGGAACTGCTCCCTGTTAAAGTCAGAGAAATACAGTGACAACAGAGGCTTTAAAGTGACTGAGACATTAAGGCTGTCCCTGGTGAGCCTGCAGGAGTAGAAGTGTCACATTTATAGGTCTGCTTATCAAGCAGGACTTTTTATCTTCTCTGGTAATAAATCAGTGTGTTGGGGGGTAGGAGAAACAAATACAAAAACAAAAAAAAAAAACCCTCCTTTCAGGGCCTATTGGGTAAGACAGCAAAAGAGGCCTCTCTGAAAGGCAGCTCTATGAGGCCTCCCTCCTTCTCCGCTGGTGGAACAAAGTTTATTAGAAATAATGTATGAAGCTTGTCACCATCTGAGCTCTGGGTTGGTTCTCATTAAACTAGTCCTCCACCACACAGCTCGGTCACAGACAAAGGCAAAACAGGCAGCATCCATTCATCACTTTCAAAAGGATGGGATTCTGGCCTAGTTTGAGTCCCCAGCCTGCTTTATGTAGGCTAATCCCAGATAAGTAACTGTTTTTCCTACATCATCCAGACCTTTCACTCCATCCTAGAATAAATTAGGAAGATAAAGCTCTGGCTCCCAGGCGAAAGCCCTGCCTAGACAGGGCTGGAATTTTAGGGAACTCCTGAAGGAAAACAGACAGCCTAGGAAAAGAAATTAATCTGTAACTGGGATCGAGAAGATGGAAATATGATGAAGTAAAAAATTACAATGGCCTTCTAAATCAGAACACCTGACATTGAGCCTCTTGGGCAAGCCACTTCTATTCTCTCCATGCCTCTCGGTCAAATGAGGAGGAGGGTAGATGGGCTGACCAGTCTCATATCATTAGAGAATGGATTTGAGAATACAGAATAACTCTGCGTATGCATATGGATTTTACAATACAGAATTCATTAACATCTTGTGATTCTGGATCATCTTCTCCAGATCCCAAGCCTGACATCAGCAGTTTGGGACAAATATCCCTACCTCACCCTCTGAAAAAAGAAGCCAGGATTACAGACAGGAATGTGGAAGCAAAAAAGGGAGAAATAACAATAGCTCAACATTTATCTCCTAGTCTGTCTCCAGTCCCAGAAATTCATTCTTACCAAATCCATGTAAAAGAGCTAAAATTTTAGAAAACATAGCCCTTACCACTCTTCTGCCTTGGAACCAATATTCAGTAGTATTGATTCTAAGACAGAAGGTGAGGATTTAAAAAAAAGAGAAGGAGAAGAAGAAAAAGAAAAAGAAGAAAATAGTTAATATTTATATAGCGCTTACTATATCTAGGCACTGTGCTATACACTTTATAATAAACTATAATGAGACTGAATGCATTATGTAAGGAAGAACTTCACATATTTGGAGCCCCGTCACCACCTCAAATGAAGAGGGAGAAAGGAGAAGAGAATAAACATTCACACAGTGCCTACTATGTGCAAGACAGTGCTAAATGCCTTTATAAATAATATCTCATTTGATCTTCACAACAACTTTGAGAGGAGCATGCTATTATTTATTCCCATTTTACAAATGAGGAAACTGAAACAAACAGGCTAAGTGACTTGCTTTGCCAAGGGTCATACAGCTAGTAAGTGGATGAAGCCAGATTTGACCATAAGACTTCCTGGGTCCACCTCCAGCACTCCATCCACAGCACCAACAGCTGCCTCTGATACTACCTGGTCTTCAGCAAGTTACTTCTCATCTCCAAGCCTTAGTTTCCTTTTTTATAAAACCATGAAGATAAACTCTGCCCTACCTTCTCTCCAGGACTGCTGTGGGTTTCAAATGAAAAGCTACAGTAAGGGCTGTATCACTATATATTCACTATATATTAAGGGTTTTGTCATTTGCAAAGCAATAGACAAGTATTAACTCTTACTGAAATAGGCTTCCCTGCAAATCAACTTAGTGCTCTAGTTAATCATAGTCAAAAGATATAAGTGCAGATCTTAAATTCTGGGGGTGGCCAGGTGGTTCAGTGGATAGAGAGCCCTCAGGCCTGGAGAGGTCCTGGGTTCAAATATGAACTCAAAACACTTCCTAGCTGGGTGACTGTTAATCCTAAATGCCTAGCCCTTGCTACTCTTCTGCTTTGTAACCAATATGTAGTATCATTATAAGCCAGAAGGTAAGGATCTTTTTTTTTTATCTTAAGTCTGGATGCTTGCCAAACCTTTTTGAAAAAAAATCACTTACCAGCTGGGTTTTTCCTCCTCCGTAAAATGAGGTTATAATGTCTATAGTACTTGACTCACAGGTTCTTTAGAGAATTGAATGGAATACTGTCCATAAAATGCCCGGCAAACATTAAAGTATTATATAATTTCCTTATATCATTAGAGAAGATAGCATATGTATTTAAGAATATGGAAGTCAAGAAGTCAAAACCAAATATTTGCAATATCCAAACTCTGAGAGAGAAAAAAAGAGAGAGAGAGAGAAACAGAGAGAGATTCCTCTCTGGGAAATTTTTACAAACTCTTATAATAATAAAACCTAGAAAAATGCTATCAAGGAAGAACAAAACATAGAAAGTCAGGAAGGGAAATGCGTCTAAACCATTTTCACATTGTCTTATGTTTCTAGTTTGCTTGCTACATTGGGAAGAGGACAAGTAATAAGGAACTCTGATAAAGACAGGCTCTTCAAATTTCTACCCTTTATTTTAGATCCAAGTTTCCATGTCGATCAAACCCGCTTAGGACTGGTACCCGATCCAAATAGTATGAGCTAAAAGAAATGTCTTTACTTCAAGGTAAGCCTATATTTCAAATGGGATACATTTTTTAAGGTGTACTGGTGACAGTGTGATGCAGCTAGGGATCAGAATCAGGAATAACAATGTCTAATAAAAATAAATGACGTTTATATAATATTTTAAAGTTTACAGAGTGCCAACCCTGGATTTAGGAAGCTTATCTTACTGACTTGAAAACTGGCCTCAGAAACTTACTTAGCTGTGTGACTCTGAGCAAATCACTTAATATTATTTGCCTCAGTTTCCTCATCTGTTAAATGAGCTAGAAAAAGAAATGGCAAACCACTCTAGTATCTCTGCCAAGAAAACCCTAAATAGAGTCATAAAGAGTTGGAGAGGACTGAAACGACTGAACAAAGCGCCTAATGTATATTAACAACAACTTTATAAAGTAGACAATACAGTTATCTGTATTTTTATACATAAAAGAAGCTACAGTTACAAAGTGAAGAGATTTCCCCCAAGTTCACATATAGCAAGCATCTGAGACAGGATTGCTTCCCATGCTGATTCACTCAGAGAGGGGAAAAGATTCTTAGAGCATTACTGAATAGATGTGACTACAGCTAGAAATCTGTGAAAAATTTTAAACAGGAGAGAGATGAGTTTTCACCCTTCTCAGAACCAGGCCACATTATAATTCCCTAGTAAATTCTAAAACATGCCACCACCAATCTGGTCTTCTCCCTTCTACCTCTGGAATTTGGATTCCTAACCCTAAGACCCAGTGCTCTGATAAGTGAGCTTTTGCCTTATCTTGGCCAAACACTTGTGATGGGGCTGCTTGGTGGCTCAGTGGATAGAAAGCCAGGCCTGGAGGCAAGAGGTCTTGGATTCAGATTTGACCTCAAATGCTTTCTAGTGTGTGACCCTGGGCAAGCCACTTAACCACCGTTGCCTAGCCCTTACCACTTTTCAACATTGAAAGAGATATCTAGTACTGGGTTCTAAGACAGAAAATTGAGGTTAAAAAAAAAAAGACTTGTGGCAATAACTATATTTCTGGGTCTTCCATAGATGAGCTGTAGGGCCTGTAGGCCATATCAATTGCTTCACAGGATGATGGCTGAGGGTACTATGCTGAAAGCATTGTTAGGTTCTTTGGTTCAAGATGGTGGTCGAGGTGATGGTGATGGTAGTGCCTTGCCTGGCACATATTGCCTCCTCTGTTTATCTATCAAAGTGTCTTGCTACTTCAGTTAAACATGCTTGCCTGCCTTGTTGGTGGTATATGAATTAAATATCTAGGTGACCTCCAACCCAGTCCAATCATGGAAAGACTCAACATAGGAGACAGAGTCATGTGTCTGGGCTACCACAGAATCATCTCCAGGTGACCAACCGGAAGGATCTGAGGGAGGAGCTTAGATGAGATTTGAAAAGCCAGCATGGGAACCTCATCCATACTCTTGGCTTCAGGCTCCTGGTTCCTGGTCTGCTTTTTCTCTGAGCCATCCTGGTAGTTCTTATCTTGCTTGCAAAGTCTGGCAAGCCACAGAGGGCTGGGCTAGAATCCAAGACCAGATTTTACTTTTAAGTTAAAAAGGCTGGAAACCTTATTCCTCTCTTTCTTTCTCTTTACTAATAAATACTTATAAATTTAGGCTAAAGCCTCCTAGATTAATTTTTATTCATAACAGTGGGGATGGCTGACCCCTGCTCCCAGAGATGCTGCTTGGCTCTGAGAACATGAGAAGTGCTACCAATTCCAGAACTCTTTTGCTTATGTTTATTGGTGGCATTTGGTCAGCAGCTGTTGTTGTTGGTAGTGAGGAAAATGGGCCCCTTCTCCACAATAATTTCTCCCCTCAGTGATGGCTGCAGCTCACGACACTAAGTTAGAAACAAGTCTGGTGGTCTGGGCACCACTGCTATTCTCAAAGCTCTTGGACTCAAGGTCCAGAGTTGTTGCCATCAAAGTCTGAGGGAAGATTATAGACAAGGTGGTGGTGGCCATTTAAATGAACCACAGACTAAATAAGAGGCCAGAGAAAATCAATCAGGATTCAATTCAATAAACATTTCTTAAACTCTTACTTGCTCCAGGAATTGAAGCAGAGGGAAAGGAGCAGAACCAGGAGAACATTGTACACAGAGACAGATACACTGTGGCACAATTAAATGTAATGGACTTCTCTACTAGCAGCAATGCAATGATCCAGGACAATTCTGAGGGACTTATGAGAAAGAACGCTATCCACATTCAGAGGAAGAACTGTGGGAGTAGAAACACAGAAGAAAAACAACTGCTTGATCACATGGTTTGATGTGGATGTAGACCCTAAACGATTATTCTAGTGTAAATATCAATAATATGGAAATAGATCTAGATCAATGAGACATGTAAAACCCAGTGGAATTGTGTGTTGGCTATGGGGGAGGAGTTGGGGGAGAGGGAAACAACATGAATCATATAACCATGGGAAAATATTCTAAAATTAACTAATTAAATAAAATTTTTCAGTTAAAAAACTCTTACTACATGCTAAGCTGTGGACTTCTAAGCTACTAGACTTAGGCTACATTTCACTTTTGGGAGGGGTGACTTTATTTTTCTATATTCTTAAAAGAAAAAGAGACAGCCCCTGCCTTCAAGGAGCTTATACTCTAATGGGGGAAGACAGCACACAAAAAGAAGCTAAGACGTAGAGGAAGGGGACATAAAGGTATACTTGCTACAAGGGCATATTATTGTAAAGCCAAGGAGAGTGGCTTCTGGAAAAAGGAGCAATCAGGAAGGTTGTGAGCCCTCTCTAAAGGAAGGCTTTCAGAGGAGCTCATGCTCTATCCTCCAGCCCTCCATTCAGAAGGGAGAGGCAACTGAGGGAGTAGAGAAGGTGTATCCAGAAGTATCAACAGCTGAGTCAGTCTGCATGGTGATAAGATTTTGAATCATGAAGCTTGACCCTGGGGAAGCATAATATTCTATGGATCAAATCAAGCAGAGCTGCTGATGGAAAATGGAGGATATTAAAATGGAGAGTGCTAAAAAGGCCAAAAACTGGCAAAAAGAATCAAAAAGCATTTATTAAGCACCTACTTAAGCACCTACTTGTACACAGAGACAGATACACTGTGGCACAATCAAATGTAATGGACTTCTCTACTAGCAGCAATGCAATGATCCAGGACAATTCTGAGGGACTTATGAGAAAGAATGCTATCCACATTCAGAGGAAGAACTGTGGGAGTAGAAACACAGAAGAAAAACAACTGCTTGATCACATGGTTTGATGTGGATGTAGACCCTAAACGATTATTCTAGTGTAAATATCAATAATATGGAAATAGATCTAGGGTACTATGTACCCTGGGTCTGGGCATATAATAAAAGAAATGGGAATAGTTAACCTCCAGAAGAACAAACTTCAGCTTTGAGTATTTCATAGGCTGTTGTGTGGAAGGATTATACATCGATTTTGTTCTGAGAGGCCAGTACTGGGAGCGGAGGAGGATTTTTACTCAATAGATAAGGCATTTCCAAAGAAGGAGAGCTAAAAGTGAAATTAAGAGGCTTAAGGATGTCATGGAAAGGGCTCTTGTGTCCAGGTACAGGTATGAGACAATCTCTGAGGTGCCTTCACCCTTGGACTATGACTATATTGTAGGTCAGAGGACTAGACTTTCTAAAGGCCAACCTACCACCCAAATGGAATCTTATTTTCTATAAAGGAATACCTAGCTCAGATCATACTCTGATTTAGTCCCTGTGGCTACAAGGTCGGTCCTCCTCTCTGCTGTACCCTAATAGGGTTTGAAGAGGCTGGTTATTTGTGAAAACCTTCCTGGAGTCACAAAATAAGTTGTACCAATGGGAAATCCCTTGAAGAAAACTGTAAAAGAATTCACAAAGGCAATTACTACTTACTGTCTGGAGTAGGGGGTAAAAGATGGGAAAGAGGAAGAAAATTTGGAATCCTAAAGTTTTTTTTTAAAGGAATGTTAAAAAGATTGTTTTATTTGTAATTGGAGAAATAAAATATTGTTTAAAAAGTCCCACTCCCTCTCAAAAAAAAATAGATAATCACTAAATTTACTGAAAAGAGGAAGCCAGATGGCTCAATGGTTAAGAGTGCTAGGCCAGAAGTCAAGAAGCTCTGAGTGCAAATCTAGCCTCAGACACTGACTAGCGATATATAGCCTTACCTTGAGCAAGCCACTTAACCTCTGTTTGCCTTAATCCATTGGAGAAGAAAATGACAAATCACTCCAGTATCTTTGCCAAGAAAACCCCAAAAGGTGTTATGAAGACTCAGACACAATCAAAAGATTAAACAAATTTACTGAGAACTTAGTGAAGGAAACATGAGCATCATCTCCAGTTCATAGTGACTTCATTCAGAATTATAAAATAATATTATATGTGTAAAGCACTTATATTCATAAAAGCCTGTCATATTGGATGTTCAAAAAATACTCGTGCCCTCCCTCCTTCCTCTAATCTCTACCCACAACCAAAAATGGTCTTTCTCACTCCAACAAACCAAAGAGGTCTGCCACTAGCTTGAATATCTATCTGATACTCTGCTGAAAATCTTTAGCCTAGAGCTGTAAAAAATAAAAAAATTTAAAAATGAAAGGCTAGGAAGAAAATTTGCCCAGCACATGATTTTTTTTTTAAGCTACTGACTGATTTCTTCACATGACTTTCACCAAAGGCTTAGTTGCAATACTCAGCTCCAGAATACTTCACTCACTTGCTATTCATAGATCAAGAATACTGGAAGGCAACGTCATGATGATTTAGGTCAACCCCCATATCACATAAGGGGAAAATGGTGGCTGAGGGAGAAAAAGTGTATTTCCTTTCCCCAAGTTTACAGAGTAAATGGCAGCACCTGTACCACAAATTCAAATGTTTTGATACAGAATCTAATGCTCTTTCCCCTTTAGCACTGTCCTGGAATTCACTCATCTGTCCCCCAAGAATCTCCATGCCTGGAATGTTCCCCCTCCTCATCTCTGCCTCTTGGCTTCCTTGGTGTCCTTCAAGTCCCAGCTAAAATTCCATTTTTTACAGAAAGCTTTTCCCAATCCTCCTTAATTCTAGTATCTTTCCTCTATTGATTATTTCCCCTTCATCCTGTATTTATCTTGTTTGTACATTAAAAAAAAACCACAATCCTTTTAATTTCTGTCTTAGAATCAATACTGTGTATTAGTTCCAAGGCAGAAGAGCAGTAAGGGCTGGGCAATGGAGGTTAAGTGACTTGCCCAGGGTCACACAGCTGGGAAGTGTCTGAGGCCAAATTTGAACCCAGGACCTCCCTTTTCTCAGCCTGACTCTCAATCTATTGAGCCACCCTGAATAGTTTTTTGCATGTTGTTTCTCCCATTAGACTGTGAGCTCCTTGAGAGCAGGATCTGTCTTTTAACTTTCTTTTATCCTTTAGCATATGCTTACCCATATCCATAGTAGGTGCTAAATAGATGCTTGTTGACTTGACTGTGCACTAGAACTCAGATTCTAGATTCCTAATCCAGTGTTCTCTCCCTTTATGTGCAATTTCAGTATAGTAGACAGAAGATTGCACTGGGTATCTAAAGGCCTGAGTTCTAGTCTCAGCTCTACCACTAACTCACTGAATATTCTTAGTCAAAGAGAAGAGTGAAATTAAGAATACTTTACTGTCTTCAATGAGTTCAGGTCACCAGACCAGATCAATTAAATCCCAATACGAAAAGAGCTGGCAGATGGGTCACTGTCAATGATCTTTAAAGGATCATAGAGAATGAAAGAAATATTCTAGAACTGGAGAAAGGCAAACATTTTCCTGATTTTTCAAATAGAGGAAGAGAGTGGAAACTGGAAATTATAAGCAAGTGAGTTTGATTTTTATTCCTGTAAAAATGCTAGAATATATTATGAAATGATTAGTGTCTGAATAGAAAGGGAAGCAGTGATCACAAAAAAACCAGCATAGCTTAATCAAGAAGAAATCAGGCCAAAATAATCCTCTTTTTCTTTTTATGGGATAAAGTGTTTCAGCTATGGTTTATTTACATTTCATTTATAGCATTATTTACATGTACATTTAGCAAAAGCCTTCATTCCATTCTTGTGGATAAGTGAGAATTATGGTCTCCGAAAGACTATGAAGAAGTAGATTTGAAGCTGATCAGGTGGCCAGACGCAAGGGTTAGTCATTAATTGTTTTCACTCGTCTTGGGAGGAAGCTTCTAGTAGAGTACTCTAAGAATTTGCCTTTGGTCCCGTATTACTTATCATGTTTATTCAAGACAAAGGCCAGACAACTTTGTGCAACTCTGCCTCACTTAAATTGAATTTATGTGCAGTCAAAGGACATTACTCTAGTGATGTCATTTTGGTCCTCTTTGAGTACCTAGGACAACAACCAATTCAAAGATGAAAGTAGGTTCCCAGATGGCACATTTATCAGACATGAAAATGACCCAAAGGAGAGAGGACTTGCAACAGACTGGATTAGTAGTATGTCAAACTCAAACAGAAACCTGCCAGCTGCAGACTGACTTAGAAAACCACACATCAACATGGTTTATGTTGTATTGTAGTTTTTTTATTTTGCTAACATTTCCCAATGACATTTGCATCTGGTTCGAGACATGCTCTGGAGTTTCGTACCACTGGAGTTTGCTATCTCTGCACTAGATGACAGTCAGAAACCCAAGACATGTTCCTAGACCTTGAGATAATGGGCCAATAAGATGAACTTTAATACTGATGGTGTTCAGTGTTGGCCAACTCTTCTGAGACCTCACTTGGGGTTTTCTTGACAGAGATACTGGAGTGATTTGCCATTTCTAACTCATTTTACAGAGGAGGAACTAAGGCAAATAGAGTTAATTCACTTGTCCAGGGTCACACATCTAGGAAGTGTCAGAGACCAGATAGAAGCTCATGAAGATGAATCTTCCTGATTCCAAACTCAGTGCTCTTTCCACTGTCACCTAGCTGTCCATATTCTAATACAGATTAATTTAAAGTCTTACTATTGGGTCCAAAAAAATCAATTTCACAATACAAGATAGGGGAGCTATAGTTAGAAGTTTATCTGAAAGGAATCTGAGAAGTCTTCATGAACTGCAAGACCATATCAGTCAACATGTTGATAAACTACAAAAAAGTGATCTTAGCTTGAGCTAGGTCATCTCTGAGAGAGGAAATTGGATTAAAAAGCCAGTCCTTGGGGGTAGCTAGGTGGCTCAGTGGATTGAGGCCCAGGTTCAAATTTGGCCTCAGACACTTCCTAGCTATGTGACCCTGGCCCCCATTGCCTAGCCCTTACCACTCTTCTGCCTTGGTTCTAAGACAGAAGATAATAGTCTTTAAAAAAAAAAAAAAACCAGTTCTTGCCTTCAAAGAGTTTACATTCTAAAAGGGGATGAACACATAAATTCTTTTCCAGGAGCTCCTAATTGGTTAGAATATAGAACCTGATTCAAACCCAGAATCCTGCTCTCCAATTATCTACATGCCATGATGCTGATACCTTTCGTCCTTGAACCCCCCCCCAAAACTTTTCATTTCTAACCCTGTGAAGAGTAATGAAATCAATAATACCATTTCCTGAAAAAGACATGTCAATCAATTGCCTTGTGGCTTCACTCACCCTCCCAGACCAAAATCCTCCTTTCTTGGCCACATCTCCCCTATGTGTCATCTTCCCCTATTAAAATATAAGCTCTTTCAAAGCATGGACTGGTCTGGTTTTTTTTTTAATTGTATTTGTCTCTTACCTCATATGTAGAATAGTGCCTGGCAGAAATAAAATAATAACAATAGCAACATTTATGTAGGGCTTGCTATGTGCTTGGTCCACAGTGAATGCTTTCATTTCTTTATCGATTATACTCATTCATTCTAAGGTTCTGACATTTTATGTTTTTAATTTTCTAAATCCCTCACATTTCAAGCATTCTCTGGCTCTACGATTCTCAGGGTTCTTACATATGGTTCTATGATAGTAAGATCTCTTCTACCTCTAATGGAATTTGTAAGATCCCTTCCTTCCAGATTTCCTCTACCTCATCTTTGGAAAGAATTCTCCTTTCTAAATTCTTTGGGGCTTGCTTGAAAAATTCTCCTGTCTGAGTTCAATAGCTATACATAGAGACTTTTCAATTTTTTATTATTACAATTATTAAATATAAAGCACTTCTCTCCCTCAGGCTCTATTTCCCACAGGGCTCTAAGTTGCAACTAAGATTGGTGCCAACATGATTGACTCATTTGTTCATATTGTTCTTTCCCACTTTTTCCAATTGTAAATTAGTAAATCAGACCATTCATGTGACTTATTCCAGTCTCCCATCCCTAAAAAGCACAACACGACCAATTTTAATAAAGGAAGGGAGGGCCTCCTTTCTCCCACTGACAATTTTTTTCATGGAGACTGTCTAAGGCAGGAAAAATCACACAACCAGCAGGAAGATAAATTGGTACTTTTCGCAGCAAGATTTTTCACTTTGCTAATTGAAAAGAGATGAGCAACAGCTGACTTTCCGAGCTGGCCTGTATAAGGCAGGAGCAAGTCTCTTTGCTCAAGAGAGGCAATGAAACTTTATCTTTGGACAAAGATAAATGACATACAAACACATGTATTTAGTGATGCATAAAGACAAGGCCCACAACCCTATTCCCATGCTTTCTTTTTGAGAACTTGGGCACAGAGGGCCTCTTTGATTGTAGGAGGAAGGAGGCAGAAAGGTTGTAATTCAAAAGGAGAAAATTAAGGCTTTTCTGTTTCTATTCTGCTCCTACTGATAATGGTTCATAAATGGCTGGTACCCTGCCTGCCGCCCACTGGGTTCCGTTGATAGTCCAAAGCAACTACCTTTCCTTCCCTCCCCTCTTCCCTCCCCCACTTCTCTCTTTTCCTAGGGATTCAACTGCAGAAGGGATGAATATTAAAGCCAGAAATGGCCTTGGAATCATAAAATATAAAATATTAGAATTAGCAGAGACCTTAAAGGTCATCAAAGTCCTCATCCATTCACCACTTTATTTTTGTATACGTTGTTCCTTTTATATATGCAGTGTATACTTTCCTGTTTCTGTTTTGTCCTCACTAATTTCTTGTCTTTCCCATTTTTGTTTATATTTAGCATGTTTTAAGTAAATTGAATATAAATATGTTAACATCTTAAGAACACATTTGAACATATTTAAAATCTATGGATTGAAAAAAGAAGTGGGAAGGCAGATACTTTTTCAGTCATCTGAAGTGTGAGGTGATGAAGGCTTGAATGAGGGTGGTAGAAATCATAAGGTAAAGGAACAAATATAAGAAATATTACAGGATTTGGGTTGGTGGTTGACAAAAATGTGTCATAGTGCAATCAATAGACAATGTACTAGGGATCCACATGGGGCCTGGGTTCAAAAACCTCTCACTGCTACTAAATACCTGAGATATCTTGGAAAAGTCCTTTAACATCTCTGTCAAGGTCTGTTCCTGCAAAAGAAATGGGCTGAACTAAATTCTCTCTGAAGTCCCTTCCAACTCTAAAATCAATGCTTCTTAAGGACAAGTCATTTTACAGAACTCAAAGGAGATAGCACTATGAGTTGGAGATCAGTGCCTGGAATGCCTGGTTCTTCACTTGACCAGAAAAGTAGAAGCATTAAAAAAACAAAAACAAAAACAAAAAAAGCCTTTTCTTCACTCATTATTCTAGGCAAAATTGCCTCAACTATATAATGGAGATCATGTGGAAAGTACACAATACTAGGGGAAAGACTTTTTGTCATTCGGTCATTTTCAGTCCTCTGATTCTTCATGACCTTATTTTGGGTTTTCTTGGCAAAGATACTAGTAGAGTTCTATGCTATTAGGGATAATAATAAGCTGTGTAATATAGGGCAAGTTACTTCCCCTCTTGGGGCCTGAGTTTATTCTTCTATGAAATCAGAAAATGTAAGGAGTTGAAGAGGTGATCTTTGGAGTCACAGGTTCTAAAAAAAAAAGGAGTTCTTTATCTTTTTTGTATCATAGACCCTCCCCTCTTGCAGCCTCATAAAGTCCATGGACCCCTTCTCTGGCTAATATTTTTAAATGAATAAAGTAAAATAGCTAGTTTTACTAAAGAAGGCAATTAGATTAAAACAAAGATGTGATTTTTCACCTATTCAGGTTCAGAGACCTTTCTCTGAAATTTATCTATTGTTAAGAACCTTTCTTAATCTCCAGGTTAAGAACCTTTGCTCTTAAAAAAAAAAATCACTCCAAGTTGATCATTCAATTCTCAGTCAAATTATTATCCAAACCAGATAAGAACTTTGATAGCTGAGCTAAAGTTAGGTACAAGATCACTACACACCCATCTCCAGATCCAACACAGGGTTGGAGAACAGGGATGGATGCCTTTATCATCAGAGCAACAAATGCTAAAAAAACAACAACCCATGGTTAGTAGTTACTAGGAATCTGGAGCAGAAATTGGCCTGAAAATCAATTCACTGACAGAGAGCTAGTTGGAGTTGTTAACCAAACTTTTGGAAAGTGAAGAATAAAATAGTATCCAATTTTGGCTTCTGTTATTCTGCTAACACACTCAATAGCAACCTGTAGTTATGGCTGAAGAGGAGTCAGAGGATTCAAGTTCTAGTCCTGGGTGAAACACAAATTTACCAGGTCATTCCAGGAAAGCTACTTCTGATGATCACTTTTCTAATCAATAAAATGAAGAGTTTGGAGGAATTTTCTATGGATTCTTTTTTTTGCTCTTACCTTCTGTTTTAGAACCAGTTCTAAGACAGAAAAGCAAGGGCTATATATAGGTAATTGGGGTTAAGTGACTTCTCCAGAGACATACAGCTAGGGCCAGATTTGAACCCTGGTACTCCCATCTCCAGACCTGGCACTCTATCCATTGTGCTACCTATTGGCTCCTTCTATGGATTTTCTAAGAGGTTTCTATATGATTCCCCACTACTGCTAATGTTCTGTGGACTATGATTCCACCAAGGATGTTACAACCCAACATTTGAAAGTCCCATTATAAAAATGGAGATTTTAACCCCAGACTTCAATCCCCAGAAGTCCTTGGTACTTCCCAGAATTCCCTATAATCTCACCTGAGTCCTCACATGAGTGTGGGAACACAATTTAGTATTTAAAGGGCTCTCTGCCTCCCAAGACTCTCTTCTTCTGCTTCTAAGAACATGCATCTCTCTACCTGGCAGGCAAGATGTAATGAGTAGGTTGTGAATGGGCTAATGTGCCCTAGGCATGTACTTTTCTTATTTTGTATTTCTGTATCCTTGATTTCTAATAATCGTTAATAAACCTCATAAAATATAATACTTTTAGTAGAAAAACTAATTTAACTGTTACACCATGGATCTAAGGTTCCTTCTAGCTCTGACAGCAGCAAATAGAGGCAAGTAGGTGGTGCAGTGGATAGAACACTGTCTAGAGTTAGGGAGAACCAAGTTCAAATCTAGCCTTAGACACTTACTAGCTTTATGACCCTGAAGCTCTGACTCCCTCAGTTTCCTGAACTATAAAATGAGGATAATACCTCCCAGAGTTATTGTGAGAACCATATGAGATAATATTTGTAAAGTACTTAGCACAGTGCTTAATAACCTTCCTTCCTTCTATTATTCCATAGATGTATGATACATAAAACATCTCTCACAAATTTATCTCAAGTTAGGAGATGTGTCAATACAACTAAAAGAAATTTCAGGTTTGAGCTTCACTTACCCAAAGAGTTTGGCCCAAATAGGTTGGTGAAGACTACTCTTCATTTAACTTGAGGTTAACTGGAAACAAATCTAAGGCTTTTTTTTCTGAACTATCTCACATTTTTACAGGACTTTGTGGTTACAAAACACTTTACAACCCAATTACCTTATTTGATCCCTCACAATCACCGAGGTAAATGAGGCATTTTTTTGCAGAGGGGGAAAATGAGGCTCAGAAAGGTAAAAAAAATATTTGCCTAAGATCACAAGATCAAGCTCATGGCAGAGCTAGTTCTTAGAATCAGAAGACTGGGCTATTTCCACACCATTTAGCCTTCGAATTGCAGACAAAAGGTGTATTTCAGAAAAGATCTCCTACCAATACTACCCCAAGTCAAAAGGCTAGAAAAGGGCCTGTTCCCCATGATTCCAGCCTATGTCTGCCTGATGCAGATGAAATAATACCAGATAAAAGCAAGCTAGGGGAAGACAGCAGAGAATAGCCCCATCCCTCTTCTAGCTGAATGAGCTGGAATGGCACCACAGCCCAGAAAACAAGAGGCCTTTTCTTCCGTATTTTCCATTAATATACCATCTTCACACACTACAGGGGCAGATCACGTAACCTCACATTCAGCAATGCACAAGCTTTTAACTCAGTGGAACAGGATTAGGGGCTCTGCAAATCCAAGGGAAAGATCAAAGTTACGCTGGTTCTTGGAGTCCAACCCCCTCCCTGCTTCACATGCTGCAAGGGAGTGGGAGGGCAAAATGAGGCAGGATAAAAAAACAGTGTGCCCTAAATACCTTCAAACTCCATGTAAATAAAAGTCTCTCCTATCTTGACATCATTATTGGGAAGGTTTACTATCAACAGAGGTAGCAGCATCATATCTAATCATCATGCTCAGTAGAAACATCAGACCTACAAAAATCCCAGATGGGGCATGAAATCCTAAAAGAGCATTAAAGAAAGTTCTCATTTCCTAAAGTGACTTGGAGATCCAGAGCCACACATGAAGCACAGCAGAAAGAAAGAGGCATGAGAGAGTGAAGGAATTAATGATGATGAGAAAAACTGCAAAAGGGGATTATGTAGCATGATGCAACAGGGATGTGATAGAGAGAGGGCCCAAAATCAGGAGGCCAGGGTTCTATTCCTATCTATTCCTTTTTTTAAGAATTAAAAATTCTGTGGCTCTTAAAAACTGGAAATGAACAAAATCAAATAACAAAGATCAAGTTTGGCTTAAGAGAAAAGTGGAGAAAATGTACCTCTCTAACTAGGAAAAAAAATCTCAGCAGCACATTTCTCTGATAAAGATGTGCCATCCAAGTCTTTAAGAATAATAGCCATTCCACTCTCAGCAATGCAATGATCTGGGACAATTCTGAAAGACTTCTAACAGGGAACGCTATCCACCTCCAGAGATAGAACTACTGGAGTCAGATGGATGTGGATCAAAGCATACTATCTTTCACATCAGTGTATTTATGGTTTTGTTTTGGACTTTTGGTTCTGTATGAGTGTGCTCTTACAACAATTGCCAATATGGAAGTATTTTGCATGATAATACATGTATGGCCCAGAACAAATTGCTTACCATCTCCCAGTGTGAGGAGGGAAGGAAGGGAAGGAATCAGTTTAGATCTTACAATTTTGGAAAACATGCTGAAAATTATTATTACATGTAATTGGGGAAAAAAATATCTTTGAAAAAAATTTTTAAAGGGAGAAATCATCCCTTGCCTTCAGGGAGCTGACAATGTGATGGGGGAGACAATATGCAAATAAATATATACAAAAGAATCTTTAAAAAAAGAACAATAGCCATTGCCAAAGAGAGAAATAGTCAAAGGATATTAACAGACATTTCTTTCTTTTCTTTTTCTTTTTTTTTTAAACTCCCTTACCTTAGAATTAATGGGAAAAAACATGTAGGAAGGAGGCCTGGTCATCCCAAATATCAAACTATACTAGAAAGTGATGATCACCAAAACAATCTAGTAGTAGCTATGAAATAGTGTGGAAGATCAATGGAATAAATTAGGCATTCAACACATGGCAGTTAACGTCCACAGCTACTTAGTGTTCAATAAATCCAAAGATCTAAGCTTTTGTGTGTGGGGGGGGGGGACTCACTATTTGACAAAGACTGCCGGGAAAATTGGAAAGCAGTATGGCAGAGAATAAATAGGCTTGGAACAATATCTCACATCATATACCAGGATAAAGACAAAATAGATATCTGATCTAGAAAAAAAGGATGACACCATAAACAAATTTGAAGAACATGGAAAAGTTTACCTGTCAGACTTATGGAAGAGGGAAGAGTTTATGACCAAACAAGATATATAGAACATTATAAAAAATGAAAGAGATAATTTTTATTACATTAAATTAAAAAGGTTTTGTACAAATAAAGCCAATGCAATTAAGATGAGAAGGGAAACAACAAATCTAGGGGGGAAATTATATTAAATGTCTCTGCCAAAAGCCTCATTTCTCAAATATAGAGAGAACTGAGTCAGATTTATAAGAATACAAAGCATTCCCCATGGATATCTTCAGATGAAGAAATCAATACTATCCATCATCATACGAAAAAATGCTCTGAATCACTATTGATGAGAGAAGTGTAAATTAAAACAACTTTGAGATACCACCTCCAGATTACCTACCATATTAGCTAACATAAACAAAAATGAAAATTAAAAATACTAGAAAGGATGTGGGAAAATTGGGACACTAATACACTGTGGATGGAACTCTGAATAGATGACCATTTTGGAGAGCAATATGGAACCAGGGTCAAAGGGCCCCAAAACTATGCATAAGCTTTCACCCATAAATACCACTACTGGGTCTGTATCACAAAGAGATCAGAGATAAAGGAAAAGGGCCTACCTGTACCAAGAAAATTTTAGCAGTTATTTTTGTAATGGCAAAGATTTGGAAATTGAGAAGTTGTCCATCACTTGGGGAATAGATAAACAAGTAATGGCATATGGTTGTAATGGAACCCTATGGTGCCATAAGGAACAATGAACAGTATGAAGTCAGAAAAAAGTGATTCCCAGCTGTGTGACTCTGGGCAAGTCACTTGACCCCCATTGCCTAGCCCTTACCACTCTTCTGCCTTGGAGCCAATACACAGTATTGACTCCAAGATGGAAGGTAAGGGTTTAAAAAAAAAAAGGTGAAAAGACTTATGTGAACTGATGCCAAGTGAAGTGAGCAGAACCAGAAGAACAATGTATATAGGAACAGAAATATTATATGATGATCAACTGTGAAAAACTAAACCATTATCAGCAAAACAAGTCTCCAAGATAACCATGAGAGACACATGAAGAAAATGCCAAAGAAGGAAATGTTGGAATCTGAGTGCAGATCAAAGCACACCATCATTATATATTTCATGAGATTTCTTTTGTATGGGTGATACATGTCTTCTATCATGACATATGCAATATAGTAATATGTATTACATATCGTGGCATGATCAATGTAGCAATGTGTTACATATATGTATTTCATATATGTATAACCTACATTAGACTTATTCACTGCCTTGGAGGTGGGGGGGAAGGGTAAGAAGAGAGAAAATCTGAAATTTAAAATATCAAAAACAATTGTCAATGTGTCTCTACATGTAATAGAAAAAAAATTGAAATTAAAAAAAACCTTCTGTTTTGAATCAATACTGTGTATTGGTTCCAAGGCAGAGGAGTGGTAAGGGCTAGTCTAGGCAATGGGGGTTAAATGGCCTTCCCCAGGTCACATGGATAGGAAGTGTCTGAATGAACAAACATTTCAAAGGAGAAGAAATTCAAGATATCAATAACCACATGAAGAAATATTCTAAATCACCAATAATTAAAGAAATGTATATTTAAAGCAGAGATTCCAATTCACACTCAGATAAGCAAAGATGACAAAAAGAAAATGGTCATTGTTGCAGGAGCAGCAAGAAAAGAGATACAATAATATACTATTAGTGGAACTATGGATTTGTCCAGCCATTCTAGAAAGTATTTGGAACTATGCCCAAAATGTCACTTAATTCAGCAATAACCTTTGATATTACCCCAAAGAGTTCAAAGAAAAGTGGACACACATATACAAAAATATCAAAGAATTGAACATTAAGGGAGGAAGGCATCAATTGGGAAATGGCTGTACAATTCAAGTTATAAGAATTCAATGGAATATTGATATGCCGTAAGAAATGATAAAAGGAACAGATTCAGAAAAACTCAGGAAAACTAGTATGAATTGATACAAAATGAAGTAAGCTAATTTTGGAAAATAATTTACATAATGAAAATGGTTTTTTTTAATGATTTTTAAGAAACTTAAGAAATCCAGCCCATGCAATGACCAACAATAATTCCAGAGGAGCAGTGATGAAACATGCTACCCACCTTCTGACAGTGGAGCCATGAATGAGACATGACCAAGGTGGGAATTTGTTTTGCTTGAGTATGCATATTCGATACAAGAGTTTTGTTTTTCTTTCATTTGGGGGAGGGGGAGGGATGAGAGGGACTAGTGATAAGGTTACCAAAATGAAGGAGGAAGGAGAAAAGAAAAGTAGGTCACTTGAAGCATTTGAGAAAATGCACAGAAGAGAACAGAGAGAGGGTCAGCAAGAAACACAATAAAACAAGTTTGAAAAAAAAAGTTGAATGTGTTCTGTATATAGAAGAAGCAAATCATCCAGGGTATAGATTGTGGCTGCATATATAATTTTCTTTTCTGTTTTGCTACATAATTGGATATGCTCATCTTAGTGTATTAGTTCAGAATTTTTTTAAACTCTTAATGCACCTCCTTTCATTCTTTGCAGAGCTAGGGCGACTGTGATTATGGAATGTAATATATACTATCAGATTTGACTAATATATTGGTTGATTTTGCTTAACTGCTTTTTCTTTTTATTATTTGTTATAAGGGATGGCTCACTGGGTCAAAGAGGGAGGAAGGATATATTCCAAAATGAAAGTGATATAAAAATAGAAGGCAGCTATACAAATATACATAAAGTTACCTGTTTGTTTGCATTTTTGTACAGCAAATTTCTGACCCAATATCTCTAGATTATCCCTACTTACCAAACAGAAAAAAAAGGCTATGTGTTGTCTAAAACTATGTGGAGGACATAATGAGGAAACTATGCCCTTATAAACAAAAAGCAAATGGCAGCTGGAGACCCTACATCTGTGCTTACCATTAAAAATCTAATAATCACATTTACACAGCAGTACTTGTCTGATATGGAAAAAGACATCACTATGAGAAACAAAATATAGAATTCTTGGTCTCCATTAAGTGAAATGCTATTATTAGGAAAAACAGGCAATGTAAAAACAAAATATAAATAAAAACTTATTGAATTAAAAAAAACCCACTGCTTTTAATATCCACAGTGCTACTGAGACCCCCAGGCAGTGAGGTGGCACAATAGAACTAAACAATAACTAGGTCCCCCACCTTCCATTTCTCATCTCTCTTGTCCCATTAGAGACAGGAGACCCAAGTATAGAAGAGACCCAGGTCTTATGTAATGGCTTGATTCCCCAGACAAGAGCACCCTAATGCTGAAGCTAGGCCAATATAACAAAAGGCTGGACCTCAGGCAACTACTCATTTAACCTCTGAGTATCTCAATTTATCATAGTTGCAGAGGGAGATAATAATATCTGCTACCCAGTCAGAAAATTAAGCTTTGAAGATGAATAGGGTAATATTAAATGCTATTACTAATGACAGATAAGGCAGAGATAAATGGATTCATCTCAGACTGCTTCCCATTGAAATCTGGTGGCTTAATAGGCTTCCCACAACTGGAGCCTGTGATGTTTTACATGGTAGGAAGCACTCTGGTTTCGGAACCAGGAGACAAGCTTGGGTTTATATTCTAGCTTTAATACTGCTATGTGACCATGGGAAAATCATTTCACCCCTCTGAACCTAGAATTCCTCACCTATGAAATGGAGACAACAATCCCTACACTACCACTCTCATGGGGCTGTTGTGATGAAAATGATGAAAATGACACGTATACACACCATCATTTGTTCAGTCATTCCCCAATTAGTGATAGTTTCCAATCCTTTGATATTTCTATAATATGGGTCCTTTTCATCTTTCTTTGATGTTTTTGTGGTATAGGTCCAGGAACAATCAAAGAATAAGCACAGTTTAGTGAATTTAGGGGCACTAAACGGTTCCAAACTCCTTTCCAGAACAGCTGGACTAATCGACAGCTTCAACGGGGTATTAGTGCGTTTGCTTTGTAAACCTGAAAAATGCTATTAAAAAATAGAACCAATAAATTAATATCACAACCTATTTAGAAAGCTATCTATCCTGCAGTAGAAGGGGGCTGACCTCAGAAGATTGAATCTGAAGGCACAAGACTAATGGTCAGATGCTAATTGACACTGGAATCAAAACAACTCTGGATGAGTCACTGTTTCCCTGGGATTCAGTCTCTTCATGTCAAACTAGGGGTTGGATTATATGACCTATAAGGACCCTTCTAACTCTAGATCAATAATCCCTTGACCCTTTATCTGGATCTGTGCTTTGCCTCTGTCAGATTTGACCTTTTATCATACTTGTTTCTCTCCACTGGAAAGTAAGTTCCTTGAGGACAGGGATGGTCTTGTTTCTCCATCTTTGTATCCCCAGTGTCAAAAAGGCCATGCTTGGCTAATAAATATATGTGGAATTTAATAAAAAATTGGGGTCTAAGCTAGGTCTGAAGTGGGTAGATAGGAAACAGAGAGTAACAGAAATCTTAGCTGCCCGATCTTTACCAACAAATAAATAAATAAATAAACCTAACCCCATTCTGAAAGGCCAGTTGAGGATTACAGTGACCGGAACTACCTTCACAAAAGATGCACTTCCCAAAGAAGAGCTCATTAGGGAAGAGAAAATGCTGGTGTTCAAGATCTGTGATAGGAAGAGGGCAGATTTACCAGCTGCCACAAACAATAATGCTCTTGTGCCTGGGAAGGGTGAGCCCGTGTTCCTTGTGAAGCTGTTAATTCAGAAGACAAGAGTTAACCTCCTTATATTACAACCCTAGAGTCAACAGAAAGACAGATTTGAGTAGACAATTAGACCTTCTTTTTCCTCTGACAGTAGACTATCTATTTTTAGAAGTGGGTCAACTTCTTCTCAGTGGCTGTGTTAACATGAGTATGTCTGTCAGCCCTGCCTACCTATATCTGGCTATTTTGCACCAGGGTTCTTCTTTCCATATGCCCCTTTATGACTTTAATGCTCCACAAATTATATTAACGAGTATATGGATGAGAATGGGAAGTAGGGATGAGAATGTGGGTGACTGTGCACAGATAAGGGGATGCTCCGTGAAAATGGTGAAAGTATATATTAACGCAGAAACATTTAAAAGTCAATCTGACTGCATCAAGATGTTACTCCCAAGATGCTCACATTGTCACTGGTCAGGGATGGGCCAATGAGAAAAAGGCAGATTTCTTTCACTATTCATTCACAGCACAATACCTCATGTGGCTCTCACTTATCACTTTCATACTTTTATTATAAAAAGAGGCAGCACAATCTACTGGAAAGATTAGAAGCCTGGAGATCTGGGCCCTACTCTTAGCTTTTCAGTAACCCATGATGTGAAAGAGACCTTTGAGATGGCCTAATCCAAATCCATCTCATTTTACAAAAGAAAAAACTGAGCCCAAGTTGGGAAGTAACTTAGCCAGATTCACAAAGCGAGTCTAGAAGAGGCATGAGTAGAACCCCAAGTTAAAGTGTCTCTGACCAAGACCACTTCAGCTCACCAATCCTAATGTAATGGCTCAGAATATTCATTCTGTAGCATTTTAGGGTTTATAAAACATTTTCCTTGCAATGACTAATTAGGCAAGTATTAATCTTTTTTTTTTTTAAACCCACCCCTTCTCTCTTATTATCCATTCTAAACAGAAGAGCTGCAAGGGCTAGGCATTAGGAGTTAAGTGATTTGCCCAGGGTTACACAGCTAAGAAGTATTTATGGTCAAATTTGAACCCAGGTCCTCCCAACTCCTGATCTGCCTCTCTCTCCACACCTTGATGCTCTTATAACTATTACTTGCCTTGATTTCTGATAAGGAAGCTATGGCTTCAGTGACATGACTTCCCCAGGGTGTCCAGAAGAGTAAGAGCTAAGATTTGAACTGGTCTCCAGGACCAGCAAACTTCCCACTACACTGAGCTGCCTTATGTAATAGCATCAATTGTATTTGATAAAGGTCCTTCAAAAAAAGAATCAAACCACAAACCCTGCAACTAGTCTTTACTCTGATTGCTTTTGACAGAGCTAAGTGAGTAGTTCTACCAATAGCTATAAAATACCACCATTTATCCAAAAAGAATTAAGTCTGTCAACAATGGTTTCCAGTAACAGAAGTAGGAGGTATCAGACTCCTAGTTACAGACAATACAACACTTTGTCAGTGTGTCTGGGAAACAATTATGGCTCCAGTAGTTCAGATCAGGAATCCAGAGACAGGAAAATAAGTACGGTAGGTAAAGTCACTAGTAAGTCCCATAAAGTCCCTCACAGTTTCGTGAGGCTGTAGTGCCTTAAATAACAGGAGAATGAAGAAAAAGTAACTAGAGGAAGGGCAAAACAATAAACAGTACTCTTCAGATATCAACAGATATCAGCAAAGAAGAGGACCTCAGACTCACAGAATCCATGGCTGTTAGGTGATTCCTGGAAATTGGAACCAACCATTCTCCAGCAAAATCTCTCCTAAGAATAGGGTATATACAATCTCAATGATCCAAAAAGACTCAGTCATAGAACACTGAGCCAAAGGGAACCTTACAATTATAAAACTAAGGAATGTCAGAATTGAAAGAGATCACCCAGTTCAACCCCCTAATTTCTACAAAAGGGCAAACTAAATCTCCAAAAGAGAAACAGCCTAAGGCTACACAGTGAGTTAATAATTTGCCTCTGCTTCAGATTCATAAAATTCAATAGAGAAGGCAGGTAGGTGACTTAGTGGATGGAGAGTCAGATATAGAGATGGGAGGACCTGGGTTCAAATTTGGCCTCAGACATTGCCCAGCTGTGAGACCTGGGGCAAGTCACTTAACCCCCATTGTCCCATTTCTCTGCCTTAAAGCCAATATATAATATTGATTCTAAGACAAAAAGTGTTGTGTTTTTTTTTTAACAAATCAATAGCGGAATCTCTATACTTAACTAATCCAGATGTTAGAGTAAATAGGCAATTTGGTTCTCCTGCACTTAATTGCACAGCTTGGCATTTTCACTGTTTTTTGTTTGTTTGTTTGTTGTGTGTTATTAGTTTTGTCCTTCCAGGAACAGCAACCATGTCTTACACTTCCATAATTCCAATAGGACCCAGCCCAGTATTCAAAACAGAACAATTTTTTTTTTTACTGATAGATAGAAAGATAAATAAGTAAATATAGTTGTTGTTAAGTCATGTCCAACTCTTCATGATTCCATTTGGGGTTTTCTTGGCACAGATACTAGAGTGGTTTGTCATTTCCTTCTCAAGTATCCATCCAGGTGAGGAAACTAAGGCAAAGAGGGTTAAGAGCTGTTATATTTAAAATAGTTGTCTGCCATAAACTGTGGCAGTTAAAAGAGTGGATGCCATAAACTGTAAGAGTTAAAATGGTTGAAGATATAAATTGTGATAGATATAAGAGTGGGTAAGTAAATTTTGACCACAGAAAATATGTTTTTACTACAGTGTCTTGTTTTAAATCAAATATAAGGTGGTCACCAGGGAAATATTCCCAATTATGAATATACCCAAGTCAACTAGGTTTTATAGAGACTTTAATTAATAATAAAATGAGGAATCAAAGAAAGAGAGAGAAAGAAAGGAATAAGTATGAAGAGCCTTAAGCCAACATGACCTAGACCTGCGTCTTAAGAGAGAGAGATCAGTCAGTCTTTTATCACTCACCACAAGATCTGTTCAAGCGAGGATTCAGGGGGGCAGAGTCTCCCCAGAGGGAGTTCCAGCCAGAGTCAGCCTCCCTTGAGAGACCTCCTTAGAGATTGTCTCTCAAGAGCCTGTATATCTCAAGAGCCTCATTGTAAGTATGGGTTTAAGTACTTTCATTGTTTAGCAAGGAGTTCTCTCCCCTAAAGCAGTCCTAAGTATGGGTGGAGTAGAGGTCCTCCCATTTCTGATCCAAGTAGAGTTCTCACTGTCCAAATGGGGAATGTTCCCAGTAGGGAATTGTTCCAATGGAGAATTCCCCAATGGGGAAATTTTTTAACATTCACAAGTCTGAAAAATTTCAAGATTCACAGAGCCTTGCCCAAGGTCATACAGCTAGTAAAATGTCTGAGGACAGATTTGAATTCATAAACATGAGTCTTCCTGATTCCATACCCCTACGTTCTATCTGCTGTAAAACTAGCTGCCCTGATAACATAAAAGATTTTTAATAAACACCTTCACGTGGGTTAAAATAAATAAGGGGGGGGGGGGGGGCTGGGTGGCTCAGTGTATTGAGAGCCAGGCCTAGAGATGGAAAGTCTTGGATTCAAATATGACCTCAGACACTTCTTAGCTGTGTGACCCTGGGCAAGACACTTAACCTCCATTGTTTAGCTCTTACCATTCTTCTGCCTTGGAACCAATACACAGTATTGATTCTAAGATGAAAGGTAAGGGTTCAAAAAAATAAAATAAATAAATATGGACACCAATGGGGATACTATTGCCCCAAGTAGGTATTTCAAAGTCACTGGAGTCTTAGAAAGGACTTTAAAGTACAAAACAATACTATTTGGGGTTGGTGGTTATTTTAAAACAAACATCTATAGAGATCCTTTTGGTCCTACTTTTATTTAAAGGGAATTGTTGGGGGGGGGTTGTTTTATTCTGTTTTGTTTTGCTTTGCTTTGTTTGCTCAGTGGAAAAGAGAAAAGGAACAAATGAATTTAAAAAATACTTAATGTTTGAAAATAAACTTTAAGCATCACCTAATCATTTACATGCTAGTGTAGCTCTTTTATTATTTACTTTAGTACTGAATTTTTAAATGCTAGATTGTAAGGTCTTCTTTTAACCCTTTCTGATGCCTAGCACATAATACATAACATACATAGCTGTAGATTCATTAATTAGTTAAATCTCAGTTCACAAAAAGTTGGGAGGAACTGCATTACTGTACTCCGCTTTCACCACTCAGATGAGGATAACCCTATATTATATATCCAAGAACATCAGACCTGTTCGATCTAGATGATATATTCATTTAGAGATAATTGGAGTACACGAAATGAAATGATGATCCTCAACCTCATTTCAATAAGACTGCTTTCCTTTTCCCAAACTTTTTTTTTTTGTCAAATGATGAATCCTTACCTTAGTAGTTCAGGTTTGGGGGTTTTTTGAACACTGAACTAGGTACCTAATCAACTGTCCTATTTTTAACCAGCACCATATAATTTTGGTAATTACTGCTTTGTATAAATATACTTTGAGGTTTGTTACCATGAGACCTTTAGGTATATCTCATGCTTTATACAGACCAGTCAAATTACTGATTCTTTGAGATTGAAAGGTAATGTCTTTGTTTCCAAAGTCAAGTTGATTATTTGTGAGAATTGTGAGAATTTGTGAGAATTTGTGAAAATTGTGAGAATTAGGCTATGCCTAAGGTCGATTTGTGTTGATCGTTGTTGTTGGGTACTGAGGTTATGGAACTGCATCCACTCACCTTCCACCTCAATGATTTGAATTGTTAGAGAAACCCAGGATACTATAAGCTAACCTTACTGATCTATGTAGATTGAATTCCTTGGAGTAATAAAAATGTTATTAGTAGGGGCATTAGAAATTACAGTCTACCTTCCTCCTTTTCAGGTTTAGGAAAACAAAGTGAAAGGAGAGGGAAGTACACTGAACTGGCTGTGTAACCCTAGGTATGTCATTTTGACCTCTCAATGCTCCCAAGACAACTAAGTTGTAGAACTGGTTGTAAGTCTTTGGCACAATGGATAGAACCAGTGGTTAAAATGCTAGACTTGGGGTCAGAAAGATCTGATTAAATCTGGCCTCTGACATTTACTAGCTTTATAACCTTGGACTACTCACTTTAACCTCTGTTGTCTCAATTTTCTCAACTGTAAATGGGGATAATAATAGTACCTACCTCCCAGGGTTGTTGTGAAGATCAAATAATATTTGTGAAGTACTTAGCATAGTGCCTGGCATAAAGTAGGAACTATATAACTACTTGTTATTGGTGGTGGTGGTGGTAGTGATAATAGTATCATCCAAATAAGGAATTTTGTCACTGGGGGTTCCCTAAATCAGTGAAATCAAAATTAAAAACCTGAACCAAAAAATGATTGAACCACACACCTATTTTTGATGCCTCATTTATCCAACATCATTGGAGAAATGATCTGTTACACAAATGGCATTTCCTAGATAATTGGATTAACCATGTAAGTACCCAAACTTGTTTCTATTTCCAGAATTTTTGAGGAAAATGACTGTCAAATATATCATGCACTCCCTCAGCTTTCTTCCACTGTAAATTATTAACAGAATTGAGCTTTTTCTTCATAACTCAGGATGGCAAGGATTGAGTCAAATTGAAAAAAGTTACAAATGCCAAACCTCAGAGAAGTTATACTTCACTCTAAAGGCAGAAAGGAACCACTGAAACATCTAAGGAAGAGAAGGCACATGATCAAATCTGTGTGTTTTTGTGAGTATATATATATATGTATATGTGTGTGTGTGTGTGTGTGTGTGTGTGTGCTTTAATAATTAATATCTTAGCTGGTAAAGATGCAGACCAGGAGAAACCATTTTAGGTAAAGGAATTGGGTAAATTAAGGTAGGAAGGCAGAGTCTGTGTGTGTCCAATATGTGAGTGGAATGTAGAAATCTTGAAGGGGAGAAGTAGGAGGCTGGAAAAGTTGACAGAGGCTAGATGATAGAAGGCATTGAATGCCAGCCCAAAAGAGACATTGGAGTAGACATTCATTCAGTAGACACTGGAGCCCTGTTTAAGGCTTTATACTAATGTGGTAAGGTGATCAGAGCATCACTAATTATGTCTGGGAAAAAGAAAAAAAGTCTTATCTAACCCTGGCTATCAATCTTTACTGACCTTTGTTCACTGTACTAGGTTATGTTTTGGAAGACTAACATGTAGTAACTTAGGTCTTGGCCTTGATTTCATGCTGAAAAGCACAAAATAAAGGGTTTATTCAGAGTGGTTTTCTTTTTAAACAAAGTAGCAGAGGGATAAAGACCATCTATTCCCTTCTCTGTTAAATAAATTTTCTCTGTTCTCTTTTTACCTTCTCAAAGTTTTAAACCAAGCTTCAAAAGCAAGTAATCCAAGCTGAGCAATGGCTAAACTTCTTTAATTTAGAGGCTAATGGCACAAAAATTTGACTTGAAAAAAAATTGGATCATTTTTACAGATGAGGAAACTGAGACCCAGGTAAGTTAAGTGACTTGTCTAAGTCACACAAGTTGTAAAGTTGTCAGATCTGGGGATCTGAACACAGATTTAACCCTAGATTAGAAAAACCAATTGTTTGTCAGTTATTTTTCTCATTATGCCACATATGCTTCAACATAAAAATAAATGGCATCTCCTCGAGTAATTAACCTGATTTACTGGATTTTTCTAGTTGATCTGTCTGATTTTCCTACTCTGTTATCACCACTAAGATCCTGCTAGCTTAGTTGATAGAACATAGGACTCAATCTGAAGAACATGGTTTCATTGAGTAAATGAGTGTTTAGGGAGCAGTGTGTAATAGCACAAAGAGCACTGAGATGGGAATTTAGAGATCTGAGTTCTAGTTCCCACTCTAGTCCTGACTGTATATTCTTAGGATAGTTGCTTTCCTCCCTGGATTCCTGGGAAATGAGGTACTTGGGGGTAAATGCTTTTTAAGGTCCCTCCTAGTTCTAATATTCTATCCCTGTCTTATCTCAGAACTGTCTCAAACCAGGTTTCCTTCTATCAATCCAAAAATGCCAGAGAAAAGGGTATATGGGCATATGTATTCACAGGATTTCCTAGATTTTCTCCATTCATTTTCTCTGAAATTGATGCCATCTTCAAGCTACAGATTTAAGTCTTTTCTACCTGAATCAGTCCACTATTACAGAGCTGTATACAGAGCTGTACAGAGATGTACAGTCATCATTAGTCTGGGACTTGTGGGTTCTATTTTACCAACTGACAGACATCTATTTGGATTCACAGTTAAGAGAGTCACAATCTGTAGTTAACTGTCTATCTAAACAGTAAACAGAAACCCTAGGAGGTAAAATTCCAGTTTGTTTAAGATATGCAGATAGATCACCATAATTTTGTAAGGCTACCTAAAAAACAGAAGACCAAAGAGAAAGGGCTATACAGCTTAATGAAATTACATTGCCCCAACAGAAAATTTAAAGCAGTTCAATTCTCACCCCATAGCTAGAGAACAAGACTGAGTCATCATGCACATTAGAATAAATTCTTAGCTTCACAGAATCATAGAGGAATAACACTAGGAGAAAATCTGAAATCATTCAGCCCAACTATAAAGCATATAAGTGCCCTCATCACAATGGTCCAGCAGCCTACTATCATGAAACTGCTTTTCTGTGTGGCCACTGTGTCGTTTAACAGAAAGGCTCTACTGTCATTTTAATCTAATTTCTAGATCTTCTGAGAATTCTGGATGAATGTTAAGATGATAACAAGTGATTCCTTGGTTTTTGGTGCAGTGGAAAAAAACAGAGAACCTGGAGAAGAGTATCTAGATTGGGGTTCTAATTCTGGCTTGGTTAAAGCTAAGAAACCGTAACCAAATTGGTTGTAAAATGGGGATAAAGCTACCTAATTTACAGAATTGTTGTTGCATATCTACACTCTTAATCTCATGTAACGCTGAATTCTATACACTACAGGTGCTTAAGAAATGTATTTTTGTTGTTCAGTCCTGTCCAAATCTTCATGACCCCATTTGGGGTTTTCTTGGTAAAGATACTGGAATGGGCATTTCTTTCTCCAGCTCATTTTACAGATGAGGAAACAAGGCAAAAAGGGTTAAATGACTTGCCCAGGGCCAAACAATTATTAACTGTCTGGAGCTGGATTTCCTGACTCCAGGCCTGCCATTCTATGTACTAGGTCACCTAGATGTCTAATAAATTTATTAGTAAAGTAAATAATAGATCTGAAGATGTTTCACAATTATAACATGCTACACTACACAGAGATGAGAAATCATTATTATAAATTACCTCATTCAAAAGATATACCAGCTAAAAAAAGTCAACAAACTGAATTCAAACATTAAGCACCTACTATGTGCATGAGAAGAAATCCTACCCTCAAGAACAGATCTGGTTTAAGCTAATAAAATTATTATTTTATTACCTCAACCTCAAATTAAAACATCTGTGGAAGGAAAATTCATCCCCTCCTTCCTTCAGAAACAGAGACTGGACTAAGAGGTCTAATCTACCTGCCTACTTGGAACATCTTTCCTGGACAATCAAGTACTTTTCACTCCTACAAAGAAAACTTGATACTAAGTGTTCTATAATGTTTTAGGGTTTTGTTTGTTTGTTTGGTGAGGGGGAAGGAATAATTAAGACATTAACAATTAGAAAATCTGTTCTGCAAAATGAATAGGAAACAACTGGAAACAAAAAAGGACCTGCTATAGAAGAATCCCCAGTGTGTAACAAAATATCCAACCCAAACTTTCACCAGACCAAATTAAAGAACAAGTAACTCATTTTCTCATTTAAGAACTACCATAGAAACTACCTATGTGACCTCGGGCAAGTCACTTGAGTCACTTCTCTTGTTTCCTCCACTGCCCAAAAGAAGGGGCTGAACTAAAATGTTTTAAAGAGCCCTCCCAGTCCCAACAAATCAGGATTCCTCTGTTTACTACCCTGCCACTCCCTACTCCACCCCACACATAGGCAGCTTACCAGATAACTTGAAATAACAAATCCTGACTTCTGAGCTTAAAAAACTTAAGTTAAAGAGAAATCATTTTTTTCATCACAGGAGCTACAATCCTAAAATAAATCTTTTTCTTCATTAATTTTCCAAAATGCCTTTTTAAGAACACCAGAAAATATGACTATAATCTTTACCTGCAGGCAAATAATTTAGAACAACCCCCAGAAGCCAAAATTGAGTAGTGAAAAATGTGGAAGAACAAGGAACTACCATCATAACTCTGGAGGGGAAGAGAGGAAGCAAAGCAGAGCCAGATAGAACCTGGAAGGTTAGAAGCATCACTTGAGAAAGAGGGAACAGGCTGTGACAGGTATTTACTGATCTGAAATCCTAAGGTTTGGGGTTTTTTTCTCCCATCAAATGAGTTTTGGGTGCATAAAAAGGAAAAATGTTTATACTAAAGTTGTACTACGTTAGGCATCTACACCAAGGAAGTAGTAAAGAAATAACACTGTCTTCATTTTCTATATAAGAGACTTTGAGTAAGTCACAAAATCTCAGAGCTTATTAACTACAATCTATAACCAACAAGAATTCTCTCTACAATATCCTTGACAAACAGGCATTTGAGCTAGAGGAATTTCTGTGACACAAAATCCATTCTACCTCCAAAAAAAGTCCATGGCATTCTTCAGGGGCCAGGAATTTTTTCTTTATATCAAGTCTCTAATCTGCCTATCAGCTACTTCCACCAAATACTCCTACTTAAACCTTTCCTACATCATAATATCCATCAAATACTTGAACAGAGGAACCATGTCTTCCTCTCATCTCATTCTCTTCACAAAGGAGAAATATTTCCTTAAACTGTCACCCATTCAGACATCTCTTGAATGTGCTATCACTTGTGATACTCAGCAACTTCTCTTCATTTCCTCATCTGTAAAATGGACCTACTCCTACTTGACAACTTCATAAGAGCAAATAAGATAATACAGGTGAAAACATTTTATACCTAATACCACCACTATTATTCTTTGCTAGGGACTATAATACATACACATAATCTATATGGGTATGTGTATATAAATATGTCATATACATCATAAATGTGAGCTAAAACTCTTAACATCCCTTTACTCCAATGAGAATTGGAAATCAACATTCAAATCATGCAGGTTAACCCCTCTAATTGATTTAAAAAAAAAACATTCCATCCTAACACTCCAGTTTTGTGGTCAAGGAAATGTCTCCCTTGAAAGCAACATGCAAGGATGCAGTAAATTTTATTCCAGACAAATGTGGCCTTCACTTTAATGTTAGGATTTTGAGTCAACAAAGACCAGAGGAATTCAGCTTAGCCCAATGTCTGGGCCTTCTTTGCATTTTCTTTAAAACTAATTTCCTTCTTTGGAGCAAATAATCCCAGAACTGATTAGGCCTAGTGGCCCCTCAGTAAATCCCCTTCAGCACTATAACTCCTAGCCTCCCACCTACCTACTACCGCTCCCTAGAGAAGATTGAAAGGTGCCAAGCCTGCTTTAAAATCCATAGAGCCTTAACCTTTGTTATGGGGTTGACCAAGCTTCAGGCCCCTCTCCCAAATTATGGGATTTCCTGGACTGGCTACCCCCTTTTTAAACTTAAACACAGCCTCCCCCCAACACACAGGCTGCACACACACACACACACACACACACACACACACAATCATCCATTCCATGCTGCAAGTCTATGCCTGGACAGCCCACATGGCATTCTTGGTAAATATAAACAGTGTGTCAGGAGTCAGTTTTGGCATCTCTTTAACTCCCCTAGAGACCAATGCAAAATTGAAGAAAGAAACTGGCTTCTCCTGGCTCAAGGAAAGTGGAGGCAGCGATGGAAGCAGAGAGAGGGGAAAGAGGCTAACTGCTTCTATTAAGATAACAGGTGAAGTCAAACACAAACCAGAGAGCAGCTCTCTCTACCCACCTCAGGGGTTCAAGCCCTGTTATGGACCAGACAACCCAGGGGAGCCCCAAAAAGAACATCACTCCAGAGTCCTGAACTACAGAAAGCTCAAAAGGGATCAGAGCATTCCAAGTCCAAATCCCCACCCTCTCCACAAAAGTAGAAATTCTTTCAACCACCCCTTACAAGTCTCTTAAGTCAGGCAACTAGCCGATGTTAAGAACAGTGCCCTAAGTTTCCAACTACAGAAAAACGAATTTGAAGAATTGTTCCAGAGAAGTCTGCACCCCAGGGAATTTCCAAAACTCCAACACTTCTCCCCTAGCAGGAATCTTCCAAATCACTTTCTCTATTGGTTTATGGTGACTTGCAGACCTCCCAGGGAGAGGAAAGAAAGAGCCAGCTTCTTACCGTTGAGTCCATTAGAGATGCTCCGATGGTGCAGGGGCGCAGATAGGTCGTCCAAGGATCTTCTGGTGGCACCAGCCTTGGCGTCCGCTGCTTTGTGAAGGGGGGGTGCGGGGGCGGCAGGCTGCTGAGGCTGCTGGGGGCCTGGCGGCGGCAGGTGCCCGTGAGGGTGCAGCGGGTGATGGTGATGGTCTGGGCTGCCGCCGCTGCCAGTGCTGGATGTGCTGCTGCCGTCGCCCACGTCGCGGGGCCCCGCACCGCCGGAGCCCCCAGCCAGGTTGGTGAGGCTGGCCTGGCTGTCGATGGAGCTACGGGAGCCGGCGCCACTGCGCTCCTCGTCTAGCATGAGCACGATCTCCTTGAGCTCCAGGTTCTCCCGCAGCAGGGCCTCCTGGCGGGCCTCCAACTCCCGCAGCTTTTGCTGGGACAGGGCCACCTCCTTCCACAGCACGCCGGCCGTGTGGCGTCCGAAGCGCTGCCATTCGCGCGACAGCTTCTTGCCTTTTTGCCGGTCGTCGTCCAGGAAGCAGCAGAGCTCCCGCAGCTCATGGTTGTCGTCCTGCAGTTTCTGGTTGACCTCCTTGAGGCCGCGGATCTCATGGAGGTGCAACTGCAGCCGCCGGTTTACGTCCTTCATCAGGTTCCCATGTTCCACCATGAGGCCCATCTTCTCGCCCTCTGCCCGCCGCAACCGCCGCGCCAGCTCTTCTTTGCTCCAACGTAGCAGTTCCTCGTCCGGAACCTTGCTCAGATCCTCCTTGGCCGGCCCTTCCGACGTGTTCTTGGCCATCGCGGATCCGAGTCGGAGACGCTGGACACCTTAGGGTGGGGAGGAGGCGGAGAAGCGACTTTTTTCCTCCCCCTCCCCTCTCTCTCGCTTCCTCGCACTAGCTCCTGGGTCACCGCTGCATCTCTGGTAAGTTGTGTTTTTTTCCCCTTCCAACACACTCCAAAGAACACCTCTGCCTTGGCTGGGAGGAGCAGCTGGACGCCCCTGGCGTCTCTTCCCCTGGCCCGGAGGTGGGGTGAGAGAGCTAGAGCCGGCACCTGCTGGACTCCGGGCTACACAGCAGCCTGTTCTCCGTAGACAATCGGGCTTGGGGTGCACGGCTCTCGGCTTCTCTCCAAAACGCACCTGGGGCTCCGAGCGCCCGTCTCGCTTCGGGCAAGAGGCGGAGAAATTTCACTGCTCCGAGCAAAGGGCGGGCTCTTCGGTCTAGGAGAAAGGCTCCGGCATCTGCAGGTCTCAATGGCCCCGCGGCCGAGGAAGACCCTCACCGGACCAGTTACTACTCGCCATCTGCTTCGATGTGGCAGCCTTAACCTAGCCCCCCCAAACACCACCCAGCTGCACGCAGGTCCCGTCTCCGCTGCGTCCTGCCTCCAGCTTCGGCTTCGCCCCTGCACCCGCTTGTCTTCAATCGGGTTAGCTAGACTCAATGCACTAGGAGCCCGCTCCCGGTGGCGAAGCGTTGGGCTCTATGGTCGCGAGGAGGAGGAGACGCCGACAGAGAGACCCCTCCCCCCTCCTCCTAGCTCTGGGAGCCCGAGGCGGCCCCACCTACCCTAGAAGGGAGGAGCAAACCAAACAGCTCAGGCTTAGCCCGCCTGCCTGCGGGAGAACTGGGGGGGGGTGGAGGGAGGAGAGAGGGAGGATTGAAGGAAAGGAGGCGGAGAGAAGCGCTGACCAGCCCACCTTGTAACCTCCCCCACTCCACCCGCACCTCGTCTAGAGTCCTCCGGCCCGGCGCTCGGCCAGAGGTGGAGAGGATCTGGGCTCCTACCCTACGCTAGTCCGATTGGGTGATTCCGAGGGGGTGTGGGAGGGGCGGGATGGGCTCTGGGGGAGGACGTCTAAATGGTTGAGTCTTTTCAGGTTGTGGATGCCTCCTCCCTCCTGTGCCCCAAAGCTCCCCTCCCCTGCTCTCTCTCGGCAGGTTCAAGTTACTGCTCCGAGAGAATAGATGTTTCGGCCCCTCCCCCACTCAGCCAATCAGAAGGCTGTAAAGCGCTTTGAAAATACAGGTACAAAATAGGCCTGGGACGGGATAGAAAAGGTAGGGTTGGACCTCGTCTTAAAGGAGACGATTTCGATATTCTGCTTCTCCCAACCCCCTACCACGATCCTATTCCTCCAAGCCCCCACCCGCCCCTAATAATAATAGAGATAGCCTTTGCTGAAGGAAAACAAAATCCTTTTCGATTCCTTAGTATACCATCTGAACAGGGACTGGGAGGCAAGAGGAGGGGAGCGGTCTCCAAGTTCTCAGCTGATGTGGCTGTAGTTCGGACGGCCAGGAAGGGCAGGGCGGAGAGAGAAGGAGCGGCATAGAAGGTTCCTTTTCCTACCTCTCTACCTAGGAGGGTGTAGTGGGGACAGAGAGTTGATATGGCCTCAGCTTGGCTCAGTAACTTCTGAGCCTCAGTTTACTCATCAGCAACAAAAGCTGTCATTTTCGCAACGTTTTTAAGCTACACAAAGCGCTGAGCCCACAGCCCCTTTTAGTGGAGCCAATATTATTATCCTCGTTTTCCAAACGAGGAAACTGAGGTTAACCAGATGATCTCTGAGATGCTTTAATTTTTTTAAGATGCTTAAGATCTAAAATGATCAATGAATTCTTAATTGTCAAGTTGAATTAATTGCCAAGTTTAATCAAACCTCTGGCTGATGCTCATAACTCTTCTGCAACATTCAATTCAGTTGACCACTCCACTTCGGAAGTCCTCTGGGCTTTGGAACTTTGTGACATTGGTCTCTCTTGGCTCTCTTCTTTCTGGTCTGAGCATTCTTTAGAAGTCTCTTTTGCAAGATTGTCATTCATGTCAAGTCCTTACTTTTCTCTCCACACTTTGACTTGGTCATTTTACCAGTTCTTTGGCTCAATTATTATCTAATTTCAGATAGATAGATAGATAGATAGATAGATAGATAGATAGATAGATAGATAGATAGATAGATAGATATAAATCTAGTCTTCTGAGCTCCAGTCCCTGTTACCAACTGCCTATGAGTATTTCAAACTGAATACCTGGCAGAAATTTCAAACTTAAAAAAAAAACAAACACCTCAAACTTCTGTTGAGGCATTAACCTAAGTGTCCTCAATCTACCTTACTCCACAGATCAGCAGATGCCAACTCTTGTCATTTGTACCTCCTTAACAAGACTTGCATTGTTCCCCTCCTCTTTATTCTCACTGCTACCACTCTTATTCAGTCAGTATTACCTTTGGCCTGAACTATTACAATTAGCTTTCTAATAGGACCTTCCCCATTTTAATCAATTCTCTACATAGCCAGCAAGGTAATTTTCCTAAATTTCAGGTCCTAAGGTCCTTTCACACATAGGATCAAGAATCCTGCCATTTAAAGCTCACAAGGTGCTGGCTTTCTGGTCTTATTACACTTTATTCCTTCCAGCCAAGTTGGACTTATTGTTCTTCACATAGAATACTCCCCTTCACTGCTTGGTCCCTTCACAATAGCTATCTTTCCTGCCTGGAATTCACTCCCTCTGTCTACCACTTGGAATCCTTGGTTTCTTTCAAGACTTTAAGATGTTGCCTTCTGCTGGAGGATTTCCTGGACATGAACTGTTTTAATTTTGTCTTTGTGTCTCCAGTGTACCACAATGTCTGGAGTCAAATTTTGTTGTTGCTGTTCAATGTCCAACTCTTCATAACCCCATTTGAGATTTTCTTGGCAAAGATCCTGGAGTGGTTTGCCATTTCTTCTCCAGTATTGAGGGAACTGATGAGGTCTAACAAACAACAGTTATTTATTGTTGTTGTTTTTTTTCTTTTAAGGATCCTTAATGATCCTCATGTGACATAGAATGAGGGGCTTCCCAAACCTGGTTACCCTCTTCTAGATGTTCTCCAGCTCATCAACATCCTTCTTAAACTGTAGTAACCAGAACTGAACCTGAGTCTCCTGACTTCTCCTGACCCTTTACATTACACCGTTGATGCCTCTTTGAAGCCCTATTCTAGTCAAGATCCTAGACTAGGAATTTAAGGAAAAATGTCTAATGTTCTGTCCTAGTTCTAAAAGGGATTACAATCTAGTTAGAGCAATAAATGGGAAATGGGCATAACAAAAAATAACCAGCAATAACCAGGGCTAAATGCCTGGTAATTCCTTCCTTGTCCCCTCCTTTACTATTATTTATGACTACTATGAAATTTATTATTTCATCTTTATACCATCCCTAACCCAGTATCCTCAGGGAGCACCAGTTATATCTGTTTCAATACAGAAAGTAAAGTGATATAGTAATAACAAATTTCTATAGAAGATCATAGTTTAGAAATTACCTTCCTCAAGATAATCTCAGGAGGTAGAGAATAGCAAGTATTGTTATCTTCATCTTTTAGATGGTGAAATGAAAACTAATAAAGTATAAATTACTTACCCAGCATCACCCAAGGGATATGGAGTGGGCTAAGAATGGATGCTTTCAAATTGTAGAGCTGGAAAAGGTTTTTTGAGAGTCCCTCAAGATCAATCAGTTAATACTTAAAAAAATTAATTCAAGTTATTCACTAGAAGGTCAAATACTGAAGCAGAAGCTTAAATACTTTGGCTTGTCAAGCCACTATCTTCCCTAGTGTCTGACCCACTGAATTGAATGAAAAAAAGAAACTAGAAACTGAGGAAGAAGCAAGGAATATTTTAATGTATTTTTCTCACCAGAACAAACATGCATGTGGGAACCCCTTTCCTAAGGAGAGGAGCCCATTAGATACAGAATTGGCCAGCTTTTATTATTTGAAAGATGAAGAATAGAAAAAAAGGAAAATTGAGATTATTGTTTGAGGGACAGGTGTAACAGCAAATTCTTGACAGTAACTCTTTGGAGTGACTTTTGGGGTCCCGAGGAGATAGGCTAATAATAGTTAAATAATCTGGAATTCTCTGGAGCCTCTCCTGGTGAAATAATGACTGTCTTATTAGGAAAGGTTCTGAGGATTGTTCTCAATCCAGCTCTGTTGGTACATTTAGGGCATGGGTCAGTTGGTAGGTTCCTGTTTCTCAAGTTTAGCTTATAGTCCCAAACAATTATTGTTATGTATCAAAAACCCCTAGAAAAATGGAGGCTTGAGCAAAGCCAACCAATTATTATAGTCAGTATTCCTTTCACTTTCTCAGGCTACATCATGAGAAGACAAGAGTCATTGGAAAAGACCTCAATGGTGGGAAATATTGAAGGCAAAAGGAAAAGGGAAGAGCAGAAGTTGAGTTGGATAGAGAGTGTCATGGAAACAATGAACATTAACTTATGCCAACAATGGGCAACCTTTTGAGCTTGGTGTGTCAAAATTCACCAAAAAACCACAAGCAGTGGACAAACTGTGGGAGTAAAAACACCAAGGAAAAGCAACTGCTTGACTACAGGGGTTGAGGGGATATGTCTGAGGAGAGACTCTAAATGAGCACCCTAATGCAAATACCAACAACATGGAAATGGGTTCAAATCAAGAGCACATGTGATACCCAGTGGAATCATGCGCCAGCTATGGGAGAGGTGGTAGGAGGCGGGGGGAGGAAAAGAAAATGATCTTTGTCTCCAATGAATAATGTTTGGAAATGACCAAATAAAATAATGTTAAAAAAAATTCACCAAAAAACCAAGCATAACTCGGATGGTGTATCACTTCAAGAAAAAAACAGTCCTTCTCGGCATGCGGCCCCATACTTTTCTGTATGCAGTCACATGTGGCCACGTGTCATCAAAAATGGCTACGTGTGTCAGTGCTGACACACGTGTCATAGGTTCGCCATCATGGACTTAGAGTTTAAGAGATAATGGAGGATAGGAGGACCTGGTGTACTATGTATGGTTCATGGGGTCAAGAAGAGGGATAAGGGGGCAGCTGGGTGACTCAGTTGATTGAAAGCCAGGCCTAGAGACAGGAAGTCCTGGGTTCAAATGTAGCCTCAGACACTTCTTAGCTGTATGACCCTGGACAAGTCACTTAACCCACATTGCCTAGCCCTTACCACTCTTCTGCCTTGGAACTAATACACAGTATTGAGTCTAAGACAGAAGGTAAAGGTTTAAAAACAAAAAAGACTGAGCAACAACAATTAAGAATTCTAAGTTCCTACTAAGTCATTTGGTGTTGCCCACAATTAGTGGATAAGTGAACTATGTAATCAATCAATTTTTAAATGTATAATTGAAAAAAATGCTAAATTTCAGTGAGAGGCCACTGAATATAAAGATGTAATTTTCCCCCCTTATCCAAGTTCATGTACCTAGGTTAAGAATCCCTGACCTAGAGCTCTCTTTCTAAAAAAACTCATTGTCATTTGAATTAGTGCTGAAATAGTTTGGTTCATTTAATTAGGTCCTTGTGTTTAGTGGGACAGAGAGGACATCTTGCTATGAGAAGAAAAAATATCTATCTTTCTATTCCTTTCTTTTTGTGCTATTAAAATCCTTTGGGGTTTGATTAACAATTCCTTTTTTAAGATATTTCATCTGTAACTACAATGGCCAAGAGAGGGGAGAAGAAAATATACTTCTTTTATTGCAGAGCTTAGGAAACTATGAGTATGAAATGGTGCTGAGGAGATTGCTATTTGGATTGATTAGTTTAATTGATTAATTTTTTTTTTTTGGTTAGAGGGAGTGGATCACTGGGTAGGAATAGGGTTAGAGCGAGTCAGATAGCTAGAAATGTCAGAGACATGAAAACAAAAGCTTCAAAAGAATTTATTTTCATGTAACCAAACCCAAGCCTGAGGCAGCTTTGTTGCAGGACTGTCTTGTGTTTAGGAGAGGAGATTTGACTACAAATGATTTGAGAGATTCTAGACCAATTCCCCTCTTCAAGAGGAAAAGAGAGAAGATGGCCTGTCTTCTTTAATTCTGGATACTGTATACCCCTCCTCTCTGCTAGTTTACTGTTGGTGCCACACAGCTCTTCTCTTACTGTCTCCCACAAAGCTGAGCTAACCCTCAAATCATATCTATCTATGTCACCTGCAAACTACATATATTGAGATAACCCTCATACATATGTTCCACAGTTAAACAATTTTAGTCTTGACCCTATCTAGGTCTAAGTCATGAGTCTAAACCAGTGATGGTGAACCTTTTAGAGACCATGTGCCCAAACTGCAACCCTCACCTCATGTGTGAGCCCCCACCTTATTCCAGACAAAGGAGGGAGGAAGCACTACCATTGCATTTCTGGGCAGAGGGGTGGGTGAAGTGAGAAGTGCCCTTGGCCATGCATGGATAGAGGGAGGGGAGGAACCCCCTCTGGCATGCTCCAGAACATATGCCATAGGTTCATCAACATGGGTCTAAACCATGTTGCCTGGGGTAAATTTAGTCCTATTCGGACTTATAAGCAAATATCCAAAGAGCTGATCAGTTTCTATTTGAGAATTTGGTTATAGATTTCCCAAGTTTTCTTTTCCAAAAATGAAACTTTGAGAATCTATTGTAAGGGAGATTTTTACTAAAAAGGTCATTAAAGCCTATATCTACCCCCACAGAACTTGAAAAACATGTCAGACTGTGGGAAATTGGGGTAGGTTTTTATTGTTAAAATTTTGCCAAAGCAGAGTGTCCATCTTCTGACTGTCACTGTGTCTCTGCTGATGGGGAGTGCCAAAGAATAGTGCCCCCAGAAGTCAATTGTCTATGTGTCAGCAACTTGTCTCCCTTCCATTTCTGGTAACCCAGGAACACTCTCAGACATTCCTGAGAACATTGCCCTTTGTCCCTTGTTATGGTCAATGGTAAATCACTATGACCAGAAGAGGGAAATGTCAACCTTGTTTTATGAAACCCCAAATTTACCTTTGTCCCATGAGAATTTGTCTTTAAGAAATTCCCAGACTGACCTTTTGTCCCAGACTGAACAACAGGCCATCAAGAGCACCTATTGGGCACCTAGATAGGAATGAGGGTAGTAGTCTTAAGTACCCTTCTTTTATTTTCTTAATTTCTCTTTTAGACTTCTCCTAGATACTCTAGCTTCAGACTACAGCCTTTTTCTCAAGCTCCTATGCAACCAGTCAGTTGTTTCTCTTTGGTTATATTCCTCAGGCATTAATAAAGCCTTAACTTCTTTACTTTAGTTCAAAGGAAATTCCAATTCATGGTGATTATTCCTAGAGATATTGTTCCCAGAGTCTCAGAGCTTGGCTCAATGTGATGTTGTGTGTGTATTACCCTGTGTGGTAGCCATAAGAGCATTGTATCTCCTGTCCTGATTAAAGACATATTCTTTGTTTTCTTGGTACTGTGTTTTTTTCAGGTTGGTACCTCTTACAGCTTCATTGCCTGAAGAAACTCCATCATTTAAATGGAAAGAACAATCATGACAAAACTATGGAATACTGAATATACAAAGAATAAGCTTGTGTGGAAGAAGTGATATGAAAAGATACTTCTCTCTATTCTTTCACTGAGGTAGAAGGAATATGAGTATATATACATATATATTTTTAAACCCTTACCTTCCACATTAGAATCAATACTATGTATTGGTTCCAAGGCAGAAGAACAGTAAAGGCTAGGCAATGGGGGTTAACTGACTTGCCTAGGGTCACACAGCTAATAAGTATCTGAGACCAGATTTGAACTCAGGACTTCCCATCTCTAGGCCTGACTCTCAAGCCACTGAGCCACCCAGCTGCCCTCAAGGTGTTTGCATATAAATAAATATTCTTTGTTCTGTGAGATGGTTCTCTGGGAAGGAGAAGGTAAGGGATACTGGAAGAAAGAAGATATAAAAACAAAAGATAGGAAAATAAAGAATAGAATTAAAATTTATTTTTAAATAACCAACAATTTAGCTTTTAAAGAAGTCTCTGGATTTTGGTGGGAAGTATCAGATCTCTTCAAATAAAATATATGAGGTGTAAAAAGGAATTCTTATTTCTTTTTTAATTTAACAGGAGACCTGGAGGTCCTTTTACCAAAAGATGTGTAGGGATTAACAGGCCCATAGTGACAGGAAGTAGGAATAGGGAGCCCCCTGCTGGACCAGCTTCAGTTGGTCACGGCTATCAGTTGCTGACAGTTGGGGGAGTCAGTTGCTGACAGTTAGTGGGGTCAGTTGCTGACAGTTAGTGGGGTCAGTTGCTGACAGGGCTGGCAGTTGGGGAGAAGTTGGCTGTTGGGCATGAGTTGGTCATTGGGGGTTTGTTGCTGGTGGTGTGGATTGGTAATTAGTTGGTAGCTCACATTTAGTTGCTGGAATACAAAGGCAGGACTGAGCTCACTGAGGGGGCTTTTTGGCTTTTGGGGTTTGAGCTTTTGGTTTGGACTATTAGGATTTTTTCCCTTCCTTGAACTTTTTGGAAGTTGGTTGATCTTTGTTGACAGACCTAATTGGATTGGATTAAACATTGATTGGGTTGGTTCTGATTGGGCTGGATTGGGTTGGAACTTTGTGGGGTGGTTGTTATTAGTAGTAGTTATAGGCAGTTATAAGATAACTAGTATAGACATTATACAATTTTCTTCTCTTCTTCTTTCCTATGTTTCCCTCCTTTACTATATTTTTTACTATCTATATTTTAATTAAACTAAATTGAAGTTTTTTTTTCTCTCTGGCTTAAAGGGATAATACTAATTTACAACTCTACTATATTATCATTAAAACTTTAATTATTAAAAACTGCTCTTTTTTTGGTCAAAACTCCTATTTTAACTCTTTCAGGGGGGCAGATGAAAACAATACTTAGTGTCAATTCTAAGACAGAAGATGAGGATTTAAAAAAAACAATATATTTCTAAGGAGAGAGAGTTGTTAGAGCAGAAGGATTAAAATTTACTTGTAAATCTGTTTGATCCTCACCTGTTTTTTCATGACTTCATTTATAATGTAATCTCTCTTTTTAACATTAACTTATTTAGGTTAACTATCTCTTTCTTTGTCTTAGAACTTATTATTTTTAAAGATATTCTTTCATTTCATTTTTGCTCACATAGAACTATGTATAATGGTTTTTGAAAAAATTGTTTATTTCCCTCTATTTCTTGTTATTTTTTCTTATTTCCTCTCTCTCTTTCCCACAGATATGCTCTTGATACCTAAGGTAGGGAAGGATAAGCAAAGATACTGGCAGACCACTATTACTAATAAATGCTGCTGCAAATATATTTAAATATTGGCAAATAAATTATAATAATATAAACTAAAAAGAATTAAATATGATCAATTTTGGTTTACAAGAGTGATTCAACAGTAGAAAACCAATGAGAAAAATAACAAAATAATTAGAAACTATGTGGTTTTTACTCCAACCTATTTGGGCCAGTGCTGAAAAAGCCTTTGATAAAATACAATGCTTCTTTATGTTGAAAACACTAAAAAGCATAAAAATAGAAAAAAAAATTTTTTCTCAAAATGATAAAGCATTAGCTAAAATCTATATGAAACATATTTGTAATGAAGAGATATCAAATATATTAAGAACAGAGGTGAAATAAGTGTTCTCACAATTACCATTGGTATTCAATATAGTTCCAGCAATGCTAACAATAGTAACATGACAAGAAGGATAAATCAAAGGAGTAAACATGACCAAGGAAGAGGCTAAAATATCTTTCCAGATAACATAATGGTTCACTAAAAAAAAAAAATCACAGCAAAAATATAATTTAGAGAATAAATGGCTCCAGCAAAGTAGCAAGATACAAATAATCTCACAAAATCATCAGCATTTTTATGTTATTCAAGAAAACTAAGGGAATAGCTAGGTTGTTCAGTGGATAGAGAGCCAGGTCTGGAGACAGGAGGCCCCAGGTTCAAATACGCCCTCAAACACTTCCCAGTTGGGTGACCCTGCACAAGTAACTCAGTTCTAATTCACTAGCCTATACTGTTCTTCTGCCTTAGAAACAATACTTAATATCAATTCCAAGACAGAAAGGGGAAAAAAAACTAGGAAAAATTAATAGAAAATAAGCACTATTCATACAAACAACAAAATATGTTAAATATATGGAAGTTGACCTAAGACACATAGAGAATTTATATTAAAAAAATTTTATAGGAATAAAAGTACTATAATACCTAGAGAAGGGAAAGAAGGAAGGAAGTATTTACATAGTATCTACTATGTTCTAGGTATCTCATTTACTCATTTATCCTCACCACTCTACAAGGCAGATGGTCTTTTTATTCCCATTTTACATTTGAAGAAACTGAGGGAAACAGAAATTATCTGAGACTATACTTAAACTCAAGTCTTCCTGGCCCAGCATTCTATCTATAGTGCCACCGATTGCCTCAAGAAGAATTCAAAGCTCTTGGCCTAGCTAAACCAGTATTATAAAAATTATAATACTACCAAAATTAATCAATAGGTTTAACATTACACTAATAAAAAAAGCAAATGGAACATTTTATAGAAGAGGACAAAGCAATAACAAATTTTATATGGAAATACAAAAAGGCTTAAAGAAAAGGAAACAATGGGACAAAGTAGGAATGGAAATTTTCAGACCTAAAACAAAGTGTCTTAATTATCAAAACTATCTGATACCACATTTTAAAAAACAGAAAAATTGACCAGTAGATTAAGTTAGATAAGCAAAATTTAGAACTAAATGTTTATTGATATCTATCATTTGATAAATCCTGGAACACAACTCATTGAGAAAAGAACACAGAATTGAACAAACACTACTTGGAGAAATATATAGTTTTTTTGTTGTTTTTTTTGTTAGTTAGTTTTTTTTTTTTCAGAAAATGTGAGCCCAATATTTAACATCTTTAATATTTAATGTAATTTAACATTTAATACTTGTGATAAATTTCAAATGGATCAATAATCTAAATTTTGAAAAGGAAATTCAGTCAGAAAACACCATGGATCCCCTAATGATGTCAGTTGGGAAAAAGTAAGACATGGTTCCAGTATATTTAGTGAACTTGCTATGGAGAAATGTTCAGTGAACATAAGCAAACCTTGACTGGATGCATTGCAAATTGCATCTTTGGAGGATACTTCTAGATTGATGAGCTAGTAAGTATCTAAGGCTAGATTTAAACTCAAGTCTTCCTGACTCTATGCCCATCGTTCTATCTATAGTGCCCACACAAGAGATAGGAAGGTTAAATCTTGCATAACTATAGTTAGAAAAAAAAAAAACTCATAGCCAGCTATGATTTAGAATAAATCATTAAGGACACAATATTTTATTTTGATTATATAAAAATGCAAAGAACTTGCCTAAATAAATGCAATACATTCAGAATAAGAGAAAAATATAAACTAGAGGACAATGTTACATTAAAGATCTCCAATAAAAGTCTTTTCTTTTACACTTTGTTTTATTGCCATTTTGTTTTTACATTACCAACATTTACAGATCACTCCCACTTTATGAAAGGTTTCTTGTAACAAAGTAAAACAATTTAAATAAAACAGATAGCACAGTCACCCCCTTTGAAAGTTCATGGATTATTTCATACCCATAACATCACCCCATTTCTCTATTTAAAAAAAAAAATTAGCAGAAATCTATTCTCTCCCTCATCTTCTACTCCATTTGGAAAAAAGAAAAAATCAGAAATGTGTTGTATTAAATATACATAGTCCAGCAAAACAAAATCCCACAGTGGTTATACATATACATAATACATAATATATAATATGTATGTGTGTCTCATTCTGGACTTTAAATCCCTCACCTCTTAGTAATGAATAGCCTATTGCATCAATGGGCCTCAGGAATTATGAATGTTCATTGTATTAATCATAAGTCTTAATGCTTTCAACGTTATTTGTTTTTTCAGTGTTGTCATGCAAATGTTTTTCCTGGTTCTGTTAGTCTAAGATCCCTTCTGCTAGAGTGCAAATATCCCTTGCTGCTGAATTGCTCTATTTCTCACTCAGAACTCTTCCCCTACTCGTATAGAGAAGACTGACGTTTCTCCTTTGAATTTTTCTCCTTTAACAGTGGAAAGCAGGTTAATTTCTTTTCCTATGACAAAGCTAGATTGCTTTAAGCCTTCTTGGATGTCTAATGACTGTCCAGGTTTCAGTCTCCTGCCTGAGTTTCAACCTGGATGGACAGGATCTTTGAGAGCTTTGACAAGGATCTCATTCATCTACCTTCAGAACATTATCTTTTAGTAATCAATCCATTTTTTAAAAAATTTAAACAACACATTCCTAGCTGTGTGACCCTGGGCAAGTCACTTAATCCCAATTGCCTAGCCCTTACCACTCTCCTGCTTTGGAACCGATATTGACTCCAAGGTGGAAGTTAAAGGTTTAAAAAAAAAAAGCACATATACACAAACGAGCAAATGGCATTTTCTCATTATGTTCAGCAGTTTTCCAGGAAACAAATGGATGTGAAAGATGATGATCTCCCTAAATAGTCTATGGAGGAATGAAAGAAATAGTTGATGTAGAAGAAACACAATATATTAAAAAAAGATCAATGGTTTAAGATGCAAAAGACCATTTATTTACTCCAATTTTGCTAACAATAATCCTATTTGCAGTTTACAAAACATTACATCTATTATTTTATCTATTCCCCTATCATCTCCATTTACTGATAAGGAAACTGAGTTCTCACTGATATAAAGGGACATCCCTATGGTCAAATAGCTGGTGAAGTCAAAACCCGATTTCAAGGTCAATGTTCTTCCCACCACATCATTCTGCTGGAGGGGGACAAAGTGCAGAACTGACAAAATGTGCACAGAGAGATCAGAAAAATGAGGATGGGAATAAGGCCAAGGGGTCTGGTAGTTAGGGGGTCATTGACAAAAACTTTGGAATGGTGGGGACAGAAGCCAGTGAGGAGAAAGTGGGTGACTACTTCTCCAGAAGGAGGAACATCAGTAGCAAGTAGAAAACTTAATCAAAAACTTTAGCAGTGAATGGAGAAGCAAGTTAGGACCATAACTAGATGGCGTCAATACATTAAGAGAAGTGTTTTTTAGAAATGATTTGTGAATAGAATTGAATTGGATTGAAAGCCCTGTCTTTTATTCACCAACACAGCATACCTGATATATGAGTGACTTAAAGAGGTACCTTCTCTCATACAAATGACAGATAGATAGATAGACAGACAGACAGAAAGACAGACAGATAGATAAAAGACAAATGATAGATGATTAGATAGACAGACAGATAGACAGGTAGATAGGTAGACAGACAGAAAGACAGACAGATAAAAGACAAATGATAGATGATCAGACAGATGGATAGATAAAAAGGTAGATAGACAGACAGATAGATAAAAGACTAGATTAGATAGACAGACAGATAGAGAGATAGATAGATAGATAGATGCCTTTGTAGAAGGATGTAGAACTGTTTAGCTCCATAAACCCCTTACTTATATGGACAGACTCCCTTCTCTCTATACATTTAAGAAAATGTAGAGAAATTACTTTTCCCTATTGTGGATGTTGATACATAATTAAGGGATTTATCTTAGCTAGGACAATAAATCTGTGGGAAGTGTTTCCTAGTCCCCCTACCTCCCACCCTGTTTCTACTGCCTTCCCTCTGAAATTACTTTCTATTTCCACTGTATAATGTATCATATATGCACATAATTATTTACGTGTTATCTCTCTTTTCCCTATTAGAAGCTCCTTGTGGGTAGGAACCAATATGAGAGGATGGGGTTAGTATTCCTGGGAGGAATCTAAGAGCTATTCATTCCATGTTCCATCATCTCCAGTGCTTAGCACAGTACTGACCCATAATAAGAACCTAGATGGTATAGTGAATAGAGTCAAGAATGAGTTCAAATCTTCTCTCAGATCCTTACCAATTGTGTTATCCTAGGCAAGTCATTTAACCTCTGCCTACCTAAGTTTCCTCATCTGTAAAAAGGGGATAATAATAGCACCCATATCACAGTATTGCTGTGAGGATAAAATCAGATAATATTTGAAAAGTGTTTTGCAAACCTCAAAGCAATATGTAAATGCTAGGTATTATTATTAGCGCATCCTTGTTTATTTTCATTCTGATCCCCAGAAGTTTCCAATTTGTATACCCCATTAACAGATGTGCAGAGAGTCACTACGCTTGAATAGATCCCCAGAGAGAGGCAGATACGTTTGAGGTATCCTAATAAAATGTTAATAAAATAGTACTATTTGTCCTTCATTTATCTGGTGCCACCTCCTCCCCAGCTGCTAGTTCCTTCCTCCAAAGTTAAAATTATTTTGTATATTTACATGCAATGTGATCTGTAAGAATATAAATTCATTGAGGGCAGAAATTTTTCATATTTAAGTCTTTGTATCCGCAGTGCCAAGCATGGAAGTGAAGATGGGCTCTCAAAGATTATGCGAGTGGAGCATGAATCCTGAGGGCTCTCCTCCAAGCTAGGAAGTGTAAGCTTAATTAGAGCACTCTTCTTCTGTCTTCCAGACAACCAGCCTCTCTACAGGATTTTTTTCAGGTCCAACATTCATGATGATCATAGACTGAGCTGGGTAGAGACTGGCACCGAACTCAGTAGAAGATAGTAAGTAGATCCTTGTATTATACATGAAGTATGAGGGCTCACAGGACAGTGGAAAAAATTCCTTGCTTTGAGGCAATAAGATTCCTTTTCATGAGTTCAAATCTAGCCTCAGATATCTACTAGCTTTGTGACCTTAAGCAAGTCACTTAATCCTGTTTGTCTCAGTTTCCTTATCTATCAAATGAGCTGGAGAAGGAAATGGCAAACCACTTGAGTATCTTTACCAAAAAAAAAAAAAAACAAGCCCAAAAAACCTAAATGAGGCCATGAAGAGTTAGACGTGACTGAAACAACTGAACAACAAAAATATCTTTGGGATCCTACTCTACTATCCTACATGACATCGAGCCAGTAATTCTAGGAGGGAGTCCTAAAATTGGGACCCAGACTATTAGAGTCATTCAGGGTCTGTCAGGCCAACTCACTGGCCACCCTTGAAACAGCAAAGTGAGTATCTGCAAACCCAAAACAAGAAGTGAGTTTCTATAGCTTGGCTCAATTTAGTCATCCAGCAGCTGCATCATACCAAGTTGTGAGCAAGAAGGAGAGCCTAAATGTCATGGATAATAGAGATAATAGTCACAGAGCCTCACATTTTGTCTTATAAAAGCCATGACCTGCCCCTCCAATGGAAGTCCTGAGCTCTGAGTCAGTCTGCAGCAGGCACAGAACTCTGATGCAGAAGCAGAGCCCCAAGTTTTTCCTCCAAGGTTTGGGAAAGCCCAACATGCATCACGACGCACACTTTGTCACCACTAACCTATAATCAGTAAGGTGAGGCTCTTAGCAAAGTGCCAGTGAAACCTCCCCGTGAGGCCACGCACTCCTGAGAACTTGGCCCACTGCCTACCATATAGCAGGCACTTCCCAAAGGCTTGGTGACTGACTGACTGAGTGACTGGTATCATCAACCCCCAGCCCCCACTCCACCAGCTGGCAAAGGAACAGTTCTTTCCAGTCTGAAAAAATCAGTATTATGAAGTGGGAAAGTTGAGGCCCCCTAGTCAAAAACATTAAGCACCCTTTATTCTTGTCAAACACAACATAATCAAGAACCTCTAACTCATGTTTTATTTAGAGGAATTTGCATCCCTGTTTTTTGTTTGTTTGTTTTTTTAAGTGAAAAATAATAGTAGAAATGTATATGGAGCTTTGCAAACTGTTTTGTATATTTTTTGCTGACTTTAATGTGTGCTATCCATATGACTTTAGGCAAATTACTGAACTGATCCGAACTTGAGTTTTCTCATCAATAAAATGAGTGAGGTCTCAAAAAAAAGATAACTAAGGGGTAGGAACCTAGTTGAGATCCTTCCTCAAATAAATTAGATCAAATTACCAAAAAAAAAATAAGTGAGGTTTCTTCCACCTATAAATCTTGTGATTTGAGGATGCTATGATCTCATGTTTAAAAATGTGCTGATACATTTATTTTAACTTTTATCCAATAATTAGAAAGATGAGAAAGAAGCAAAGCAAGAAAAACAAAAACCCTGATATAATAGACTTCCAAATAAAACTAATCTTTAAATCCATTGGGTTCAGATGATCACTGTATCATAGATCCAGAGCTGAAAGTGACCTTCTAGTTCAATCCTTCATCTTACAGTTAAGGAAACTGAGGCCCAGAGAGGTTAAATTATTTTCTTTTTTTTTTAAACCCTTACCTTCCATGTTAGAATCAATACTGTGTATTGGTTCCAAGGCAGAAGAGTGGTAAGGGCTAGGCAATGGGGGTTAAGTGACTTGCCCTAGGTCACATAGCTGGGAAGTGTCTGAGGCCAAATTTGAACCCAGGACCTCCTGTCTCTAGGCCTGGCTCTCAATCCACTGAGCTACCCCAACTGCCCCCTTAAATGATTTTCTTAAGGCCACACAAGATTTTAGAATCAGAGATGGGAATTGAACACGGGTCCTCTGATTTCAGTACTAGTGCCTTTTTTTTTTCCTTTTGTACCACTAAGCCCTATGGCTTATATAATGACAATAAATGAAGAGTTGACACTTCTAAAAAAAAATTTTTTAAGGTTTTTATATGCCATTTTCCTCACAACTATCCTAGGTAAAAGACTGTACAAGGACTCTTAGTCCTATTTTATATATTAGGAACCCTGGAAACTAACAGAGGTTAAATGATTTGTTCAAGGTCACATAAATATGTAAATGACAGAAGTTTGGATTCAAAGCCTGGTCTAACCTCAGAGCTAATGTTTTTTTTTTTTTAATTTAGAATATTTTCCCATGGTTCCATGATTCATGATTTTTCCCAGCCCTCTGCCCTACCCCCTCCCAGAGCTGACAAGCAATTCCACTAGGTTATACATGTGTCATTGTTCAAAACCTGAGAGCCAATGCTTTTTCGATAATACCCTGGTCGGAGGTGGGGTGAGACATTTCTCTAGGACTGATGCCTTCCCCAGATTTCCTAGGCTAACCAGGGCAACAGGAGTTATTAAACTCAAGTGTCTGACTAATTGATCTTCAGCAAAAGGGTATCCACTTCAGATTTAGAGGGTTTAACTGAAGCATGTCAATGCAGCAGTCCATTAAGCCCTGGAGGTCTCTGTGACACATTAAATGCCCCCTGTTTGATTAGCAGAAACCTTAGAGGCCACTAGCCTAGCCAGAATGCTGGGACTTCTCCCACGGTCCCTTGGGGCAATTTTGTTTTACAAGGTTAAGTGTTTGCCGTCCCTGTGTAGTCAGCAAATTAAGGAGGTTCACGTGCTGAATACTTTGTTGTAGATAATTTTTTGACCGTTTCAGTTTGGTACTTTGCCTATCATTGAAAAAGGCAGGCGGTGACTTCCCAATGAAAATACAGCACAAGACGTTTTGTGATAACAAAAAAAAAAGGAAACAGTGGATGCCTCCTATCAACTGGGAAATGGTGGAACAAATTGTGCTGCATGTGTGTAATGGGATATTACTAGTCTGCAAATACGAGGAATTTAGAGAAATAGGGCAAAATCTGTATGAATTAACGTAGGGGTAAGCAAAGCAGAATCTGAATAATATGCACAATTACTAAGATAATACAAATTAAAACAATATTAAAAGACATCAGAAGTCATATTAAATGTGATGGCCATGATGAATCACATATGCATTCTCTCACTAGGGAGGTGGTAGACTAGAAGTCCAAAACATTGCATAGATTGTCCAATTTGGTAAATTTGTTTGATTGTCCTTAACTATTTTTCTTCTTTATAACAAAGAATGATGGGAGAGAGAGAGAGATTATCTAGTGCTGGTGACTGGGTATAAAAAAATAATTATCAATAAAGTTTTTTTAACTTAAAAAACCACATAAGCAAGATAGAATATTTAAAGATAAAACTGAATAGTCTACAAAAACAGAAGAATAACATTATGAGTATGTTACTGGTAAATAGTCATAAATTGATAAGAGCTAGAAAATACCTCAGATCACAAAACCTAGAAGTCAGAACTTGGCCTTAGAATGGCAGCATATAAACTGGTAGGCTTAAAAGGATCATGTAATCATTGAACTATGGAATATTAGAAACCTAAGAATTATAGAACAGAATGTGAAAGCTAAAAGGAGCCTTAGAATCAAAGAACATAAAATGTCAGAGTTGTAAAAGACATTGAACCTGGAATGTTGGATCTGGAAGGAATTATAAAATGCCCTAGAACCATGGATACAGATCATCAAGGTAGGTGAAATAATGTTATCCAATTCTCTCATTTTAGAGATGAGAAAATTGATGTCCAGAGAGAAGAGCTTTAAGTAGAGTAGGGTAATAAGTTGTTCAGTCATTTTTGACTTTTCATGATCCCTTTTTGGGGATTTTCTTGTCAAAGGTACTGGATGTTTTGCCATTTCTTTCTTCAGTTCATTTGATAGATAAAAAAAAAATGGAGGCCAACAGGGTTAAGTCACTTGCCCAGTGTCACACAGCCAGTAATTGTCTAATTAAAAATCTAAAAAAAAATTAAATTAATTGTCTAATTAAAGTTTGAACTCAAGTCTTCCTGACTCCAGGCCAGCTTCTGTATCCATCTGGCTATCCCTAACTGCTCCCCTGATCAAGGAAATGCCAACATAGGTGGCAGGAGGTAGGGAGTATATTTCCTTATGCATGCCAGAAAGCCCAACAAAGGTTCTGTCCCCTCTCAGGTTTGCCTTCTTTCTCAAAGGTCTTGCTTCTTACCTGCCAGCTCCCTCAGTCTCTGTCTTCTCTTATCAGTGGTCCAGTTTAATTGCACCCTGTTTGAGGCCAACTATTCTTTATATTATGCCCTCCACTCCTTATGACCTTTTTCCAGGGGCCAATGAGACTGCATCCACCTGGGGACGACTACTATTCTCCATAGGATAAAGTGGTAGGACAACTGAATTCTCCCCAGATACCAGCACTCCTAGATACAGCTCTACAGATAGAGGATTTACTTGCTGATTTGAGGACCACTCTCTCATGGAGTGTGTGATAAAGAAAGAGAGCTAATTTAGTCACCCTATGACACACACACCCTTGATTTTTTGAAAAGTAGATGTAAAAGAGTTCAGGGGAACAATAGGATTCCATGGACTAAATGCTACATGATGGGGGGTGCTCAGGAGGCCTTGGGTGAACAAGGAACTCACTAACTAATTGAGGCTTTAAGAAGAAATATACAGATGATGGAAGCAAGGCCAGAAAAAAGAACAACATGATATGGTCCTATAAAAAATAGTGAGGATTTCAAAAGCTCATGATGGGCTGAGGTTGGTAAAACATGTAAAGGACAATAAAAAAAGAGGAGCAGGTAGCTATATTAGAAGAAAAAGGAAGATCAAAGAAGGAATATGACCTTTGCTTGGGATGGATGGGTTTAACTGACAACAAAGAAAAGGCAGAGTTGCAAAAGTGTAATTTTGCTTCTGCGTGTGTATGTGTGTTTTCTGCCAAGGAAAATGACACCTGCCCTGGAAATGTCAGGACAAAAATGAACAACAGGGAATCAATACCTAAGACAAGTAAGGAAATAGTAAAAGAATACCTAGGTGCTGTTGAAGAACTCAAGTTGTCTGGTCTAGATGAACTATACTTTTGGGAATGGAAAGGAATACTTGATTAATGTAATTGTTGCTGTCTGTAATGTGTAAAAGACCAAAGAAAATGGGAGAGGCACCACAAGATTGGAGAGGGCAAAGATCATCATCATTTTCAGAAAAAGGAAAAGAATATAGTGTTTTGACTATAGGATAATAAGCTTGACTTTATTTCCTGAAAACATTATAGAATGGATGATTAAAGAGATGATTAGAAAATATCTAGAAAGGGAAGCACTAGGGGCAAGTAGGGTACAGAGGTCCAGCCCTGGAAATAGCATATTCTGGGTTCAAATATGGCCTCAATTACTTCCTAGCTGTGTGATCCTGGGCAAGTCACTTAATCCCAGTTGCTTATCCCTTACTGTTCTTCTATCTTAGAACTGATACTAAGAGAGAAGGTAAGGGTATTAAAAAAAAAAGGAAAGAAGAAATGGGCTGTTGGATTGGCAAGGCAGTGGAGAGGTATTGTTCAGTTATTTTTAAGTTGTGTCCAATTCTTTGTGACCCTTTTGGGGATTTTTTTGGCAGAGATTTTAAACCAAAGAGTGATTTGCCATTTTCATCTCCAGCTCATTTGACAGATGAGGAAACTGAGACTTTTTGGTGTCACACAGCTAATGTCTGAGGCCAAATTTGAACTCAGAAAGATGAATCTACCTGACTCCAGAGCTGATGCTCTATCTACTACACCAAAGATCAGAGGAGATGGCAGGAGTGTGGCTGACAGGGTGCTGGAGGGATAGGTCCTGCACACAACACTTGCCAGAAGCTTCACTCATTGGGAGTAGCAATAACAATAATGGGACTTGGAGGTGAGCTCCAAGCTTAGTGATTTTTTCTGGGCCACAGGATCCAGGTGTAAGCTAATATATTCTCTATTTTCCTGTTTTCTTTCCCCTTCTCATACATTCAGAAAGAGCTGAAAAAATCCCTGGATTTCCTATTTTCTTTTCCCCTACTACCAATGGTAATTTGTACTCTTTTAAAAATAAATAAAAGGGGAAAGGACCTACTTGTACAAAAACATCTATAGCTGCTCTTTTTGAGGTGGCAAAGAATTGGAGATTAAGGGGATGTCCATCAATTGGAGAATGGCTGAACAAATTGTGGTACATATTAGTGATGGAATACTATTGTGCTGTAAGAAAAGATGAGCAAGATGATTTCAGAAAAACCTGGAAAGATCTACATGAATGGATACAGAGTGAAATAAACAGAACCAGGAGAACCCTGTATATAGTAACAGCAATATTGTTCAATGATCAACTGTAAAAGACTTAGTTAATGTCAACAATACAATGATCCAGATCAATTCTTAGGGATTTAGGTACAAAGAAAGCTATCTACCTCCAGAGAAAGAACTGTCAGATGAATCAGAATGCCGATGAAAGCACACAATTTTTCACTTGTATATTTCTGTTTTAGGATTTTGATTTTGTAAGATTACTCATAAAAATGAAAAATATGGAAATATGTTTTACATGATAATATGTGTATAACTCAGATCGAATTGCCTGCCAGCACAGGAAAGGGGAAGGGAAAGAAAGGGAAGGGAAGGAGATAAATTTGATCATATGACTTAGGAAAACTTGTGTGGAAATTTGTTACAACATGTAATTGGTAATAAATAAATATTTTTAAACTAAAAAATTAAAATCTTTCAATTGTATTTGTCATTATTGTGCCATGTTATTATTTGGGATCAGCATGTACAATGGAGGGTAACCCTGAGGTGTTTTCTTTCTCATGGAATGCCCCAGTTGGAAGAGTCCCTTCCCTCACACTCCACCCCTTATATTGGGAGGCTATTTGCCCCCCTGGTCATGATTGAGCTATACTTTAGTATTATAAGTGATTCTATAAATCTCCCAAATATTTTGAATTCAGAGTTCACTTGGATTTCCCATAGAAAAACTAGCTGGTGTACCTAAGAGAAGTGAATATATGCCTGAGATTACAGTTGAGCCTTCTTTTCCCACAATGACTTTTCAAAAGAAAGGGTGGGGATGGAACTAATAGGGACTAGAAGACTAGAGGGGAAAGCCCCACCTCTGAGTCCACCCAGGAAAAAGGTATAGCAATGATCTACGACAATTTCTCCCCACACCTCCTTTCTAATTGGCAGTAGAGTGAGGAGAGCACAGACTCCTCACATGCCACTGTAGCACCTAATAATTACACTGTCTTTGCAGAGAAGAATAAAGGAAGTGAACTCGATGATAGTAAAATTAGAGGAATTCACAATTGGTTGGATGTCAGGACTGAAAGAACAGTTGTTAATGGTTCAGTGGCAACATGGCAGGAGGTCGTCAGTGAAGTAGCCCAGACTTCGACTCTTGGCCCTGAGCTCCTTAGCATTTTGTTTCAATGACTTGGATAAAGAAATACATGGCATACTCATCAGCTCTGCAGATGGTCCAGGCTGGGATGGATAGCTAACTGGCTAGATGACAGAGTCAGGAACTAAAAAGATGTTGACAGATTAAAACCCTGGGTTGAATCTAAGGAGATGAAATTTGTTTAGGAAAAATATAACATCTTATATTCTAGTACCAAGAAAAATCACCTTCAAAAGTATGAGATGGGAGAAGAATGGTAGCAGTTGTTTTGTAAATGATCCAAGAATTTGGGGAGACTACAAGCTCAATATAATTATATGCCTTGTGATGTGGCAGCCCCAAATAGCTAATGGGCTCTTGGGCTGTACCAAGAGTATAACTTCCAAGAAAAGAGATGAAAGTCCCACTAAACTCCATATGCCTTTATTAAACTCTGTTTGGAACAGTATATCTAGTTGTAGGTGCCAAAATATAAAAGGGACACAGATCCATATCAGCTGTGTGACCCTGGGCAAGTCACTTAATCTCTATCTGCCTCAGCCTATCATCTATAAAATGAGGGTTATAAGGACACCTCTTTCACAGTATTGTTGTGAGAGAACATAGGTAAGGTACTTTGCAAACCTTGAAATGCTGTGTGAAATAAACCAAGATGGTGAAGGGCCTTGAGTTCATGGCATATGGAGACTGATTCAAGGAACTGAGGAATGGTTAGCCTAGAAAAGGGAAGACATTCAAATTTTTGAAGAGCTGACATGTGGAGAAGGGATTCGATTTTAAGACTAGGGGGTGGAATTTGCAAAGAGGCCTTTTTAGAGTTGGTATCAGGAATAACTTCCTAGTGATTATAGCTGTCCTAGAGAGGTCATGGGTTCTTCCTTCTGTTTGGTGGTCTTTAAGCAGAGGCTGCATGATTCCTTCTCAGGTATGCTATGTACTTATTTCTTTCCCATATTGGTTGAACTAGATGGCCACTGAGACCCCTTCTAACTCCCAAATTTTGTGGTTCTATGACAAATCATCCTAGTTTTGTAGTTATTTAGCAAGATTAGGAAATTCTTCCTGGCTCATATTGAAAACCACAGACATGGTGTTGTTGTTTTTTTTAATCCTTCTGAAAAAGGGAATAGGATCCCTTTATATAAATGTCACATCAGAATTTTTCAACCAATAAAGGTAACTCTTTTTCCCACAAATGAAGCAGGCAAAGCTGAGCTCTTGACCTCTAAGACATCAGTGAACCTAGGGCAATTCATACAGCTCACAAAAAGCCTGGGGCTACCCCCCAGATAAGGGCATTCCGACCCCTAGGCTATTATCAATCCAGCTGTCACCAGGAGACTTCAGATAACACACTGGAAAAAGTCAGGTAGATAATTCTATTCTGAGCACATCCACAGCTGCAACCCCTGCTTCCCGTGGAGAAACAGCAAGCCCTTTAGAGGCTGAGTTGTTTTTGCTTTTTTTATCCTTGTTACACTAGTCAAGTTTATTTATTTATTTATTTAGTAGTAAAGATATTTTATTTTATCAATTACATGTAATAAGAATTTTCTACATACATTTTCTTCTCAGAGGTGGTAAACAATTTGATCTGGGTTATAAATGTTACACATGTATTATCATGCAAAACATATTTCCATATTGTTCATTTTTGTAAGTGAATACACATATAAAACCAAAATCACCAAATAAGCTAAAGTGAAAAATAGTATGCTTTGATCTGCATTCCAACTCCAACAGTTCTTTCTCTGGAGGTGGATAGCAAGCTTTGTCAGAATGGTCTTGGCTCGTTTTATTGTTGAAAGTAGCGCAAGTCTTTAATGGTTGATCTTCAAACAATATTGTTGTGTGTGTACAATGTTTTCTTGGTTCTGCTTATTTCAGTCTGTATCAGTTCATGTAGGTCTTTCCAGCGATTTCTGACATCATCCTGTTTATCATTCCTTACAGCACAATAGTATTCCATCCCATCAGCCATTCCTCAGTTAATGGATATTCCCCCAATTTCCAATTCTTTGCCACCACAAAAAGAGCAGCTATAAATATTTTTGCACAAATAGCTCCCCCCCCCCCTTTTTAAATCTCTTTGGGATACAGACCTAGTAGTGGTATTACTGGATCAAAAGGTATGCATTGTTTTATAAGAAGGCTGAATTTTTTGCTTGTAAATCCATCTACCACTTGACAGAAGTTTCTTACTGAAATACAGACTAATGGAATACAAAGTCCCCCCCAGCTGCCAAAGGGGGTCAGTTTAACTCCACTTTTTTAAGATGGAAGTGACACCCCTGAAAAGGCTGTATATCTCCCCCTCCAGGCTCAATGTCTGAGCTGGCTAAAACCTGAGGAGGAACTGGGCTAACTTCTGCTCCTTCTCCAGTTCCCTGGATTTTCCCACCAGATCCTCTCTTCTCACAACAATTATATGATGTAGGAATTATTCCAGTTTTATAGAAGGGGAAGCTCACATTCAAGAATGGGGGAGGGCTTGACTCACAGCTAGTAAAATGGCAGAGGCAGGTCTCTCTGCCTCTAAATTCAATACCCTTTCTTCCACACCGTTGGAAATTTGTCACTTTCAGGAATTTCTGATTTTTTAAAGATTTTGTTTTTCATGATGAAATCTGTAAACATTAGCATTTCTGTGTACAAAGAACAGAAAAGAAGATACAACTGTGAATTTTGGTTAAGTACAGTTTGTTCCTTTGAAATATATTTCATTTAGCACAGTAGTAATAAAATCGCCTGGTTTCTCTCTGTCCCCTTCTGAATTTCCTTCTGTTCTCTTCTGTTATTTTAAATGTTTCATCTACACTCCTTTTTTTGTCTCTTTTTTTGCATCATTATCACTACCCTCCCCTCCAATCACTTTTTTTCTTATTCCCACTCAGTCTTGTAACAATTAAGTATATCTTTCATTCTTTGAAAATGGCTTTATTTTTTCTGTATCTGATAAACTTTTTAGTTTATTTAATAACATTGACATAGATTCCTGTCCTATTCTTGACTGTCTATTAGTTATGAATATTTGTGTATTAGGAGTTTAAAAAAAATCATTGTTAGCATGTGTCTTTGCAGTAAACTGATCTCCAGAGAGAAAAAAGTCATGCACAATCAAATCAACACATTAGCCATGTTTTGAAACTATGTCTTATCTTGCACATCTCCACCATTTCTGTTCCAAGACGTGGTAAGCATCAGTATTCTGAAGTCCTGATGGGACAATTCAATGATCAGAGTTCTTTTCCTCTATATTCCTGTAATCATGGAACAAATGGTTCTTCTTGTTCTACTCATTTCACTTGCCATTGCCTCATATAAGTCTAGAATTCTCTGAATTTCTCTTTTGTCATTCAGTAGAATACAATCATATTCACAAATAATCATACTCTACATTATATTTTTATATCATAACTTGCTTAGTCAATCTGCACCCAACTGATGAGCACCCTCTTCATTCCCAGTTCTTTGCTACAATAAAAAGTACTCCTATACACAAGCAAACGAATGAATGAATGAATGAATGAACGAATAAGGTTCCTTTCTCCCTTTCCCTTGAATTCTTTAGGGATATATGCCTAATAGTGATATCAATGGATCAAAGGGTATACACAGCTAAATTATTTTGGTTCTAATCACTTTCCAGAACAGTTAGAACAATTCACAGTGCCATTCACAATGCATTAGGTGCTTGTCCTACATTAATTGTCATTTTCCTTTAATTTTTGTTTGTTTGTTAATCTTATGGGAATAAATTTGAACCTCAGAGTTGTTTGAATTTTAATTTCTATTATTAGTAGTGATTAGGAATATTTCTTTACATTTGTTCAGTTGTTTTTCAGTCATGTCCAACTCTTCATGACCCTATATGGTTGGGTTTTTTAATTGAAATTTGTATTTAATTAATTTAGAATATTTTCCATGTTACATGATTCATGTTCTTTCCCTCCCCTTCTCTCACATCCCTCCCAGAGCTGACACACAATTCCACTGTGTTTTACATGTGTCATTGATCAAGTTGGGGTTTTTTTTTAACAGATATTTGGTTTGCCACCTTCTTTTCTAGTTCATTTTATAGATGAGGAAACTAAGGCAAACAAGGTGACTTGCCCAGGATCACACAGCTATTTATTACATGTCTGAGGGTACATTTGAACTCAGAAAGATGAGCCTTCCTGACTCCAGGTACAACCTAGCTGCCCAAATTACCAATTGCCTATTAGATTTTCCAATTAGATGTCCCAAAGATATCTTAAACTGAACACATCAAAAATGGAGAACTCACTAGCTTTCCTCCCAAACCTATCCCTCTTCTGAAATTCCCTCTTAATGTTGAGGATCCCATCACCCTCCCACTCATCCAAGGGGGCAACCTCTGTGTCATCCCTGACTCCTTACAATTACTCATCTTACATATTTAATTCATTGCTAAATCTTGTTATCTCTACCTTAATAACTCTCCTGTATGTCTCCTTCCTAATATTCACATGGTCTCAATCACTTCTTAGCCTAGACTACTGCAAAAGCCTTCTGGGAGGTCTCCCTGCTTCTAGTCCCTACCCACTCAGACCCATCCTTCACACAGCTGTCAAAGTGATTTTCCCAAAGCTCAGATCTAATCATTTCCCCCCCTTCCCCATCAAGAAACTATGGTATTTCCTTTGGGATCAAATAGTCTATCAAACTAGAAAGATTTTGAACAGAGAGCATTGGAGGACTATTTAATTGTACTTAATAAATGTTTGCTGTGCTGAAAATAAATTTGGAGTCTATACATCCTGTGTGGACAGAACTAAAAGCCATGGAAGGGACATCCCAGCATCTACTACGCCAATGCTCTATACAGACAGCACGGCTAGGAGATACAGAGATGGCCTCAGAATCAGGAAGACCTGGGTTCAAGTTCTGACTCTGACAAATTCTGGGCAAAGTCACTTAATCTTTTAGTGTTTCAGTTGATTCTCTATGATCTTAAGATCTACTTTGGTGGAAGGAAATGCCTGACTGGGAATTCCTAATACTAATGAAATCACAAGCCCAATTGAGGAGAAAAACAAAACAAAACAGGTTTTGAACTTAAATTTAAGAGCATAGAAGGAAACTGACAGGTGAATGAATAAAGGTATGTTAGTCATCCATCACAATTCACAGTTTTGGAGCATTTTAAAATTTACAAAACATATATTTGGATAGTAGATTGTTCAGATATATCTATTTTACAGATGATGAAGCTGAGATTAAATGACTTGCCCAAGGCTTCACATCTAGTAAGTATAGGAATCAGGATTTGAACCTGGCTCTAGAACTCCGACCACCATGCCACACTGCTTATCTTGGTGAGTTCTATTATATCATCCTTCACATCTCCTGGTGGAGTGGGGAAGGGAAGAGAATGAGTCCTCATCAGCTTTTCTGGAGCCCATTTCTTGCCCCTTCCTGAGACACAGCTGTCTTAAGGATCCTTTCTTGAGGGAGTTAACACTCCCCTGTGATGGTTGGTGATCAGGTGTACTCTATAATTGGATAGTGGCTGCCAAGGGAGGAAATAGGAGCTGTGGCAATGGTGAGGATGCCTAGGGCTCAGTGGCATTGCTTCCCCAGCAGGTTTGTTTTTTTCTGATACAGAGAAAGAATTACATTACACCCTTCCTGAATATTTCATTCCAGGTCACAGCAAGAGGCTTAAAAATTCATCCTTCTTTGGAGAGCCATAAGAAGTCATATATATCCTCCAACTCCGCTTCATTTTGGTTTACTTAATCAGTCATTGTTTCTCTTCTTTGTGGGATATTTGCTTTATGGAGGTATTTTGGGGTAATAGAAAAGCACTATGGAGTAATTGGTTTTGAAGACTTTTTTATTAAAAAGAATATATATATATATATATACATATATATTAACCAAGTATCCCTATTTCAGGGACAGATTAGTGGCATGGTGAAAAAATGCCAGTCTTAGAGTATGGAAGATTGATTTTCCTGATTTGAAGTCTGGCCTCAGGTACTTCCTAATGTGTCCTGGTTCTTATGTGGCTCTGGGAAAGTCACTTAACCCTGTTTGCCTCAATTTCCTCATCTATAAAAAGAGTTGGAGAAGAAAATGGCAAATCACTCCAGTATCTTTACCAAGAAAACCTTATATGGGGTTACAAAGAATTGGTCAGGACTGAAGGGACTGAACAACAACCCCCTATCACAGCCAGTCTGGAAATGCAGGGGTTAATAATCCAAGGGGGTGCTAGAGTTGGTTCCAACCTGCCCAGGAAAGAGAGCCAGTTTTTAATTTTTAGTCTGAACATTTACACCTCAGAAATCAGGGCTTGATTGATTGTTGTGTCAACTATATAGACTTTAAGTGATGGAGAAAATGTTAAGAATTGAGATTAAATTTAAAAGTGTATCATCCATACATTTTCTTCAATCAGAGACCTGGTTGTTAAATATTTACCCACACATTTCTACTACTGATCATCTGGGAACTTTGATCAGCTCTGTTTCTGATCTGGGCTGGTTTGCCTCTCCTTAGGCAACTTGCCCCTAGGGGCTCACTATATTGGTTCCACAATCCATTAATCCGCTACAACACAGAAATCATGAGTTGAAGATATCTGTTAACCTCAGCATATAGGATTGTAAGCCAGTGGCACTGTCTGGGTTTGAAGTCTCTGAGCAGCTAGGTGGCCCAATGGATAGAGCACTGGACTTGGTATCAGAAGCTGGGTTCACAGGAGAACATTGTACACAGAGACAGATACACTGTGGCACAATCGAATGTAATGGACTTCTCTACTAGAAGCAATGCAGTGATCCAGGACAATTCTGAAGGACTTAGGAGAAAGAATGCTACCCACATTCAAAAAACTGTGGGAGTAATAAACACAGAAGAAATATGATTGGGGATGTAGACTCTAAAAGATCATCCTAGTGCAAATATAAATAATATGGAAATAGGTCTTAATCAATGATGCATGTAAAATCCAGTTGAATTGCTCATTGACTACAGGATGGGGGAGGTAGAAAGAGAGGAAGGAGTATGAATCATGTAACCATAGAAAAATATTCTAAATTAAATAAATAAATACAACTTAAAAAAAAAAGAAGTTGGGTTCAAATCCTACCTCAGACACTAATCAGGCTGTTTGAATGTTGTGTTCCCCCATTAGACTCTGAGCTTCTCCCTAGCACAGGCTGTCTTTTGCATTTCTTTGTATCTCCAAGTCTTAGCACAGTGCCTGGCACATAGTAGGCTCTTCTTAAATGCTTACTGACTAACTAAAAGTACTTGGCTTATGGTAAGTACTCAATAAATGCTTAATGATTGACTAAACTTAGAGATCACATAGGCAAACCTCTTCATTTCCCCTAGTGTCTTCCAGGGCAGCACAGCATAGGAAGTTTGCTGTTTGATTGACAAATGGATCTGCTGAGTCTATACATAAAGCCATGTTGAGCAAGCTTCCTACCATTTTTTGGGCCTCAGCCATCTTGCCTCTAAAATGGGGCATCCATAACCCAGAGGGTTATTTCAAGAGATAATTATCATATAACCTCTCGGAAATTGCATGGTGCTTTGAAGATGAGAAACAGAAGCCACCTGCTAAGTATTGTCATTATTGTTAATAATACTGCCTTCGTTCTAAACAAATGATCAGGGTGTTCTTATTTGCTTTTAATTAGTAGGTGAAATAATGATACTTTGTGTTTGTTTGTTTAAGAAAATATAAATATAATTCATTTAGTCCTAGTCTGCAATTACCTACCTGGCTACAAGTCTTCTGTAAATTCCTATACCACATCCTGGGCAGGGATGCCTTTTAGGAATTTGGGAACCATGATTTTGGTTTATAAATAATGCCATGCATCCAGATTTTAGGAAGCCCTGGAAATGCAGTTTGTGTGCTCATGTACACAACTAGGCTGCTACTTTCATCATTAAATATCAGAATGGAATGAGTGTTAGAATCATGGGGCACATAATGTTTGTAGGGGGAGAAATAGGGAAGAGAAGGTTTTCAAAATTAAATTGCCATATTCAGAGAAGGGAAACTGAGGGCCAGAGAGGAGAAGGCCTTTGATTAAGGTCACCAAGTGAGCTAATGGGACAGTTTTGAAAGCAAATTCCAATTTTGGATTCGTGGTCCTCTAATCCCTTTATTGTTCATCAAACCTGATATATGAAAGTCTGAAAATGGAAAAAAAAAAGAATTGGAGTGGGGGAAATGGACTTCATATCCATCCAATTTGATGAACATTTTTCTAACATACCTATAATCTTCATGGCAGGAATCAGTCTTGGACTCTTCTAAAACATGACTTTTCTCTCTTGTTCCCCTAGTACCTTAAAAATGGTTTTTGATTTGCAAAAAATGTGAATATTGAGAAAAAGATATATCACATAAAACAAGATTACAAGATGTATAACTAGAAGAAAACTTGGAGGTCATTGAGTCCAAGCCTTCATTTTGCAGGGAAAGACACTAAAACCCAGAAAATTGAATGATTTTTCCCCAAGGGCACATAATTAATGAATTATTTCTACCTCTTGTTATTTAGTTGTTTTCAGTTATGTCGGATTCTTTGTGACCCCACTTGGGATTTTCTTGGCAGAGATATTGGAGTGGTTTGCCATTTTCTTCTTCACCTCATTTGGCAGATGAGGAAACTGAGGCGAACAGGGTTAAATAATTTGGCAAGGTTCTTATAGCTAGTATTTGAGGCCAAATTGGAATTCAGGAAGAGGAGTCTTCCTGACTCCATGTCTAGCACTGACCACTGTACCATCTACCTCGGCAACATTATCTTTTATAGGATCCCTTCACTCCATGGCCTTAGCCACCACCCTAGTATAAGACTGAGTTCAAATGCAACCTTCTTCAAGAGGACTTTCCAAGTCCTCCTGGCTGCTAATGCCTTTCACTCTAAGGTTACCTTTGATCTACTCTCTCTCTTTCTCTCTCTATACTGTATCTTCTATGGCCTTATTGGCCTTGAGGCCAAGGACTCTTTTTACTTTTTCTTTTTATCCTAAACCTTAGCACAGTGCATGTCTCATTACTGTTTTTGTTGCTGTTCGATTGTTTTCAGGTGTGTCTGACTCCTCATGATGCCATTTGAGGTTTTCTTGGCAAAGACACTACAGTGGTTTGCCATTTTTCTTTAACTCATTTTACAGGTGAGGATACTGAGTCAAAAAGGATTAAGTGACTTGCCCAGAGCCACACAATTACTAAATGTCTGAGGTCAGATTTGAACTCAGGAAAATGAGTGCTCCTGACTCTAGGCTTGGAACTCTAGCAACTGTGCTACCCAGCTGTGACTCAAGTGTCACATAATAATTGCTTAATAATGACTTATTGATCAGTTGACTACCTTATACTGCCTTTCTAGGGAATACATAGATGATTATAATACAATATTCATGGCAATGCAACACTAAAAGCTCACAAATCTCATCTTAAAGAGAATGAACATTAATCAAACTGAAGTTAAATAAAGCACATGCCCTTCCTTTCTGTTAACATTCTGAAGAAGAAAAAAACAGAGAGGCTGTTGGTCATGGAAGGGATGCATTTAAAGTGTGAATGGGTTGATATAAAGACATATGATTTCTGGATAGGTCATGTCCCTGGTTTAGGAAATTGGAAGAGTCACTGATTTTTGTGGTAGAAGATCTAAATTCAAATCCCACCCCTGAGGCACATTCCATTTGGGACCCTTTCTGGCCTTAGTTTCTTTTTTTTTTAAATAATATTTTATTTGATCATTTCCAAGCATTATTAATTAAAGACAAAGATCATTTTTTTCCTCCCCCCACCCCCCATAGCCAACTCGATTCCACTGGGTGTCACATGTGTTCTTGATTCGAACCCATTGCCATGTTGTTAATATTTGCATTAGAGTGTTCGTTTAGTCTCTCCTCTGTCATGTCCCCTCAACCGCTGTTGTCAGGCAGTTGCTTTTCCTCCGTGTTTCTATTCCCATAGTTTATCCTTTGTTTATGCATAGTGTTTTTTCTCCTAGATCCCTGCAGATTGTTCAGGGACATTACACCTCTACTAATGGAGAAGTCCATTACGTCCGATTATACCACAGTGTATTAGTCTCTGTGTACAATGTTCTCCTGGTTCTGCTCCTCTCGCTCTGCATCACTTCCTGGAGGTTGTTCCAGTCTCCATGGAACTCCTCCACTTTATTATTCCTTTTAGCACCATAGTATTCCATCACCAACATATACCACAATTTGCTCAGCCATTCCTCAATTGATGGGCATCCCCTCGTTTTCCAGTTTTTGGCCACCACAAAAAGCGCAGCTATGAATATTTTTGTACAAGTCTTTTTGTCCATTATCTCTTTGGGGTACAAACCCAGCAGTGCTCTGGCTGGATCAAAGGGTAGACATTCTTTTGTCGCCGTTTGGGCATAGTTCCAAATTGCCCTCCAGAATGGTTGGATCAGTTCACAGCTCCACCAGCAATGAATTAATGTCCCTACTTTGCCACATCCCCTCCAGCATTCATTACTTTCCTTTGCTGTTATGTTAGCCAATGTGCTAGGTGTGAGGTGATACCTCAGAGTTGTTTTAATTTGCATCTCTCTGATGATAAGAGATTTAGAACACTTCTTCATGTGCTTGTTAATAGTTTTGATTTCTTTATCTGAGAACTGCCTATCCATTTCCCTTGCCCATTTATCAATTGGAGAATGGCTTGATTTTTTATACAATTGATTTAGCTCTTTATAAATATGAGTAATTAAACCTTTGTCAGAGGTTTCTATGAAGATTTTTTCCCAATTTGTTGTTTCCCTTCTGATTTTAGTTACATTGGTTTTGTTTGTACAAAAGCTTTTTAGTTTGATGTAGTCAAAATTATTTATTTTACATTTTGTGATTCTTTCTATGTCTTGCTTGGTTTTAAAGCCTTTCCCCTCCCAAAGGTCTGACATGTATACTATTCTGTGTTTACCCAATTTACTTATGGTTTCCTTCTTTATGTTTAAGTCACTCACCCATTTTGAATTTATCTTGGTGTAGGGTGTGAGGTGTTGATCTATTCCTAGTCTCTCCCACACTGTCTTCCAATTTTCCCAGCAGTTTTTGTCGAATAGTGGATTTTTGTCCCAAAAGCTGGGATCTTTGGGTTTATCGTATACTGTCTTGCTGAGGTCGCTTTCCCCCAGTCTATTCCACTGATCTTCCTTTCTGTTTCTTAGCCAGTACCAAATTGTTTTGATGACTGCTGCTTTGTAATATAGTTTAAGGCCAGGGACTGCAAGGCCCCCATCATATGTGTTTTTTTTCATTATTTCCCTGGATATCCTTGATCTTTTGTTCTTCCAAATGAACTTTGTTATGGTTTTTTCTAAATCAGTGAAGAAGTATTTTGGTAGTTCCATGGGTATGGCACTAAATAGATAAATAAGTTTGGGTAGGATGGTCATTTTTATTATATTGGCTCGTCCTATCCATGAGCAGTTAATGTTTTTCCAATTGTTCAAGTCTAGTTTTAGTTGTGTGGAGAGTGTTTTGTAGTTGTGTTCATATAGTTCCTGTGTTTGTCTCAGGAGATAGATTCCTAGGTATTTTATTTTGTCTAAGGTGATTTTGAATGGGATTTCTCTTTCTAGTTCTTGCTGCTGAGCTGTGTTGGAGATATATAAAAAAGCTGATGACTTATGTGGGTTTATTTTGTATCCTGCAACTTTGCTAAAGTTGTTGATCATTTCAATTAGCTTTTTGGTTGAATCTCTAGGATTCTTTAAGTAGACCATCATGTCATCTGCAAAGAGTGATAACTTGGTCTCTTCCTTGCCTATTTTGATGCCTTCAATTTCTTTTTCTTCTCTAATTGCTACTGCTGATGTTTCTAGTACAATGTCAAATAGTAGAGGTGATAATGGGCATCCTTGTTTCACTCCTGATCTTATTGGGAATGCATCTAGTTTATCCCCATTGCAGATGATATTAGCTGATGGTTTTAGATATATACTGTTTATTATTTTTAGGAACGACCCTTCTATTCCTATGCTTTCTAGTGCTTTTTTTTTTTAAAATATATTTTATTTGATCATTTCCAAGCATTATTCGTTAAAGACATAGATCATTTTCTTTTCCTCCCCCCCCCACCCCCCATAGCCGACGCGTAAGTCCACTGGGCATTAGATGTTTTCTTGATTTGAACCCATTGCTTTGTTGATAGTATTTGCATTAGAGTGTTCATTTAGAGTCTATCCTCTGTCATGTCCCCTCAACCTCTGTATTCAGGCAGTTGCTTTTTCTCGGTGTTTCCACTCCCATAGTTTATCCTTTGCTTATGAATGGTGTTTTTTTCTCCTGGATCCCTGCAAGTTGTTCAGGGACATTACACCGCCACTAATGGAGAAGTCCATTACGTTCGATTATACCACAGTGTATTAGTCTCTGTGTACAATGTTCTCCTGGTTCTGCTCCTCTCGCTCTGCATCACTTCCTGGAGGTTGTTCCAGTCTCCATGGAACTTCTCCACTTTATTATTCCTTTTAGCACAATAGTATTCCATCACCAACATATACCATAGTTTGTTCAGCCATTCCCCAATTGAGGGGCATCCCCTCGTTTTCCAGTTTTGGGCCACCACAAAGAGCACAGCTATGAATATTTTTGTACAAGTCTTTTTGTCCATTATCTCTTTGGGGTACAGTCCCAGCAGTGCTATGGCTGGGTCAAAGGGTAGATATTCTTTTGTCGCCCTTTGGGCATAGTTCCAAATTGCCCTCCAGAATGGTTGGATCAATTCACAACTCCACCAGCAATGAATTAATGTCCCTACATTGCCACATCCCCTCCAGCATTCATTACTTTCCTTTGCTGTTATGTTAGCCAATCTGCTAGGTGTGAGGTGATACCTCAGAGTTGTTTTGATTTGCATCTCTCTGATTATAAGAGATGTAGAACACTTCTTCATGTGCTTGTTGATAGTTTTGATTTCTTTATCTGAGAACTGCCTATCCATTTCCCTTGCCCATTTATCAATTGGAGAATGGCTTGATTTTTTATACAATTGATTTAGCTCATTATAAATATGAGTAATTAAACCTTTGTCAGAGGTTTCTATGAAGATTTTTTCCCAATTTGTTGTTTCCCTTCTGATTTTAGTTATATTGGTTTTGTTTGTACAAAAGCTTTTTAGTTTGATGTAGTCAAAATTATTTATTTTACATTTTGTGATTCTTTCTATATCTTGCTTGGTTTTAAAGCCTTTCCCCTCCCAAAGGTCTGACATGTATACTATTCTGTGTTTACCCAATTTACTTATGGTTTCCTTCTTTATGTTTAAGTCACTCACCCATTTTGAATTTATCTTGGTGTAGGGTGTGAGGTGTTGATCTATTCCTAGTCTCTCCCACACTGTCTTCCAATTTTCCCAGCAGTTTTTGTCGAATAGTGGATTTTTGTCCCAAAAGCTGGGATCTTTGGGTTTATCGTATACTGTCTTGCTGAGGTCGCTTTCCCCCAGTCTATTCCACTGATCTTCCTTTCTGTTTCTTAGCCAGTACCAAATTGTTTTGATGACTGCTGCTTTGTAATATAGTTTAAGGCCAGGGACTGCAAGGCCCCCATCATATGTGTTTTTTTTCATTATTTCCCTGGATATCCTTGATCTTTTGTTCTTCCAAATGAACTTTGTTATCGTTTTTTCTAAATCAGTGAAGAAGTATTTTGGTAGTTCAATGGGTATGGCACTAAATAGATAAATAAGTTTGGGTAGGATGGTCATTTTTATTATATTGGCTCGTCCTATCCATGAGCAGTTAATGTTTTTCCATTTGTTCAGGTCTAGTTTTAGTTGTGTGGCGAGTGTTTTGTAGTTGTGTTCATATAGTTCCTGTGTTTGTCTTGGGAGGTAGATTCCTAGGTATTTTATTTTGTCTAAGGTGATTTTGAATGGGATTTCTCTTTCTAGTTCTTGCTGCTGAGCTGTGTTGGAGATATATAAAAAAGCTGATGACTTATGTGGGTTTATTTTGTATCCTGCAACTTTGCTAAAGTTGTTGATCATTTCAATTAGCTTTTTGGTTGAATCTCTAGGATTCTTTAAGTAGACCATCATGTCATCTGCAAAGAGTGATAACTTGGTCTCTTCCTTGCCTATTTTGATGCCTTCAATTTCTTTTTCTTCTCTAATTGCTACTGCTAATGTTTCTAGTACAATGTCAAATAGTAGAGGTGATAATGGGCATCCTTGTTTCACTCCTGATCTTATTGGGAATGCATCTAGTTTATCCCCATTGCAGATGATATTAGCTAATGGTTTTAGATATATACTGTTTATTATTTTTAGGAACGACCCTTCTATTCCTATGCTTTCTAGTGCTTTTAATAGGAATGGGTGTTGTATTTTATCAAAGGCTTTTTCTGCGTCTATTGAGATAATCATGTGATTCTTGTTGGTTTGTTTGTTGATGTGGTCAATTATGTGGATGGTTTTCCTAATATTGAACCAGCCCTGCATCCCTGGTATAAATCCTACTTGATCATGATGGATGACCCTTCTGATCACTTGCTGGAATCTTTTTGCTAGTATCCTATTTAAGATTTTTGCATCTATATTCATTAGAGAGATTGGTCTATAGTTTTCTTTCTCTGTTTTTGACTTGCCTGGTTTTGGAATCAGTATCATGTTTGTGTTGTAAAAGGAGTTTGGTAGAACTCCCTCTTTGCTTATTATGTCAAATAATTTGTATAGTATTGGGATTAACTGTTCTCTGAATGTTTGATAGAATTCACTGGTGAATCCATCAGGCCCTGGGCATTTTTTCTTAGGAAGTTCTTTGATGGCTTGTTGGATTTCATTTTCTGATATGGGATTATTTAAGAATTCTATTTCCTCTTCTGTTAGTCTAGGCAGTTTGTATTTTTGTATATATTCATCCATATCACCTAAGTTGGTGTATTTATTGCCATATAATTGGGCAAAGTAATTTCTAATGATTGCCTTAATTTCCTCTTCATCGGAGGTGCTGTCCCCCTTTTCATCTTTAATGCTGTTAATTTGCTTTTCGTCCTTCCTTTTTTTAATTAGATTGACCAGTACTTTGTCTATTTTGTTTGTTTTTTTTTAAAGTACCAGCTTCTTGTCTTATTTATTAAATCAATAGTTCTATCACTTTCGATTTTATTAATTTCTCCCTTAATTTTTAGGATTTTTAGTTTGGTTTTCTGCTGGGGGTTTTTAATTTGATCGCTTTCGAGTTTTTTTATTTGCATTTCCAATTGATTGATCTCTGCTCTCCCTAGTTTGTTGATATATGCACTCAGGGATATGAATTTACCTCTGATTACTGCTTTGGCTGCATCCCAAAAGGTTTGAAAGGATGTCTCACCATTGTCATTTTCCTTGATAAAATTATTGTTTCTATGATTTCTTCTCTAACTAAACGATTTTGGAGTATCATATTGTTTAATTTCCAATTAGTTTTTGATTTGGTTTTCCATGTACCTTTACTGATCATTATTTTTATTGCCTTGTGATCTGAGAAGGCTGCATTTATTATTTCTGCTTTTCTGCATTTGTGTGCTATGTTTCTGTGACCTAATGTATGGTCAATTTTTGTGAATGTGCCATGTGGTGCTGAGAAGAAGGTGTATTCCTTTTTATCCCTATTTATTTTTCTCCATATGTCTATTAATTCTAATTTTTCTAAGATTTTATTCACTTCTTTCACCTCTTTCTTATTTATTTTTTGGTTTGATTTATCTAAATTTGATAATGGTTGGTTTAAGTCTTCCACTAATATGGTTTTACTCTCTATTTCTCCCTTCAATTCTCCTAGTTTCTCCATTAGAAATTTGGGTGCTATATTATTTGGTGCATACATGTTGATTAGTGATATTTCCTCATTATCTAAAGTCCCTTTTAACAAAATATAATGACCTTCCCTATCCCTTTTGATCAGGTTTATTTTTGCTTTGGCTTTATCAGATATCATGATTACCACTCCTGCCTTCTTTCTGTCAGTTGAAGCCCAGAAGGTCTTACTCCATCCTTTAATTCTGACCTTATGGGTGTCAACCCTCCTCATGTGTGTTTCTTGAAGACAACATATGGTAGGGTTTTGGATTCTAATCCATTCTGCTATTCGTCTACGTTTTATGGGTGAGTTCATCCCATTCATGTTCAAAGTTATGACTGTCATTTGTGGACTCCCTGGCATTTTGATATCCTTCTCTAGTTCTAACCTTTTCTTCTTCGGCTCTACCTTTTAGTCCAGTGATTTACTTTAAATTGGTCCCCCTTGTCCCCTCCCTTGATATGTTTCCCTTTTTAGTCCCTCCCTTTTTGTTCCCTCCCCTTCCCCCCCTCTCTTTCCCTCCCCTTATGTTTTCCCTCTCCCGCCCCCCCCCCTTGGTTTTCCCTTCTCCCTACCCTTGTTGGGTAAGATAGAATTCAAGATCCCAATGGATCTGGATGTTTTTCCCTCTCAGAGTTGATTTCCCTGAGAGTAAGGTTTAAGTAAAAATTCTGTTCTTCTCCTTCTTATAGGAGTTTTCTTCCCCTCCCCTTCCCATGTGAATCTTTGTGTGAGAAAGATTATTCTATTTGGTCTTTCTTTTCCCCCTATTTACACATTACATTTTTCCCCACGTGTTAGTATACATAGATTGATATAAATGTAGTCCTTATAGAAGAGAGTTTGAGTAAAAGAAGAAGATAACATTTTTTTCCTTTTCCCTTTCCTTCATATTTACCTTTTCAGGTATTCCATGCTCTTTGATTTTCGATATCAAACTTTCCACAGAGCTCTGGTCTTTTCATTGCAAAAAGTTGGAAATCTATGTTGTTGAATGCCCATACTTTCCCTTGGAAGTATATAGTCAGTTTTGCTGGGTAGCTGATTCTTGGTTGGAGACCAGCTCTCTTGCCTTTCTGAAGATCATGTTCCATGCCTTACGATCATTTAGAGTAGAACTTGCAAGGTCTTGTGTGACCCTGATTGGCATTCCTTTATATCTAAATTGTTTTTTTCTGGCTTCTTGTAGGATTTTTTCTTTTGTTTGAGAGTTTTGGAATTTGGCAATTACATTCCTGGGAGTTGTCTTTTGGGGGTTTAGTGTAGAGGGTGTTCTGTGAGCTCTGTCAGTGGCTGTATTGCCCCCTTGTTCTAGAATCTCTGGTCAATTTTCTTTGATTATCTCTTGTATTATGATGTCAAGTTTGCTGTTTATTTCTGGCTTTTCTGGAAGTCCAATTATTCTTAAATTATCACTTCTCCCTCTATTTTCCAAATCTGTCACTTTGTCAGTGAGATATTTTATGTTCTCTTCTAATTTCTTGGTCTTTTGGCTTTGCTTTATTAGTTCTTGCTTTAAAGCCTGGTTTTATTTTTTTTTAATATATTTTATTTGATCATTTTCAAGCATTATTCGTTAAAGACATAGATCATTTTCTTTTCCTCCCCCCCCCACCCCCCATAGCCGACGCGTAAGTCCACTGGGCATTAGATGTTTTCTTGATTTGAACCCATTGCTTTGTTGATAGTATTTGCATTAGAGTGTTCATTTAGAGTCTATCCTCTCTCATGTCCCCTCAACCTCTGTATTCAGGCAGTTGCTTTTTCTCGGTGTTTCCACTCCCATAGTTTATCCTTTGCTTATGAATGGTGTTTTTTTCTCCTGGATCCCTGTAAGTTGTTCAGGGACATTACACCGCCACTAATGGAGAAGTCCATTACGTTCAATTATACCACAGTGTATTAGTCTCTGTGTACAATGTTCTCCTGGTTCTGCTCCTCTCGCTCTGCATCACTTCCTGGAGGTTGTTCCAGTCTCCATGGAACTTCTCCACTTTATTATTCCTTTTAGCACAATAGTATTCCATCACCAACATATACCACAGTTTGTTCAGCCATTCCCCAATTGATGGGCATCCCCTCATTTTCCAGTTTTGGGCCACCACAAAGAGCACAGCTATGAATATTTTTGTACAAGTCTTTGTGTCCATTATCTCTTTGGGGTAAAGACCCAGCAGTGCTATGGCTGGGTCAAAGGGTAGATATTCTTTTAGCACCCTTTGGGCATAGTTCCAAATTGCCCTCCAGAATGGTTGGATCAGTTCACAGCTCCACCAGCAATGAATTAATGTCCCTATTTTGCCACACCCCCTCCAGCATTCATTACTTTCCTTTGCTGTTATGTTAGCCAATCTGCTAGGTGTGAGGTGATACCTCAGAGTTGTTTTGATTTGCATCTCTCTGATTATAAGAGATGTAGAACACTTCTTCATGTGCTTGTTAATAGTTTTGATTTCTTTATCTGAGAACTGCCTATCCATTTCCCTTGCCCATTTATCAATTGGAGAATGGCTTGATTTTTTGTACAATTGATTTAGCTCATTATAAATATGAGTAATTAAACCTTTGTCAGAGGTTTCTATGAAGATTTTTTCCCAATTTGTTGTTTCCCTTCTGATTTTAGTTATATTGGTTTTGTTTGTACAAAAGCTTTTTAGTTTGATGTAGTCAAAATTATTTATTTTACATTTTGTGATTCTTTCTATATCTTGCTTGGTTTTAAAGCCTTTCCCCTCCCAAAGGTCTGACATGTATACTATTCTGTGTTTACCCAATTTACTTATGGTTTCCTTCTTTATGTTTAAGTCACTCACCCATTTTGAATTTATCTTGGTGTAGGGTGTGAGGTGTTGATCTATTCCTAGTCTCTCCCACACTGTCTTCCAATTTTCCCAGCAGTTTTTGTCGAATAGTGGATTTTTGTCCCAAAAGCTGGGATCTTTGGGTTTATCGTATACTGTCTTGCTGAGGTCGCTTTCCCCCAGTCTATTCCACTGATCTTCCTTTCTGTTTCTTAGCCAGTACCAAATTGTTTTGATGACTGCTGCTTTGTAATATAGTTTAAGGCCAGGGACTGCAAGGCCCCCATCATATGTGTTTTTTTTCATTATTTCCCTGGATATCCTTGATCTTTTGTTCTTCCAAATGAACTTTGTTATGGTTTTTTCTAAATCAGTGAAGAAGTATTTTGGTAGTTCAATGGGTATGGCACTAAATAGATAAATAAGTTTGGGTAGGATGGTCATTTTTATTATATTGGCTCGTCCTATCCATGAGCAGTTAATGTTTTTCCATTTGTTCAAGTCTAGTTTTAGTTGTGTGGCGAGTGTTTTGTAGTTGTGTTCATATAGTTCCTGTGTTTGTCTTGGGAGGTAGATTCCTAGGTATTTTATTTTGTCTAAGGTGATTTTGAATGGGATTTCTCTTTCTAGTTCTTGCTGCTGAGCTGTGTTGGAGATATATAGAAAAGCTGATGATTTATGTGGGTTTATTTTGTATCCTGCAACTTTGCTAAAGTTGTTGATTATTTCAATTAGCTTTTTGGTTGAATCTCTAGGATTCTTTAAGTAGACCATCATGTCATCCGCAAAGAGTGATAACTTGGTCTCCTCCTTGCCTATTTTGATGCCTTCAATTCCTTTATCTTCTCTAATTGCTACTGCTAGTGTTTCTAGTACAATGTCAAATAGTAGAGGTGATAATGGGCATCCTTGTTTCACTCCTGATCTTATTGGGAATGCATCTAGTTTATCCCCATTGCAGATGATATTAGCTGTTGGTTTTAGATATATACTGTTTATCCTTTTTAGGAATGACCCTTCTATTCCTATGCTTTCTAGTATTTTTAATAGGAATGGGTGTTGTATTTTATCAAAGGCTTTTTCTGCATCTATTGAAATAATCATGTGATTCTTGCTAGTTTGCCTGTTGATGTGGTCAATTATGTGGATGGTTTTCCTAATGTTGAACCAGCCCTGCATCCCTGGTATGAATTCTACTTGATCATGGTGAATGATCCTTCTGATCACTTGCTGGAGTCTTTTTGCTAGTATCCTATTTAAGATTTTTGCATCTATATTCATTAGGGAGATTGGCCTATAGTTTTCTTTCTCTGTTTTTGACCTGCCTGGTTTTGGAATCAGTACCATGTTTGTGTCGTAAAAGGAGTTTGGTAGAACTCCCTCTTTGCTTATTATGTCAAATAGTTTGTATAGTATTGGGATTAACTGTTCTCTGAATGTTTGATAGAATTCACAGGTGAATCCATCAGGCCCTGGGGACTTTTTCTTAGGAAGTTCTTTGATGGCTTGTTGGATTTCAATTTCTGATATGGGATTATTTAGGAATTCTATTTCCTCTTCTGTTAGTCTAGGCAGTTTGTATTTTTGTATATATTCATCCATTTCTCCTAAATTGGTGTATTTATTGCCATATAATTGGGCAAAGTAATTTCTAATGATTGCCTTAATTTCCTCCTCATTGGAGGTGCTGTCCCCCTTTTCATCTTTAATGCTGTGAATTTGCTTTTCTTCCTTCCTTTTTTTAACTAGATTGACCAGTACCTTGTCTATTTTTTTTGTTTTTTCAAAGTACCAGCTTCTTGTCTCATTTATTAAATCAATAGTTCTATCACTTTCGATTTTATTAATTTCTCCCTTAATTTTTAGGATTTCTAATTTGGTTTTCTGCTGGGGGTTTTTAATTTGATCGCTTTCCAGTTTTTTCATTTGTATTTCCAATTGATTGATCTCTGCTCTCCCTTGTTTGTTAATATAAGCATTCAGGGATATGAATTTACCTCTGATTACCGCTTTGGCTGCATCCCAAAAGGTTTGAAAGGATGTTTCGCCATTGTCATTTTCCTCGATGAAATTATTAATTGTTTCTATGATTTCTTCTTTAACTAAACGGTTTTGGAGTATCATATTGTTTAATTTCCAATTGGTTTTAGATTTGGTTTTCCATGTACCATTACTAATCATTATTTTTATTGCCTTGTGATCTGAGAAGGCTGCATTCATTATTTCTGCTTTTCTGCATTTGTGTGCTATGTTTCTGTGACCTAATGTATGGTCAATTTTTGTGAATGTGCCATGTGGTGCTGAGAAGAAGGTGTATTCCTTTTTATCCCTATTTATTTTTCTCCATATGTCTATTAATTCTAATTTTTCTAAGATTTCATTCACTTCTTTTACCTCTTTCTTATTTATTTTTTGATTTGATTTATCTAAATTTGATAATGGTTGGTTTAAGTCTCCCACTAGTATGGTTTTATTGTCTATTTCTTCCTTCAATTCTCCTAGTTTCTCCATTAGAAATTTGGGTGCTATATTATTTGGTGCATACATATTGATTAATGATATTTCCTCATTGTCTATAGTCCCTTTTAACAAAATATAATTACCTTCCCTATCCCTTTTGATCAGGTCTATTTTTGCATTGGCTTTATCAGATATCATGATTACCACTCCTGCCTTCTTTCTATCAGTTGAAGCCCAGAAGGTCTTACTCCATCCTTTAATTCTGACCTTGTGGGTGTCAACCTGCCTCATGTGTGTTTCTTGAAGACAACATATGGTAGGGTTTTGGATTCTAATCCATTCTGCTATTCGTCTACGTTTTATGGGTGAGTTCATCCCATTCACGTTCAAAGTTATGATTGTCATTTGTGGACTCCCTGGCATTTTGATTGCCTTCCCTAATTCTAACCTTTTCTTCTTCGGCTCTACCTTTTAGTCCAGTGATTTACTTTGAAACAGTCCCCCTTGTCCCCTCCCTTGATGTTTCCCTTTTTAGTCCCTCCCTTTTTCTTCCCTCCCCCTCCCCCCTCTCTTTCCCTCCCTTTTTGTTCTCCCTCTCCCCCTCCCCCCCTTGGTTTTCCCTTCTCCTTACCCTTGTTGGGTAAGATAGAATTCAAGATCCCAATGGATCTGGATGTTTTTCCCTCTCAGAGCTGATTTCCCTGAGATTGAGGTTTAAGTAACCCCCCCCCCTCTCTTCCTCTCCTTCTTATAGGAGTTTTCTTCCCCTCCCCTTCCCATGTGAATCTTTGTGTGAGAATGATTATTCTATTTGGTCTTTCTTTACCCCCTATTTATACATTACATTTTCCCCACATGTTAGTATACATAGGTTGATATAAATGTAGTCCTTATAGAAGAGAGTTTGAGTAAAAGAAGAAGATAACATTTTCCCCTTTCCTTAATATTTACCTTTTCAGGTATTCCTTGCTCTTTGATTTTCGGTATCAAACTTTCCACAGAGCTCTGGTCTTTTCTTTGCAAAAAGTTGGAAGTCTTCTATTTTGTTGAATGCCCATACTTTCCCTTGGAAGTATATAGTCAGTTTTGCTGGGTAGCTGATTCTTGGTTGGAGACCGAGCTCTCTTGCCTTTCTGAAGATCATGTTCCATGCCTTACGATCATTCAGAGTAGAACTTGCAAGGTCTTGGGTGACCCTGATTGGCATTCCTTTATATCTAAATTGTCTTTTTCTGGCTTCCTGTAGGATTTTTTCTTTTGTTTGATAGCTTTGGAATTTGGCAATTACATTCCTGGGAGTTGTCTTTTGGGGGTTTAGTGTAGAAGGTGTTCTGTGAGCTCTGTCAGTGGCTGTATTGCCCCCTTGTTCTAGAATCTCTGGGCAATTTTCTTTGATTATATCTTGTATCACCATGTCCAGTTTGGTGTTTATTTCTGGCTTTTCTGGGAGTCCAATTATTCTTAAATTATCCCTTCTCCCCCTATTTTCCAGATCTATCACCTTGTCGGTGAGATATTTTATGTTCTCTTCTAATTTCTTGGTATTTTGGCTTTGCTTTATTGATTCTTGCTCTTTTACACGATCGTTGTCTTCCAGCTGCCTGATTCTGGCCTTTAAAGCCTGGTTTTCTTTTACAGTTTGGTCAAACTGGTTTTGTAGATGCGTGAATTTCTTTTGCATTATTTCCAACTTTTCCTCCCAGAAGGCTTCCATCTTTTTGGTCATTTCTGATTCAAATTCTTCATAGGTTTGTGGAGAGTTTCCATTTCCTTTGGAAGGTTTTGGAGCATTTTCTTTTATGTTATCTTCTGTCTGCTCTGTATTTTGTATTTTGGCTCCATAGAATGTGTCCAAAGTCGCCCCTTTCTTCTTATTTTTCTTGGTATTTTGGGGCTTCTGTGGTTCTGTGGAGTTTGCCATCTCTGAATGTGGAGGATTAGTTTTTCTTGTCTCTGTCTGGTGTTCAGAGGCTTTAGTCCTGGGCAGATGGTTCTATGAGCTTTCCCTGGGTTAAACTGAATATGCCTCACTGGAACTGGAATGGAAGGGTCGGACCACGAGGCCACACTCTCCCCCCGGCTCGCTTTCCGGAAGTTGCCTTCAGAATCGCTGGCCGTGAGGCTGTTTCGTCGGCCTGCGGGGGGATGGGCTGCAGCTAGCCCAAGCTCCGAGGGTGAGGACTTTCACTGAGACTTGGATAGCAGGATCCAGCCCGTGAGGCTGTCTTGCCCGCCCTGAGGGTTGCTGTTGTTTCGACCAGCTCTCTGCAGCGGAAGCCCCAGGCAGTAACTTTCACCGGGACTGTAGAAGGCCCTGAGGGTTCTGCTCTCTGAGCCCGGCCGGGCTGCGGCTTCCGGGAGCCTTGGACTCTGCGCTCCTACCCCTGAGGTCCGAGGGATCTCGGGTTCTGGCTTTTAAGGGGAGCCGTACCTTTTGCTCCGGGTCCAGGTCCAGGAGGAGGGTTCCCAGGGTCTGTGCTGTTGATCGTTTTGAATTTCGGCGCCTTAGGAGCTTATCGTTTGAGATCGGTCGGGAAGGGTTTTCCGGAGATCTGAGCTTTAGCTTTCTCTAAGCTGCCATCTTAACCGGAAGTCAAGCCTGGTTTTCTTTTACAGTTTGGTCAAACTGGTTTTGTAGATGTGTGAATTTCTTTTGCATTATTTCCCACTTTTCCTCCCAGAAGGCTTCCATCTTTTTGCTCATTTCAGATTCAAATACTTCATGGGTTTGTGGAGAGTTTCCATTTCCTTTGGAAGGTATCGGAGCATTGGCTTGTGTTTCCTTTTCTATCTCCTCTGTGTTTTGTATTTTTGCTCCATAAAATGTGTCCAAAGTCGCCCCCTTCTTCTTGTTTCTTTTGGAATTTTGGGGCTTTTGTGCTTCTGTGTAGTTTGCCATCTCTATCTGAGTGGGGAGGATTAGCTTTTCTTATCTCTGTCTGGTGTTCAGAGGTTTTAGCCCTAGGCATATTGTCCATTCTATGCAGTTGTTGTTCTGTCTTCCCGGGGAGCCAGGAATTGCTGGTGTGTCCCTGTTACTGCCCTCCTTTCCTTGGCACCCTCCTGATGCTTCTCCGTTGCCTTACTTCCACGCTCTGAGCCTAGCTTGGCCCTTGTTCCTGTGCCTTAGCCGGTCAGCTGCAGCACTCTGCGGGGGGAGGGGCCACGGCTTCCTGGAGCTCTGAGGGCTCCTAATGAGATTAGCTTTCCCTGGGTTGAATTTAGTATGCCTTGAGGCAGGGACTTTTTTCGTGAGACTCTGATGGAAGGATCCAGCCAGGGGGTTACAAGCTTCCCCCTCTCTCTCCGTTTCCCTGCTGTCTGGGTGCCCCCTCGACTGGGCCAGGTTGTTTTCAGGATGTGGCCTTCAGAATAGCCGGCTCCCGAGGCCCTTTTGCCAGCCCTGAGGGTTGCTGTTGTTTCAGAAGACCCTGCTCTCTTCGGGGGAGGGGCCACGGCTTCCCGGAGCTCCGAGGGCTCCTCCCAGGGGGTTAAGAGCTCCCCCATCTCTCTCTGTTTCCCTGCTGTCTGGGTGCCCCCTTGACTGGGTCAGGTTGTTTTCAGGAAACGGCCTTCAGAATAGCAGGCCGTGGGGCTCTGAGGTTGCCTCTGCTGCCTCGGACTCTGACTCGGCGCTCTGGGTTGGGGGGATGGGTCCTAGGACCTTCCTTCTGCCTACCCCTTAGGTCCGAGTGGTCTCGGGTTCTGGCTTTTGGGGGTTTGGGGGGGAAGTACCTTTTGATTCAGGTCTAGGTCCAGGAGGAGGACTCTCGGGGTCTATGTTGTTGATTGTTTTGAATTTTGGTGCCCTAGGAGCATTCAGTTTGAGATCGGTAAGGAAGGGTTTCAGGAGATCTGGACTTTAGCTTTCTCTAAGCCGCCATCTTGACCGGAAGTCAAGGAAGGATTTTTGGCCTTAGTTTCTTGATTTGTAAAATGATGGGCTTGGACTTCATGGTCTCCAAGATCCCTTATATCTCTAAACCTATAATCCTGTGAAAAGCAAATGTTTTCTTGTGCTTTAGGCTTTGACCAAAAAGCATAGTCATACATCATTAAGCTGTAAAGGACTTTGGAGATCATCTATTTGAATCCTCCATTTTCGTAGATGAAGAAATTGAAGTCCAGAGAGGGATCATAGGGCTATGACTCTGGGACAGTCACTTAGTCCCTTCATACCTCTCTTTTCTCAACTGAGACTTTAGGGCTTTTCCAGATATCATGAATGAGCTCTGGCCTTATGATATTTGATCAGGGACTAAAGCACAAGTGGATAATAGCTCTACCTAGCTGCAGGGCTGGAAAGGCATTGAAAATCATTGAGTTCAATACACTTATTTCACAGATGTGGAAAATGAGGCAGACAGAAGAGGTTAAGGAATTTGTCCGGAGTCAACCAGCTATAACTATCTGATGTGGGATTTGAACACAGATATTCCTGATTCCCTGTCGACTGCTTACTATACCACACCACACTACCACTGGTTTGCAACCCATCTATAAGCAGTTGTTTTTTGGAGAGTTCTTACATGCCTAATCTTGTGCAACCTTCAGAGTAATAACTTGTATTTATGAAACCCTTTATAGTCACTCTCTCACTTGACTATCAGTAGGAAGTACTGCTGTCAAACGAGATGATGGAGTATAAACATGATTATTTTAGAAGGAGGAAAACTTTGCTTGAGACTCAAGAAAAAAGAATTGCTGAGGTCAACACAACTCAACTAGTAGGAGAGCCACAAGTGAAAACCAGACCTCCTGCCTACAAGTTGTGTTCTTTTAAGTCTACTTTACTTTCAGAGTTCCTTCCTACCTTAGAAGAGTTCATAGTTGAGTTGTGGAGACAAGACAAATACACATTAAGCAACAGAGGTTAGCATAGATTGGAATTCCCTTCCAGCTCTGAACCAGCATTTCCAAAAAGCTTTACTGCAATGCCTCTGTGGCGTAGAGTTGAACGAAGGTCCTTGAAAGCTATGTCAGTGGATGGCTTCAGAAAAACAGGGGGAGCCTGATATGAGATGATGTAAAGCAAAGGGAGCACAAGTAGAACATTGTGCACAATAACAGCAATATTGTAAGGATGGATGCTCAACTGGGAAAGACTTAGCTACTTTGATCTTACAATGGCCCACAATAATGCCAAACCATCTCTGGAGAAAGAGATATACATGGAAAGAAAACGAATGAACTCTGAGTGCAGATGGAAGCATGTTTTTTTTTTCACTTTATTTCTCTTGTTTTGTTTTTGTTTTCTGACAACATGGCTAATGTGAAAATATGTTTTGCCTAAGTTTATATGTTTAATGAGTATTGTATTTCTTGCCTTCTCAATGGGTGAGGAAGGAGAGGGAGGGAGGGAGAGAATTTGGAATTGAAAATAAAAACAAAAAGAAGAAAGTTATATCAGTGGAGTGTAAGCTTTGGCAGACACAGTCTTTGTGGCAGTCCCAGTGACAGATTGTGCCTGCTGTGGCTCTAGTCTGGCTCTGGTCGTTTGCAGCTAAGTTTAAAGAGACTTTTCAGTGGGCTGGCTACTTGGAATTGAATCTTTTAGCCACAGCTATACAGGAACAAAAGAAAAGTTAAGAATGTCTCTCATTCTTTATACATAATGGTGGTAGAGTAACAGAAAGAGATGCAACAAGTGTTAGGAATCACACACTTTTTCCAGTCATTTATAAATATGGATATTTGTAGATAAATATAAACATTTGGTCATTTATAAACATAAATGTACATACACTAAATGTATGATTGACATCCAACGATCAACTAATAGACATAGTATGGGAAGAACTGAATCCATGGCCACTGACATTCTCATCACCATTACAAGAATTAAACCAAAAGGAGATAAATGGAAGGATGACTCAGGTTCTGAGAGAAGAACAATAAAGTTGTCAGATTCAATCTCTTCACATGTCTCAAAGCCACATGAAACATAATTTCAGATAATACTTGGTCATCTTATCTTGCAATTCTCATGATAATCATTCTCAAAAAGACCACCATGAGGATAATTTGTTTATGTACCAAGAGATGATTTTTAGAAAATTTTAACAGTAGAGGCTTCTTGCAGAAGAATTTTAAATATATATACTTTGTTACATGAGTCCAGTGTGAAGGCGAGCACAAGAAACAATAATGAAAAATATAATGGAAGATGTGGCTCAGGTGTGAGAAATAAAAGAGGCTGTGAGAATTTATTTTTCATATACTATATTAATTCCTATATATTAGGCAGAATTATTGTGTATTCCTATTTCTGGGATCTGGGTCAAACATACTCTCCAGGCTGGTGCTTTTTGAATTTTCTTTGTCCTTAAGGAATTCCAAGAAATGTCTTCCTTTTTAACAGAATTTGGTTAATAAATGAAGAGGACAAGGATTCTTTAATCTACTTGTGGGGAGGAGAAGGAGTGGATAGGATGATGGTCACTCCTTAATTAGCCATCACCAATTAAAGATATCTTGGAATGCTCAAGAAAGCAGCTGAATATAGTGAACTCCTAAAAAACTGTTTATTAAGCTACCTGACTCAGCTTAGGGCATTCCTGGTCCTGAGAGAGCTATGAAGACCCATGTCATTTTACTGGTTATAATGCTGGCTGAACTTCTATAATCAATAAATTCATATTCTTACTCAAAATCAGTCTCAAAATCATTTTAATTGTAACAAGGTTAATGGCTTGTAGATAACTCATATGTCTCATGCCTGTATATAATGGACTTATATCTAAAAGAGAGGCAGGAAACTTTCAGTATGCAAAGTGCCAAATAAAAACACAAAAAGAGAAATTGACCACATAACTAAACAAACTGGGAAAATATTAGAAGAAGCTGTCTTTCTATAGTCAAAACACTGAATAATTAGAACACAGGTCAATTAAGTAGTTAGATCAAATCAGTATCACATCAGATGTCTCGAAATGAGGAAAAAAAACAAAAAGAATTATAACTACTTCAGTCTGATCTATTCAAACCAATGATGCCTAAGAGTGGGAAATAGAAAAAGGAAAAGATAATGACTTTGATTATTACCATTTCCTTTGAAAGTTTTACTAGTATACAATAGTCACTATAATAGCAAGTCCAAGATAACTTATGAATTGTCTTAGGCAGGAGGTATCCCAATTGCTTCAAAATCAGAGACATTGCAGAAAAGGGCAACATTGTTTGAAATAGAAACTCATTTTAAAATTACTACATTGCTTCATAAAAGATAATCATTTTATAAAACATTTTTTAAAAAGCAGTGGAAGTGAAAATAAATCTAAAGAAGGTAGCAAGATGGGTGTAATTATAGGTGTATAGGACAAGATAAATGTCATCTATCTTATTCTATCCTAATATATTTTTTAAAATAAAAACTCTTACCTTTTGCTTAGAACCAATATTGGTTCTAAGGCCAAAGAGTAGTAAAGGGTAGGCAATGGGGGTAAAGTGACTTGCCCAGGGTCACACAGCTAGGAAGTATCTGAAGTAGATTTGAACCCAAGGTCTCCCATCTCTAGACCCAGATCTCAATTTACTGTACTCATCTTATTATATTCAAGTAAAATTTCGAGCCAGGTGGCTCAGTGGCCTGGCCCTTCCTAAGAATTTGCTAACCTCAACATAGATATCAAGTGACCTTATGGAAGTTTTCAGAGAGGGTGGAAGAAAAGTAGTTAAAAAGACAAATTTGATCTCAGATACTCTTTTTTTGTTGTTGTCGATAGATACAACTGTGGGTCTTGTTTTTGATAGTTAAATTAGTACTGAAGCTATATAGGCTGACTCACAAAATTGCACTGGTTGTCATAATTCAGTAGAGAGGCAGTTGACAACAGTAGCAGCTCAGTAGAGAAATAGCCCAGAAGTAACTGAGCAAGTGTCCCTGAAGTCAAATTTTCTTGCTCGTTTTACTACTTTGCTTCTTCTTAATGGGAAAAATCCTTAAGACTCACTTGATATTTGGTTTGGAAGTGAATAAATTCCCCTCTCCTCCCATCATGTCCCCACTGGCTAGTATCAGAGCCTTTCAGATGGTTCTGTTGTTGTTCAGCCATTTTCAGTCTTGTTTGACTCTGTGACTTCTTTTTGAGTGGTTTTCTTGGCAAAGATACTGGAGTGGTTTGCCATTTCTTTCTCCAGCTCATTTGACAGATGAGGAAACTGAGGCAAACCGGGTTAAGTGATCTATTCAGGAATCCACAGCTAGTAAGTGTCTGAAGCTAGATGTGAACTTAGGTCTATCTGACTCCAGACAAGTGCTCTGTTGATTGCACCACCTAGCTGCCCTTGCACTCTAGAGCTTTACTTAGCAAAACTGCAAGCAGCGAGGTAGCTCAGTGGAAAGAGCTCCTAAATCAACACCTTTCTTAACATACATCTCTAGAAGTTATTGATTCCATAAGTTATGAGTTCCAGTTGGGTCACATCATTCTAAAAGTATTCATAGGGATAACTTTTTTTTTTAATAAAGATACTTTAGTTTACCAATTACAAGTAATAAATTTCTATGTAAGTTTTCCAAAGTTATATGATCCAGATTGTCTACTTCCTCCTTTCTGAGGTGGCAAGCAATTCAATCTGGTTTATACATGTATTATCAAGACATAACTATTAATAGGAAAATACATAGGTGGAAAATGGAACAAATTTGTCAGGATATTTTTAAGTCTGTTTTATTCATCATTGCCAAAATAACTACTCCGCTTTGAACCTAACATCAATAACTGTTGTGCCACATAAATGAATTGAAAAAGCTATTAAGAATATGAAGCTCTGAAGATTAGACAGACCAGATCAGAGATAAAATGAGGAAATCTATCCTGTAAGTGATATAGGCTAGTCCAAGGAGGGGATCATACTTCATATCAAAAGAATAGTAAAAAATGATGGATTATATTATTACCCCCAAAAAGTAATTAGGAGAACATCAATTACTTCAACCCATATATCTACTTTCTTATTTTTATATGATTTTCATGGGGATCATCTAGACACAGAACCAGTCCTTGTTTAAAATATTAGAAGGGAAAAAACAAGTTTCTAGAAATGGTTTTCTAGAAAAGCCTATATTTTTCTTTGAGGAGAGGATTGACTGAAAGGTGAAAAGAACATAAAATCCTGCTGTGCATATTATGTGTTGATTACAGAAAGGCATTTGACACTTGCAGGGTAAAATGCAGCCTAAATGGCTCTCGTCCTTCAAGAGGCCTCCCAAGCAAATGTTAAGTCACAATGTCTTAACTGTTAAATCCATAACTTTTTCTTAGTCCTCATTCCATTTGATTTTTCTGCAGCTTTTTACTTTGCTGACCAGCCCCATGCTGGGGCAATCTCTTTTCTTGGCTTTGCTTTTTCTTGGCATGACTCCTTCTCAATATCCTTTGTTGAATTATCATTCTTCTCTACACCATATGTGGCCATCCCCAAGACTCTGTCCTTGACCTTCTTTCTGTATATTCCCTCCTTTGCTGATCTAGGCAGCTAGAAGGTACTGGATTTGGAGTCAGGAATTCAAATTGAATTCAAATCCTGCCTTACCTGGATGACATGGGGAAAATCTCTTAAACTCTATATACCTCAGTTTTCTTGTCTGTAAAACTAGTCAATAAGCATCTTTTTAGTGCTAACCTTGTGTCAGGCATTGGGTTAAATGCTGACCATTAGAGATGGGAGGTCCTAGGTTCAAATCTGACCTCAGACACTTCCCAGCTGTGTGACCCTGGGCAAGTCACTTGACCCCCACTGCCTAGCCCTTACCACTCTTCTGCCTTGGAGCCAATACACAGCATTGACTCCAAAACGGGAGGTAAGGGTTTAAAAAAAAAATGCTGACCATATAAAGGCAAAGGACAGTCTCTGCCCTGAAAGAGCTCCTGATCAGATGTGAGAGATAGCATGTAAACAGCTACATACTAATAAGCTATATACACTATAAATGGGAAATGATAACAGAGAGAAAGTACTAGAATTAAGAGGGATTGGGAAAGGCTTTCTATAGAAGGTGGGATGGTTGTAAAGATCAAATAAAACAATACTTGCAGACTTAAAAGAGCTATATATGTAAATTTTAGCTATTATTATTATCTCATCAGATTCCATACATTTCAATTATAATCTTTATGCAAATGACTCTCCAATCTATAAAACCAAACCCTACCACCTCTCCTGCATTTCAATTCTGTACTTTTTGTTGCTTGCTAAGTGTTTCCATTTAGCTATACTGAGGATAACTCAGACTCTTGTCCAAAATGAAATACTTCTCCCTGACATATCCTATTTGCAGATTTTCTTATTCATCTTGAGGCCACTTTCACCTTTCCTATCACCTAGATTCACAACATTGGAGGGAGCCTGAGTTCTTCCCTCCTCTTGTTTTTCCCAAATGCAATCAAATGGCAACTCCTGTTAATTCTATTTCTCTAACACCCATTCCCTTCTCTTCTTGTCTTTCTTCTGCTCTTCCTTCCCCTTCCCTGTTCTTCTCTTCCCTTCCCAGGATTCAGTGAATGACTTTGGTATCTTTGATGCCTGAACAAATTCTAAGTGCTCCACAGCACCTGCTTTAGCTCCTTTCATGGCCAATGGAACAAATGATTCTCATCTGCTCGTTATGCCAGGAGCTGTCTTTGAATGTGTGGAGCAGATACTTCCCTCACTCACCAACCAGTCTGTGGCCCATTGGTTGCTCTCAAACTGGTTTAGCCCCACAAGCTGAGAGGGTTACTGGGTTGTGGCACCTGCACATGCTATAGCATCTTTGAGGTACTGGCAGAGTGGACCCCAAAGGCACAGGAGCAGCCCTGAAAAGGCAACCAGAGATACTAGTCCTCTTCAAACATCTCTTACATTCCTCTCTCCCCTTAGTACTTTTTTTTTGTTTGTTTGAAACCCTCACCTTCCATCTTGGAATCAATACTGTGTGTTGGTTCTAAGGCAGAAGAGTGGTAAGGGCTAGGCAATGGGGGTCAAGTGACTTGCCCAGCGTCACACAGCTAGGAAGTATCTGAGGTCAAATTTGAACCCAGGACCTCCCGTCTCTAGGCTTGGCTCTCAATTCACTGAGCTACCCAGCTGCCTCCATCCTTAGTACTCTTTTGAAAATACTTTATATTACTCAGTATATATTTTGTCCAGATTCTATTCCCTTCTTCCTTCCCTCCCCCACCAATATGAAATTCCTTAGAGCAGAGATTATTTGGGTTTTGTCTTGGCATTTCCCAGCACCTAGTACAGTGTTCTGCCTAGTGAATGTTGAATGGAATTAAAGGTTTTGGAGCAGTTCAGGCCTCCACCAAATATAGGCTTCTTTCTCCTGTTGTTATAGAAAAAAATTCAAATGATCTCTCCCTCTCCCTCAGCTCATGGCTGCTGTGGTTTGCTTACAAACTTTGGGGTCAGGCTGACATTGTTGGTACAGCATGGTACACAAAGAGAGCCAAAGCATCGTCATGGAAAGAACTGTAGTCTTGGAGTCACAAGAGACTCAGTTTCAAATATCAGCTCTCACATTTGCTAGTTACTTGAGCAAGTAAGTACAAGTCATTTAATCACTCTGAGCCTCAGTTGCCTCATTTAAGAAATGGGGATAATAATAGCTATTCTTCGCATCCTTCTTTGCAAGATTATTGTGAGAAAAAATCCTTTACAAATCTTTAAAAAAAATTAAACAATAAGAATTTAAGTGCCTGCTGGAGCATGTGCCAAGCACTGCCCCGGGGAATGTAGATTAAGGACAAAGGAAACAGTCTCCTGTAAATATGAGCTGTTATTATAGTAAAAAGAGTTGTTGTTCAGTTGTGTCTGACCATTTGGGATTCCTTTTGGGCTTTTTCTTGGCAAAGATACTGAAGTAGTTTGCCATTTCCTTCTCCAGCTCATTTTACAGATGAGGAAACTGAGGCAAATATATTTAAGTGACTTGCCCCAAATTCCCACAGCTAGGAAATATCTGAAGCTAGATTTGAACACATCTTCCTGACTCCAGATCAGGTATTCTATCCATTGTGCCACCTAGCTGTCCAACTTTTAATCAGGAGATATTTTAATTTCTGCTTTCAATATTTTCCTATCCAGGTTATTTATATGCTTTATCTCACTGAGCTTACTCATCTGCAAAATGGGGATAATAATTCTTGGACAACTTGCCACATAGCTGTGTTATGAATAAAGCCACAAAGAATTAGAGGTGTAGGTTTTCCTTATTATGAAGTCAGGATCAAAACAAATTCTCTTACCACCTCACTCCAACCCCTAAGGTTTCTAGCAAAGAAATGTCTTTATTTATAAGAGTAATATTAGCTTTAGCTCTCTGGGAAAGAATACCATAGTGGTGGGGTGGGGGTGGGCAGGGCTTGGGTTGGAAACAAGGATATGGTGGGGGGAGCAGGTCATTTAAGCATGCTTGGCTAAAGGAGACAGTAATTGTTGCATCTACAAATGAGGTAACTATTTCTCATGGGAGACACACCCTGGGAGGGAAACCCAGGGCTTGGGGGAGGTGCACAGGTTCCCTGATAGCCCTCTCCCTGCTTTCTAGCTTGGACCTGTTAGGATGGGCCAAACCTTCAGCCCAGATTCCTTCTCTTAACCTTGCTGAGCCCAAAGGCAGATGAGGTTCCTTTGGAGACCAAGGAAAGGGAATCTAAGATCAGCAGCCAACCCTATTTTGTATAAACTGAAATGGAGGCATGGTGAAGGGAAGGTAATAAAATCCAGCTTCTTGGGGACTTGATGGATGATTTAAATCACAGCCGCATGCTGAATGGAGTCAGAGTCTGGGTTCAGAGCCATAGAACATAGGAATGGAAAGGGCAACTGAATTATGAAACTTTGAATGTTAGAGCTGGGAAGGGCTTTAGAATTATAGAAATGAGAAAGCCAGAGATATAGGGGGCTTTGAAGTCACAGACCTTAATTTCTTAAAACAAATGAATGGGAGGCAGCTGGATAGCTCAGTAGAGTGAGAGCCAGACCCAGACCCAGAGACAGGAGGTCCTGGGTTCAAAACTGACCTCAGACACTTCCTAGCTGTATGGCCCTGGGCAAGACACTTAACTCTCATTTCCTAGCCCTTACTGCTCTTCTGCCTTGGAACCAACACACAGTATTGATTCCAAGACAGAAAATATGGGTTTTTTTTTTAATGAATGGCAGAACCCAATTCTAACTCATACCAACATTTTCCTGCCCCTTTATTAACTGGTGAGCTTCTGGCTTTCACCATTCTTTTGGGGACAGATCTGTGGGATTTTTGTTAAGGTTAAGATTCTAGTCCTAACAAGGAAGATTAAGTTTTTTGTCTCTTTTTAAGAGACACCGAGACCCTCACCCCTACCTTCACTGCGCCACGACCCTGGGAGACCCCGGCCCCTCAGCCCATCATTCCATCTGTCAGCTTCTGCACCCGCCATGGCCGACAAGGAAGCAGCCCTTGATGATGCTGTAGAAGAACAGGTGAGCAATGAGAAATATAAAATATGGAAAAAAAATACTCCTTTCCTCTATGACTTAGTGATGACCCATGCCCTAGAATGTCCCAGCCTGACTGCACAGTGGCTTCCAGATGTAACAAGACCCGAAGGGAAAGATTTCAGCATTCATCGACTTGTGCTGGGTACACATACATCCGATGTGCAGAATCATCTTGTGATAGCCAGTGTGCAGCTCCCCAATGATGATGCCCAGTTTGATGCCTCTCCCTATGACAGTGAGAAAGGGGAATTTGGAGGCTTTGGCTCAGTTAGCGGGAAAATTAAAATTGAAATCAAGATTAACCATGAGGGAGAAGTGAACAGGGCCCGTTATATGCCTCAGAATCCTTGCATCATTGCAACAAAGACTCCATCCAGTGATGTCCTTGTTTTTGACTACACCAAGCACCCTTCAAAGCCAGACCCTTCTGGGAAGTGTAACCCAGACTTGCGCCTCGGTGGACATCAAAAGGAGGGCTATGGCTTGTCGTGGAACCCAAATCTCAGTGGATACTTGCTTAGTGCATCAGATAACCACACCATCTGCTTGTGGGACATCAGTGCTGTTCCAAAGGAAGGCAAAGTGGTGGATGCAAAGACCATATTCACGAGACACACAGAGGTAGTCGAAGACGTTTCTTGGCACCTCCTCCACGAATCTCTCTTTGGATCAGTTGCGGATGATCAGAAGCTTATGATCTGGGACACGCGGTCAAACAATACTTCTAAACCAAGCCACTTAGTGGATGCCCACACTGCTGAAGTAAATTGTATTTCTTTTAATCCTTATAACGAGTTCATTCTCGCCACAGGATCAGCTGATAAGACAGTTGCATTGTGGGATCTTAGAAATCTGAAATTGAAGCTGCATTCCTTTGAGTCACATAAGGATGAAATATTGGAGGTTCAGTGGTCTCCTCACAATGAAACTATCTTGGCTTCTAGTGGCACTGACCCAAGGCTGAACATCTGGGACTTGAGTAAAATTGGGGAGGAGCAGTCCCCAGAAGATGCAGAAGATGGCCCACCAGAATTGTTGTTTATTCATGGTGGCCACACTGCCAAAATATCTGATTTCTCCTGGAACCCAAATGAACCTTGGGTTATTTGTTCTGTATCAGAAGACAATATCATGCAAATCTGGCAGATGGCTGAGAACATACACAATGATGAAGACCCTGAAGGAAGTGTGGATCCAGATCCAGAGGGACAGGGGTCCTAGACGTGTCTGCACTGGTACTGATTTTTAGACTCCCCTTACTTCCCAACCGGAGATTGACTTAACACTGGTTTTGAGGGACATTTTTTTTTTGTCCAGACATCCTTCTATAGGCACCTGTTAACCCAGACAGTGAGTGATCACTCTCTTAACTGAGGCAGGGGGCTTGACTTAGCAGAGCCATATACCCATATTTAATTCCCCCCCCCAAGAACTTTTCATGAGCAAATCCAGCTCAAAAATCTGATTTTAGTCACAGAAAATGGACCATGAGTGTTTTATTTTTCTTCCTAAGATATAACTGCAAGTTTTCCAGGCTAATTTAGCTAAAATTAGGATGAGATAGGATTTCTATCTAAATGAGGAGTATGAGCCACTGTGGTATTAGCATTGTAAGATGTCTGAACTAATTTCCCTTGTTTATAGAGAAATCAAAGGCTAAAATTGGCATGGTTAACCTTCTAGGCTACCTTTGATGGATTCCTCTGTAATTGGTCAAAATTTCTTAGTGAAAAAAAAAATTTTTTTGTTTTATTTAATTTGGGTTTTTCCCCCTAGTGACTGTTTACTCTCTCTTTCCATTTCTCATCTGATGGGGGGAGGGGGGGGGCAGGACAAACAGCCACATGAAATGCTTTGTAGCCGTACCTGCAAAATATCCTTATTCACCTTCTCATATAGTTTTGCTCTTTAGTATATTTCTTGAGCTATGTTTTCATATTATTTCTTTGCTTTCTGTGACTTTTCATTTTAAATTTGGGACCACCAGGTTATAAAGAAGGTATATGTTCTTACCTGACAGATGTACCCTTGGTAGACTGCACAATAATCTGAAAACAGAGCAATTGGTAGCTGACATATGCTTTAAAATTAATTCTGAATGGCATTTTTTCCTTTCTTTAAAAAAAAATTTTGTTTAAGCAAACCCCACACAAATGGAATTAGTCCATGACCACTCGTTTCCTATGACATCTTTTAGGGTAACTTGTCCAATAAGCAGCCTGTTACTGTCCATGACTAACTGTAAGTGCTTATGATGGAATAAATTTTTTTTCTACATAAGAAAAAAAAGAGATACTGAAAAATAATGAAAACAATGAATAATAACACACAGGACATTTGAAGGGCAATAAAGAGGGGTATGGTGGGTATGGGCAGGTTGTAGAGTTCTATCTTGTTCAATCATTTCAGTCATGTTTAATTCTTCGTGACCTCATTTGGGGTTTTCTTGGCAAATATATTAGAGTGGTTTACCATTTCCTTGTCAAAATCATTTTATAGATGAGGAAACTAAGGCAAACAGGGTTAAGCAACTTGCCTAGGATCACCCAGCTAGTATGTGTCTGATGCAAAATTTGAACTTAGGAAGATGTCTTCCTGACTCTAGGCCCAGAACTCTACTTCTCCACCTAGAATTAGCCACTAAGGTGCCAAAATTTTGAGGAAAGCGTTTTCTACTCTTATATGCTTCTATCCCATCATTCCCATGTCTCATGGTCCTTTTTCAGTTTGGCAACATGAGTTCCCTTGCTTCCTTCCTTAATTCTTGGACTACTAACCCCAATTGTGTTGTACCCTTTTGAGTGCAATACTCTCCTGCACCTGTTGTAGATTCTTGTTGTACCCCAATGTCAAGAGAAAAGACTAACTCTATGTCTTTCCCCATTACTATGCCTTCTTCCCTCTTCCCCCTCTTCCTTGACTTCCTCCTTGACTCTCCTGCTTCCTTTTGCTTGACTTCCTTCCAAGGATTAGAGTCAAGGATTAGGGATCACTATGAGGTTACTGGGAGATGCTTTGGGGGATAGGCCAGCCTTCCTCTGGCACCTGACTATAACCCCCATGACCATAAAGGTGATGCTTAGTTTGTGCCAAAGGCTTGATTCCTAATGTCTTTTTGCTCCCTGCTATAAGGAGGAGCAGGAGCAAGAGCTACTTAAAAGGCAGAATCAGGAAGGTTCTAGAATTCTGGAGAAGTGACAGGACTGTCTTCTTTTTTTTTTTTTTTAACCCTTACCTTCTGTCTTGGAGTCAATACTGTGTATTGGCTCTAAGGCAGAAGAGTGGTAAGGGCTAGGCAATGGGGGTCAAGTGACTTGCCCAGGGCCACCCAGCTGGGAAGTATCTGAGGCCAGATTTGAACCTAGGACCTCCCATCTCTAGGCCTGGCTCTCAATCTACTGAGCTACCTAGCTGCCCCCCCCCCCTTTTTTTGTCTTCTTCTAACAGACAGTTAAGCTAGAGGTTGAGGTTGTCTAGTCTCCTAGGGTGGACCTGGTGAACTAGCTATTCTCTCTCCTGTGGCTTTCCTTGTGGTCCATCTTACCAACTACTTGTTCCTATGTATCTTATTGATGCTGACAGAGATATTCCTAGAGCTTCTTGAGACACCCAAAGCCCCTGTCAGTGAGACCTTTCCTTTGAGCCCTGTTCCTGCTTATCTTCCAACCTTACTCCATCTATCACCATCTAAGGGGGGATTGGGGTTAGTGAAGTGTATTTTATTATAGGAAGTGGGACTTTTAGGTAGAGAGATAACAGGCAGTGTAGATACCATCTCTCTGAAGCTACCAGCTAGATTTGGTGGGAGCTTTATTTGTATTCTTTAGTTTAGATATCCCAAACCCCTTTTCACCTTTTCCTTATTTATTAAACCCAAACTGTCCTGTGTTTATATCTTGTCTGTGTTTATTAGCTCAGGATCTGGCTCTGCCTGCCCTGGGTTTGTCTACTCTTCCCAAACTAGAGTACTGGCCCTAATATATCATATCTGAACCTAAAAGTTAATTCAGTTATCTCAAATAATATATATGTGTAAAAATAGTTATATCAACCCCTAGTGACTTCCTCTTCTGATCTGCTCTCCTTATTCTCTGCCTCATTAGCATTCATTCTAGCACCAATCTGGGGGTCTCTCTTAAAAGGCTCTTTCCCAAAATTTCCTAAACTCCTGAGTATCTAGTTATAATTCTGGTAGTTTGAAGCATGTTACCAAGAATTATACAGGGGAAGCAATGAAAAGAACATTAACAGGGATGTATGAAAGAGAGCATCTAGGTGGTAAAATAGATAGAGCCCAGAGCCTGGAGTCAGGAAGATCTGAGTTCAAATCTAGCCTCAAACACTTACTAGCTGTGTGAAATTGGACAAATCATTTAGCCCTGTTTGCCTCAGTTTCATCATCTGTCAAATGAGCTAGAGAAGGAAATGGCAAACCACTCCAGTATCTTTTCCAAGAAAACTCCAAATGGGGTCATGAAGAGTTGGACATGACTAAAATGACTGAAAATGATTGCAAGAGAAGATGCATTAGTCATGTAGGAACTATACAGGGTAACCAGTTGGCATACTGTATGTACTGTTGGTATCCTTTCAATGTCAAAAGAGCCTTGAGGAAGGGTCCCCAAATGATTCTCCTATGGAGGCTTTATTGGAGGATACAATTAAAGTTGCATTGGATGAGAAGTTGTGGAGAAGTCTCTGGGTCGGAGGGTAGCCATGCTGACATCATAGACCCATTGAAATGTTCTTTAGGGTCTTAAGGGTAGCCTCATCTGAGCTCATTACATTTGAATGGCCATTTCTTATGTATATTGTAAAAAATAACTTATTCTTTGGGTATGGATGGCCTGAGAGTCATCTTCCAGGTCTGAGAGTCTGTGATTTTAAAATTAAAAAGCACATCCTATTCATTATTTCTATGGATCATTATTAAAGTCTTGTGAAGTAAGCAAAGCAGCAATTGTTATTGTTTTAATTATTTGTTGTTGAAACTGAAAATAAATCAGGTACCCATTTAACTGAGGAATGGCTGAATAAATTGTGGTATGTGAATGTGATGGAATTTTATTGTGCTATAAGAAATGTTAAGAGTGAAGAATTCCCAAAAATTTGGGACCTGTATAAACTGATGCAGAATGAAATAAACAGAATTTGGAGGACAATTTATACCATGACTATAATACTGTATTTTGGAATCTCTTTCTTCCTGAAAGAAGATCAATAAATTCTTTCAATTTCTACTTTTCCCTCTGGTTCTATAAGGCAGCTGTGGTTTAGTAGTTAAGAGCACTGGACATAGAATCAGAAAAACCTGAGTTTAAATCCAGCTTTGAACACTTCCTGGCTGTGTGATCTTGGGCAAGTTACTTAGACTGTATACCTAAGATATAGATTCATGGCTCAGTAGATGTAATGAGGGTTTTAGAACAGATGAGTTGGAATGGACTGTAATTATCTGAAACTAAGTACATGTTAGAGGCAGCTATTGCTCAGTGGTTAGAGCATTGATTCTAGCATCAGGAAGACCCAAATTCACATCCAGTCTCAGTCACTTCCTAGTTGTAAGATCCTGAGCAAGTCACTTGACAAATGATTGAATAACAAATTTCTTCACTGGAGAAGGAAATGGTGTGAGAAAATGATTACCACAACAGAGGCTTGCAAGCAGATGCAAGGAATGGAAGCTTGAAGGACTGTCACTCAAGGAGAGAAGGGAAGATTCCAGAGAAGAATTTGGTCAGGGAGACAGTTAAGAAAATCAAGATATGAAATCTTCACTTCTGCTCTCTTGAACAGGGAGAGAGGAGCCAGAATACTGCTCTGAATTCCTGACTATTAACTTAACCCTTGGAAAAGATTAAGACATAGCTCTTATTTTCAAGTTATTAACAATTTCCCCTTAAGGACAAATCAAACCTTATTTCCTTATATTGATCTTTATAATAGATTAGGGAAACCTTAAATTCCCTCTGCCCTACCCCATCTCCCTAACTTCTTTCCTTTAAAATAAATCCCTTTTTGACAGTATTATATTGTGAAATTAATCTATTGAAAGGTTGCTGTTAACTTACCTTCTCTGAAGAGCTGTTAAAATCAACAGAAAGACACAGGAAGTGGGTGAGGGGGTTGGAGTGAAAATCCCAGAGTCTCCTCTAACCTTATTTCCTAGTGTCATTGGTCCAGCACTTCCCCTACCTTAAATACTCTAGTGAAAGAGCCTCTATTACACCGGCAAACCACTCCAATTATCTTTGCCAAGATAACCCCATGGATAGCTTTGGTCCACAGGGTCAAGAAAAGTTGGACATGACTGATTGATTAAACAACAACTTTGGTTCTATGATATCTAGGCAATTTTTCTTTATGATGTTTTGAAATACAATGTTTTGGGGCCTTTTTTATTTGTGGTAGTCAGATAATTCTTAAATTATCTCATCAATCTATTTTTTCTTTAAAAAATAATAATTTTAAAAATGACTCAATGTATTGAGAGGCAGGCTTAGAGATGGTAGGTCCTAGGTTCAAATCTGGCCTCAGACACTTTAGCTGTGTGATCCTGGGCAAGTCACTTAACCCCACTGCCTGGCCCTTACCACTCTTCAACCTTAGAACCAATACTTGTATTAATTCTAAGACAGAAGGTACCTTAGAATCAATACAAGTATTGGTTCCAAGGCAGAAAAGTGGTAAGGGTTAGGGGTTAAATGACTTGCCCAGAGTCACATAATCAGGAAGTATCTGAGGGCAGAATTGAATCCTCAATTTATTTTTCAGGTCAGTTATTTTTCCAATTTGATATTTCATATTTTATTCTATTTTTTCATTCTTTTGACTTTGTTTTATTCTTTCTTGATGTCTCATAGCGTCATTAGTTTCCATCTGATCAGTTTTAATTTTTAAAAAGTGTTTTCAGTGAAAAAATTTTTAAGAGGCTTAATTCTTTAATGTTACAACCCAGAGAGTATATGGAAGTATAGAGGACAATGTAATGGTGGGATTGAGAGAGGGGGCATCAAATTGTTAGGAACAGGAAACCAGCTGCTAGAGGGGGCTGATTCAAGTGTAGCCACTTCCTTTTTCCCCACTAAGCCTAATGAATTCTGGACCTGACCAAGAGTGAGTCAAACCCCTCCCAACTTTCTACTGTTTGAGCTTTGAATCTTCCCTCCTATTACAAACTTCCTATTACAAACTTCAGAGACAGTCTTTGGAATATTAAATGGCAAATTTATTCTTGGGGAAAGAAAGATAAAAAGGGAAAGGGTAGGACAGAGGGACTGGGGAGATCCTACCCCTATCTTTTCTATAACTAAATTTGATGGGAGATCAAAATATCTTTCAAGAGTAAAATGATGATTCAGGATGATCTTTAACAATAAAGCAGAAACACTTCTTCAGCAACAGACAGGTAGGAAAAGGTATATGGAAAACCAATTCTGCTCCCTAGCTCTGGTCAGAGTCTCTGGTGAGAGAGTGTCAGTCAGAGAAGTGAGAAGAGTAGTGACCAGACCTAGTTCTGGCCAACAGTTTTCTCCTTTGAATCTTCTTTGGAATTCCATGGAATTCTTCCCCTGCTGGCTCATGACTGTTCCATCTGCTTCTCTTGGGTACATTTTCATTACCTTTCAGGTTTTCTCTGCTTTTTGACCATTTCTCTTGACTACAACAGTTAGCTGTCTTTATCTCTATTACTGGGCATCACATTTTATCTATGACTATTTCCAAGTTCTATAATTATTTTATCTATGATTGCTATATCTATGGGCATAGTTATTTAAATAACTGGAACTCTCTCTTACCATAAAATTTTTGTACCTCTAAAAAAATTAACTTGTTGGTTGGCTAAATCAAAGTTCTGAGGTATCTCCCTTCCTTCCCCTCTACACCAAAGAAGACATCACTTGACCAAAAAAAATTATATATATATACATATGTATGTACATATATTATGTTTTTCATGTTTCCATTTGTCAATTCTTTCTCTGGAGGGCGACATTCATTATTCTTCAACCATTAGTTTTATTGCTATACACACTGTTCCCTTAGTTATACTTGTTTTGCTTTTCATAATTTTATATAGGACTTTCCATATTTTTTGGTAACTGTTACCTTCTGTCTCAGTTTTAACTTTAAGACAAAAGATTATCAAGGCCTAGGTAATAAGGGTTGTGATTTGCCCAGAGTAATGTAGCTAAGAAGTGTCTGAGGCCAAATTTGAACCCAGGACCTCCTGTCTCCATGTCTGGCTCTTAATCTACTGAGCCAACTAGCTGCCCTCTGATTTAATTTTTAAAAATAATTCTTCTTCCTCTTTTAAATCTTTTTTTTTTTAGCTTTTCTGGAAATTCTTATTGGACTTGTGTACTATCTGCTTTTTACTTTGTTTATAGATGCTTTCACATCATTTGTCTTCTGAGTTTGTGTTTTGAGCTTCCCTGTCACCATAGAAGATTTTTATAATCAGGTTCTTTTTTTTGTTGCTTGCTCATTTTCCCAGACTATTTTTTACTTTGGACTTCATGGTAGAGTTGGGGTCTGATATGATAAAAGTTTATTGTTTTATATACAATCCTCTTTTTTGTTCTTTATATATTAGAATGTTTGTTCTAAGGTTCTAAGGATTATTCCTAAGGTCATAAAAAAACAAAAACAAGCAAAACAAAAAAAGAGAAAGAGTACCAGACTGGATTCTGAGAAAATGGAATTCTAGTCCTGACTTTGACATTAACTAGTATGAACTTGGGGAAATCCCTTAAATTCTGTGGCTCTAACTTTTATCATCTGGAAGTTAAGGTGTTGGACTAGAGGGTCTCTAAGATGGTACAATGAGGGATAGCTGGGTGGCTTAGTGGATTGAGAGTCAGGTCTAGAGACAGGAGGTCCTGAGTCCAAATCTGGCCTCAGACGCCCTTACCACTCTTCGGCCTTGGAGCCAATACACAGAATTGACTCCATGACCAAAGGTAAGGGTTTAAAAAAAATGATACAATGGCTAGAGCACTGGGCCTAGAGTCAGGATGACTCACCTTCATGAGTTCAAATCCAGTCTCAGACACATACTAGCTTTGTGATCCTGGGCAAGTTACTTTAACCCTCTTTGGTCAGTTTTCTCATCTGTAGAATGAGAAGGAAATGGCAAACCATTCTGAAGGCTTTGCCAAGAAAATCTCAAACAGAGTCATGAAGATTTCAACACAACTGAACACTGTAAAAATTAAAATTAAGCTCAAATAATTTCAAATATTATATTTTAATAAGATTTTTAATAATCATTAGAAATAAAGGAATAAAAAGGTAACAAAATAAAACCATATGCCCATGTCTAATCTACCTGTTCAAAAACCCTGCTCCACCACAGTTGTTAACAGGAAGCAAAAAAAAAAAGCAAGACCAGGGACCCCACCAAATGGAAATGTAGTTCAAAGGCACAAAATTTCCAATTATACAACATGAAAGTTCCTTTCAGCTCTGTAGTGTAAGATGCCCCCCTGGGGGGCAGAACTGGGACCAGGAGTTCCTCAGGTAAGGGCGAGGGAAAATGAGAGTCCAGAGAAAAAGATTGGATTCAGAAGGATCTCATCTATTGGTGGTAGAATGAATGTGCTTTAAATTCAAGCTGGTAACATCTTTTAAAGGCAAGAACCACAGACAGTAAAACAATCCTTGGAGAAACATCAATAAGAAGGTGTAGCAGATAAGGCTCTAAAGTCACCTGGGTTCATGGAATAGTCTAATCATTAATAACATGTTATACCTGCAATAACATGTTTTATTATGCTAAAAATAAAGAAGGCGAAGGAGAGGGCATTCACACCTTATCTAGACAGACTTTGAGTAATCTACCTCTGAGAGGGCACTCAAATCTTAATCCTAGACAGGCTCTGAGATCTCTACCTCTGACACTGTAGCAACATTTTACGATTAGCACAGTATTGGCACATAGTAGGCACTTAATGTTTAATCATTGATCTATGACTTATCCAAAGTTAGCAGGTGCTAAGAGTTGAGTTTTGAATTGGCACTAACACCAATGATCTTTTTGATTATACCATACTACCTCTCAAAGACCATAGTTACCATATGGGTTGTGAAATAATAGGATACATTGAGGTAAAAGGGAACCCTCAGTATCCCTCAGTGAAGTAAGGCCAATGGTCGTATCTACTGGGACCAGTGAACAACCAGATCTCCAACCAGTGTTGGTATAAAGGTAACAGATTTATTAATAATGAAACATTAAGAAGGGAGGATTAAGGAACAGGGTTTCCCTAACACTATGAATTATTACTTCCCTCTCCCTCTATGTTTCCCACATGGGAAAGCCTTCATTTTTCTTTTTCTTTTTTTCTCAGAGAAATGAGTTAATTTATATATTTTTAAATTTTATTTAATTGATTAATTAAGAACTTTTTTCCATGGTTATATGATTCATGTTCTTTCCCTCCCCTCCTCCCACCCCACTTCCCTAACCAGCGCACAATTCCACTGGGTTTTACATGTGTCATTGATCAGGACTTATTTCTATATTATCGATATTTGCAATAGAGTGATCATTTAGAGTCTGCATCCCCAATTATATCCCTATCAAACCGTAGGATCAAGCAGTTGTTTTTCTTCTCTGTTTCTACTCCCACAGTTCTTTCTCTGGATGTGGATAGGATCCCTTCTGATAAGTCCCTCAGAATTGTCCTGGATCATTTCATTGCTGCTAGTAGAGAAGTCCATTATGTCCAATTGTGCCATAGTATATCAGTCTCTGTGTACAATGTTCTCCTGGTTCTGCTCCTCTCACTCTGCATCAATTCCTGGAGGTCGTTCCAGTTCACATGGAATTCCTCCAGTTCATTATTCCTTTCAGCACAACAATATTCCATCACCAACATATACCACAATTTGTTCAGCCATTCCTCAATTGAAGGGCAACCCCTCCTTTTCCAAAGCCTTTGTTTTTCTTGACACTCCCCAAGCCCTTTCCTTGTCTCTGGCTAATTTCCCCAAGCCCTCTCTGGCTCTACCTGACTCTAATTACTCCTCCTTGTTGGTTTCACAAGATGTAATACTTCTTTAAGATGACCAAGGAATGAACTCTTGATGACTGAGTTCAACCCAGCTGGGCCAGGCCCTGAGCTTGGCCTCAGCCTCACACCAACACTGACTCTTGATTAGATCAGGCTTGATAATATAAAAGATCTTCTTTGATGTCTCTCTTCTAATGAGGAAAGGTACCAAAGGTTTCCCTTCAAACTCACTACAAGATTTGAGAACAGCAGAATCAGCAGAGCTTGGCTACTTCATCTCCTCTCAGCTCCAGGGACCAGGAAGCCAAGCCCCTCCAAAAGCCCCTTCAAATCCTCTCTCGGGACTCCAGAATCTCTGGTCACAGGGCTCCAGATCAACCTCTGCAAACTCATTTCTCTCTCTGTCATTTTCATCCTAACAGTGAGAAGATGGAAACATCCTAGATATAACCTGTCAGTACTAGGGAAATGTATTCATTCATCTCTAGGATGTGGCTCCCTAGATTTTTCATTGATTTCCTGATGTGGCAAAGAATTATTCTCTTCTGGCTTCTTGCCAGCTCCATGGGCTTTGCTGGGTCAAGAGCACTGGCACTCTCTTATCTGTGGTTATGCACCCCCTGCCCCCCAAGAGCTCAAAATAATCCTTCACAATTCTGGATTTTTGAAGCATCCAGTGGTCTTTCTGATGGTTTTTGGTCTACATGGCCCTCCTGCTTAGGACTTACTTAGTGCTGAGGAAGACCCTAGGACTTAGGTGTCTATGTTTGGGTAATTTCTTTTGTGAGATATATTATATATATATATATATATATAAAAGTTTAAAAAAACAAGTGTAGTATTTTCACATGGCAGGGATAGTGAGGCTGTTTCATATGTGGACAAGGGCTTGTGGAACAAGTTTCCAGAAATTAAGGCCTCATTTAGCTATAAGTCAGGCACTTAGTAGAAGCTTGTTTGGGCCAGTCTTGCCTGGTCCTGCCTAGAGACCTGAAAGATGCAAACCTAATTGTGTCCCTCCACCAGACACTGCTTGCAAGATCTCAGACATGCCAGCTGGGTGCCACCCAAGCCTTCATTTGACATGAGACTTGAGTCAGAACTCTATCTGGTCTAAACAAATTTAAATCTTCATGTATGGAGCACTGTCTATGTGTCTAAAACTATACTAGAGTCTATAAGGGTTATATCATTAGTGTTTGCCCTCAAGGGCCGACTCTGTGGGAAGACAAGATGAACATGAAACAATTAAAGAATAATTCAGTGCTAAATTACACGGTGTTGATAATAATAATAAAAGCTCATATTTCTATAGCGCTTTAGGGCTTGCAAAGTGCTTTGCTTACAAAAATATGTGTGAGTTAAATAGTGGAAGTATTATTAAACCCTTTTTAAAAATGAGGCAACAGCTCAGAGAAACTGCCCGAGGTCATATAGCTAATATGGTAGAGTTGGAAATTGAACATGGCTGCCTACAAGTTCTGAATAGGGACAAATCAACATTAGTAGTCAGGAAAGGCATCCCTAAAGATGTAGGATTTGAAATGAATTTTGAAGTATGGGTAAGATTTTGACAAAGGAACAGGAAAAGGGAAGGCCATACCTTTCATTCTTTCATTCAGTAGATATTTATTGGGCAATACTGTGCTAGATGACAGAGATCAAGAAGATAGGGTTCAAGCTTAGCTTGAAAAAAGAGTTAAGAAAAAGAACCCTTCTCCTTTTATTGTAGCGGTCTCTGGGTATGTATTATCACACATACTGACAGATATAGTCAATGTTTAGATTTTTTCTTCCTTTTTTTATAATTCTTATTATGTGCATTTTTCTCCTTATTCTGTTCATTTTTCATTAGTTTCTAAAAGTCCTTCATAAAATCCTATCAGCTTATAAAATTATTCATTTTTATGATATTGATAATATAGTATAAATCATTCTGGTTCTGCTCACTTCATTCTGCATCAGTTCATGTAAGTCGTTCCATGTCTTTTGGAAATCATCTATTTCCTCATTTCTTACAGCACCATCATAGTCTTAAACCACTATTTAATTCAGATACTCCTAAATTGTTGGACATCCTCTTAGTCTCCAGGTTTTATTTTGCTTTTTGTTTTTGTTTTTGGCGGGGAGGCTTTCCACTGCAAAAAGAACTTCTCTATATATTTTCGCAGATAAGGGACCTCTTCCTATTTCTTTTAAATAGGTTTCCTCTCTTTTAAAATGTTACTAAGCTCACTCTTACTAGTTGTATGATCCTGGACAAGTCATTTAACCATGTTTGCCTCAGTTTTCTCATCTGTCAAATAAACCAGAGAAGGAAATGACAAACCCATGCAGAGAATCCTCTCCTCACCTCCACCTCTAAAACTCTTGGGATTCTCTCAAGATTCAGCTCAAATGCTACCTTCTACAGGAGGCTTTTCTCAGTTCCCTCAGATGTGAGTACCTTTCCTCCTAAAGTAATTTTCCATCTATTTTACATGTAACTTCTATTTGCTTATTTATGTTTATATTATTTCCCCGTTTAGAATATTAGCCCTTTAATCCTTACTCCACATAGCTTCCAAAAAATACAGATCTGAACATGTATGCTCTTGCCTATAGTCCTTGCTACTGATGCATTGCTTAAGTTTGGAAAGTCTGCAATGCAATAAGGCTAAAGCCAAATGGATATTTAATCTAAGTCTGGCACCTAGAAGGTGAAATCCCAGGAACTGGGGACAACAGGCTGAGGCAAATTGGCCCAGTCAGAAACAGAGCGGATCAGAGCTTCTATGCTGGTCAACAATGGGGTTTGGATCCATGAGTGGCCACCGTTTTTTCAGACAGGGTGAGATAGGGAGATGAAAGAGAGAGAGAGAGAGAGAGAGAGAGAGAGACAGAGACAGAGACAGAGACAGAGAGACAGAGAGAGAGAGAAAGAGAGAGAGAGAAAGAGAGAGAGAGAGAGAGACAGAGAGAGAGAGATGGAGAGAGATGGAGGGAGGGAGGGAGGGAGGGAAGGAAGGAAGGAAGGAAGGAAGGAAGGAAGGAAGGAAGGAAGGAAGGAAGGAAGGAAGGAAGGAAGGAAGGAAGGAAGGAAGGAAGGAAGGAAGGAAGGAAGAAGGAAGGAAGGAAGGAAGGAAGGAAGGAAGGAAGGAAGGAAGGAAGGAAGGAAGGAAGGAAGGAAGGAAGGAAGGAAGGAAGGAAGGAAGGAAGAAGGAAGGAAGAAGGAAGGAAGGAAGGAAGGAAGGAAGGAAGGAAGGAAGGAAGGAAGGAAGGAAGGAAGGAAGGAAGGAAGGAAAGAAGGAAGAATGGATCATGGTCATTTTCCTGCTCAATAAACTCCAGAGGCTCTTTATTAGCATTAGAATCAGATGTAAATTACTCTGTCATTTAAAGTACTTCACATCCTGGCTCCATTTACTTTTCCATTTTACAAATTGACCTTCCTTCATTTCTCAATTGATGTCTTTGCAAGTCCTAGAATGTACTCTCTCCTCATAGTTGCTTCTTAGATTTTCTCATTTCCCAAAAAGTTCAGTTCAAAGTCCACCTTCTACATGGAACCTTTCCTGATTACCCCCACACACCTCCCTCTTTCATGAATGACTCCCTCTTTCAACTAAAAACTTACCTTTTCTTTATGTCCCGATATTTTTGTACATACTTATATACGCACATATCTCTCCCACAGAACATGAGCTCCTTGAGAGCAGGGAATGTTTCATTTCTCTTTTTGTACCCACAGTCATAGCTTATTAGATGTTCTATGAATGCCTGTGGACTGATTAATAATGTCTTCAAACACAGAGGAAAAACAACTGCCTGATTGCATGGGTTGAGGGGGATATGGCTTGGGTTGTAGACTCTAAATGAATATCCTAATGCAAACACCAACAACATGGAAATAGATTCTGATCAAGGACACAAGTAATACCCAGTGGAATTGCCTGTCAGCTATGGGAAGGGGTGGGGGGAGGGAAGGGAGGGAAAGAATATGATTCTTGCAACCAAGGAATAATGTTCTAAATTGACCAAATAAAATAAAAAAAAATAATGTCTTCAAGGCAGCAATGTGTCAGAACCATCTCTTACTGGTTCCTGGGATCCCATTGTAAATTTTCAGTGTGAGCATTTACAGCTTAGAAATTTGTAAAGCTACAAATCAGTGCCTTATTTATTGTTTTGCTGGTTGTCTAGATTTTTAAAAAGGGAAGGAGCATTTGTTAATAATGTGGATTGAACTTGAAAATTGTGTGTTTTTCTTCTTAGAGAACAGGTTGTTAAACATTTACCAGCACATCCCTGCTCCCAGGCCAGGGCTGGGGGCCATTTAAATAACTTCTGAGAGGTTCAGGATGGCCTTGGCTGCTTATTGGCACATCTTCAGGCTCATGAACAAATCTGAATTATTTGAGGCCCCACTTGGCATTAGGATCAGAGTGAGCAACCTTGGGAAAGGTATACCAGACGAGATAGATATGTTCCCAGATAAATATAATACAGATTCAAGTTTGATAAGTACATATCTGATTCTCTCCACCTATTGAGAATCTTTTCTTTCATGAAACTTCTGACTTTCTGGAACTAAAAGTGAGCTCTCTGCGGCCACTTTGTTTACTTCTCCTATGTACTTAATTCTCATCAAACTTGTATTAGGGCTGTTTGCCCTCTCTTTTCATCTTGGGCAGCTAGGCGGCACAGTGGATGAAGTGCCGGGTCTGAAGTCAGGAAGACATTTTCCTGAGTCGAAATCTGGCCACAGACACTTACTAACTGTGTGGCTCTAGTCTAGTCACTTAACCCTGTTTTCCCTCAGTTTCTCATCTATAAAATGAACTGGAAAAAGGAATGGCAAACCAGTCTAGTATTTTTGCCAAGTAAACCCCAAAGGTGGTCAAAACGAGTAAGACAATACTGAGCAACAACTTTTGCTTGGATTCTTAGAATTCATATCTTTTTTTGAGGCAATCCCTCCTAACTTCTGCCTCATAGAATTCCTCTTTCCCCTCAAAACTCAGCTTCTTTACAAGGTCTCCCCTGATCTCTGCTGCTAGTGATGCTTACTGCTTATTTGGTTTTTGGCTTGGACAAATCACAACATATTCTGTTTGCCTCCGTTTCCTCAAGTATAAAATGAGAATAATAAGAGCACTTACCTTCCAGGGTTGTTGTGAGGATCAAATGTGATAATATTTATAAGCTGTTTAGCACAATGCCTGACACTTTGTAGATACTATATTAATGCTTTCTCCACTTCTTTTCAGTTCTTGATCTATGCTACTAAAATTCCTTCCAAAATTTTATTGAATTTGTTTTGTAAAAGCTTGTGTGTGTGTGCACATATCCTTTTTCTCTTTCCCTTCCTTCCATTGAATGTAAGTTCCTAGAAGTAGGGGATTGTTTGATTTTTGTTTTCATATTTTCAGGGTCTAACACATAGTAGGTACTTAATAAATGCTAATTAATGGTTTGGAAGTATGATAAAGTGCCCCTCTTTTGGGAGGATTCTTGAGCCTTCCTTACATTATCTTATATTCACTTATTTAATGTATCTTGAATAACTACCATGGAGCTTTCCTAGAGCTGGGTCCCTTCCAGTGCCTCAGAGCTAGCCCCTTCCACTGACACATTTTTTCTGGCTATTTCCCATGGATCCCTTCCCTGATAAAAGACATGCATCAACAGAGGTTTCTGGTTGAGTTCCATGTGCTGCAGCCTTTTGTCCTCTATTGTCAGTTGTGTGAGGTAAAAAATCACTAATGTTGCTTCAGAGAGGTTTGGCCACTGAACCAAGAAAAGTCGCCCACTCAGTAGACATTAGTTTATTTTTTCAGTTACACATAGAAACACTTTTGACAATTGTTTTTTGACATTTTAAAATCGAGATTTTCTCTCTCCTTACTTTCTTCCACGCCAAGTGATTAATAGTCAGATGCAGATTAAAGGTATACTTTCATGTAATACATATTTCCATATTGCTTGTGTCATGATAGAAGACAAATATCACACATATAATAGAAATCTCATGAAAGAAATGTAGGGAAACTTTGATCTGTCCTCACATTTAAACAGTTCCTTCTTTGGCTGTGGATAGCCTTTCCCTCATGAGTCCCTAGTTGGTTATCTTGGAGAGTTGTTTTGCTGATAATGGTTTAGCCCTTCACAGTTGATCATTATATAATATTTCTGTTACTGTATAAAGTGTTTTCCTGGTTCTGCTCATTTCACTTGCATCAATTCATATTAGTTTTTCCAGGTTTTTCTGAACTCATCATTTCTTATGGTACAATAGTATTCCATTACATATATCATGACTTGCTCTCATCCATTCCCCAAGTGATGGATAATGCCTCAATTTCCATTCTTTGCCACTACAAAAAGAGTTGATAATTGTTTTTTATTACATGTTGGTCTTTTGCCCTTATCTCTGATCTCTTTGGGATGCAGATTCAGTAGTGGTATTCATGTTCCATTTTGCTTTCCAGAACGGTCCTTATCAGTTCATAATTCCACCAACAGTGCATTAGTGTCCCAATTTTCCCCCATTTCCAACAGCATTTATCATTTTATCATTTTCCTTTTTGGTCATGTTAGCCAATCTAGCAAGTATAAGGTGGTATCTCAGAGTTGTTTTAATTTGCATTTCTCTAATCATTAGTGATTAGGAGCATTTTTTTATAAGACTATGGAAAGTTTTACTTTTTTCTCTGAGAACTGCCTCTTCATATCTTTTTTATTAATCTCCCCTTGATTTTTAGTATTAACGATTTTTTGTTTAATTGAGGATTCTAAAATTTGTTCTTTTGCTAGTTTTTTTAGTTGCATTTCCAATTCATTGATCTATTGTTTCTCTATTTTGTTGGTGCAATAAATGAATTTCCCCCCAAGTACCACTTTGGCTGCATCCCATATATTTTAATGTTGTCTCCTCATTGTCATTTTCTTTAATGAAATTGTTGATTGTTTGTACAATTCTTTTTTAATCCATTTGTTCTTTAGAATAAAATTATTGTTTCCAATTAATTTTTAGTCTTTCTGTTGCCCTTTGTTGAGTGTAATTTTTATTGCATTATAGTCTAAAAATTATGTAAAAAGATTAACTTTGACCTTTACAACTCTCTCTTCTATGATTCTGTGCATGACTTAGGACCATCTCTCCACATGTTGTTGAATCCATATTGTTGAGGTAAGCTTCATCCTGGACTTTGGCCCTTTGGCTGCTTTTTCTGGTTTGTGTTTCTTTGCTTAAGCATGGGGCATTAGGGATCTTCAGTTCCTCAAATGTAAAATAAGCTCTGAAGAATGAAATGGCAAACCCCTCTAATATCTTTGCCAAGAAAATCCCAAATGGAGTCATGAAAAGTCAGACATGACTGAAATGATTCAGCAATAACAACAGCACTACAGGAGAAAGATGCCTCTTTAGCTACTACATTGCTTCTTGGAGGGGAGAACAAATAACAGCAGGAGAGTGAGCACAACCAAAAATGTGAACTTTGAGGGAGCTGTTCAGACAGTGTAGAGAAATGAAGAAGAAATGTCTACTTTTCAGTCCCATTAAATTTTGTTTTAATGTTTTAATTATCAACCTTCCAGGGTATATAGCAATAGTTTTAAGTGACAGCTTTATGTTTAAGTTGACAAAGTGTATTTGTGAATCTTTTGTGTAGAAAAAATAAATAGCTGTCCTATGCTTGATGTGTCTGTCAATAAATATTTATTTAAGTGCCAGATTGAAGAATATCTATTTCATTTCAGAGGCAATAGAGAGTCACTGCGGTTTATTAAACAGGAAAGTAACATCACAAACATATTGTTCTCAGAAAGATCTTGAGTTTTCGTGGACTGCAAGTTCAACATGAGTTAGTAGTGTGACATAGCAGCCTAAAGAACTAATTAAAACTTGGGGTACATTAAGAGAGGCATAGCTTTCTGGATCAGGGAGGTATCAGCCTCATTCCATTATGTCTTTGTCATATTTCACCTGGAGTGTTGAATCCAGTTCTGGGTACCATAATTTAAGAAGGACATTGTGAATGTGAAATCCCCTACCCCCCTTTATGATTAATTATAGTATTGGCTATTAGCATTTGTGATTCTAGCGCAGTGAAGCAATGATAGCATAAGTTGAGTGACATACTAAAAGTCCTAAGTCAAGCAAATGTTAGATGTGACTTTTCTTAGAATCATTCTTGCAAGAATAATACTAAAAATAGATATCAGTTACCACCCATAGTGATATTCTGCATTTAAGTTTTTGCTACACTCCCTTTTTAGGGGATTGAATATAATTTTCTTTCTCCTATTTAAGCCACATATTTTAATTTGACTGTCTTATAGCTGACTGCTTTGGAACTGACTATACTTGAGCTGATTGTTCTGATGTTACTTGATATTTGATCACATATACTCTGTCATCTGTTGGAGCATCAATTTTGTGGTATATAAGGATGTCACTTACAAGACTCAGGGCCTTTGGTCTTGTCAGACCAGCCCTTTCTCACTAAACCCATTTCTTTTTGGCTTGGAGAAAGCTAGAAAATGTCCAGAGCAGGGCAGCCAGGATGGTGAAGGGCCTTGAGTCCACATCATGAGATAATCTTTTGAAGCATTTGGGGTTGTTTAGAACTGAAAAGAGAAAACTCAGTGGAGAGGAAGCAGGGGGTAAGGAATAAGATAACAATCATCAAATATTCAAAAGATAGAATGTTATTTGCTTTCTTTGGTTGAAGAAGGCAGAACCAGGAGCAATAGGTAGGTGGCTGGGATTCTTTTGGTGGTGTATGTGTCTCTCTAGAATGAGCACTTCCCATGGATCAAGAAGCTTTAAAAAATATTTCCCAATCTATTTATAATTATCTCTGTTTAAAAATTAAATTTTAATGAATATGTTGATCTGCCTTCTCTCCCTTCCTTAACTTTGAAAAGAAAAAAAAAGGTCCCACAGATTTTGTAATAAATATATAAAGTCAAGCAGAACAAATTCTCAAATTGGCCATGTTCAAAAAAAAGTCTCCATCTATACTTAAGTCTATCATCTTTTCATTCTCTTTCAGGAAGTGGGTAGCATGACCAACTTTCTCTAAAGTGCTTCATGTCTCTGTAGGCCCTGATGTCTCTTCTTGGAAGGGTACCATATGATGCTGCTATAAAACTGGAGGAATGAGTTGGAGAAGCTCCTTAGTCATTACTGGAGACTATGTGAAGAAGGAAAAATAAACAGCTTCTGCTATAGCATTAAAACCCATGTCTGGCTATGTTACCCTCCGGTTTAATAAATTCCAGTCACCTCTTATGACCTTTGCAATTAAGTACAAATTCCTCTGCTTGGTATTTAATAAAAGCTTGTTGACCTAGAGAGACCAGGTATAGGATAACTATTTATTTTTTTCACCCAAAAGAAATTATTAAAATACAAAAGACTCACCAATACCCTTTGACAAAAGACTTCAATATGGAGTTATCACTTTAATCTATTATACTTTCCTGAGAAGTGAATGATTAAAATACTAAAACAAAATTTAGTGGGACTTCTGAGTAGGCATTTCTCCTTCACTTTTTCTACCTTGTCTGAACAACTCTATCAAAACCCATGTCTTCTGGTTAGGTGAATGTTTTTTAAATATGTTTTTGATATTTTCTATTTCTTACATCACCAAAGTTATCCCAAGTATCCCTTCCCCTCCCCATCCTGGAGAGCCATCCCATGTAACAAATGGTATTTTTTTTTTGAGGGGAAAAAATAGCACAACTGAGTGATATGCCACAAACATGTGCAATGTAGAATACCTGTGAATTTTCCACATGAATGAAAGCATAAGTTAAGGTATGTCATCTTATATCCCTTTTTTCAAGTCCTGCTTAGTCTTTATGATTTTGTTACATTTACTTTTTTTTTGATGTGTTGTTCTTTCCATTATATTGTTGTGGTTACTATATACAAGTATTTCTTCTACAACTTGGGTGGGGGTGTAGAGCCCCCTCAACCTGGAAAATCAGTGTAACATTTTTTTAGCCCTCCCTGAGTATCAGAGAAGAAGTCTGAATTTTTTTTTTCTTTTATGGTATTAAAAAATAAAGCATATTGATATTATACAGCACTATACTTATATTTTATGCATTTCTGAGGTTCTAAATTTTTTTCTGTGTCACCTGTTGGCCATCACATATCATCTGTGGCTTTTGCAATACTACCAAAAAATTCCCATTTAATTTCTTATGCCAACCCTCTATATGTCAAAACAGCAATGGGGAAAGTTACCACATGGAAGGCACACCTCTTATGTCATTTTCTTGGTTCTGCTTATTTCACCTTGCATTAGTTCATATAGATCTTTCTATGCTTCTCTTTATTCATCACCTGCATCATATTCCATTGTATTTATTTGTGCCACAATTTGTATTACATCTTTTCTATGCATCTACTCTTTTCTACAGTTCTAAGTTCTTGTTAGAATTGGTCTTTTCCAGGAAACAGTGGAGACCCACTAAATACAGAGAGGCTCATCACTAGGTTGGTTAGGGTGGAGAATTTTTTAACCAATGTTCTTGAAAAGCATAGTTCCTAGATGTGGAAGGATTTGCAACCAGTTTATTTTACATATGAAGAAACTGAGACCAACAGGGTTAAATGACTCACCCAGGGTCACACAGGCAGGATTATCCATTCTGAGGAAATCATAGGACTGTAAAATATTGAAATAAGTATGTATGTATGTATGTATATATATATATATATATATATATAGGGAGAGAGAGGAGATGGAGAAAAAGAAAGGGGGGGGAGCGAGAGAGAGAGAGAGAGAGAGAGAGAGAGAGAGAGAGAGAGAGAGAGAGAGAGAGAGAGGACACGGAGAGAGGATAGTCAAATTAGGAAGGAATAAGACTTTCATGAAATACCTTTCTGAGTCTTACATAAGATATAAAGTATGAAAAATCAGTTTCTTCCCTTATCTAAGATAAGAGACCAAGGAGGGTCTAGGAGTTTTGGCTTAGGAATATCTAGTCTTGGAAAATGCAGAAAAATTCTCAAACATCTGTGCAGCCTCAGCCTTCTCTGGAAACAATGAGGTAGGGAGGAAAGAAGGAAGGAAGGCAGGGTGGAAATTCTCATTGGCTAATCCTTTTGAGAAAGGGGTTTGGAATGGGAGGGTGTCCCCTGTGCTGTCCAGGAAGGATGACGTCTCCAAGGTCTTTTCCAAGGGGTAGATCAAGGACTAGTCCAAGAAGGGTGGGGGCGCCCAGGTCTACCCCAGAGAGGGGAGAAGAGTTCAGAGCTCTCCCAGGTAGGACGGAGCTAGCTGCCAAGGGCAGCTTCTTACCTAACACTAAATCTCTCCTGGAGAATAAATACCATTTGAAGTAATTCTCCAGCCACTGACAGAGTGACTTTGTACCATGCCTGTGTTCAAACGCCCCCTCATGGCCTTGAGAATTAAACACAACTCCACTCCTGGGGGAGGGAGAATGGAAGACTACTGTCCCATATTAAAGTGCCAATTTACAAGGCTCAGAATCAAAAAATACCAGTTAGAAGGAAACCTCAGAGTTCACTTAGTCCAACTCCCCAAATGTCCACTCATCCCCTAAACAGTCTTCCTCACAACCATCTATATAAATCTGTGAATAAATCAGGTTAAAAAGGGAAAGCCAGATTTCAATAAACCTACTTGAACTCCTTTACTTTACAAAACAGCTCATTCCACTTCAGGACAATTACAATTAGAGAAATCTTTTACCTCAAAAGTTGCAGTTTATTATAGTTCACTTTTGCTGACTCTCTGTGACTGCATTTGGTATTTTCTTGGCAAAGTCCTGGAGTGGTTTACCATTTTTTTCTCCAGTTCATTTTACAGATGAAGAAATTGAAGCCAACAGGGTTAAGTGACTTACCTAAGGTCATACTAGTAGTAAGTGTTTGAGAACACATTTGAACTCACAAAATTGAGCTTTCCTGACTCCAGGCTCAGCATTATCCACTGCACCATCTAGCTGCCCCCAATGGTCCCAGGAGCTTATGATATTTTAAAGTTTACAAAACATTTTCTCCACAACCTTGATGCCCCCCACCCCCCCACCAGAAATATGACTATCATTCCTCCCATTCTCTGAGGGAGGAGAAAGCCTCAGAGAAGGGAAGGAAATAACCTGTTCCTAAATACCTGACCAGAGAATTTGAACCCAGGTCCTGTGATTTCTAACTGAATGCTCTTTTCAATACTGTGCTACCTCTCCAACATCAGTCTCCCTTAATTTTGTACTTTTTTTAAACCCTTACCTTCTATCTTAGAATCAATACTGTGTATTGGCTCCAAGGCAGAAGAGTGGTAAGGGCTAGGCAACAGGGGTTAAGTGACTTGCCCAGGGTCACACAGCTAGAAAGTATCTGAGATCACATTTGAACTCAGGACCTTCTGTCTCTAGGCCTGGCTCTCAATCCACTGAGCAACCCAGCTGCCCCCCCCCCCCCCTTCCTCTTCCTTTCCAGGCTGGATGAAGAAACTGTAAAAATGCAAAACAACACTTACTGTGAAATGTAGAAGAGTCTTAGGAAGTCATCTGTACTGGGGCAGTTAGCTAGTAGATAGAGTGCAGGCTTAGAGTTGGGAGGAACTGGGTCCAAATTTGATCTCAGACACATCCTAGCTGTATGATCCTGGGCAAGTCACTGAGCCTTGATTGCCAGCCCTTGCCGCTCTTCTGTCTTAAATAGAAGGTAAGGGTATTTCTAAAAAAAGAAACTCTGAGAGGTTAAGGGACTTATCCAGAATTCTGTGGTCAGGATATATAAAAAGTCTTACTAACTCCATGGTTTTCTATCTATTCACTCTGCCACGGTGCCTGTCCTTTAGAAAGATTAGTATTATTTCCTTTTTGAGGGTTACCAGGCTAGTAGATCAGGGAAATGACATCATTTATTTAGATTTCTGCAAAGTATTTGGCAAAGTCTCGTGCTATTTTTGTGGGCTAGACAGATGATGTCAGGATAGCATGAATGACTGGACTCAAGGAATAGACATGAATGGCTTGATATCAGCTGAGAGGTGGGTCTCTAATGGATTTGCCCTTGACCTTGTGCTAGCGACTGATTTTATTAATAACTTAGATAATGTAATTGATGAAACACTGAGCCAATTTGCAGGTGACACAAAGCTAGGAAGGATGACTAACATGTTGAGTGACAAGAGTGAGGATAGAAAAGGAGCTTGCGAGGTTAGAACAATGGGTTAGAATTTTATTGGATTAAATTCACATCAGTATTTTACTGAATCTGTGCAACGGGTAATAGATTTTGAGCTGCTGGAAGGGACCTTAGAACCATGCACTCTGTCAACACAGTTTATAACCCAACATCTCATTTTTTCTTCTTTAGATCCTCCATAAGGTCTCTAATCAGCATGCTAGGAGGCTTCATGTAGTTTTTTTTTAAGTTTTATTTAATTAATTGATTTATTCATATAGGTTTTTAAAAAAACAACTTACATTCTGCCTTAGAATCAATGCTGTGTATTGGTTCCAAGGCAGAAGAGTGGTAAAGGCTAGGCAATGAGGGTCAAGTGACTTGCCCAGGGTCACACAGCTGGGAAGTGCCTGAGACCAGATTTGAACCCAGGATATCCCTGTCTTTAAGCCTGGCTCTCTATCTACTGAGCCACCTAACTGCTTGACTGTAGGTTTCTGTATTTGGTGACTATCGGCATAGCATATAGGATGTTGGTGACTGAACTGGCCCATTTTATTTCCTTATCACACATTTCCTAGATTGTATCCCTTATACTGACTGTGTGCTAGTTGTAAATTTCATCATAAAAAATGAAACTTAAGAGCAACAACTGTAAAGCACTATACTTGGGAACAAAAAGAAAATATTGTTACAATACGAGATGGTGATTAGACCACAATCCATTTAAAAAAAAGAATATTTGGACATGAGCTCCTTGACTGGTTGTTCAGATTTTCATCACCATCACAGCAAGGCTAACTCTGACCCTGGAACTTCCCTTAGTGCCTGAGAATGTCTCTGCTTGGAATATCCCCTGGCCATGGCAGCTGGCCTCTCCCATTGGTGAATCCTTTTGGAACTTCCATTTTGGGTTGGGTCCCAAGCCAACAATCTTTCATTCTTCTCCTGCATGACTTCTGACTCTCAGGATACCTTCATGTGGGTACCTTTCCCCCAAAGCACCCCCCCCTTTTAAATCCTTTAAAATAAACAATAAAACAACCCTTACATTCTATCTTAGAATTAGTATTAAGAATCAGTTCCAAGGCAGAAGGGGGGGGAGGGGGGTTTGGTTAGACAATTGGGGATAAATTACTTGCTCAGGATCACACAGCTAGGAAGTGTCTGAGACCAGATTTAAGCCCAATTCTTTATCCACTGAGCCACTTAGCTGCCACATTCAGCTCCTTTTTAGTTGAATGTCAGCTCATTGACAGCAAGGACTCACTTTTTATTTGTATTTCTGTTCTCAGAACTTACACTTGGGGGCAGCTAGGTAGCTCAGTGAATTGAGAGCCAGGTTCAGAGAAAGGGAGGTCCTGGGTTCAAATATGATCTCAGACACTTCCTAGCTGTATGACTCTGGGCAAGTCACTTAACACCCATTGCCTAGCCCTTACCACTCTTCTGCCTTGGAGCCAATACACAGTATTGACTCCAAGATGGAAGGTAAGGGTTTAAAAAACAAACAAACAAAAAAACTTACATGCTGGAAGCCATCAAAGACCATTCTGTTTGACATGGTCCATGTGGAAACCAGGGACTGCAAAGCAGCCCCCAGGAAGGATGGAAATACACATTGAAACCCCCCAAAGTGACTTTCATTATTAACATCCCCTTATTATTGGAATTGCTATGATTGTTATTCTTACTTAGCCCCAGGAAAAATAGATGAGAGCAACATGCTTGCAGGGTTAATACAGATGTCCCACTCTGTCCCCCCAGGATATTACTAGGAGAGCCCACTTACAAAATTAAACCTAAGGATTCTTATATACCCACTTAGATAGGACCCTCTTTTCTAGGCATAAAAACTTCTGGCAAATCTGTGCTCTGAATTCCCTAACCTATATTTGGATCGTATTGATTCTACCCACTGATTCTGCCTTTAGCAACAATGTTTTGTTGACTATCTCCCTAGGCTTCCTGTTTGTTGTTAGATTCCATGGAAACATGTATGTTGAGAATGAAACTGTGTGCCAAGTAGATGTGTGATCATGAGGGTATAAAATAAAGCCAGGCCTCAGCCAAGGCAGAGCAGTTTATCCTATGAAACTTGTGCTGCAGGTTGGATGCAGAAAGCTGTGTCCCATTCATCATTTCACCTATATCGTCCCACCTCCAAAACCCTATCCCCGGTGGGAGGCTTGCCCACCCCACAGCACTTACACTTGTTGGCTGCCTATCTGCCTATTTGACTTTGTATTCCTAGTGTCTAGCAATGTGTTTTATAATAGATATAAAAAATGCTTGTGGAATCAATTTAAATTTTGGTTTTGATGAACTTCAAATTCAATAAGAGTCAGGTAGTACAAGCTGGCAACCAAAGTAATAGTTATAGTAATAATAATAATAATAATGTGACTTTAGGATGCTACTCTAGGCCAAGCTTGATTTCAGTCTGGTAGTTCAGATTTGAGTTTGGAGCAATGAGACATTCATAGACTAACAGTTAACAAAAGGAAATTTGCTAAGCAATAGTATAGAAAGGCTATTCAGCAAGGATACAGAGTTGAATGAGTTGGGTTCAACTTCCTGGCTCTGAATTTTCCATGGTATAGCACTAGAGAAGCTCCTTATTCTTTGTGTGTTGGCTTTTATACTTAAGTGACTATCAATGGCTGAAACTTAGTTCCTTGGAATAATTAATTTTCAAAAATGGTTCAGAAAGACTTAAATTTAAAAAAAGGAAATTAAAAAAAAGAATGGTTTAGATTCTTTTAAGAGAAAAATTAGTATAGATGTTGCTCCTACAACAAAGACATTGAGGTTGATGATGGGCCCAATGTACTGGGTAATAGCCTCTTATCTGACTGATTACATCTGGAGGACTGGGTTGAATTCTTGTCATTACATTGATGAACTAGGAGGTATCCAGAAGAGCATGAGCATGATGGTAAGGGAACAGAAGACCATACCATATAATGTTCATTTGAAGGACCTGAGAATATTTACTCTGGAGAATGCTTGAGGTGGGATATGGTAGTTTACATTTCAATGTGTGTAATTAGAATTTTGTACCCCTGGACTTCATTTATCAGAATTCCTCTTTCATCCTCACTTTACACCCTTACCTTTTGTAGATAAAAGTTTCTATAACTCCACCCTCTGCTCTCTCTTCTCCTGTTTTTGTGGTCCAGAAAAATGCTCTTTACTCATGGTTTTTACTTTTCTTCTACTTCAAATGATTATTAATAAATCTTATAAAATATAATACTTGGAGTTAGTGGATATAAATTTTTGATATTACAAACAGAAAGAAAACTCTAGGGCAGGCATTGTCTGTGACTAATTCAAGTGCATAATAACATAAGTAGGCATTTAATAAACGTCTGTTCAATTAAATTAAGTTGAAATTATTTTAATGATATTGATGTATTTGAAAGACTGACATATGGAGAAGGAATTAGGCTTATTCTGCTTGGTCCCAGAGGGCAGAATGAAGAACAAGAGATTAAGTGGCAGGGAGGCAGATTTCAGGTCAATATAAAGAAGAAAATAATTCTCAACAGTTGGTCTTGTCTATGAGTGGAGCAGTTAATAAGGGCTACTAGGTGCCTCCGTGGATAGAGGAGTGTCCCTAGACTCAGGAATACCTGAGTTCAAATCTGTTCTCAAACACTTACTAGCTGTCACTTAACCCTGTTTGCCCCAGTTTCATCTTCTATAAAATGAGCTGGAGAAAGAAATGACAAAGTACTCTAGTATCTTTGCTAAGAAGATCACAAATGGGGTCACAAAGAGTCAGACACAACTGAATAATAACAGCAAAAGTGGAAAGGACTAGGGGAAAGGGATAACCATTTATATAGTACCTACTGTCAACTTGTTTTCTGGAAACCCTAGGTTTGCCCCTATCCCTTGGGAACTTGCCTTGAGGGAAGTCCCAGACTGACCTGGTTCCTGGCTAAACAATTAAACTTAAAGTACTTAATGATCCCAGTTTAGGTGGGACTAGTAGACATAATCAAATCTTAAGTCTTAAGACTTTCTCCCTTGGTATCAAAGTCCTCTCCCAGGTAGCCCAGCCCTGGACTCCTCATTTCCTTGTAACCATTGTAAAGCCAGTCAATCATACTTCCCCCTCCACTCATGAAGCCCTAGAATGTAATCAGAAGGTGTTAATGTGTTTAACTGTGAAGATGGATCTAAGCTTTGATCCCTTTATGAGGTACAAACACTTCAAGAAGGGAACAATAAAATAGAATTTCAGCACTTTGAGATTGGGAAATATTTTAAAACTGAAGTTACCTATGGAGCCCATGGAGGGAAGGAAAAAGAGGAGAAAGAAATCTGTGTCTTCTCTCATCTTTGATCATTGGCTTTGAAAGGAAACCATTTGGGCAGTAGGAGAGCAGAGACAAATTTCCAGATCAGACTTTGGGAGAAAGGGAGAAAGCATGATCAAAGAGCACAACCCCTGGCAGCAGAGAATAGAGCAGGACTATAGAGAGGAGCAGATACTGGGAATTCATATGAGAAATCCATCCTGAAGAGATGCCATATTGAAGGTGTGTGAGGTGGAATGAATTCTTAGCATAACATTTTGGCTTGTACCTTTAACATATTACAAGGGCAATATTTATCAATAGCTCCAAAATCAACATCCCTAGGACCCCAGCAGAAGTTAGTAAAGCTGGTTTTTCCTACTCCCTGATGATTGTCCTATCCTTATCCTTAATACAAAGGCCTCCTAATCCCCAATTGGTCTGAGGGAAACAGTAATAATCAGTGTAAATGTTCTTTTGAGTTTGTACTGACCCCTGTCCCCTGGAAACTTGCTTTAAGGGAAGCCCCAGACTGCTTGGGAGTTTCTCCCATTGTGTCAGAGGGGTCACCAAGGTAGTCAAGCCCACAGTTGGAATCTTCCCTCTCATATCCATTGTAAAACATCAGTATCTCCCAGGGGATCAGCTCTGAATTCCTCCTTCCTTAGAATTAATTGTAAAGCTAATCAATTTAACACTCCTGTCCTTTATTTCTGGAAAACAAAACTGATCCTTGAAGAATTTCTTAAATCTGAACAATTCTAAATTGTTCTAAAATCTAAAAATTTTAAATTCTAAATTCTAAATCTGAACAATACTCCCTTCAGGGAGGTTTGATTATGTCAGGATTTTTCTATAAATAAGGGGTTTTCTGTAAATTGGCATTTGTCTCACATCTCACATCAATGACTTGAGGAAGTGTCCCACATTTCTCTGTAAATCTTGGGGGGGGGGCATTTGTCTCAGGTCAATTGACTTGGGCCATTGCCCCACATCTCTCTCTCTCCTCTCTTCTCTCTCCCAATAAAGCATTGCATTTTAATTTATTGTTTCCCAGGTATCATTTTGAATAGTGGTTAAAAAGGGTACATCTTGTTATTTCAAGATCCTCCTTAAAGTTCCACTTCACACAAGGGAAAATTGCATAAAGACTTTATTATAGAGAGAAAAAGGACTTCCAGATCCTGAAGTACCAATAGATATGGGATACTTTTGCCACTCACACATAGCTCAATTTTCACTGATTCTTCCCACAGACATTTTGTGTTTGTGGGAGATTTCATCCCAGGTTTATAGAGGGAATGTTTTGTAACTATTACTCTTGTTATGCCATCTGAGTAAATGCCTTTACTACAGGCTAATTAAGTCTACTGACTGACTATAAATGGAAAGAATATTAGTGGGAGTTTATAAGCTTTAGTGGTAGGACTATAGCTCTACATGATTACTCCTGGAACTCAAGAATGTTAATAGTCCATTGAAAAGTTAGCCCAAAGAAGGTATATGTATACCTATGCATATGTGTGTCTATTTTGTGTATAAATATACATACATGACTCATTTACATATAACACACACATTTACCCATTTCTTGTTAGATTTGTAAGTTCCCAGAAAGCATACTTAATATAAAAGGAAAAACATTGATCCCAGGCTCCGTCATTAGCTCTATAACTTTGGACAAAGTCATTTAGCTTCCCTTTGCCTTCATTTCCCTAACTATAAAATGGGTATAAAAATATTTGAGCTACTATCTATTTTTCTTAGTAGTTGTAAGGAAAGTACTCTGTAAACTTCAGTGACTATAGAAAATGATGACTTTTGAATTATTATTGAAAAGTATGTTATGGATATCTATGGATATGGTATTCTTGACACCTAGCATAGAGTAGGTTCTCAATAGATACTCACTGAATGAATTTGAGACAGGCCTTGAAGGATACATGCAATTTAGTTAGGCAGTGATAACCTTATTTTTTGAAACCCTTTAAGCACTGCTAGATCACCCTAGGTAGGGTTAGTAGGCTTGTCTAACCTCATCTCATCCTAGGTATGATTAGTAGATACAATCAAATCTTAAGTACCTTTTGGTCTCCCACTGTATCTAGCTCTCAGGTAGTCCAGTCCCTGACTATATTCTCCCTTCCTAGCCTCCAAGTAAGCCAACCAGTTGATCTTCCTTTCCTATATTCCCTAAAGAGTATACAAGATCCCAAGTTCTTTTGTTCCATGGCAAATTCCCATCCGTGGTATTTTCCCCCAAGACAGTGTTCCCAGAGTCCCAGAACTTCATTCTGTGTGGGATTGTGCTTGTGCATGATTCTGTGTAGTGGCCATAAAAGCATTGTTTCTCTTATCCTGATTAAAGACATGTTCGTTGTTACTGCTTTGGTGGTTCTGTGGTTTTCTAGGTTAACAGCAGAAATGTCAAAGAAAGGGGGACTGGCCTGGGGAAAAGTACGTTCATCTATGAGTGAGGAATATAGGCTGAGGGCAAGGGAAGCCATGAGAGATGGGGCCAGAGAGCTCAGTTGGATTCACATTGCTGAGGGCCTTGAATAAGGTTTCTGGGATCTTCTAAAGGGAAGGATTCTTTGACATGGGAGCTCAGAGATTTACCCTTCACCTCCGTTTCCTCTATACCCAGTCCCAGAAGTTTCACTCATTTGGTAGGACCCTACTGAAATCTGTCTGTTGATAGTTATACTTGGCAATGACTTTATATCTGCCCCCGGGCTGGCATTTGGCTTCAACCCCAGATATTTAAATGTGACTAACTGATTAAAATTAGGGAGATTTCTTGAACTTCTAGGAGTGAGTCATTCTGGCAAAGGGCACTCACCCAATTCATCCTGAGGCAGGCACTGTCTTTTTGAGCACATGAGGCTGTGATAGCATTACCAGCTTCTGGGCAGAACAGATTTGGTTCAGCAAGAATAAATTATCAAATTCTGCAGGATCTTGCAAAGCAAAGGGGAAAAAAAGACCATCAAGCAATTTTGGAAGATGTGGGTGGAAGAAAAATTCATTATTTAAAAAGAATAAATCTATTCCACTGTCCCCACCAAAGCTTTTTGACAGTCATGAGCCTTGTAAGGGCCTGACTATGCTGCTGGACTTCATCATGTCAGATTGGGAGCCATGAGAATTGGATATTCATCCCATCTCTGCCATGAACTCCTAGTGACATGGGATAAGTTGTTTCCTTTCTCTGGTCTCAGCTTCCTTATCAGTAAAATGGAATGATCATGCTTACATTGCTTTCCTCTTTGATTATTCTTGAGAATTTTTAAATACCCAAATAATGAATACAAATTTATTTGTAACCACTGTCAAAATCCCAGGTCCATTGGCCTAGAACACTTCAGAGAAGAGGGAAGGGTTTATAAAGTGTTGCCAAGGACAAACCTGTCACTGTTTTTGTGACCTAAATTCAAGAATAATTGAACTTTTCTGTATTTTCTTGACCCAAACTCAATAAGTTCAGAGTATATCCTGGCACATAATTCATTCATTTCAGAGCTGGAAGGGTCCTCAGAAATCATCTAAACCATTAAAAAGATTTATTTTTTCCTGAACTTAACAAGCACTAATTAAAATGAGCACTTCCATATACAAAGTCAAACTTAAAAACATGGTAGTCTATGAAATGATGGATCTCTGTTTTTATAGTTTGTTCCAGGTTCTAGCACTATCTTTTAAAGTAGAAGAATGTAATGAATTAGAGTTCCTATCTAAAACAGTGGATAGAGCAGTAGGCCTGAAGTCAGGAAAGCCTGAATTCAAATATGACTTTAGATGCTCTCTGTTTGACCCTGAGCAAGTCACCTAATCCTGTTTGCCTCAGTTTTCTCATCTGTAAAATGAGCTGGAGAAAGAAATGGCAAAACCAATCTAATATCTTTGCCAAGGAAACCTGAAATGGAGTCACAAAGAATCTGAAATGACTGAATAACAACAATATATGCTATATTAGTACATAATATAGAAGATAGATTAGAAGCATACTGAACATATATTTCATATATATTCAACATTTAACTTCTAAACTTAGAAGTATATAATACATTAAACATTTAACTTTCAAAGTTGTCCTCTTTATCTGTTTCCTTTCATCCATTTTCCAATTTACAAGTAATGAAACTGAATGTCAGAGATGCTAAGTACTTTGTCCAAAGTCATACAGGGAGTAACTGCTGTTCTCATTCTGTTGGGGTTTGAACCTACGTCCTTTTTTTTAACTTAATTAATTAATTTAGAATACTTTTCCATGGTTACAAGATTTCTGTTCTTTCCCTCCCCTCCTCCCATCCCCTCCTGTAGCCAACACACAATTCCATTGATCAAGACCTATTTCCCTATTATTGATAATCACACCAGGGTGATCATTTAGAGTCTACATCCCCAATCATATCCTCATCAACCCATGGGACCAAGCACTTGTTTTCCTTCTGCATTTCTGCTCCCACAGTTCTTCCTCTGATTGTGGATAGCGTTCTTTCTCAAAAGTCCCTCAGAATTGTCCTGGATCATTGCATTGCTGCTAGTGGAGAAGTCCGTTACATTCGATTGTGCCACAGTGTACCCGTCTCTGTGTACAATGTTCTCCTGTCAACCTAGGTTCTTTGATTCTAGCTAGAATGGTCTTGGCTACTTCCCACAACACAGGTCCACTGACCTAAGCAGCTAAAGCCATCCTGGTAACCACATCTCTGGAACCATGCTGCTCTGTCATGAAAAAGGCCAACCTGGCTCATTCTCCCTCCATCTTTATAAGATGACAACTCTGCTATAGCTGCAAGAAAAAAAAAAGTACCAGTTGGGAAGTTCTGGCTCTCCCTGTATTTATCTGCTACCTGTATATGACCTTTAGGGCAACTAGGTGACAAAATCAATAGAGTCCTGGGCTCAGAGTTAGGAAGATTTCATTTCCTAAGTTCAAATCCAGTCTCAGGCATTTATTAGCTATGTGACTCTGGGCAAGTCACTTATCCCCATTAGCCACAGTTTCCTTATCTGTAAAATGAGCTGGAGAAGGAAATTGATACCAAGGATCATTTCCAAGACAGAAGAGTGGTAAGGACTAGGTATTTGTGCTTAAGTGACTTGCTCAGGGTCACACAGATAAGAAGTATCTAAGACCAGATTTGAATCCAGGATCTCCCATCTCCAAGCCTGGCTCTCTATCCACTGAGGCACCTAGTTGTCCCTCCAGAATCTTTGCCAAGAAAACCCCAAAAGGGGTCACAAAGAGTCAGACATGACTGGAAAATGACTAAATAACGATAAAAAGATGGTCCCACATTGAGCAAGACCTAAGCCTTGTCAGGGTTATTGGCAATAGCAATTACTTTCCTGTCTTTACAGTTTAGATGCCTTAGCTTCCTTAACATTCTAACAACTGTAAAGTGCTTTGTATATTATAAAGGGTGGTACACATGTAAGAGCTCATTATTGCTTAACCCAGATGCCCTTAAATATCACCCCCCACTCCCCATGGTCTCTGTCCTAGAAATTCCACCTTTTGAATTTTATGCCATTGGGTTAAGCCTTGATGTCTCCAAAGAATCTTGTTTTATAATGTAGACCCTTCCTTGGAGGAGAAAGAATGCTTCCCAGGCTAGGGGAACATTATCAGTTACATTTTCCCCTGACTGAAGATTCCCTATATGGATCCTGGGTACTTAGAGGTGTGTCTGTGGCCAAGCAGAAGAGGAGGGGAGGTGAAAAGGGCTCAAAGATGGGGAAAAGAGTTAAAAGGGGGAGTTGGGAGGTTATTGGAAAGGTTCTCTTTCTATTTTACAATATGCTAAAGGATTTGGGTCCTTCCTTCACTAAATCTAATTGCTGTGCCTCTGTATCTCAACCTAGAGATATGGAATGGGGGAAAAGCCAAGGTGGGCTGGAGCAAATCTTACTGGCTCCTAAGAGGCAAATGTTACATTTTCAGCATGAGTATTTTATCTTGGACATCGACAAACTACAAACCAGGGCACAAATTGTTGTTTTATTGATTTTCTAGACTTAAGAAAGTGATGGAGAAAATGTTAATGCAGATTAAACATAAATGTGTGTTTTGTGTGCATTTTCCCCTCCTAGGAAATCCACTGTTAAACGTTTATGAGCACATTCCTGGGGAAAGGGAAGAACATCTGTCGTACTTTCAGTCAAGCTCAATCTCAGACATACGTAAAATGATAATAAATGCTAGCATATTTGAATGGTGTCCTACTATTTATAATTTATAGTTTATTAAGTTTTTTTAACCTTTAGCATCTATCTTAGAATTTATTAAGCCCTTACTATGTACAGAAATGGCTAAGTGCTTTTCAACTTTTTAAAACCCATACCTTTCATCTTCGATTCAATACTGTGTATTGGTTCCACAGCAAAAGAGTGGTACTAGGCATTTGGGATTAAGTGACTTGCCTAGGGTCACATAGTGGGGAGTACCTGAGGCCAGATTTGAACCCAGGGCCTCTCATCTCCAGATATGGCTTTCTATCCACTGAGCTACCTAGCTGCCTCAGTTTATGAAGTTCTTATATATCTATTATCTCATTTACATTTTACAGTACATCTGTGAAGGAGGCATGGAAGGGATTATTAATCTCATTTTAGAGATGAGGAAACTAAGGTAGATAACTGTAATGATTAAAATTTGGGGGGAACTGAGGCAGGTAGAAATTAGTTTCTCTCTGCAAGGAGTATTATATTTTTAGAGTTTTATTTAAGATAAGGAATTTAGGAAAATACAAGTAAGAAAGGCACGTGGTAGGCCCAGAGAGCCTATTCACGACCACTCACATCTTGCCTGCTAGGTGGAGAGCCACGTGTGCTCCGAAGCGGAAGTAGGAAAAGAGAGCCCCAGTAGGTGGAGAACTCCTTTAAATAATAATTTGTGATCTCACCCAGGTGAGAATTCAGTGCCATTACAAAGCATCCTGGGAAGTAGAGCAAGGACTTCTGGGGATTGAAGTCCTAGGTTCAAATCTCCATTTTTACATGACAGAGAAATGAATTGCCTAAAGTTATACAGCTAAACGTCAGAGGTCTCTTGTCTCCCAGTCCAGTCTTTGTTCCATGGAAGGAGTTATTAAAACCATTTTAGAGATGAGGAAACTGAGGCAGACAGTTGAGAAGTGACTTGCCTAAGATCAGACAGGTAAGTGTCAGAGGTCTCTTGTCTCCCAGTCTAGTCTTTGTTCCATGGAAGGGGATATTAATCCCATTTTAGAGATAAGGAAACTGAGGCAGACAGAAAAGAAATGATTTGCCCAAGGTCAGACAGGTAAGTATCAGAGGTCTTTTGGTTTCCAGTCCAGTCTTTGCTCCATTAAGCAGGGCTTCAAAAAAAGGGGGACCCCTCCCCACAACACCTAGAATCTATTTTCTATAGACAATGAGAACAATTAGGTAATTCACTGAAGAATTCAATTCAGAAGGTTCAAACATCTTTGATTCTCCAGCTCTGCTATCCTCACTGATCATATTCACTGGATAATTTCTTATGGCACTTCCCCATCTCCTCTCCCAGCCCCTTTCATTTGCCTAGGTCAGATACAGGCCGGGTGCACATAGCCCTGAGTGAAGTGGAGAGTGGAATTCTCCAGATTGGTGGGTTGTTCTGTGCCACTTGGTCTCTAGATGCTTGATTGGTCAGCCTGGGGAGCTGGAGCTCAACCAAGAGCTTTACTCTGGACATATGTCACCTTGCCCAGAGCCTGAGGCCAGCAGATGCCTCATCAGCCTGTCTGGTTACATTTGAGAGCTTTGACCTACTTTCCAGTTATTTACACCCATCCTTCCCAGTATGTGTCTGTGTGTATGTGTGTGTGGTGGAGGAAGCCAGGGGAATATGGGAGAACTGCTTAAGCCCTTTGTGGATATATTAATGTGTGCCCATATAAGAAAATGTGTGCACAGATAAAAATTAAGTCTAAAATGTATGGTATAGGAGCAGCTGGATGGCTCAGTGGATTAAGAGCCAGGCATAGAGATAGGAGGTCCTTGGTTCAAATCTGGCCTCAGACACTTCCCAGCAGTGTGAACTTGGGCAAGCCACTTGACCTCCATTGCCTAGCGCTTACCACTCTTCTGCCTTGGAGCCAATACACAGTATTGGTAAGGGTTTCTTAAAATAAAATAAATTTTAAAAATGTATGGTATGTGTTCTCATAAATGTAGCTATAGTATATGTGCATGGGTTCATATATGTAATATGTATAGGCATGTGTATATATGGGTGGGTATGTCTTATAAGTGTAGAATGTTCCACTCTTCCTCTATAACAAGAGAAGGTTGAATTAAACATGATCAGGTCCCTCCTAGCTCTGACATTCTATGTTTTATGATTCTAAGACTCTTTTACTTTCTTCCATTCTATATTCTAGTGTTCCTGGGGTGATTGAGGAGCCCCACTAACTTGCTGGGCTGGGACACCTCTCAAAGAGCTGGACACATGTCCCCCGATCACCTTTATTTGACTGGCTCTCAGGATATTCTGTAGTTCCATGTACACTGGTCTCCATTGTGACTGTTTTCCAAGAGATGGATCCCAGATTTTCAGACAATGGAGGATCCATAGTGAAATCCAACTAGGAAGTGCTCCAAATTTATTAGGGTTCCCTTCCCTCAACCCTTACCTTCCATCTTAGAATCAATACTGTGTATTGTTTCCAAGACAGAAGAGCAGTAAGGACTAGGTGATGGGGATCAAGAGACTTGCCAGGATCACACAGCAAGGAAGTGTCTGAGGCCAGATTTGAACCCAGGATCTCCTGTGTCTAGGTCAACTCAGCTTTTAGGACAAAGACAAAACATGTAGAACAAACAGTCAATAGTCTGCTACAGTTTGCAAAATGTTTTTATACTTTCTAGAATTCTGTGCTACTTTTAAAGCACATTGCCATCAATGAATTAAAATTTGTTTTTCACAATAACTCTGTGAGGTAGGGGTTAAAATACTTCCTACATTGTACAGCACGATGCCAATGTGAGGTGCCATTATTTATGGAGACTGGTTTCACCAGGCTTCTCTCTGCAGTTTCCTTGTGAGTCAGTGATGGGTTGTTACCATTTTCCTGGCAAGGAAGAAGCCAAGCCACAAACCCTAGGAACAATAAACATCAGGGCAGAAAGACTGCGTTGTGGTTGGGAACCTTGCCCAGTCCCCAGTGTGCTGGCTCCTTTGGAAGGAAGTGGGCTCACCTGGAAGCTCTAGTCATTTTAAAAAATTTACATAAAAACTATGGGGACCTCGTAGTAGTATTGCCTTGTTCTCCTGAGTACTATCCGCTGGACTTGGCTTCCAGGAAGGGCTACAGAAATACTTGTTGAATGAAGACATGAGTGAATAATAATAATAATAATGACAATTGACACCTCACATTTTATTTTTTTAAACTTTAATTTTTATTTTTTCTTAATTTCATTTATTTGTTCATTATTACTTTTTTAAACAATTTCCTTCTGTATTAATGGTAGTTCTAAGACAGAAGGGCAAGGACTAGACAATAGGGGTTAAGTGACTTGCCCAGGGCCACACAGCTAGTAAGTGTCTAATTCCAAATTTGAATGGAGGTCCTCCCAACTCCAGGCCTGTCATTCTATTTACTCTGCTATGTAGCTGCCCCTTACATAGCACTTTAAACACATAATCTCATTTCATCCTTCCAACAACTCTGTTCAGCCATTCCAATTTTATACAATAGCATTTCCCCCCATTTTATTTTATTAAAAACAAAAACAAAAAACCCTTACCTTCCATCTTAGAATCAATCCTGTATATTGGTTCCAAGGCTGGAGAGTGGTAAGGACTAGCAATGGGAGTTAAGTGACTTGCCCAAGGTCACACAGCTAGGAAGTGTCTGAGGTCAGATTGGAACCAAGGACCCTCTGCTCTTGGCCTGGATCTCAATCCACTGAGCTACCCAGCTGTCCTCTTTCCCCCATTTTAAATGAGAAAACCAAGGTATAGAAATGGTAAATTATTTGTTCAAGTGAATAATGGAACTAGGATTCAAATCTAGATATTTCAAGATTCCAAGTCCAGCATTCTTTTCTATACTATGCTACCTCTATTATTGGACAAAGGAATGAATATTTAATTTTAATTAATTAATTTTGAATATTTTTCTATGGTTCCAAGATTCATGTCAAAGGAATGAAAAAGGTAACTAGGTTATTTAGTGGTTAGAGAGGCAAGCTTGGAGATGGGAGGTCCTGGGTTCAAACCTGACTTCAGACACTTCCTAGTTATGTGACCCTGGGCAAGTCACTTAACCTTCATTACCTAACCCTTACTACTCTTCTGCCTTGGAACCAATACTCAGTATCAAAAGTCTAAGACAGAAAAAAAAAAGGGAATGAATGAATGGAGTCCATTTCTCATGCTACCTCACTTTTAGACTAGCAGCCTAGATATTCATGCTCTATAGATCTCCAAGTGGCCATTGCCAAATCTCTTAGAATGACTAAAGACACCCACCCAAAGCCACAGAGAGATTCTTCAATGTATATTGTCAAGAGATGAGGATAATACAGGGCTGGAAAGGGGAGAGATGCAGGTATCAGTGTCTGCAGGGAAAGATTTCCTCCTGCCTCTCTCTTCTCTAAGGGCAGCTGGGGAGGGAATGACTGATTTCCAATTTATGGGAGAAGACATCTGTGGCAACAGGAAGTAATGTTTTAGAGTTTGTGACAAAAGAGGGTGGCTATAAAGTTGGCTTAAGTGCAGAAAAACTAAGAGCCTAGTGAAGGAGTCAAGTTTATAGCATTTTGGTAATAAAGAAGGAGAAGAAAATGAAATGTGATGATTTAGATCTTCCTGCATGGTCAAGGTGATGTGGGAGAAGCAGGGTGGGTAGAAAAAGGAAGGGATGGATAAAAAGGAGGTAGAGTTAAGATGGTGGCAGAGTAACAGGAACCTTCTGAATTTCCTTCCAACTGATCATTACAAAGTGTCTCAAAAGGATGGAAATCAAAATTGGATGAGTAAAGGGGCTCTCCCACTGGATAAAGCCTTAAAGGTAGACAGTGTTTGGGGATTTCCATGTTACAAGGGAGCGAAACTGCACTTATCAAAGTGTGAGCTGATCACCCCTCCCCATACCACCTACCATACCAGAGTCAGAGGGAGGGTCAGGCAATCTCTAAATTTTCAGGGACTAGCTGAGGGCATCACAGACTTACCCCTGAGGGCAGTGCAAGGCCTTGGCAGTGAGACTTGGGACCTGAGGCTGAAGAGCACAGAACCTGAGCAGCAGAGCAGGGAGATTGGATAGAAACAAGGCTGGTCACAGCAGAGGCAGCAGGGACTGGAAAAATTAGCCTCAGGGAAAAATGTTTTAAAGCATGTTACACAAAGAACATCACATAGCTGCTTGCCCTCCTCAGTTGGGCTTCTGACTGGGAAGGGAAGATTCTATCAAGGCAAAGCCCTGCAAGATAGAAGCTAAAAAAGCAATTTCCACCAACATGCAGGAACCCCAATCTACTAGTAGCAAAAGGAATAAGCAACAGAAAAAAAAAAGCTTTTGACCCTGGATAATTTTTATGGAGAAAAAGAGCAAAATACAGGAGCAACAGCAATGACAAACAAGCAAAAACATCCAAACTTTCTCCCCAAAATGGAAATTGGTCATAAGCTCTTGAGGAACTAAAAAAGGAGTTCAAGAACCAAGTAAGAAAAATAGAAGAAAATAGGAAGAAAAGTGGGAAAAAGAAATGAAAGTAATTAAAAAATGAAAATAACATTTTAAAAGATGGAATCTCCCACTTGGAAAAAGAGGCACAGAAATCAAATGGATAAGCAATTTGGAGACAAGAATTGACCTACTGGAAGCCACGAAAGCAGGATAGACCAAACCAAAAAAAGGAAAATCAAAAGATTATAGCTGTCTTTAAAGACTAGAATTGGGCAAGTAGAGGCTAATTATCTCACAAAATCAAGAATTAATAAAGCAAAATCAAAAGAATGGGAAAAAAAGGAGGAAACATGAAATATCTCATTGAAAAGACATTTGACATGGAAAACAAATCCAGGAGAGACAACTTGAGAATTATTGGTCTACCTGAAAGCTTGGAACAAAATAAAAGCCTTGACATCATATTATAAGAAATTATCTTTTCAGCAGCTCATGGTACATTCACAAAGATTGACCATATACTAGGGCATAAAAACATTGCAAACAAGTGAAAAAGAGCAGAAATAATAAATGCAACCTTTTCAGATAACAATGCAATGAAAATAATAATTAGCAAGGGTACATGGAGAGGCAAATAAAAAATTAATTGGAAATTAAATAATACAATTCTCCAAAAATCAAATAACAAAGCATAGAAACAATTAATAATTTCATTGAAGAAAATGACAATGATGAGATATGCTTTCAAAATCTATGGGATACAGCCAAAGCAGTACTTAGGGGGAAATTTATACCCTTGAGTTCATATATTAACAAATTAGAGAGGGCAGAGGTCAATGAATTGGGCATGCAAATTTAAAAAACTAGAAAGTGAACTAATTAAAATCTCCAGATGAAAACTAAATTAAAGATCCTAAAAATTAAAGGAGAAATTAATAAAATTGAAAGTAAAAGAACTATTGAATTAATAAACAAGACTAGAAGCTGATACTTTGAAAAAACAAATAAAATAGACAAAGTACTGGTCAATCTAATTTAAAAAAAGGAAAGAAGAAAGCCAAATTGACAGTATCCAAGATGAAAAGGGAGAGCTCACCTCGAATGAAGAGGAAATTAAGGCAATCATTAAAAACTATTTTGCCTAATCATATGGCAATAAATATGCCAATCTAGTGTAAACCTCAAAATTTCTTAGACTTATAAATGTTGGAAATTTCACCATTGGGAAATTTCATACTTGAAAAATTCCCTATTGATAGTGGGTCTTGGCTATTGGAATGTGAACCCCATTGGCATGAGAGTTTCCCCCTCCTACCTTCTTAAGATTACTTTAGGACAGAAACCTTTTGCTGAACAATGGAAAGGACTTTGACCTATGCTTAAGCATAGAACAGGAATTTCTTTGAGTCATGATTGATTTTAGAATTGATACAATGGAGATACTTGGAATCAATCTCCACCCTATTCAGTCCTAACAGGATTGAGTAAGGGCTGCAGCCTAGATCAAAATTTAATTATTCCAATCTCTACCCTACTCAGGTTAACAGGATTTAGAAAGGGCTGTAGCAAAGGATCAAAGATTTAATTATTTGAAAATATGACCTTCAACAGACATGTGCAAAGCCAGAGACCTCTGGGCTGTCCTGGGTTAAGCTAGAGCCTCCATTGGCACAGGGAAATTGATGGACAGGTGATTGGTAGATGTGAGGACTGAGGGGAGGGAACTTGGATGGTTTCCTTAAGGATAGGGAGGTCTGAAGACTCAAGGTGAGAGGGTTGAGGAGTTTGTCTGAGTGGTTGCGGGGTGCTCTGAGAAGCTTGCTCAGAAGGAAGCTGAAGGTGGGGGCTCTGAGACTGTTTCTCCATTTTGGTCAGGTGAGTAATAGGGACTGATCTCTTTTCTTTGCCCCAGCTATCTAAGGGCTTGGGCCTTTTGGCCAGCCTAAACAGAAGGGGTATTTAAGCCCTATTCCCTTCTCTCCCTTTTCTCTCTCTCTATCTCTAATTCCTTTCTTCCTCCTATTGTAATTAAACTCCATAAAAGGTTGACTGCTGACTTGAGTTTTCATTAAGGAATTACATAGCTGAATTCCTTGGCGACCTTAAATTAATATATATCAGTCTTTTAAAAGTGATTTCCTTGTCACACTAGGTAATATGGATGAATATTTACAAAAATATAAATTGCCTAGATTAACAGAAGAGGAAATAAAATACTTAAATAACCTCATATGAGAAAAATAAATTGAACAAGTCATCAAAGAACTCCCTAAGAAAAAAATCCCCAGGACCTGATGGATTCACAAGTGAATTCTATCAAACATTCAATGAACAACTAATCCCAATATTATACAAACTATTTAACATAATAAACAAAGAAGGAGTTCTACCAAATTCCTTTTATGACACAAATATGGTACTGATATCAAAGCCAGGTAGATCAAAAAGAGAGAAAGAAAACTACAGATCAATCTCCTTAATAAACATAGATGCAAAAATATTAAATAGAATACTAGCAAAAAGACTCCAGCAAGTGACCATGAGGGTTATTCATTATGATCAGGCAGGACTTATACCAGGGATGCAGGGCTGGTTCAATATTAGGAAAACCATTCACATAATTGACCATATCAGCAAGCAAACCAGCAAAAATCGCATGATTAGCTCAATAGATGCAGAAAAACACACACACACACAAAGAAAGAAAACTGCCCTGATATTTTTTAATTAGAGGGCAAAATTGAAAGACTCCATAGATCACCCCCTACATTAAATCTCCAAAAGAAAAAAAGGAAGGGATGCATTCACTGGAGTTTGCTTCAGTAAGGGCTTGTGACTGGCTCAGTTAAGTGTCATATTTGGAATCCAGAGGATCTGGATTCAAATCTGGCCTCAGCTACTTCCTAGCTATGTGACCCTGGGCAAGCCACTTAGCTCTGTTTGCCTAGCCCTTGTGCTTCTGGCTGAGAGTTATTACTAAGAAAGAAAGTAAAAGTTTTTTTTTTTTAAAGGGTGTCTATGACTTGGTTGCTAGCCATCCTAAGATATAATCTTCACCCCATTTAAAGTAATTAATAAAAATTCCATCTTCACAATCCTTATCTTAATCAGTCAATCAAGGCCTTGAACTAGGTGCAAAAAAAAAAAGTCCTTAATCCATTTGAGAGGAGTGAAAGCTATTGAATGAATTGTTATGAAGAGGGGACAGCTAGGTGGTTCAGTGGATAGAGAGCCAGTCCTAGAGATGGGAAGTCCTGGGTTCAAATTTGGCTTCAGATACATCCTAGCTGTGTGACCCTGGGCAAGTCACTTAACTCCTATTGCCTAACACTTTCCACTTTTCTGCTTTGGAACTAATACACAATATCGATTCTAAGATGGAAGGTAAGGGTTGAAAAAAAATATTATGAAGCTACTTACAAAGTGTCATACTGGCTTAAGAGACTTAGTCTCTTCAGATAAAATAGGTCATAGAATGTTGGAGTTGGAAGAGACCTTAGATTCACTGAACATGGAAAGTTAGAACTAGAAGAATCTTCAGAAATACCCCAGGCTACCCTTTGCATTGTATGCTGTGACCACCTGCCACCAGAGGGCATTATGAATATCAGCTTAAACTTCCTGCACTCAGGACATGGGGATGTTACCCTAAACCCTGCCTAGTGAATGAATAAATGAATAGGGAGATAAAAGAAAAGCATTTATTAAGTACTAACTATGTGCCAGGCATTGTGCTAAGTGCTAAAGATACAGTTACAAAAAACAAAGACAGTCTTTACCTCAAGGAGCTTACATTTGAATAGTGGAAGACATATTAAAAAAATTAATATTTTATAATATAATCAATATATTATAATATAATAATATAAATAATTTACATATATAGGGGAATAGTGGCCATGGCAGGGTATTTGGGTCTGGGAAGTCACAGGGATGGTAGGACAACTGGAAAATGAATGGCCAAGACTTTTCCAGGAATGGTAATATTGCTTTGATTACAAAATGGTTTGAGTTCTGACATTTGTAACTTAGGGTTTGCCTCTCTTCTAATAAAATCACTTGGCTACACACACACACACATTCAATCAATTAATCAATATTTATTAATTATTATATGCCAGCTACTGTGCTAAGAACAGGGAACACAAAAAGGGGAAAAGACAGTCAGTCCCTGCCCTCAAGAAGCTTACAATCTAATGGGGGGGGGGTAGGAAACAACAGCAAACAAATAAATACATGCAGACTTATAGACAGTTATAGGATAAATAGGGAATAGCAGAGGGAAGGTACTAGAATTAGGGAGGGTTGAGGAAGTCTTCCAATAAAAGATGGGATTTTAGTTGGGATTTAAAGGAAGTCCAAGAAGGGTAGTAGAGGGGAGGGAGAACACTCCAGGCATAGAAGAGGGACAGAGGAAATGTCTAGAACCAAGAGATGGGGTATCTTGGTAATTGGTCAATGTCACTGTACTTATGGAGGGTAAGGTGTAAGAAGACTGGAAAGGGAGGAGGAAGCTAGGTTATGCAGAACTTTGTTTAAATATACATGTGTAGGGCTTTGAATGCCAAACAGAACATTTTGTATTTGATCCTGTAGGTAAAAGGAGTTACTGGAGTTTATTTAGTCAGAGAGGGCATGGGTGAGGGTTACATGATTGGACATATGCTTTAGGAAAATTACTTTAGTGGCATTCACACCCAGAGTATTATTCCCTTTCTTTCCATTTGTGTTTTATTTAATCCTCTTTTTCAAGGTCATTCCTTTAGAAAGCATTTAACCAAAATACTAATAAGAAAACTTTTGGGAAGGGATTTGGACTTGTAACTTCATTGGTGTTGGTAAAATTCTCTTTATGGATGCAGATCAGCAACTATTCTGCAACTTATGTTAACAAGTTTCTGGTGCTGAGAAGTTAAGGGTCTTGCCCAGCGAATATGAATGTTGACCTTGAGGTAGGTCTCAAGGCAGATTGCCCTGACTCCAAAGCTTGCTATTTTGTCCAACGTTTCATGCTGTCTATAATAAAAGCATGAAGAAAATAACTGCAGGCACATCCCAGACCACGTGCTAAATTCCATCTCTGCGCCAGTCCCCTAAGCAAAACCCTGGAATTTCAGTTCTCAACTGCTCCTACCTGGGGAAAAGAGAAAAGTTTTTACTTGCTCAGACTGTGGGGCTAAATGTAGTAACCTGGAGTACCTGCTTTTTTCCTGAATGCTACAAGAATGAGGAGGCAATTTTGCTTTCCACAGCTAAGACAGCAGTTTCTTAATCCTTAGGTTTTAGATGAATAAAACTTAAAATAGTAGGTGTGCATATAGACCTAATGTCTCAGTTCTTGTTGCACTAGAAAAACAACTCTTGTGTTTCTCCCCAGAAAAGTAACATTGCCTGGTGTCATAGCCCTGGTCATCATGCTTTGGGCTGGGGTTTCACATTTGGAAACAGAACAAAAACGAGACACTTCTGGACAAAGGATGCCTATTTAGCCATAACAGGGAAAAGATATTCAGCAAAGAGGCACACTGTGTTGCCTCTGTGTTGGCCATGTTGGCCTACTGGTCAGAAGCCTGAGAGAGGAGCTATACTCTTCCTCTGAAGGCATTTTGTACATAAGCCATTAGGAAGCTGATGGTTAATGGTTACAGGATGATTCAAACTTTGGTTCCCTTGGCCAATTAAGCCTCAAAAAATGGTTTTCAAGGAAAAAACCCAACAAACTAGTTTAGCTTTCTTGGAATAGGCCTATCTAGTATATCATTCCTACCACACTTACCAGAGTGTTCCTCAAGGAAAACTGCCAGAAAAGGAAGAGAAGAGTTGGCTCTATCCAGACTGATTCCTCCCCAAATCTCCACCCCCACCCCACCCACATACCTGAATATTCTCTGCTCTTACTCCACCCCTAGGCTTCAGGTTTTTCCTTTTTTAAAATTCCTCACTTTGAATCTGAAGGTACAAGTTGTTTCTGGCTAAGACACAAAGATAAAGTTGCAGCTCAGAAAGTGGGACTGCTTTGCCCAAAGTCACCCTGTGGGACAATGCCAATTTTGGGAATAGAACCCTGGTTTTTTGACATTCTGTCCTGTCTACTCCATTAGGAATCTATTCCAAAATAATTTCACAAAGGATAAGAAGTGCTTGCCAGCAGAGGCTGAGTGGGAGATGAGCACCCATGTTATTAGAAATTCATTTATTCCTTGGCTTATACTCACTACCTGCCAGCTGTTCTCAGGGTTCATGACCCACTACTATTGACTTTCTTGAATGGGCTCTCAAGGATGAAAGAAAGAAATAAGAGCAGTGGAGGCTGAGATAGAGATCTAGTCCAATACTGAGGTGCTTTCTTTGTTATCAGGGGGATATACCCATTCTTCTTTTGTGGGGTGTAGAGGTGAACCCCTGGGGTTCAGGAAGGATACCTTTTGCAAGAATACAAGACTCCAGAACTTAGCTTAAAAATAAAAGAGAAAGTTATTAATTTGGAAAGTAATGTTGAATCTGGCCAGGAGGGAAGCATAGGTGGAAGCCTGCCTTCTAGCTGGAACAGCATGGATGGAAAGCTGTCCCCCTAGAGGACATCAATTCTGGGGATTTTATACTCTTTACAACTCTGAGGACCTGACTCTGGAGCAAAGGGTTGGGAGGAGGAGGTTTGCCTGAAGACATGGAGGTAGGGTGGATCTCCTGATTTGGAGGACCGATGGATGAGGTGTGTCTCTTTGTACATCTCAAATCAATGGGACAATCAAAGGAGGGTAATCCTCAAGGTCAGATGTTTTGGGTTAGGAGTCACCAGGGCATAAGGGAGCAAAGGAATTTCCCTGATAATAGTTTGCCTGAGTTTCTGAGGGTACAATGCCCATGCCACTTCCTGCCTTACTGCTGCTTTCTCAGATTTTGTGGTTCTCCTGACTGCTGGCCCTTTGACCAGGACTCTTAAACTGCTATAGATCAAAGTATAGAGGTGGAATTGAGATGGTGGACTTTTAGGAAGCAGCAGAGTGTACACCTATCTCCATCCCTCCACCCTGCTTAAGTTCTCCAAACAGATTTTTAAAACCCATACCTTCCATGGTATGGAATCAATACTGGTTCCAAGGCCTCTTCTTAGTCTTAGTAGTAGTCTCTTGGTAACCGAGGATGACGATTGTCTTTGTGCGTTTTCATCTATGGTGTATAGATGAGTGTGCACAAAGACACTTGTGCGTGAAGGAGATTTAAGTGGAAAAGTCGACGCACAGAGACAGTCCCACTCTCTCGGCGTTGGAAGCCTGGGTCCAGTGGCACGAAAAGTCGTTACACCTGGAGACTTCCTCAGCTGCATTGGATGGACGTGTTGTCCTTTGTGCTCCAACACACCCTGAGCACTCCACAGTGCTTTGCTGCATCGCCATCTCAGCCATTGAACCTTCTTATTGGTTTCTTAAATATGCTTAAATAGCTTAGGCTTCCTATTATTGAGTATGAAAAAAATAACGTTGCAACTGAATTAGTTAATGTAAAATCTATAGATAAAAATTTGTTAAAATAATTCTCCTGACAGTTTTGGGTACACATTTCATTTTCCTGAGTATTTATTCATTGACAATAAGGACTCATTTACCATTGAACTTCTGCATAAATCCATAGGTGAATGGATTAGCTTTCCTAGTCACAAAGGTTCTCTTCTTATCTCCCTGTTTCCTGCCTTGAGGCTTTAAAATGTATAAACTTTACTGGTACTGGGGAGCAATTCAGTGTTCTATCAGAACCTTGTTTATTAAAAATGCTGCTTAGAATCTACTATTTATGTGCAATTCCTCCCCCCTTTTGGCACCGATATTTTGCCAGGTTTTCCTTATGACCTAAAACTCTTCCTTTTAAGAAAGGGAACCTCTTTTGAATTTGCTTACTCATTCATAATAGCTAAAAATTTCTATCTGCCTCCACAATTTCTATAGTCTATGCCTTGCCTTCCAGAGGCTCCTTTCACCTCTTAGGTTTTATCTAAAGGGTTAAAAGCCAGTAAATTAGCATCAAAGAAGAGATGTGTTATTTGAGAAAATGGTAGAGGTATTTATCTCCATCTCAGTAATTCATCCAAGAAGTTCTATGGCAGAATGTTTTTTTCTTGGTTTTAGATAACTCCCTTAATTCCTGACTAGCTACTGCTTTATTCTGAAAATCTCTGCTTCAGATTTGGAGCTTATTTGATAAAACAGAATTGGTGCAGTTTTTTATTTATTTATTATTTATTTACAGATATCTGTTACAGAGAACAAGGAAATTTCACACCATAGTCTTTCTCAGTTTAAATTTGGTTAACTTTGGAAATGTGGAATGTATAGAATAATCCCACTTCTTTGATTTGCAAAAAAGCAGAAAAGAAATCGATACTATTATTAATACTATTTGTCCAAAGGGGAGAACCAGTAAGGAAAACTAAGCATAAGCTTAATCTGTCCTTACTAATACTCATTCTTTAGCCATTTTTTTTTGTTTATTTTGGTTGGGGGGATGATGGTAGGTGAAGCATTTCATATATAACAGCATTTATAGTTACTAAATATTTTACACATTAGCATATTGGTCTTCATTGTTCATATATAACAGGTTTAGAGTGATTCATCTATAGGAAGGGGGCTTGGACTTAAAAGCCTTCTCCAAGTCTGGTGCTTTTTCCATGTGTGCATGCTTTGTCTAATTTAAGAACCTTCTTCTGTTCTATTAATGCATGTGCCAGGCAGCTGAGACAGCATGGCATAGTGGATAAGAGAGTCAACCTTAGAGCCAAGAAGACCTCTGGTATATTCTGGTTGTGTGGTCCTAGGCAAGTAAGGCAGAAAGTCAGTAAAGGCTAGGCAATGGGTGTTAAGTGATTTGTCTAGGGCCATATATCTAAGAAGTATATAAGGTCAGTTTGAACCCAGGACTCTTGTCTCTAGGCCTGGCTCTCAATCCACTGAGCTACCCCGATGCCCCCTCCAAACAAATTTAGAAAGTGCATCAGACTGAATCCGTATGGGGAAATTCAAGAAAAAGTCAGAGTGAATAATTTTTTCCAGCCCAGGTCAGCATGAGGAGAGAGAGAAAAAAAAAAGTCTGGGGACAGCATCTGGTCTCCCATAGAATGCTGTAAAACCCAGAAAGAGACCGTACAGGAGCACAAAGAAGATCCAGATCCATACCAGGCATTGACACAAGAATGGTTCCATCAGGAAGCTTTGTCTACTACTACACAATTCCACATCACAAATTCAGGATGGACCTGTGCCAATGGGTGGTGTTCTAGGACAGTGAGTTGTCATATAGCCCTAGGAAGCATAAGGAGGGAGGAACATATTGAGAAGCAAGTAACAATGGTGTGGCTCAGACCCCAGGGGAAGAGTAGGTTTTCAATTCCAGCTCATAGCCAAGTCTGAAACCTGCAGAGAAATAACCAAGACAGAAATCCAAGTCTAAAGGGGACCCTGTATTTCTGCCGCCGAATCAACAGAACTTCCCAGCTGACTAATGGAGGTGAAGAAAAGCATCAGTCTACTATAGTTCAGACCAAACTCAGGTCAGGAATTTGCGGAGATCAGACCTCAAGGGGCCATCAAACCAGACTTTGCCTTAGAAACTTGACCACTTTGGGAGCTCTGCAAGCTTTTAGTTACCCCTCCTGACCTGTTCCTGAGATCCTGGAATAACAGAATATTCAATACTCAAATAAAGCAGCAATGGGCCAGATCAGTCCTTTGTTCCAAATGAACCTGGCCCTTACAGTGGGTTGGGAGAATGAGCAAGTAACAACAAAAAAGGAATCTCATCATAAAGAGCTATTATGGTGATTGGTATGGTGAATAATTAATAATAATTAAGGAAACAATCCAACTAAGACTATTTATTAGTAAAACAAGCATAATTAACAGGTCAATGAACTCCCCAGTCAGTCCAAAGACCCTGAATACAGAGTGAGACAGATTTTTATGTATTAAAAAACAATCATGTAAGATCAATTAATTAAAAGAAAACAATAGTATACGAAATGAGGTAATCTGATTTCTAATTGGAAGAAAGATCAGGTAGGTGTTTTCTGAATTGGGAGGGGGAGAGTGAACAGGTATAATTCCTTAAAATCAGAAAAGAGGTATTCTGCTCCCCCCAAGTAAACAATCAAATCTATAAACAATCAAAGGAAGATGGAAATAATTGATTGACCAGTATGGGGATAGTTTTCAGGTAAGACAGATGGTTTGCTTGAAGTATATAATTGTGAGAAAACTCCTTGCATCAGTCTCTGGATCTGACTGGGTTTCTGGTCAGCATAACCAGATCCTTTGTTAAGAATCTCTAAATCACAGGTTCTCAGCTCCACAGGAACAAGTTCAAACAATGCTATAATTCCCCCCCCCCCCAAATCATATAATTTAATCAAGTTTTCTTATCAGACAGAAATTGGACTAGATTCATAAGTGAAAGGAAACTGAACAAATTGTAGAATTTAGTCACAAGATACAGTTGGTGTGGTTTACTCAATCCCACATGAGGATGCTCAAGACACAAACCTAGAGGAAGAGAATGACTCCAAAATTACAAGCAAAGTAAAACACAACTTGAGCACAAATTTCAATTGGAATTCCTGAAAGAGATGAAGCAAGAGTTAAAAAATGTTTTTTGTAAATGAATTGGGAACAGTGACAAAAGATAATAAAGACATAGGAAAGGATATTATTCTTGGCTCAGTCATAAATCAGAATCTGGGTGAAAGCCTTAAAGCATTGCTGCCACCTAGAACTAGAATATTTCTTAGCAGAGCTACTGTAACTGGTCTGTAATCACCACCTCTACTCAACTCTCTACATTTTGTGTTTAGATGAGTGCACATTTAATAAATTATTAATTACAGATCATTGATGCAATAATTGAAATCACAGTGGAATCTTATGTTCCTGACATGCTAAATTATATTTCTCTACTATAGATTTAAATTGGAAGGTCTTGGTATAGCTCAAGAAGAGATTCTCAGGGCACCTTTGTAGTCCTTAAGGTCAACTGCACAGGAGATGGACTTTAATCCTAGTTCTATAATTATTTTGCTGGGTAACTTTGATGAAAGTTACTTAGGATAAACGTTAGGATTATATACTCATAAAATCTAGAGATGAAAGTGTACTTCAAGGTCATCAGTCTAATCCTCTCATTCTACAGACTAGAAACAGAGACCATGGAAGTGACATAGTTTGTCGAATGTCACACAGGTAGCAACTGCCAAAGATGGACTCTGACTCCATAGATATTTCTACTTTTCCAGGTTGCCTTACTTTTGCAATTAATTTGTTTTAGCACAGATCTATATCTATATCTTATAATTCTCTCTCTTTCTCTTTCTCTGTCTCTCTGTAGCACCATCTTTACACTTAGCACCTGGCACTTACAGGTTGCAGACTAGATCCCACAGGGGCAATTATTTCAGGGTTAAAGGTACTTTGTAGGTCCACATTCTTAAAACTATAGCTCATGAATTATGTTTCCCTTGACCATTAGCCTATAGACCCAATTAGCTCAAAGCAAAGTTATTTAGTGAGATGGTATTGTAAGAGCACTAACTATAAAACCATTCTCTTCCTCTCCCTCATAAAGTAGGGTTCTTTCTCCCCAAAATATACAAAGCATCTGTGGGGAAAATGGGCACAGTGATAATGAGGCACACATGGAAGAGACACTTGGCCAATGCAACTCATGCCTTTGCTGTTGCAGGGCCTTCCTAAAGTGTTCTCTTGTTTCTTCTTTCTTGCTTTCTTCTGGTGTGTTTTTTGTTTGTTTGCTTGTTTTGTTTTGTTTTTCCTGGGCAGGGTAAGCTCCCTGGGTCTTTTCCCCTCTGCCACAAAACTTAGATCTGCTAGGACTTCTCTCTTTTTTCTCCAGAGCTGGCTTTCTTCTCCACTCCCTTAAAGACTCTATTTTTAGAAGGGTCATAAGAGAGTGTGAAAGGTCTTTCAGGTGAATGGTTAATTGTCCTCTAATTCCATCAAGGAGAATATTTTCACATTTCATAAAGGGGTAACAGAGAAAACCCTTCTTTGTAGTTCAGTAAAGACATTAACATCTCATTGGCTCCTGTACTTTTCTCATAAAAAAAAAAAAACAAAAAAACAACACAACACAACACAAAAAAGTGACTTTCCCAGGGCCACACATCTAGGAAGTGCCTGAAGTCAGATTTGAATCTAGGACCTCTTATCTCCAGGTCTGGCTTTCTATCCACCTAGTGTCCCCATTTCTCTTAACTTTTAATTACATCAGCTGGTTAGGGAAGGGGAAAATCAACTCTGCACCTCCCCTTATCTCACTACATATATGCTAACTGTAATTACTTTTCTTGCTCTCCTGTCATATTCCCTACACCCTCCAGATATAATCAATGAAAGGAATCCAGATATAATCACTAATAAGGAGACTCCAGAGTAGTTTATGTATGTGGCCTTGAATGTGTGAATTTTTTTTCTGGCACTGATTGTCCCCATTAATCCAAGGACTTTGCCTCTCAAAAATCAGTGCTAATGAATTCAGGAATATCATTTGACCTCTCCATGCTTGTTTCCTCATCAAATGGCAATGCTAGACTAAGATGACTCTCTTCAAGTTCTGACATTCTATAATTCTTTGATCAGATGTCTCTTTTATCCCTGATAATCTAAGTTCTTCTGATCCTAAGGTTCATTCTTGCCCTAACATCTGGGGCTCTGTACGAAGTGCTTTCTTGAATCTCCACCCAAGTTCTCAGTAGGTGTGATCTGAGATTGAACCTCCTTCCCCTCTTCTGCTACCTTACAATCTTTTTCTTCTTTTGTCTTTAGCATAAACAGAAAGCTGGAAGGGACCTGTGAAGCCATCTAATATAATTCTCCTTTTTTTAACAGTTGAAAAAACTGAGGTTCATGGGCAGTGTTTTGCCTAAAACCACAGTTTTTTAGTAGCAGAGATGGTACTGGAAAGTAGGCCTTCTGACCCCTAAGGCTTATACTCTTTCTCCTACACCAGGAATACCCATTCCTCTTCTTGAGAGACAGGGGGTTTGGGAGAGGGATGGTTAAGATTGGTAGTGAAACTTTTTATGCCTGTTGAATAATCTATTATGTTCCAAACTCTAATCCCCCAACTTTAGTGAAGGTTTGAAGACCATAAAGTAAGTGGGGAAAGAGCAAGCTATTGGAGGGAGAAATACTTCTACAAAACTAGCCCTCCTGGCTAGAATTGTTAAGCAAAATACAAGGGAAAGAAGAGGTTGAGATGCTGGGGCTGCTGCTACATTTCCATATTTAGCACATGATGATTCATGGCTGGAGGCCTCTGTGGGTAGTTGATCTCAGAGTTTTACAATGTGTTTGTCTTTCGTGAGCTTTATAGCTTAAAACTGTCTGGCACCCTGGGCCCCACTGCACAGTGCCAGTCTTTACTGGGACAGAAGATGTGTAATATCTTCTATAACATGATTACTAACACTAGATCTTATTTCTATAGCACTTTGCAAAACATTTTTTGATTCATAATTCCTGTGGAGTTGGTAGTGTAAAGATGCCCAATTTACAGAAGAGGAAATATAATGACAGAAGCATAAGGTTTGGAATGAGGGAAGCAAGAGTCCTGCTGCTCTCTGCTTTAGGCAGAGCTTGGCTAGAGAATAATAGCTAGAATTTATACGATACTTTAAGGTTTGTAAAGTTCCTAAAACTGTTTCTCATAAACCTGAAAGGCATGCCCTTTCATTATCCCACTGTTACAGAGGAGGAAACTGAGGCTGAAAAAAAAAAGTTAAAAAGGTCATACAGTATAAGCACCTAAATCTGGATTTGAACTCAGATTTTGCCAACTCCAAGGCCAGCACTCTATCCACTATTCCAAACAGCAGAGCCCCATATTATGTATTCTTCTGGGCATCGATTTTTAGAAAGGAAATTGACCAGCAGAAGTAGACCCAGGGTAGTGACCAGAATGGTGCAGGAGAGCCAGGCACTTCAGCACCCTTTTATTGTACAAAAACTCCAAAGCTCAAGGTAAATTTTCATTCCTCTTCTCCTGTATTCTCTCCTTTTCCCTCTCCTCTCTTCTTTCCTCTCCTCTTTCCTCTCCTCTTTCCTCTCCTCTCCTCTCCTCTCCTCTCCTCTCCTCTCCTCTCCTCTCCTCTCCTCTCCTCTCCTCTCCTCTCCTCTCCTCTCCTCTCCTCTCCTCTCCTCTCCTCTCCTCTCCTCTCCTGTTTTCCTTTTCTCTCTGCCCTTCCATTCTACCCCCCCCCCAGTCTCTGACTTCCTCCACCCCCTACTCTTTAATGGGACTAAGCCTTTGCAATGGGACCTTCCTCATCCAGTTCCCCTAGAACCCTTGTGGTCCTGGGGCTTGCCTGGAGTTCTGTGCTTGCTCCAATAAATAGGTCATAATTGGGTAGGATCCAGCTTTTGCCCATGCCAGCCCTCTACCCAGTTTAATTCCCTTATGATTGTAATGAACATTAAAAGTAGCAAAGGTACGACTTAAACCCAAGTCTTCTGATTCCAAGTCCAAAGCCCTTTCTACTTTACAACAGGACTGCCTATCCCCATCCCTCCTACTTCTAATGCCTTCCCTCTGCTGATTATCTCTTATTTATCCTGTTTAGAGCTTGCCTGATCTAATTATAATTATATTTTTATTATATATATTATATCATTATATATTTTAATATTTTATATATTATATAACTATAATTAAAATGATAAATAATTATAATCAATCCATATTGTCTCCCTCATTAGGCTGTGAGTTCCTTGAGGGCAGGTATTATCTCTTATCTTTCCTTGTATCCTAAGAATTAGCACATAGTAGGAAATTAATAAATGTTTAATTGACTCACTTCTCAATTACAAAGTGACTTCTTTTTTATCAAAAATTTTTACTTAATTAATTAATTTAGAATATTTTTTCCATGGTTACATGATTCATGTTCTTTCACTCTCCTCCCCCTTCCCCCAGCCAATGCACAATTCCACTGGGTTTTACATGTGTCATTGATCAAGACCTATTTCCATACCATTAATATTAGCACTAGGGTGATCATTAACTCATGTGACCAAGCAGTTGTTTTTCTTCGGTGTTTCTACTCCCACATTTTTTCCTCTGAATGTGGATAGTCTTCTTTCTCGTAGATCCCTCTGAGTTGTTCAGGATCACTGCATTGCCACTAATGGAGAAGTCCATTACATTCGATTGTACCACAGTGTATCAGTCTCTGTGAACAATGTTCTTCTGTTCTGCTCCTCTCACTCTGCATCAATTCCTGGAGGTCATTCCAGTTCATATGGAATTCCTCCAGTTTATTAGTAGTATTCCATCACCACCAGATACCACAATTTGTTCAGCCATTCCCCATTTGAAGGGCATCCCCTCCTTTTCCAATTTGTGGCCACCACAAAGAGCACAGCTATGAATATTTTTGTACAAGTCTTTTTCCTTATGATCTCTTTGGGGTATAAACCCAGCAGTGTTATGTCTAGATCAAAGGGCAGAGACAGTCAAAGTGACTTCTTTTAAAAAAATTATTGAAAGGGGCAGCTGGGTAGCTCAGTGGATTGAGAGCCAGGCCTAGAGATGGGAGGTCCTAGGTTCAAATCTGACCTCAGACACTTCCCAGCTGTGTGGCCCTGGGCAAGTCACTTGACCCCCATTGCCTAGCCCTTACCACTCTTCTGCCTTGGAGCCAATACACAGTATTGACTCCAAGATGGAAGGTAAGGGGTTAAAAAAAAAAATTATTGAAGGAACAATTAGCACAATGAGCAGAGTGCCAGGCCTGGATTTTGGGAGGATCTGAATTCAAATATGACCTTGGACACTTCCTAGCTGGGTGACCCTAGGCAAGTCACTTAACCCCATTGCCTAGATCTTACTGCTCTTCTGCCTTAAAACTAATACATTGTACTGATTCTAAGAGGAGGGTAAGGATTTTAAAAATTGATACTTTTTTTTTCACACAACAGACAACTCCCCTAAATTACTTCCATAAAATACATTCTTTGACCAGTTAGTTTATTTAGTTTATTGAAAGCTAACACAAAGGAGGGCATCAATCTTTCACTATGAATTGCTTTCACATCCATTCCTTCACTTGATCCCTACCACAACTCCATGAGGTAAATAATCCAATTATTATCATTTTCATCCATTTTGGAGGAGGAAACTGAACTTGGAGAAGTGGGGTGACCTTGTCAAGTTCATGCAGCAAGAATCAGTGATAATATTTATGCTCAATTTTGGGTTGACCAACCCCTGGAATATCACTAGTGTAAGGAATTTCCAGTAAGGAAACTTTCTCCACCAGTGTAAACTGGGAACTGCTGTGATTTATAGCCTTGGAGAATATAGACACTAAAAGTGACTAGGCAAGTGAACTGCTAGAGACACATAGTTAGCATGTGTCAGATGACAGCCTTGAACCCAGATTTTCTTGATTTAGGCTGCCTATGGCATCTTGAATATATAGTAATGTTGACATTGACTTCGGGTTTAAGGTTTTCAAAATGTTTCCTACATTATCTCATTTAAACATCACAAACACTCCTGTGAGGTTTAATGGGTGTGTTATTATTCTCAATTTACAGTTGAAGAAACTGAGGTTTAGTAAGATGATGGTACCTACCCATCCGGGATCATAGAGCTGATGACTGGTTATGACTAGTTTGTTATGTTCTGCTGCAGAAATCCTGAAGCTAAATAACTCCAATTCACATCTAGACATATTACTCAATACTTGAATGTTATTGAAAGTCTAGACATGATGGAACTATGCTTCTAGTGGTATATGGGGGAAAGGGCAAAGTCTGATGAGGTGAACTAGTTATTCTCTCTTTGGCTCCCATTCTCATGTGGGTAAAACTCCTCTCTCCAGGAGAGACTTTCTCTTTAGTCACTATCCTAAGCTCCAGCCTATAGGGGAGAGGTTTCCTTAAATTTTCCAAAGGATAAAACAAAGGGAAAATCAAAGGCACATAAGGCAACCTTTTCCAGAGAGCAAACTCCAGCACCCCTTTCCATTCCTTGATCAGGATTGTTAATTTCAAGCTTCTTTGACCAGGGGAATTTGGGTACATAGAGTCTCTATTTTAGGGGGCTACTTGAACATTAATCAATAAAATCTCTTTTGTTCATCTACATCCCAGTTGGCAGTCCTCAATAATTACAGTATGAAACCGCCTACTTCCCTCTCCTGTCTTCTTACCATCCCTTGTCTCCTTGTTTCTCCTCATTCTAACCCCTCAACAACACGCACTAATGAACAGAATGTGGACTCTTAAAGAAACTGTTGTTGATATAACTGTAGCTCCAAAGTCAATGGTGTGGAACTCTCTCCTTATTGGTGGAGATCATTGCCTGTGCTACCTGATTGAAGGCAGAGTTGGCAAGAGCAAGCAAAGGGAGAGCTCTTCAGTTTTATTCCAACACAATCTGTTCAGGTTTTTTTCAGTCTCTTAGGGTTTGAATGCTTCTGGCTTTCAGCTTTAAGAGAGAAGACGCATGAAGCCAACAGCACTTAAAATTGCTTTAAAAAAGATTACAGAAAGAAGCTGACATGAGAATTGCTGGCAGTCTCCATCATGTCCTTATCCCCAGCTTGCTATCCTAGAGACTCTAATAGAACTTCCCCTTGGGTAAGACCTAGGACTTGCTTGATTGAACTGTTATCTCCATCTTAGTGGGAGAGTTCTTTCACTCTATATTGTCTGGTATATATTCTCATATGTATATATGTATACTTCCTTCCTTCCTTCCTTCCTTCCTTCCTTCCTTCCTTCCTTCCTTCCTTCCTTCCTTCCTGCTCCTGCTCCTGCTCCTGCTCCTGCTCCTCCTGCTCCTGCTCCTGCTCCTCCTGCTCCTGCTCCTGCTCCTCCTGCTCCTGCTCCTCCTGCTCCTGCTCCTCCTCCTCCTCCTCCTCCTCCTCCTCCTCCTCCTCCTCCTCTTTCTTCTTCTTCTTCTTCTTCTTCTTCTTCTTCTTCTTCTTCTTCTTCTTCTTCTTCTTCTTCTTCTTCTTCTTCTTCTTCTTCTTCTTCTATATATGTCTTTATTTTTAAACTAGTATTCAATGGAAAAGGAATCAAGTTAAGGTCATTCTTCCATGCTTTCCTTAATGAAGCAGTGATCAGAAGTTAATTTGAACCTGAAAATCATACCCCCAGACTAATAATATATAAGGGAATAAATAGATGTCATTCTAGTCAGGTATCCCCTCTGAGGAGAGTGGAGAGGCAGCCTCTGGCTCAGCCCACCTGGCAGGGAGTAAAGGCTTCCTTAGAGAAGGTGGGAGAGAAGAGGTTGAACTGTCTGTTCTACCTTCCTTTAAGCCACACAATGATACCTCCGTGCTATATGCTAGGTATATCCTTCAGAACATTATTGTTTTTTAAAATACAATGAAGCAAATCAAAATAAATTCTTTTAAGAGAGAAGGATTTGGGGACAGGTTCCGTGGGAAAGTCACAAGGGTAGAAGAATGCTATCAGTTTTGCTCTTGGCAAAAGATGGCCAAATCTGCTCTGTATTTGCTCCCAAGTTCAGTACAATCTCTTCCAATTTCATATAGTATTCTCCTTCCTATCAGTTCAGTTTTGGTCACCAGTGGTGGAAGAAGTAGAAGTGGTGCATCCTTTTCTCTTTTCAAGAAGCTCCATTCTCTCACATTTTGTGGACACCAGGTCTTAAGCTTCTCTTTTTCTCCCACCCTAAGGAATTAGAGATCTGTGACCATGTAGAAAAATCATATGATACCTTTGAAAATCAATATACTAAGTATTTGCTATCAAAAACCTTTCTGCAGGTTCAAATGACAATTGAAGAACATTGCAGAATATCAGAGACAAATTATAGTGGAGATTGTTTTTTCCTGACAGATGATGTACACCATGGAGCAAGGCTGTAGACCATATCATAGACTTTCCAGATAGCATAGTGCCCAACACATAGTAGGTGCTTAATAATTTGTTTTTTTCATGGATTCAATTAACTTGGATGCTAAAAGACCACGAACACCTTTCTGGAAAGACAAAAACTCAGTTGTATGAATTGATGATTTATTTTTTTGTGAAAAGGTAATTATGATCAAGGTCCCAAGTATACTTGGAGGGACTTTTGCTCTTTTCACTCACACACTCCTATTCATGAAATCCTGAAAAAAACTAAGTATGGCATATTCTAAAGTACAGACCACTTTCAAGCATATCTTTTACAAAGTAACAGAAATAAGTTGTATTAACAAGGAGGAAAGAAACAAAGTATCTCTTTAAGTTCTAGCAAAATCAAGATCTGAGCAACCAGATTCCAAAGTTCTTTAGTCTCAGTTATCATCATGACTTAAAGTTGGAATCTTAGCAGGGCCCTCAGTTTCTGCTGTTCTTCTGCAGATATAGTAAAATCCAGTAATATTCATCATGATATCTCTTGCTGTTCCTTGTAGTTCCCATCAGGCTACCCCAGTTGTCACCATCCATTGAGGTTCCACTACAGATATGCCTAGCTTCCATCCTACTGGCATTATTCTCCATTTTGGCTCCTCTTGTAATTTAACATAGCTTCAGGTGGGTCTTATAACTCCTATTCTTAAACAAACCTGCCCCCTTCAACCAGATCCTCTACTGCTGCGCTTCTCAACCTCTCAGTTTGTAGCAATGAGAATACATCATGCATATCAGATATTTACATTCTGATCATAACTGTAGAAAAATTACAGTTTTGAAGTAGCCACCAAAATAATCTTTTGGTTTGGGGTCACTGCAACATGAGGAACTGTATTGCGGGGTCACGGCATTAGAAAGGTTGAGAACCACTGCTCTACTGGAATTATTTTGTCATTGGGTATAATTTTCCACCACAGAAGAGAAGACCTGTAGCAGGGTGTCCTAATTTTCAAGAGATTCAATTATCTCTATATATCACAGATTCAGTGCCAGAAGAGCCAGGGGAAGGATACTCTCCTTATGAAGCTATTATTCATTGTCAGTCTCACAAAATTTTGCCCAGAGAGTAGGGAATCTACCACTTTTTCATCTCCAACAGTGCCACAAACACTAGGTAGGAGTAAGATTTGTAGTTACTACTACTCAATGTCCTTTCTCCTTTAGACAGTAGGATGAAAGGACTCTTCTATCTAAGAGACTGAACCATTTGGGAGGAACAAACACTGAGTACTTCAGACACGAAGCCTTTCAACTCCAGAAGCCCACCCTAGAAACAGCCTTAAACATTATACATCTTACTACCAGTGCATTATCTAGAAGTTTCAGAAACCAGGCTTGATCAGGAACCACCCATAAACTCCACATTCTTCTGACTGTATATCATCCATCTTCCTGTCTTGCCATCTTGGGATGAGGAATTAGCACTGATATTGAATTTATTCAGGTTGCTGGGGACTCAGTCACCAAGTATTTAATGGCCCATATACTTTGGCCCGTGGTTTTGGAGAGAGAGGATAAATTGATGCACCTATCATTGCAGAACCCTTGAAGCTGGGAGCACCAGTCAAATGTCCAATGGCTAGCAAACTTTCATATTTCCTCACCAATTCCCTGTGACTCCAAACTATGTGCTGCCTGGGCTAAACCTCCTTCCCCTGCCACCAGTCACAGATCATTCTTGGTCTTACACCCAAGTTACTAACCGGTTCTGTCTGTTCCTTCCCTCAAGCTCTGAGGAATCTTTGTTGTATTATTTAGTCTTCCCTTTGTTGTATACTTCTTCAATACTCCTAGTTGCTTGAGCTCTCTCTCTCTCTCTCTCTCTCTCTCTCTCTCTCTCTCTCTCTCTCTCTCTCTCTCTCTCTCTCTCTCTCTCCCTCTCCCTCTCCCTCTCCTTTTCTTTTTCATTTTTATATTACATTTTATTTTTTAACCAACAAAAATTTGCCATCTCTCCCCTTCTTGCCTCTCTCTCCCTTGCCCATTTTCTCCAGGTTCTTACTGGGAAAAGAAGAAAAATAAAGCCAAACAAAACAAATTCCCACACTGGTCATGCCCCCCCCCCCAATCTTTTTTCTTTCTTCCTTCCTTCCCTCCTTCCCTGTCTCTTTCTTTCTTTATTTCATTCAGAACTTGGATCACAGTCTTCTCATCATCCTATCTCTGTTCTCATACTGGAGGTTCAAAGTACAGTTGATGTTCACCAACCTCCTAAATTTCCATAATCTACATCTTTGCTTCATCACTTTTACACACAGTGATGGTCATAGCCCTGATGCTCTCAATGCTAGAGTTTCAAAACTGTTTTTCTTTCATGAAGAAATTCAGTCTCTGGGGCTCTGGAATTCTTCACTCAGATTGGTGCTTCCTATACATCCATTTCTCCCTTTGCCTCACAGTCCCACCCTGGAACCTCTAGTTATTCTTCCTCTCTTTGTCTTCCTAATTCATAAATATTATGACTTAATTGTCCTTCCTTTTTCAGTCTTGACCCCTTAGTTAACCAGATAAATTATACCTGGTCCTCTCCTCTTGGATCCCAAGTCCCCTTGCCTTATTACTCTCTCCCTCTTGCTTTACAAATCCTGGCCTATCACCTCCTTTCTCCATCTCTACTCATATGTAACTAAAAGTCTGTTCCTATCCCCAAAGTGCCAACTAGAAGAATGTGATTGTCCAAAAACCTCTCTAATCTGGATACCCCTCATTTTTGCCCAAACTCTCCATTCGTGAAAACCTCTGTGTTCCTTACTTACAGAACAGAGGCCTCAACCCTAGTTCTTTCCTGCCTTAACCTTTATGAGTTTTCCTGATTTTCTAAGGAAGAGAAAATTCATCACTCAGTGGCTAGCTCTTGGATGGACAATAATTTTCCTGTAATTAGACTGTCCTTGGATGACAGATATATAGTGTGCCACTAGGCTTATATTTAGATATATAGATTTAGAACTGGAAGGGGCCCTCAGAGCCTATCTAATGCAACCCTAGCACTTTACTATGAAGAAACAGGCCCAAGGATGTAAGATGATCTATCTGACCACAGTCACATAGATAGTAAGTGTCCCAGGTGAAAACTGACCCTGGGTTCTTTAACTCCAAAGCAGGGCTCTTTCCTCCATACTACCCTGGCTCCGACTTGAAGCCTTTCCAATTTGAAAGGACTTGCTACAGTTTGTGCTCTATTGGGATAGCTTGTAAGAGAGTCATGAGGAAGCATTGAAAGGGGTAATCAGTGGGGAATATTTATTATTCATTTTAAGTAATCAGAATTCTTTTACTGGTGCAACAAAATGATTATTGCTATGCTCATTGGTGCTTGCTATGTGACTAACATTGACTGCATAAACTCAAGGAAAATCTCAGAAAGAATCCATGTGCAATGTGAAGATAAAGGATTAATTTACAACTTGGCCAATCACCTTGAAATAAATGTTGTGAATTCATCCTAGTTAAAGGAAGCTTAGCTTGACTTTTCAACTTTCCTATCCTTTTGTCAAGCTTTTGCCCCTCTTTTTTAAAGTGTGTGCCTTTTTAAAAGAAGCCTTTGACTCTTTACCAGCACACTCTGTTTTTTTTTTTTAAACCCTTGCCTTCTGTCTTAGAATCAACAATAAGTATTGGTTCCAAGACCGAAGAGCAATAAGGGCTAGGAAATTGGGGTTAACTGACTTGCCCAGTCACACAGTGAGGAAGTGTCTGAGGCCAGATTTAAACCCAGGTCTTCCCAACTCCAGATCTGACATTCTATCTATTGATCCACCTAGCTACCTAATAAACTGTCTGTTAATGAAGAACTGTCAGTTCTGTTAGTAGGTGGGAAGTATGAAGACCAGATTAGGGACAGGAATCAGACAGGTCTTTCTGGAGTAAGGTCAGTAACCACCAAGATGCCAGCAATAGGTGATAGGAGAGGAGTCTGGATAGGAATCTTTCAGGAATTGGGCAACAGGCAAGAGGCAGAATTTCATGTAAAGAGATGGTTACCATTAGGGAGGTCTGATATCAGGTTATAAGGAAATAAACATAGGAACTATAGTTTATTGACAGAATTCTAGTCCCCAGGAGGATGAGTGGGACTAACACAGAGATCGATGTGAAGAAACTGGAACCTCATGACCTCCCCTTGCTCAAAGATGTTTAGTGTACCCACAGCCTACTAAATCAAATAGAAATACCCTCATTTGGAATTCAAGCACTTGAATTTCACAACTGTCATTTCACCTACCTTTGCAGTTTTAATTCATATTATTACCCTTTATAGACTGTAAACTCAATGACAGTGGAGATTGTTTAGTTTATTAATTTATATCTCTAGTGTCTAGCGCAGTGCCTGGCATATAGTAGGCATTTACTAAATACTTGCTGATTAATTCAAGCATTCTATGCTCCAGCCCAAATGAGGGCCAATGGTCTACAGATGGATGTGAAAGAATGCTTTTGATATAGTTGCTCAAAATAGAGGATTAATGTCCATTCCAGAGTCTGGTCCTTTCCTCTGCTATCCTTATGTATTTTTGCATGGAGTCTGTTGTATCTGTCAGCCTGTCAACAACTATTTATCATTAACTGCTTTCTGTATTCCAGGGACTCTACTAATCACCGGGAATACCAGTACAAACAAAAAGAAAGAGCCCTTCCCCTCAAAGAGCTTATACTTTAATGGAGGAAGATGACACATAAAATAGGAGATGAAAAGTATGGTGGGGGAAGAAATAGAGTTATAAGCATATAGGAGTGGTGCCTAAATGCAAAGAATCAGAGATAGCTGGTCTTGGACTCTTCCCCAAAATGGAAATTCTGTTAAGAACTCATGAATAGAATAAGGGGCTTTCAGGAGCTGAGTCAGGAGGCAGTCGGAAGGACTTCTCTTAATCTCTACAGATTTTCTTTCCAATCTTCAAGGCAGGCTGAGGTTTTAACTCAGCAAAATCTTTCTTTGTCCCCCTTATAGAAGTGTTCTTCCCCTACCCAGGTTTCTCACAGTATCATAGATTTAGAGCTACAAGGGATCTTAGATGTTCTTACGTTCAACTCTCATTTTACAGATGAAGAGACTAAGATCAAATGCATTTAGGTAGCTAGTCCAAAGTCACACAAGTGGCAAACCATGTCCTCTGAATTCAAATCATCTCTCTGTTTGACTTTTCCTATGGACAGTACTTATATATTCCAGTCTGTATTATTTTTAAGTTCAATTCAACAAATGTTATTAGACACCTACTATGTGCAAGGCACTATGTTTATACTGGTCTCGTCTATCTATATACTTATAAGTTCCCTAGAGATAGACATTGTATAAAATTTCATCTCTGGTTGCATAGGGCACATAGTAGTCACTTAATAAATGGAGGTGGAAGCAGAGTTGTTCTCAGAGTACAAGGCAAAGGAGGCCACTTATAAGAGTCAGAACATAGGATCAAACCCCACAGTTGAATCTATACTGATTCCTTTGAGCTATATAAATCCTACTGTCTTTATTTTTTCCTTGCTAGGGGCCATTTAAGTCTCAGGGCCAGAATACAGCTATGACTACAGAATAAGTTAAATGACCCTGAAAGAAGGCACCCTGGGAGAGGAAGCCAGGAAGTTCATGTCAACTTCTGATCCTGGCATTTAAGGACTTATCCACTCTTGGTTACAACTTAATTTTACCAGCTTCATTTCCATAGGACCTTCCCAGTCTTATCTTTATTTACTCTATATTCTAGTCAAACTGAACTGCCCTCTTCTTTTGCTCATGCTGTCCATCATACCTTTAATTATCTTCTCTCTGGCTCCATTTTGTCTGTTGAAATCACTCCTTATTTTTCCTCCTCTATGATACTAGATACTTTTGGTGGCCTCTTCAGATTTCCCATAGTAGCATTCTTGGAACTCTCCTTTCTACTCATCTCATTTCCTCTAGGGCCCATCTTTTGTGTACATATTTTTCTCCCCATTAGTTTCTAAGCTCTTTGAGAACATAGCTTCTATTCTACAGCCTCCATTGTAAGAACAAGGCCTTATACAAAGTAAGCCTTTAATAAATGTTTGTTGAATTAAATTGAATCTTAGTTCTACAATTAGTAGAATCATTGACCCATAGGAAGTCAAAGCCAGAAGAAACTTTTGAATTATAGATTCGTAAAATGAGAGAGCTAAAAAGGACCACATAGATCAGGGTTTCCTAATATAGGATTCATGGACTCCAGGACCCATAGATAGATTTTAGGGAGATCATGAACATGGATGGGAAACAAAAACCACAGTTTTATTTTTACTAACCTCTAACTGAAATTCAGTATTTCCTTCAGCTGTAAAATTAAAAAAATAACAAAGCACCACATTATTCTAAGAAGGCTTTTTCAGACTGTCACAGGTATCCATGATACAAAAAAAAGGTTCAGAACCTCTGCTATAGATCACCCATTCTGACCTTTTACTACATGAAAATGATGCCCGTTGCCTTCCAGAGTAAAAGAGCATCTGTAGTCTTGGTTTCACATATCCTTCTAGGCTATGTCATTCCCTAGGAAACCTGGTTGTGTGGGCTACAAGACTGAAGTGAGAGATGGATTAGAAAGCTGGCAACCTCCTAGAACTCTGCCTTAGACCCTGCTAAATGCCTTGAATGCCTATCAGTGTTGGCATCATTGCTAAGGAACCAGTATGAGAAGGGGGAAAACCAAACCAAACCAGAGTTGAGAGTTTAAGCTCAGCAGAGAATCTGTGACCAGAAAGTAAGTCAAAATTCTAAGCACGCATGAATTTCAAGAGCCAGAGAGCAGGTAGTTAAGCAGGAACTGAGCATATGTAGTGTATATAATTGAGACTAGGGCTCAATTAGTGGTGGGATGAGTCATTAAGGATATGAGAAATAGAAGTAATAATAATAATTAAAATAATAATAGTAATAAATAAAAATCTTCACTAAATCCCACTTCAATGCTTCATTGTAGAGTAGAAATAACACTGACTTCTCAAAGATATTTTTTAACCCTTACTTTCTATCTTAGTATCAGTTCTAAGATAGAAGAGTGGTAGGGGCTAAGTCAATTAGGGTTAAATGATTTGCCTAGGGTCACATAGCTAGGAAGTGTCTGAATCCAAATTTGAACCCAGATCCTCCCCATTCCAGGCCTGGCTCTCTATCCACTGTGCTGCCTAGCTGTCCCTTCTCAAGGATTTTGACAGTCAAAAATAAGCACCAGCAGCTATGAAGTTTTTTGTATATACAGATTTGTCTTTGGGTATCCTGAATAGTTAATTGAGAATGACATCACCAGAAGGGGGTCTAGAGGTGGCAATTGTGTTTTTGAATAGCTACTCACAAGAACTATTTACTAAGACCCAGAGGGATTATGATGAAAGGACTACTCACATCACAGAAACCAAAGATCCCTTACGTAAGTTTTTAATGATAATAATACCCTCGATATTTTTTATTTTATTTGATCCTATGTAGTGGAAGATGTTATCTCCAATATCTGTGGGCACCAGTGGGACCCTGGGGGCTGCCACAGGGATAAATGAATCAGCAGGACATTGAAAATAGGACTGTTGCTGTGGGTTTAGGGCAGATATGAAGCTATGTGAGAAGTGAAATAAAGAGTAAATTGACTGTAAACTGTTACTTGTTGAAATGGAGAATGATAAACTGAGGGGAACCTGTTTCTTTATAATGACTGTTGTCTTCTGACTGGCTGTGACTAGAGACTGCTACAGGGACCTGAGGCTGCTTATTGGTAATGGAGGTAGAATAGAAATGCTGGGGGATGCTGCCACATAGAGATGCTGGTACACAGGGGACACTGCTCTGGGATTTGCTCTGGGGTTTCTTCTTATTGAGCCCTACTGATTGCTGATGGATCAATCTATTTACTAACCCCTTCCTCCCTCACTCCCTCCCTTAACCAACCTCTCCATTTTGCTTCCCTCATCTCCCAAATCTTCTTGAAGCTTTTGCTTCTTCCCTCCCTCCTGAGTGAACTATAAAGACTCCAGTTGCTTTCTCAGTCAGAGGGTTTATTGGGATAACAGGATGGGAAACTGAGGTAAGAGGGAAGAGGAATTTCCCTAATCTAAATGAGATAAAATTGAGGGTTTGGGGAGTCACAAGTGTGACTCTTAGACAGTTAGGAAGATGGAGGACAACAGCAGTTCAAAATCTTCTTTCTTCTTCTTCACAAACCAGCCAGGTCTCTCAGCTTAACCCCAGAAAGAAACAAAGTTCAGTCTCTCCTTTTCTCCTGGCCAGCTCAACTCTCTTATAGATCACCAACTCAAAAGCTTCTCCCCTGATCAGCTTCCACTGCTCAGAGCCAGAGAAACAGAAACCAAGTCCCCAAAGCCAAGTTTCTCTTCTCAGTGTCTACTTCAACTGCTCAGAGTCAGAGAAAACAAAAAAATCAAACCAGCCTCACAAAAGTCTTTCAGCCAGCTTCAAACCTCCAGGGAGAGAGTTTGTGTCTCCCAGTCAGAGACAAAGTCCAAAAGCCCCTCTCCCCTGTCAGCTCAAACTGCCACCAACTGGGGACATTCCGTTGGAATCTAGTCTTGACAGACATCTAGAGCTAGATCTCCAGCCCTGCATCTTGGTCCACAAGTCCTGCAAAACCTCTCTCTTCATGTCTCTATCACAGAAGGCTGCTGCAAATTCTGTGGAGTGCTTAGAGTGGCCAGATATCAAAGATGACAAGGTCATCCACTACAACCTGAGTTGTCATCAGATATCTTGACTTTTGTCCTGCCACTGGACCTTCCATGACTCGGGAAGAGAGTGAGGGTAGGCAATTTTGGGCAACTCTGCCTCTCTTCAATCCAACTTATGGGTGAATGAAGACATCACCCTTGTGAAGTCATTGGTCCTCTTAGGAAACAACGAACAAACAACAATACGAATGTGTAAAACTTTCTCCCTTCCCCCCTTTTTTTGTAGGCTTTGTTTTTGGGAAAGAATGCTGTCTTACATTCATTTAATTTGGGTGGCAGAAAGAGATACAGTGGGGATAACAGATCTCTGCCTGTCATGCAATTGATTGGCAGTGGGTTTGAGGAATCAAATGTCAGGTTGATAACAGTGTAGCCTGAGCCTCTGTCTGAAGTGATGGGGAAACTAAGATTCAGATCCTTAGTGGAGATAAAAACTAATGGCTGAGATTAAGGGGAGTGTGGCTACTGGGGAGAGTTCCAAAAGCCTGGGTATAGGCAGATAGAGCAGAGATGAACAGAAAGTTGGGCATGTTGATCAACCATTTTTCTCATTCTGCTTTTCGGCTGCCTTTCCATTTAGACTCCCAGGTCCCAGACATAAAATTCCTCTAATCTTGATGCAGCCCTTCAAATCTGACACTCTTCTCTGCTAGTTAATTCCCTTAGATCTAGACTAAACCTTTTGGGTTGAACTGCTCTGTCTGTTGGATATAACTTCTGAAAATTCATTTAAGCTGTTTTTATCAAACTACTCTTAAACTATTATTCACATCCTAGCTAGGAACATACAGTGGATATCTTGCCATATTCCTCTCCACTTCTCTCCTGTCATGGATTTCCTTCCTTTTGACTTTAGCTCTGGGATCAGTAGTCAAATAAATACTACCATTGCTTCTGGAAAGGGAATGACATCAAATGCTCTTTGGCTTCACTATTGTGACTGCTCAGATCAAAATGAGTTTCCCTGGCCTCTACTTACACATTTGGGTGTTGTCTTCCTTCATTAAAATGTATGTTTCTCATGATCAACTGTGTAAGACTTAGCTACTCTGATCAAGACAAGGATTTAAGACAATTCCGGAGGACCCATAGAGAAAAATGCTATTGCCTCCAGAGAGAGAACTGATGAACTCTGAATGCAGACTGAGGCATATTGTTTAAACTTAATTTTTCTTGCTTTTTGGAGGGGGGGTGCAACATAACTAATGTGGAAGTATGTTTTGTATGACTTCTTATATATACTAGGTATTGTGTTTCTTGCCTACTGGATGGTTGGATATGGGAGTGTGTAATATAGACCCCTTATGGGAGGTTACACCCACCTACACTGGGGAGTTGGGGAAAGGAGGAGAAAGGGTTGTGAGAATAAAAGAGGGGAGAAGAGGTTGATCTTCCTCTCACTTCCCCCTTAGTGAAGAGGACCTGAGTTTATGTCCCTGAGGGACAGAGTATGTCTTCTCAGAGACTGGGGTTGGGTGGTGGAAGTTAAGGACTGGAGGAAAGGGTTTAGGAGAAATGACCCACTGCCTCCCTAAAAAATAAGCTTAAAAATAATTATAAATGAAGATACAGTCTCCAGAGATTTTCCTGTCTCTGGATCCTCCCAATACCCCAAACTGCCACTTCCCCTTTGAGATCTGAGTTTACTCCCCAGTCCTGGTCTTGAGCTAATTCTCCTCTTTGGGGAGAGGTGTGGTTCTCCCCAAATCTTCAGTCTCCTTCTTTGGTGTCAGAAAGTAGACAGGCCTGATCTAGATATTAACACTTTAATAGAGAATCACTCAGGGAAGAGAAAGTAGGAAGGTTGGATAAGGAAAGTGAGTGGCAGGAATCCCTGAAGACTGGCAGACTGACCCCCCAAATCTTGGGGGATTCAGGCTCTAAGCCTTGACCCCTTTTTTGGTCAGCTGCTGGTTGTCTCTATTCTTGAGCTAATCTGATTATTGCTAGAGTTCAGGACAACTGGGGAGAGAGAGAGAAAGGTGGAGAAAATCCTTAGAGAAAATTTCCTCAGTAGATGGCTTTTTCCAAAGTCTAATCTACTATATTGACTTGAGCAGAAAACTTCCAGGGATCACTAGGAAGCCGTAGGTGTCCAAAGGGGGGAACCTCCAGCCTTTTTGAGACCCTCCTGTCAGGTTCCCAGCTGAAGGAATCCAGTTGAAGTGGCCATTTCTGAGTTCCCCTCAGTTTCTGTTCTTTCCTTGGAATTCTGGGTCACTTCTTTTCTGCCCTTCCCTCAGTGGGCTGTCTATTTCTTCATTGGATCAGATCTCCTTCTTTTGCATCTTCTCTTTTGCAAATACCTCTCTCTGACAAATGGAGTGAGGGAGAGAATTTGGAGCTAAAAATAAAAATATTTTTTAAAGAATGTAAGTTATTTAAAGGTAGACAATGTCTCACTTTTGTATGTTTATTTTCCACATCTAGCACAGTTCTTGTTCACATAATGAGTTTGTTCACTCATTCGTTTAAAAAAGTTATCGATAGCTTTTCTTTTTTAATATCAGAATTTTCCCAGTTTCCTTTTTCCTTTGCTCCCAGAAAGCTATCCCATATAACAATTAGTATTCTTTAAAGAAAAAGAAGAGACAAAAAAAAAATCAGCAAAACTGGCCAAAAATTTTTAAAAGCCTGAAAAATATTTGCCATCTATCCTACCCATGAACCTCCCACCACTGCAAAGGAGTAGGATGAGAATGCCTTCTATATCTCTTCCTTGGTGTCATTCTTTTTTTTTGTAATATTGTAATATTTACTTTTGATTGTTTTGTGGTTGTTCTCTCCATTTACATTGTTATAGCCACTATGTATATTGTTTTCTTATCTCTGCTTACTTCACTTTATATCAAATCATATTCTCCATGTTTCTCTGTCTTTGTCATATTTATTTTTCTTACAGGATAGTAATATTCTATTACATTCCTTTACCACAGTTTTTGTAACCATTCCCCAATGGATGGGTTTCTGCTTTACTACCACAAGAAGGGCTACTCTAAATATTTGGTTATATATAGGGATTTTTTTTTCTTATCAGTAACCTCCTTGAGGAATAAGTCTGCTGTGGAATCTTCGGGTTAAGAGGAATGGCCATTTTAATCGCTTTATTTGTATAATTCTAAATTTCTTTTAAAAATAACTGTACTGACTCACAGATCCACCAATAACCTATCTTCCCATCAACCCTCCAATATCTACTATTCCCATCTTTTGTCTACTTTGCCAGTTTTATTTTGATTAAAATTCTCTGGAGACTGAATCTTCATTTATAATTATTTTTTAAGATTATGTATTAAACAATAAAAAGTGGGCACCAGTCACATGAGGTCGGCCATTCCCTTAGTAGCCTCCTCCCCAAACTAGCTGTGCCAGTTCAAGCTAGACCTTGGACTTTGCTGGTGCTCCCTTAGCCAGTCCTGAATCAGACCATTCATGCTGCTGCTCTCCTGGCCACCTCCTCCTTGACCTCCAGCTGACAGTGAGGCCAGACCACAGGCTTACCAGCACTCTCCTAGCCACATTCCCTGTCTTCAATTTTGAGACGAGATGGCTATCCTTCTCTTGCTCCCATTTATGCTCTCTTGATGTTCTTTCCCGAGATCCTCTGATTTGGAGGAATCCGACCTCAGTTTGGATAAGAGTCAGGTCTTCCGGATACCAGAAGTTATCACATGATCCGTAGAATGGCCAGATGGAAAGGAAATTGCCTTTTTTGTTTTTATATTATTGTTCATAAATCAAATGATCACATGTAATCCTTTAGGTAGGTAACTGCAACTATAATAATAGAAAAAGTTAACCCCAGTTAAGAAAGTAACTGTTCAGAAGATATCAATTATAATAATAAAGTATTGATCATAGTATTAGAAAGAATATAGCTTGTTATGGTAGAATATTACAGCAACTAACTAGATGACGAACTTATGTTTAAGGAATAAAACTTTCCGCTCTTCGTAGTTGTCTAGGGAAACTGAAACTCCTGGAGTGGGAAGTGCTCATTTGGAATGGTGAATGCACAGCTGACTTGACGAGATCATTGAGAAACAACCTTGGTATGTCCAGGTATTGTTGGATCCCCAGCATATTGTAGCCACTTTTACCTAACCCTTCCCAGAATTAGTATGATAATTCTGGACTAGTAGTTATACAATTAGCTAATATTTCTTTATAATGTATCTGATTATCTTGATCTTGTACTAGAATTTATTACTTATCAAATGCTGTTTTTTTTTTTATAAACCCTTACCTTCCATCTTGGAGTCAATACTGTGTTTTGGCTCCAAGGCAGAAGAGTGGTAAGGGCTAGGCAATGGGGGTCAAGCGACTTGCCCAGGGTCACACAGCTGGGAAGTGTCTGAGATCAGATTTGAACCTAGGACCTCCTGTCCCTAGGTCTGGCTCTCAATCCACTGAGCTACCCAGCTGCCCCCTATTTCTTATCAAATGTTGCCAAAACTTGTTACCAAACATTATGTTGGTTTTTTTTAACATACTCCAAACATTTTTCTTGTTAATCACTTATGCTAATTTACTGTCAAAACCCTATAAAACACTTTGCCCCAGGCTGGCATGGCAAGACCTCCAGCTTTAATTTCCCAGAACTTTAGCTCAGAAAGATGGCCCAGAGATTTCTTTATTTCTTACACACACAACATCAGTACCTAGCATGACAGAGAGGACTCCATTTATCATCTCAGAGAGATACAGCTCAGAAGTTTGAAAGTAAGATATTTTTCTTTAAAATCCAAAAGTTTTCTTGGTGTGCCCAAAATAGGCTAGTGTTAAATTTCCCCAGTTTGTTAAGTGTTTAGTGATACCTTCAGTTAGTTTGATTTGTGTTTCTCTTTTTATTATATGTGATTTGGAGAATTCTTTCATATGGCTGTTAATCATTTGCAATTCTTTTTTTGAGAATTAGTTGTTCAAATCCTTTGATCACTTACCTATTGGGGAATGACTTTTGTCTTTATGCAGACATACATAAGCTTAACATAAACTCTGTTAGCTGTTTATATATCTTGGTTAACAAATTCTTATCTAAGAGATTGGATAAAATTTTTTTTCTGTAATTTTGCTGTATTTTTCAAGGACTTTTTTTTTTTGCACCTGAGATAATAATAGTTTGGGATTTTCTGGTTTTTAATAGGATTAATTTTATTGGTCATTTTTCTAATATCAGCTCAGCCTTGCATTCTTGATATGTGTATCCAAACTGACCAAATGAATCGTTTTCTAGATGAACTTCTATAGTCCAGTGGGACTTAAATTAAAATTATTATTCATTACTGGCAAAGTTGCATATTGCCACATTATTTGTTTAACTTCTATGCAGAATACATTATGTGAAATGCCGGGCTGGATGAACCAAATGCCAGAATTAAGACTGTTAGGAGGAATGTCAACAATCTCAGATATGCAGATGATACCACTGTGATGGCAGAAAGGGAAGAAGAATTAAGAAGCTTCTTGATGAGGGTGAAACAGGAGAGTATAAAAGCTGGTTTTAAATTGAACACCCAAAAGACTAAAATCTTGGCAAGGGATGTTACCATCACTTCCTGCAAATGGAGGGAAAAGAAATGGAAGGAATGTCAAATTTTATGTAACTGGGTTAAAAGATCACTGCAGATGGTGCCAGCCACCATGAAATTAAAACACTTATTCCTTGGAAGGAAAGTTATGGCAAATCTGCACAGCATACTAAAATCAGAGACATCACTTTGCTGACACAGGTCCACGTAGTCAAAGCTATGGTTTTTCTAGTAGCAATGTAGGGCTGCGAGAGTTGGACTATAAGGAAAGCTGAGCACTGCAGAATTGATGCTTTTGAGCTAGAGAAGACTTGAGAATCCCTTGGACAGTGAGGAGATCAAATCATTCAATACTTAAGGAAATTAATTCAGATTATTCACTGCAAGGATAAATACTTAGGCTGAAGCTTAAAAACTTTGGCCACATAATAAGAAGATAGAACTTGTTGGGAAAGCATGCAGGGAAAGATTGAAGGCAAAAGGAAAAGGAGACAGAAGAGGATGAAATGGATATAATGAACATGAACTTGGACAGACTTTAAGAGTTAATGGAGCTATAAGGGTCTGGCATGATATGGTCCATGGGGACACAAAGAATAGGAGATGACTGAACAACTGAACAACAACAACGATATTAGTTTAGAGGTCTCCTTTATTTGTTTTATCCTTTCTTATTTTAGGTAGTAGGGCCATATTTCTCTCATAAAAAGGCTCTAGTGGACTTTGTTCCTCACCTTTTTTTTGTCTTCTAAAAAATATTAATTTTAAAATGCACAAACATTTATTGAGGGTTTACCATGTATTCAAAACTATGAGTAGACTTTGTGAAGGATACAGAATTATGTGACAAGTTAGGGAAATAAAATGGAAGCACATGAAACATATTAGGAACATTACATAGTATTATCATTACAAAAGCTTACATTTACATAATAACCCTATTAATATGAGTATTTTTATCCTCATTTCACAGACCATATACCTGAAACTCAGAAAGATTTGGACTGCCCATAGTTACGAGACTTCTGTCAAAGCCAAAATTTGATTCTGAGTTCTTTGACTCTAAGGCCAGGACTTTGTCTTTTTTTTTTTTAATTAAAATAATGTTTTATTGTGGCTTTTGTTTTTATATTAAAGTCCTTTCTGAATATAACACATCCTATTTCTCATTTTTTTAAAAACAATTTTATGTAGTATTGGCACAAGTTATTCTTGGAAATAGTACTGAGCCTGGAGTCAAGAACATCTGAGTTCATACCTAGCCTTAAACATTCATTAACTAAGGTAAATCAATTAACCTCTCCCATTAGATTGTGAGCTCCTTGAGGACAGGGACCATCTTTTGCCTCATCTTGCACCCCCAGAACTTAGCCATTGTGCCAAGGCTCTGAATAAATGTTGATTGGCTAGCTTAATTTCTTTCTCAGTTTCTTAGTTTCCTCAACTATAAAATGGAGATGATAATAGCTATCTCTCAGAGTGGTTGTGAGGATCAAATATGATAAAAATCGTAAAATAGAAGGGCAGCTCAGTGGCTCAGTGGATTGAAAGCCAGGCCTAGAGATAAGAGGTCCTGCGTTGAAATCTGGTCTCCAATACTCCCTACCTCTGTGACCCTGGGCAAGTCACTTAACCCCCATTGCCTAGCCCTTACCACTCTTCTGCCATGGATCCAATACACAGTATTGATTTTAAGATGGAAGGTAAAGGTTTTTTAAAAATTGTAAAGCATTTAGCCATTTATGTATATAGTAAGTGCTTAATAAAATTTTCTTTCTTTCCTTTAAAAAAAAGTTTGTTAGAATTCTACTGTAAATCCAATAAGACCAGGAATATTTTTTCCCTTTGGTAATTCCTGGGTATCTAGTTCTGTTTCCTTTTATGAAAATGGATTATTTAAGATCTCTATTTGGTCTTCTGTTAGTTTATATATTTTACATTTATGAATATATTCCTCCATTTCCTTTGTGTTCTCACTTTTGATAGAATATAATAATGCATGACAAGTTCTGAGAATTCTTTTTTTATTTTTCTGGTTTTATTGTGATTTTACCTTATTTTCTGTTTATTGATTTCATGCTCATCCCTGTTCAATTTCTATGTTTTTTTAGTTTATCCATTTGTTGTCTAATTTATAATCTTTTTTATGTTTATTTTGTGTTTGTTGGCTTTCTATTTTTTTCTTCTTTTAAACGTTATTTTATTTAGTCATTTCCAAACATTAATCATTGGAAACAAAGATCATTCTCTTTTCCTCCCCCTCACCCCCTACCCACCACCTCTCCCATAGCCGATGCACGACTCCACTGGGTATCTCATGTGTTCTTGGTTCGAACCCATTTCCATGCTGTTGGTATTTGCATTAGAGTGTTCATTTAGAGTCTCTCCTCAGTCGTATCCCCTTCCCCCCTGTAGTCAAGCAGTTGCTTTTCATCGGTGTTTCTACTCCCATAGTTTATCCTTTGCTTGTGGATAGTGTTTTTTTTTTAGATCCCTGCAGATTGTTCAGGGACATTGCATTGACACTGATGGAGAAGCCCATTACCTTCGATTGTACAATAGTGTATCAGTCTCTGTGTCTACAATGGCTTTCTATTTTTTAAATACATATTTATTATATTTTATTAATTCTCTCCTTTTCTATTTTGTTAATATGTGCTTTAGGGATATAATTTTCCCCAGAACTACTTTAACTGAACTCAGACATTCTGATATGTTCATTGTTACCATTTTCTTTCAGATTTGTACTTTGACCCACTCATTATTTGACATTTCACTGCCATGTCTTAATTTGGGTTTGCCTTTTGTTTGTGCTACCTGAACTAGGTACATTTTTTAAAACTGCACTTTGCTCTATAAAGGATGTGTTTATTATTAAATTTGTTTTCAATATTTCTATGCTCCAATACATGGTCAATTTTTTAAAAAGTTCCATGTGGTACTGAGAAATATATATGTTCTTCAGTGACACCATTTACAAGATGCCATGGTTTTTAGCCCTGGTTTCTCCAATAATTTGCTTAATTCTGTTTTCCCTTTTGTTCATCTTTCTGTTATATCTGTCCAAAATGGAGAAAGGGAGATTAAAGTCTCTTGCTATTATTGTATCACTCTCCATGACTTCTTTTAGTTAGCTAATTTTTCCTTTATGTTTTTGATGGTAAGGCATTTGGAGCATGTAAATTTAACATCAGTATTGTTTATGATCCCTTTCTGTAGCCTCCCGGCCTGCGAGAGGCTGCAAGGGGTGAAAGAGAGGATAGAGATAGAGTAGAAGTATTGATCCCGCGAAGGGCGTGAACGAGCCGACTTTAGAGATGTGAATAACCGAGTCAGTAGACAAATATTATTTGTATGAGCCACGGCTAAGCTCCGACCACTGAGTGTGACTATTCAGGCTAAAACCACCCAATGATCTCGATTTAACACCATACTGGTCAGAGGATAATGCTAGCTCAGATGGAAAGGAGATCAGAAACTGAAGGAGGTAGATAATGCTAGGTAGCATTAGGAGAAAGAGAGGAAGTAAGGCAGGCCTGGCCTAAAGGCCAGGCCTTAGTGAGAAAGACAGAGAAGAGAGAGAGAGACAGGCAGGGGAGAAGATCTTCAAGTGGGGGGAGCTTGCTGGGGCTCGTTTATTTATAGTCTTGACAGCTCAATACATATTGAACAGTTATATGATACCTCAATACATATGGATGAGTTACCTGGGGTATTCCCATTGGATAATGCAACTTATGACAAGGTGAAGGTGGGGTTATTATCCCCGGGAGAGTGAGACAAAGGAAAGCCAGGTTTCGCGCCTAAACTTCAGCCACGCTGGCAATAAAATTTATTGCCCTGCACAGGATGGCCATGAGCTCACTCACATTCCTTGTCTCTCCACAATGCCTATGGTCTGGACTGCTACACTTTCAAAATAATGTTGCTTCCATGTTTATCTCTTTTTAAGTTGTGAATTTTAATTTTTGCTTTGTTTGATAGCATGATTGAAACTCCTGATTTTTTTGGATTTACTTGACATATAGTAAATTTTGTTCTGGTATCTCATCTTTATTTTCCACATATATTTTCTTTTTAGGTATGTTTTTGTTTGATTAGGGTATTTTTTGCAAGCAGTAAATTGTGGGGTTTTGTTTTCTTATCCAATCTGTCATTCTCATTTGATTAAATTGTTTATCCCATTCATAGATAGGTTTATATTTTCTTCCAGTTGTTGCTAATATATCTTCTTTCTCAATTAGGATTTGTTTTTTGGTTCCTTTCCCTCTGTAAAAACAGTAGTACCTTGTCTCTTCAATTCCTATTACTCAATCTCCTTTAAGGCAAAGTTTCCATGGGCTGTTTTTTTCCTCCTTTTTTCCAAGATAATTTATGTAATTACTTGTCCCTTCCTTGGTGATGGAATTTGTCTACCTTTCTTGTCAGTACTGTTTTCTGGTGTGTTTTCAATGCAAATATGTTACTTGTTATTCATTCATTCTTGGTGTGGTAGAAAGAATACTATCCAGTAGACTTATATTGGACTCACTACTCAGAAGAGCTATGCAATCATGGGAAAATTATTTAGCCTGATTCTCCTTTTCCTATCCTGCAAAATGGGGGCAATTAAGCTGAAACTAACTTATAGAGCTATTAAGTGCTTTGCAAGCTTTAGAGAATTATGGAAATTAAGCGATTACACCTATATTTCACAGATTAGAGAGTTACAGAGCCTTGGAGTTGAAGGGACTTCAAAAAATATCTTGTTAAATTTGCATGTGTACAGAAATCCTTTTTGCTATATCCTTGGAAAGTCCTCTTCTATCACCTGAAGAGCTCCTGAGATATCCAGTTCTCATGTGAAAGTTCTGTTGATAAAATTTTCCCCATATAGAGCCACAGTTTACCTCTGCTAAAATTTCTCTATCCCTCCTACTTATTTTGTTTCTGCTTAGTCATTTTCAGTCATTTCTGTATCATCATGACCGTTTTTTGTTTTTTTTTTTGGATTTTCTTGTTAAAGATACCAGAATGGTTTGCCATTACCTTCTCCAGATCATTTTATAGAATAAATTTTTTATAGATAAGAAAACTTAGGTAAACAGGGTTAAGTGACTTGCTCAGGATCACAGAGCTAGGAAGTAACTGAGGCCGGATGTGAACTCAGGAAGGTAAATCTTCCTGATTCCAGGACTGGCACTCTTTTCTCCTTGCTATCTTGCTGCCCCTCCTACCTATTATTAATTCATCTTTCATTGATGACTTGGAAAGTTAGAGACATCTCTCATGTCTCTCCTAAGACTTACTTCTCTTCTTCAGGTTAAACATGCCTAGTTCCTTCAATGAATCCTGGAATAAAATGTTTTCTGATCTCCTAAATATCTTTGTTGTCTTCCGCTGGAGATAGAACAGATTGTTAATATCCTTCCTCAAATGAATTGTCTATAACTAATCCTAATGCTCCAGATGTAGACTGACTAATGTAGAATGTTGTGGGGCTTGCCCATTCCCTTGTCCTGGATTATAGTCTTTAATTAATCTATCTTTTTAAAATTAATTTATTAATTATTATATTATATATAATTATAAATATAAAATATTAATAATAATTAATATTATCTTTTTATGATGTCACACTATTAACTTATACAATATTTACAGGGTAATCTACCAAATTTTCAGATCTTTTTTATACAAACCATTGCCTCGCTATGCTTTTTCTGTTGTATATATGTGAAGTTAATGTTTTAAATTTAATCTAATTTAATTAAATAGTAGATATAATACTTCACATTTATTAAATTTCATATTATTATATTCAGTTCTGACTGCTGGCATATTTTGGAAACTTGCTCTGTCTTCCATTGTGCTAGTTTTGTATCATCTGAGAATTTAATAAGCATCTCATCTATTCTGCCATGTAGACTACTGAAAAAAAAAATATTGAAAAGCACAGGACCAAGGACAGATCCTTGGGGAGCCCATTAGAAATCTCCCTCCAAGTTCAAATCAATTGACTAATGGCAGAATTTTTGGATCCTATCAATCAGCTAGCTCTAAATCCACCTAATTATACCATCACTTATTCCACATATCTCCATGTTGTTCTTAAGGATATCATTTAAAAACTCTGAAAGTCATAGAAGTATATAAACCACAGGACTTAGAGCCTAGAGATTATGCAGAATCCAAATAGTAGGGTCATAATGCTTTGCTGAAATCTATATTATGGAAAAACTCTCAATGAGAAAATAGGTTCTTTTCCTAAGGATTTTATAGAGAGCATATATACTAGAAATATTGTGAAAAACAGGTTTCCAAAAGAATGATTTGTTCTAAGATTTTTATGGCAAGATTTTATGTAATTATGAAAAGCTACAAGGAACTTAAATGCCCAAATAGAGGAATGGTTAAATAAATTCATTAATGTAATGGAAATATTCTAATATGATTAAAACTAATAAATATAAGGACCAAAAAGAAAAAAGAAAGATCTCTATGAAATGATCAAAAGTGAAAAAAGCAGAACCAGAAGAATGAAATAAACACAAAGATCATATAAGAGAAAAAAGTGAATGAGAAGGAATAAACAAATAAATCATTCCAATAGGGACTTAGCAGAAATGATTGAATAGTTTATATGATGATATGATGCTTTACATATTGAAATTAATTAATCAAAATATAAGTCACTTCTATTTTAGCTGGTTGGATTAATATCCAAGTGGATTTTTAATGGGGCAGATAAGTGGTATAGTCGATAGAGCACTGGGTCTGGAGTCAGAAAGACATCTTTCTGAATTCAAATGTGGTCTCAAACACTTACTGTGTGACCCCGGGCAAGTCATTTAACCCAATTTGCCTCAGTTTCCTCATCTATAAAATGAGTCGGTGAAGGAAATAACAAGCCATTCTGGTATCTTTGCCAAGAAAACTCCAAAATGGGATCATGAAGAGTCAAACATGACTGAAATGAACTAAACAGCAACAAAAATGGTGATGTACAGAATAGAATATTGTGCCTGGAGTCAGGAAGACCCATGTTCATGAGTTCAAATCTGACCTCAAGCACTTATGAGTTATGTGACCTTGATCAAGTCACTTAACCTTGTTTGCCTTAGTTTTGTCATTTGTAAAATGAGCTGGAAAAGAAACAGCAAATCCCTCCAATATCTTTGATAAAAAAAACCTCAATTTACATCATAGAGAGGCAGACACAACAATATATATTTTTTAACTCTTACCTTCCATCATAGAATCAATACTGTGTTCTAAAACAGAAGAGCAGTGAAGGCTAGGCAACGTTAAGTGGTCAATTAGGAAGTTTCTGAGGCCACATTTGAACCCAAGACCTCCCATCTCTAGGCCTGGCTCTCTATACACTGAACCACCCACCTGCCCCATTAGACCTATTCTTTATGAACACCACTTCCTTTTCTAAATGCTTACAAATCACTGCTTTAACAGTGATGAGGAAAGGGGTGCTTTGCTTCTATCTCCATTCCTAGGGTATGCCCTATCCACAGTCTTTATCTTTGTTGTTTTGGCATTACTGTTGTATCCAAGTTTTCATGACTTCATATGGGGTTTTCTTGGCAAAGATACTGGAGGGATTTGCCATTTTCTTCTCCAGATCATTTTAAAGTTGAGAAAACTGAGGCAAACAGGGTTAAGTGACTTGCCCAAGGTCACATAGCTAGTATTATCTGAGACCACATTTGAACTCAGATATTCCTGACACTCTATCCATTGGGTCACCTAGTTGCCTTGTCCATATCTTAGGTTTGCTCTATTTAAAAAGCTTTCAAAGATTACTGTAGTCATATAGTCTATTATATGATATATGATTTGGAAAATACTAAACCTAGGGTGCAAGGTATCTAGGTTAACAGTGTAGAAACAAAGCATAGTTATATGTTTTGATAGAATAGCTGTGCTATGTGCTTTACAATTGTTATCTCAGTGGATTATTATAACAACTAAGTAGATGCTGTTATGGTTCCCATTTTACAAATGATGAAATCGAGGCAAACAGAGTAAAATGGCTTGCCCAGAGTCACACAGCTAGTATCTGAGACTAGATTTGAACTCAGGTTTTCCTGACTCCAGGTCTGTGATTCTATCCACAACACCATTTAGTTGCCCCAACAAAAACACAGAATTTTGGAAAATTATTGAAGCTGACTGACTTGTAGCTTGAAGATCCTGTTCTTCCCCTCCTCCCATTTTTGGAAGGTTATCATTTCCTTGTCTCTATACCTTTCCCATTTTCCATAGTTTTTCAAAGATGATTTATAGTGGTTCTAAACCACAACTCTGTTTGTTAAAAGATCCAGGATGCAGTTGATCCATACCTGGTGACTTGAATTTGGAGTGATATTTACTGTCAGATATGCGTATTCATAGTTAAGTATTTCCTTTATTGCATCCTCATTTATCTTGGCTTTAATTCTCTATTAACCTTTCTTTCTTGTTCTGTCATTCTTAATTCTACAATCAATCTTCTTGGGACAGAACCCCCCCCCCCCCAAATGAGAGCTGATGAATTCTGCTTTTTCTCTGTTGTCTGTTATCAACATCTCTTCCATACTGAATAGGAATCTCATCTCTTCCTAGGTCTTCCTTTAATTCTTTAATATTTTTTAAAGGGCTCTTTGCTATCCTTTTTCATCCATTCCAAGTTTCTCCTAAATCTGAGCTTTACAGGACCCTGCCAGACTTTGATATTCACTCTCAGCTACTTGCTTTTGCTTCCATCTTCTGTATCTATTGTTTAACAGTGTAAGTCAGTTAATATGCTCCTTGTGAATAACAGTAATAATGGACACTCGAAGAACATTTTAAAGTTTACAAAGCTTTCTAATCAATCATTTCATCTGAATCACAACTATTGTCATTTTATAGATGAGAAAAGCCGAGGCTCAAAGAGGCTGAACAACTTGTTCATGACGTAAGATTGGAAATCAGGTTTTCCTGACTAATTCTGGCAATCCATTGGACTGGACCTGCTATTCCATGAGTTTCTTTAGACAGTTTCTACTTTAGATAGCTGAAACTCAGAAAGGTGAGAAATTTGTCTAGCTAGTAAGCAGCAGAGGCAGGATGCCTCAGGGGCTTCTGATTATAATCTTTCTGTTATCCATCATGCAGAGGGGATGGAATCAGGAAAGGCCCCATTAACTCCTGTAAGGCAGACAGACAGTTGTCAAGGGAAAAGTTTTCATCAGACAAGGCAGATGTCTTAAGCGCACTGACAGTTGGAGTCTGGTAACAGGCAACAGATGGCAGCCCAGACAGTTAGTAGGTCATTGTTAGTAACTGTTGAGGTCAGAGGGACCTAGCTGGGAACATAGGGGATTTTCCATTAGAATTCTACCAAATCCACTAGACAGTGCATAAGGGATTGGCCCTGAATAGCATGTGCAAGGAGGGTAGTTTGATGGCAAGGACACCTGGGGATGGAATGAACCTTGATGAGAACAAGGTGGCACAACAGGGATAGGGTGAAGGAGGGTAGATGCCCTGGGCAAGTGTAGTGAGAAGGGGTGGGTGGGATGAAATAAAAAGGATATCTAAATTAGAGGGCTTCTCTGGCCCAAGGCAAGTGTATAGAGACACTTAATCAGATGCATAGAGGGAAAGGACTTAGAATGACAGAGCTGTGGTTAACAGGTTATAGGTGAAGCAAAGATGGTGGCACCTGCTTCTTTTGCCTTCACATCCCCAATTCCTTGTACAACACCTTGCACTTTATAAATACTGATTTAGTTTAATTGAATTATGGGTGACATATAATGCTATGTGTAAGGATCAACAGAGTTGAATTGGGGATCAGAGCCACTCCCTTGGTGAGCCTTGTATGGTGAATAAATAAAGCTGCAGCAAATACTGAAATCCTAATTAGCTTGAGTTATTCTGTCTTCTGCATGGGAGTCGGGGTGGTAACAACTTCCAGGAAGGAGAACAAAGATAACAATCTGCCTCTCACTTTATAATGGATATTGATAAGTTGGAGCTTGTCCAGAGGAGAGCAACTAAAATAAAGAAGACTCCAAACAATGCCACAAGAGCCTCAGCTGAAGGCAATAAGCTGCAGAAGAGAAGACTTAGAGGGGAGATGATTGTTGTCTAAAATTAGCTCCAGTATTCTCACAGGTCACTGCCTCCCCTGAATTCCTGGATGAAGGTGAGGAGGCATCTCCAGCTAGCTCCACAGGAGTGGAGATAGCGTCTTAGTAGAGACCTCTAATGGGGAAAAGATTTGGTATCATCCTTCTGATGAGATGAGGGAGGAAGTACTCACTAGAAGGTGATAAGGGGCAAGTTCCACTCTATTTTTTAAAAATTCTTATCTTCTGTCTTAGAATCAATAGGCAGAAAAGCAGTAAGGGCTAGATGGGGTTAAGTGACTTAGCTGGAGTCACACTGCTAGGAAGTGTCTAAAGCCACATTTTAACCCAGGACCTCCTGTTTTCTACACTAGGCTCTCAGTTCACTGAGCCACTCATGCCCCATCAAGTTCCAATATTGATTCCAATCCTGCAAATAGGTTGTAGGCAAGAGGTGTATGGCCTTAGTTAGTTAGCTTTTTAGTTATTTAGCTAGTTTATTTATTTATTTATTTAGCTTTTTAGAGATAACCCTGACTGGGAGTGAGATGGTTGGGGAGTTAAGTTGAAGTGTCATCATTGGCACTGGGGCCCTCATGTTCTTGGTCATTGCTGTCATTTTGTAGCAGGAGGCTATGAACTGCTTCTGATACTACACCTATCGCATGAACTGTCCTTTTCTTTAAGAGACTTTAAAATTGTGTCATGTTTTTGTGTCTTTCATTTGCATTCTATTTCAGTAGTGCTGCCTATGCTAGGCATCTTCCCAAGGTCAGAGTTGTGTGGTCATGATCTCAAGGCCATTTAAGTAGGCAAAGGTGTCCTGGAGGATTTGGGGGGCAGCGGTAGGGACACTGCCTCCCCAAAGTGCAGGATGTGATGTGGTGAAAGTGGAATCTGCTTTACAGAGGCTGGATTCGTTTCCCTTTAAGAGGACAAGAAACCTGTCTTTAAGATTCTGTTGGCCTGGTTTAGGACTAAGGCTTGAACCACTAACACAGCTTTCTTGTTGCCTGAAGCATAAAGAGCCCAAGAACCTTGGGGATGTTATTCTGGAGCACTGGCGGGGTTCCCACCACTCTACTAGTCTTTTTGAACCAAGTTTTGTTTCCTTGGCAAAGGCAGAGATGAAGAGGAGCCCTGTCTACTTTTATTGAATTGTTTGTTTTCATTTTATTAGAAGTACATTTCTATTGAATTTTATGGAATGTTTCATCATATTCCAGTTCTGAATTTGAATCACTGGGTTGACCTGAGCTAGGCTTGATCCAGAATCATTGCCTTTATTTTATGGAGGCAGCTTGATGACATAGTGGGTAGTGTGTACCGGATTTGGTTTCAGAAAGACCTGAACCTTCAGTTTGGGAAGACACACCTGTGTGAACCTGGGAAATTCACTTAAATTTCTCTGAGCCTCAGTTTCTCTATTAGTAAAATGAGCATCATAATGGCATTTATCTTACAGAGTTTTAGGACTTAAATTTGATAATATATATGTATATATACACACTTAAATGTATGTACACAAACACATGTATATTCTCTGTGTGTATGTTGGAGTGCTATGCAAAATTAACAAAATTAATTTAAAAAGTTAGTTCTTATTCTAAGGGTTCCTAATTTGTTTGGCAATGCAGTCTACTTACAACCACCATGTACTTCTCCCATCTCCCTGTTACTCATTTAAAATTCTTTACTGTATTAATCCATGTCTTACAATCTCCAAACATTGTAGATAGAAGGAAGGAAGGTGGGAAGGAAGGGAAAAAATGAAGGAAGGAAAAAGCAAAAGAGTGAAAAGAGGAAGAAGAAAGGAAAGAACTATTAAAGGAGCTTTGCAGTTTTCCAAAGGCAATACAGTCTGTTCTCTTCCTATTGAAATGACTCAGGCAAGAATGACAAGGTTAGAGAGATACTGAGAGATGAGGAGGAAGAGTAGCAAAAACAAAATTTGCTAATTTCACAAGTTTTCCCATTCTTAGCATTACATTGTGGAAAAGCCACTGGACTAGGGTTCTGAAGATCTAGATTTGAATACTATCTGTGTCACTAGCTGGCCTCTAATCAATCTAGACTCTCAGCATTCCAGGTCCTTCTGATCTTAGGGCTTATTGGTAGTATGGAAGCTCCTCCATCCTGTGCCTCTGCCTTAGAGAGGATCTTGCTCTGGGGATCATTTTTTGACAGCATTGGGAAAATATTTAAGGGAAAAATACTCTTGTGGTCTTATGAACTCACGCTCTTCCTGGTCCTGATCACTTTCTATTACATAGGGTTTCATATTTTGCCTCCTAACTTTGTAATTTCTGCATTTTATTCTCTTCCGTTCCATTCCCATGCCCCTTTTTTGGAAGTGTGTCAGGGAAAAACAGACTTGTTGCTGTTGGATGTTGCTTATGGGAACTCAGACTGATCTAAAGGAAATAGCACATGAGAAGGGTCTAGAGACATGCAGTCCAGTTGAAAGTCTGCCACTGACTTTCTATGCAACCTTGAACAAGTAATTTTCCCCCTCCTTTGGGTTTAATTTTCAGCATCTATAAAGCAGAGGAAATAATCACAAGGTCATGAGATTTGGAGCTGGAAGAGTCTTAGGTCTGGAAGCTCTGATTTTACAAATGAGGAAACTGAGACTTAAAAAGTCTGAGGGACTGTACATAGTCATCCAGATAATTAAATATAAGAGCTCAGAACTTAACCTACCTTTCTAATGGGTTTGATTGTAGGGATCAAATGATAGGACAGTGACTTCTTAAAGTTAAAATCACACAAACTCATTCAACAAGCATTTCCTAAACATCCACCTCCTAGATACCAGGTCCAGTGCTCAGAAGGATATGGAAATGAATAGCAGCTATTCCTTAAGTCTTAGACTCTCCTTTACTATTCCTTAAATTGCTTAGTGTACAGACCATTTTATAGAGAATTGAGGTGTTTTAGATTCCTCCTCATGCCCAATTGCCTAAACCACAGTAAATCCTCATCTGTAAAAAGAGATTTATGGCTGCTCTGAAACAATGTGTTTTAGCTGTTGGTATGCAGCAAATTATTTGTTGCTCAGTCATTTCAGTCATGTCTGACTCTTTTCTTACCCTATTTGGAGTTTTCTTGGCAAAAGCACTAGAGTGGTTTGCCATTTTCTTCTCTAGGTCATTTTACAGGGGAGAAAAAATGAGGCACACAGGATTAGGTGACTTGCCCGGGGTCATGTAGCTAGTATGTGTCTAAGGCTAAATTTGAACTCAGACCTTCCCGACCTCAGGGCCAGTGCTTTATATGCATCTACTGTGCCATTTAACAACTCCTAGCAAATTATTATAATTATTTTAAAATTTTTCTTTATTTTATTCCAGTAACAAATTTATACATGTTTTCCATGGTCATATGATTCATGTTCTCTCCCTCCCATCTTTCCTCCCCCCTCCCAGAGTTGACAAGCAATTCTGCTGGCTTATACATGTATTATCACTCAATACCTATTTCCATATTATTCATTTTTTCAATAGAGTAATCTTTTAAAACCAAAACCCAAATCCTATACCCATATAAACCCGTGATAAATCATATGTTTTCTTCTGGATTTCTACTCCCACAGTTCTTTCTCTGGAGGTGGACATCGTTCTTTCTCAGAATTGTCCCTCAGAATTGTCCTGATCATTGTACTGCTGTTAGTAGCAAAGACTATTACATTTGATCATCCTTCAGTGTTTCAGTTACTGTGCATAATGTTCTTCCAGTTCTCTAGCAAATTATTATGTCTATAAAACTGAAACTACTAAAAATTTTCCTTTTTTTCCCCTTTAGATTAATTCTATCCAGCTTGACCAGAGGTCCTCAAGTCATTGACTTGGGCAAGTTCACTTCTCCTCAGTCAGTTGGGTGGCCTCTGATCCTGAGTGTTCACATATTGGTGCTAGACAGTGCTGATGCCAATTAATTGGCTTTCTCCCTACTGTAACTCAGAATTTCTGAGCTCAAGCAATCCATGCACCAGCCTCAGCCTCAGCCTTCCCAGCACAGGGATGGCAAGCACATATTATAATGTCTCACTGAAGATTTTACTTCTCAAGATCTATGTTTTAAAAATCAATCCTTTCTCCCTATCCTCCTTAGGCTCTATCACTCCCAAAGCAGAGACTATAGAAAATGGAACAAAAGTGTTTGACAGAGGATAGAAGTATTTTATCAATCTATTTATAATTTGAATTATGAATACTATTTTAAAATAGCATTGTATGCGACTGCCAAAATAGTAAGCCATAATAACTTGGTCAAATTGACATAGGAAAGAAACAAAGAAGAGAGCTTGTAGTTATAGCACCCATTTCCATGGTGCTTTTTGTCTTTTTTTTATACTTATCTTATATCTTAGACTGATACTAAGTATTGGTTCCAAGGCAGAAGAGCAGTAAAGGCTAGACAACTGGGATTAAGTTGTCCAAGATCATATAACTAGGATTTTCTGAGGTCAAATTTGAAATCAGAACCTCCCATCTCTAGGTCTGATTCTCAGTCTGGTGATTTAGCTAGCTGCCCCTGATTTTAGCCTTTTTACTGAAGCTCTCTCAGAGGAAACAGTCTGATATGGAGGAAAGAGAGAGCAAGAGAGGGAAATGCCTACTATATGCCAGACACTGTGTTAAGCCCTTTACAAATGTTATCTAGGTAGGTGCTATTATTTTCCTTGTTTTACAGATGACGAAACTGAGGCAGATAGCAGTTAAGTCATTTGTACAGGATCATACAACTAGGAAGTATTTGTCTGAATCTGGACTCAGGATTTTCTCACTCCACTTTATCTACTATGCCACATAGCTGCCTTAGCATCAGGAGCCACTGATCACCTAAGGCAACTCCATATAAAAACAATTTTAACATTAAAATAATTTTTTTGAGTTCCAAATTCTCTCCCTCCCTCCCTCCCCTATTTCCTCCTTGGGAAAGCAAGCAATTCAATATATAGGTAATACATCTGCAGTCATGCAAAACATTTCCATATTAGTCACATTGTGAAAGAAAACATACCCCCCTCCCCCAATTTTCCCTTCTACCCTTGTAAAGAAAGTTTTAAAAAAAGGATGTTTTGATCTACATTCAGACTCTATCAATTCTTTCTCTGGAGGTGGGGCATTTTTCACCATGAGTCCTTCAGAATTCTATTGGAATTATATTGTTGAGAAAAGCTAAAATATTCACAGATGATAATTGTAAGATATTGTTGTTGTGTACAATGTTTCCCTGCCCTGCTCATTTCACTTTTCAATAGTTCATGCAAATCTTTCCAGATTTTTCTGAAATCCTCATCATATATTATAATAGTATTCCTTCACAATCATATACCACAACCTGCTCATCCATTCCCTGATTGATGGTCTCCTCAGTTTCTAGTTTTTTGACACCACAAAAAGAGCTGCTACAAATATTTTTGTCCTTTTCCTTTTTCTTTGATCTCTTTGAGATACAAGTCTAGTGTATCCAGTAGTAATAGTAGTATTAATGGGTCAAAGCATTTGAACAATTTTGTAGCCCTGTGGGCACAGATACAAATTGGTTTAATCAGTTCACAATTCCACCAAGAGGGCATTAGTGTCTCAATTTTCCTACATTGTCTCCAAAATTTGTCATTTTTTTCCTTTTCTGTCATGTTAGCTAATCAGTGAGATGGCATCTCAGAGTTGTTTTAATTTGCATTTCTCTAGTCCATAGTGATTCAGAGCATTTTTCATGCAATTATAGCTATATTATTCAAGAACTTTATGTAATTGACAAATTTGTAAAAATAAGATCAATATATCAAAGAATATGGACAGATAGTTCTTGAAAGAAGACAAATTATTAACTACACAAAAAAGTGTTCAAACTCCCTTATAGTCTGAGAAATACACATGGAAAGAACTATGAGATTGTATCTATCTTTTTCTACTCGACATTGTACCCATCAAATTGGCAAAGATAGTGAAAGAGGATAACATTCGTGGTTTATGCCTCTGGAAAAATCTTTGCTTGTGAAGCTTTGCATTTATTCCATCTTTTTGGAAAGTAATATGGAATTATACAGTAAGGTTTAGAAAAATGTCCATACCCTCTTATCCAGTGATCCCACACTAGGATTATCCCCTGTGGAGAATAGAGGCAAGAAAATGAAACCAATCTGTTAGAAAATATTCCTAGCAGCAGTATTTGTAACGACAAAAGACTGCAAACTGTGTTCCCAATGAAGAGAGAATGGCTGAATTAATTATGGCATATGAATTTAATGGATGATTATGGTTCATAAGAGGTGACAAATATGAATTATTCAAAGAAATACAGGAAGATATACAAATGATGAAGATTAAAGTAAAGAGAGGCAAAAGGACAATATATACATTGACCTTATGTAACTAAACAGACAACAGTAACCAGATCATTTAAATATACAGGCAAGCACAATGGAGGTTAAAGAAACCAAAAAAGATGTTTTTGTTACTTTCTCATTAAAGTTAATCCATATACCTTTTTTCCGTTTGTTTAATGAATTCTAAATAAGAGAAGATTTTGTTATGTGTATAATCTTTGTAAATCACTTCCTTGGCTTTGTTTTGTTTTTCTTTTCTTCTTTTTCTTGCTTATATAGTTGAGTACTTATACTTTGACATTGGTAGTTAAACTAGAATTCATTATGGAGAGGAAAAAGACATACAAGCTACTATTTATTTGATATCAGTCTGTGCCAGACAGAATGTAGGGACTAAACATAAATTACCTTTTTTTTGGAGTTTTGTCATGCTCTGATTTATTTTACTTTTGCTCCTCAGCCAAAATGGAAGACCAACTACCTGCTCAATGACTTATATGTTAATGTATCCCTAAGAGGAGAAGTTAGGTGGAGAGGGCACTAAGCGTAGCATCACTGAAGACCTGAATTTAAATCTTACCTCAGACACTATTTGCTCAGTTCCCTCATGTATAAAATGAACTGGAGAAAGAAATGCCAAACCATTAGCACTTCTTTGCCAAGAGAACCTCAAATAGGATCATGAAGAGCCAGACACAATGAACAACAAGAAGTTTTCTTGATCCAAATGACCGCCCTTAGCACCCTAGTGCCATCAGACAGTTGAATGTTAATTCTCCTCTAGATTCAGAGGAAGGTTGAGAAACAGCAAGAGGATGCTCCAAAGTGGATTCTGATAGGGTAGGATGCCACAGAGGGAAAGAATATGGCCTACCAACTTTTTTGTGTTATGCATATAACAGATTCTAATCTATATTTCAATTATTTGTGAACATTTGTTTCCCTCATGTACTTATGGCTGCTCTTTGTTCTACTACTGAAATAGTAGGATACTTTGGGGGAAAGGTTACCATCCCTCAGTACTTTAGTTGCATCTCATTTTGAGGATTTGATATGTGGCAGATATGAGAAAGAGGCATAGGATGAAAGGTCTGAATGGTCCCTGATCTGAACAACTGGACGAAATAGCCATTTATCTGAAGTCACAGATCCAAGTTTGGAAGTCTATTACTCTCTTGGTCAGTCATCTTCCTGTGTCTACAGTGCCCAGTACACTTAAGTCCTTAAATGTTTGCCGAATTGAACTATCTTTTCTACAATTAAATTTCCATACAGTTCCTTTTATCCACCTTTCAGTCTTAAGTCCCTAAAGAGGCTCTTTCTCTAAGCTGAGTTAAGGGAAGAGGCCCGGTCCAAGGAGCCAGGACATCATAGCATGGTAGAGCTGGAAGGGAGGGATTTTAGGCAAGGAGAATCATAGAATATTAAGAAACATCTTCAGCCAGAGGTAGGAAAGATCTTGGAACATGGAACATCAGACCTGGAAGAAGTCTTAATAATATCATGGGCTACAAATTATCAGAGCTGGAATGTGCTTCCTCTAGTCCAAGGGTCCTTAACTATTTTTATTTTCGTAAGTAGTCTCTTTTCACTGACAGTCTAATTGAAGCAGATGGATCTTCCTCAGTGTTTTTAAATTATTGAAAGAATGACTAAATTTCAATGAAAGTTGGTGAAAATAAAGATACCCCCCCCCCCATTAAAGTTCAGACTCCCTAAATTCTATGCCTGTGGATTCCAGGTTAATAATTCTTGCTCTAGTCTAGCCTGCTTGATTTTAGTGGAAACTGAGCCCAGTGAAAGAAGTGACTTATGCAAGAACATTAAAATTCCCTCCAGGATCTGATGAAGGTTTTGTGGTTTGGGGAGAGAACACCAAGGGAAATACTTTTGGGTCCAAAGCTTTGCCTTGTGTGGATGGAATCCCAAGGCCTCCCCAGAGGCCCATTAAAGACAGAATCTTGGGCTGGAGGGATCTAGTTTAGAGTGAGTGACCTTAAACATTCTCCCAGCCTCCTCGGGTTCTGGTAAGGAAAAGTTCTACTGTAGTTGAGGGCTGAGGGGTTGGGGGGGGGGGGGTGGCGATTAAGGAGAAAGCTAATCATTTTTTCCTCCCCCTCAGCCAGGGCGGGAGAATCTTTTGATGGGTGGGAGAAACATCCCGACTCTCCTGGGTCCCCTCACCCTCCCCTCAGGGCGGGGCTGCTAGCGACCTAAAGGGAGGAGGGGGGCACAGTTGGAGCTGAGAAGGCGCAGGAGGAGCTCGAGGCTTGCCAAATTGGGGACTAGAGGGAGGCAAGGGCCTAGAGAGCAGAGAGAAGGAAAGTAGGAAGGGGGTGGAGGCGGGAGAGAAGTGAAGAGCTGGAGCTGCGTTGGGCAGGCTGGCCGGACTGTACGCTGGGGAGCGCCCCCATGGCTTTGGCTGGCTGGAGGACGGCACTGGCCCGGCTAGTGCTGCTGCCGCTCGCCCTGGCCCCGCTGCGGGCCGGCCCTGGGAGCGCACACCCTCAGTGTCTGGACTTCAAGCCCCCATTCCGGCCGCCACGCCCGCTGCCCTTCTGCGAGCAGTACACGGCCTTCGGCTGCTGTGATGCGGAGCAGGACGCTGCTCTGAGCCGCCGTTACTGGGCCGTGACCAGTCGCCTGGAGCCCGACACCTTCGCGGTCTGCGCCGCCTACGTGCGCGACCTGCTGTGCCAGGTGAGGGGCAGCCGCCAGGGCTCAGGGATGGGCTCCAGACGCCCACTCGGAGCCTACTTTTCCTTCCCTTTTGCAGCCTCTTGGCTGATGGCCTGGGCTGAATTGAGGGAGGTCGCGGGGTGTGGTCCTGCTCCTCCAGCTGTGGGAGGGTAGTTAAGGGGATTGGGGCTAATGAGGTACTAAGTACCAGGGAGAGGGTTAGTCGGGAGACTAAGGGATTCCGAAATGTCTGGGTCTGTGAAAGAGCTCAAAGGCGCTCCCTGACTTAGTATATTTCCGACCTCTCATTTTAAAGCAGGGGAAACTGAGGCCCAGAGGCCCAACGGTACAACCTGTGCTTTGGGACAGCCCAAATGTACAATTTTAGTTGAAAGGGTCCGGACTAGCATCCGCATTTTGAGTGTAAATTCAACAATAAAACATTTTGCTTCTGCAGATATCTTGTAAGTGCCTACTAGGTGCAGAGCAAATTCAGGACTCTTTCCATTAAGTTACACTGCCTCGCTGTGATTTTAGGCAAGTTTCTTACTTTTTTTTTTTTAATTTTAATTTCCTGGGCTATGGAATGAGGAAGTTAAACAAGGTGGTCTTTAAAGATTTTTCTTGTTCAGACAATTCTACTTTCTTTGATTCTAAGAGGTTATTTTTTTCCTTATTAGTTTCAAAGATTCTGATTTCAGTGACTCTAAGGTGGAGGAGAGGGTCAGTTCTCCTTTGGGTTCATGTTTGAAGCTCTGGAAGGTTCAGTTCAATTCAATAAACTTTTCTTTATTAAGCACCTACTGTATACAGGGTTTTGTGCTAGATATTAGGAATACAAAGCACAACTGAACCAGTTCCTGCCATCATAGAACATACATTCTTTCAAGGGATACTATATGTATTAAAATAAAGATAATACAAGGAAAACTGAGGAAAGAGAACACTGAGTAGGAAGGGCATCAGTGAAGGCTTCATAGAAGAGGTGGCATCTTTCCAAGTTGAAAGACAGGCTTTTAAAAAATAATAGAAGTGGGAAACATAATCCAGGAATGGGGGAAGTAGTTTATGTAAAAAAGCAGAGGCTGGAGATGGAGTTCAGAGAGAACAGTTAGCAGTTAATTTCTTCTGGAAGACAGAATTCATGAAAGGGATAGTTTGAAATAAGGCCAGAAAAGTGGGTGGCAACCAAATTGTGAAGAGTCTTAAAAGCCAGGCCAAAGAGTTTGTTTTATCTTACAGGAAAATGGACTGCTATTGAAGGTGTTTTGTTTTGTTTTATTTTTTGAGAAGATGGGAATGATGTCCTCAGCATATCTAATCTGTATCAATGGCCTAATAAATTTGTATTATATATCTGTGTCATGGTGCTTAATAAATCTTTATTGATTGGTGAATACAATTCATTGGGAATATTATTTTGTCAATGGTGTGAAGGATGGTTTGGAGGTCAGAACTGGATGATACTGGAATAGTGAGAATGTATGTAGAAAAAGGGAGACAGATGTGAGAGATATTATGGAGGTAGAATTGAAAACATATCACAAGTGATTAGATATGGAGGTTGAAAGAGAAAGGAGAGATGAAATTGACTCAAGTTTGTGAGCCTCAGTGACAATAAAGATGAAAGAAATAGGGAAATTTGGAGGAGGGATGGGTTTGGGAGGAAAGATAAGGAATTATAGTTTGAGAAGCCCATGGGACATCCAGGAGGAGATAAATGACTGTACATCATTAGCATCCAAGATAGAGATTAGAGCTGGGTATATGGATTTTTTTTTCATTTTCAATATAGAGGTTGTATTTGAATCTATGGAAACTGATAAGTTCTTCACAAGAGAGAAAAGGAGAGGGGGGAAAGAAGAGAGAAGAAGACCAAAGACAGAGACCTGGAGAACTTCCATGCTAAGATGACACAAAATGGATGTATGGAAGCCTTCCCCAATCCCTCTTAATTATGGTGCCTTACCTTTGTTAATTATTTCCTATTTATTCTATACATAGTTTGTTTTAAATATATTTGTTTATATGTTTTCTCCTCCATTAAATTTTAAGCCCCTTAAGAGCAAGGGCTATCTTTTGCCTCTGTATGTCCCCAAGGCTTAGTTCAGTGCCTGGCACTTAATAAATGTTTATTGGTTGATTGACTGGTGGCTGTAACCAAGAAGCCTGAGAAATTAAAGTCAGACAGATAAGAGCAAAGACAAAGTAGTATAAGAAGGAAAGGGAGAAGAGATTGTTAAGAGGAGGGATTTAGGCAACAGTTTTTATATAGTTCTAGAGAGGTTAAGAAACATGGGAACTGTTAAAGAGCTATGTGATTAAATAGTTAAGAGGTCACTGGTAACCTTGGAGAGAGCAGTTTCAGTTGGGTAGTGAACTCCAAAGTTATATTGCAAGAGATTGAGGAATGATTAGGAAGTTGATGGAGGCAGTCAGTGTAGATGATTCTTTCTAAGGGTTTGGTGTGAAGGAGCACCACATGATAACTTGAGTATATGACAAAGTTAATTGCAGCTTTTTAAAGCATGTTTATTGGCAAAAGAGAAAAACCAAGAGATGGGGAGAACTTAAAAATGAAGGAGGAAATGGATTGATGGATCAAGTTCCTGGAGGAGGTGGGAGAAGATGAGATGGCAGTAGAGGTCAGACCTTAGAAGAAAGCCTCAGAGACTGGAATAAAAGAAAAAAAGGCAGTTAAGGACATAGAGAGGCTGTGAGGTTTAGAATTCTGTAGTAAATGGGCATCATGGTGATAGCATTTATTTTCTCTTTAAAGAAAGAGGGCATCTGTTAAGAATAAGGAGGAGGAAGTTGGGTGCTTAAGAAGTTTTGGAACAATTACTGAGTGCCTTGCATATAGTAGGTGCTTATAAATGTTGAATTGAAAGAGTAGGAGAGAGGCAGAGAGGGAGAGAGGGAGAGAGAAAGAGAAAGAGAGAGAAAGGGAGAGGGAGAGAAAGGGAGAGGAAGAGGGAGGGGAAAGGGGAGGAAAGGAAAGAGAGAGTTTTCCACTTTGTGCAGCAATGAAGGTCCAGTTGAGATTTTCAAAAATCTGAACCTGTGATTTTGTTGGTGTAGTACAGGGAACTCCCAGTGCAGAAACTCCTTCCACTGATACATATTATCAACTCCACTGTCACTTATAGACTTTGAGGTTTGCTATAGGGGCACTGAGATATTAAATAGCTTGTCCATGGTAACAAATCAGAGGGAGAACTGAACAGAGGCCTACCTGACACCAAAACTTTGTACTGAGCCAGTTGGCCTTTTCATTTGAGATTAAATAACCTAAATTTGTAATGATCCCAACTGGCCCAGTACTATGTATGAACTCCAGTACTCTTTAGTATTGTGAAAGCCAATGAAGAATATAGATGGTGGAGGGTATAATTCCGGATAAAGACTTGGCAGGAAATTATTTCCTCCATGAATTTTTGTCTAGTGTAAGCAATGTGTCTTCTTTCACAACATGATGAAAATGGATATATGTATTATATTATAATGTATATATAACATATCATATTAACTGCCTTCTTGGGGAAGAGGAGGGGTGGAAGGGAGAGAAAGAACATGGATTGCAAAATGTCAGAAAATGAGTTTTCAGAAATTATATTGACATTGAACTGGAAGAAAATAAAATGTATTTTTAAAAAAAGTATCAACAGGGAATGAATAGTAGTAGGACAACAAAATTAGGGTTGGTGGGTATTGTATATAGTTGTTCTGGTCAACTGTAGGGTCAAAATTAGAGGGAAGTGAGACATGAGTAGAGGTGACAGTCTGGGGATACAGAGAAGAATAGAGAGACTAGAGGCCATGGTGAAGATGAATAACTTTAGGAAAAGTGAGTCAGAGGGAGAAATAGAAGAATGGGAGATTATGATTAGATAGAAGGATTTCATAGTTCAGAATGATGGAGTTTGTGGTTTAGGGTTGGGGGGGGGTAGGGCAGGATGACAGGAAGAAGTAGTTGCAAAACCAACCTAGACTGTTCCTCCAAAGCCTGTAGAGTCTTTGGAAATGTGATTCATAGGTCAACCTGGGTTGGACCTGGACCCCAAGGACTGTTTTGGAACTAGAGGAGGAAGGCAGAGCTTCCTGGAAGCCAGATGTTCCTACAAATGGTTATTACAGCCCTTTTGAGAGAATTTTAGAATTTATAATCTTAGAGTTGGAAAGGACCTTAAAGAAAATTTAGTGAAACTCCTACATTTTGTAGATGGGGAAATTGAGGCCAAGGGAGGTTTATATCTAAAATAGTACAGCTGGTCAATGGTAGAGCTGAGTCTAAAGCCTGAGTCTAGTTAATGAAGAAATTTGGGCAAAGACAAAAATTGGATCTGTAAAATAAGGAGAGCTCAGAACATTGGAACACACAGATCATAGGGGGATGGGTTCCATCATACTAGCCTCCTAGTTCAGTGTTATTTTAAAAAAGTCCTAGTGATGCCTTAAAAAAAGGATTTTTTAAAAATTGACATCTCTTGTTTTTCATATCCCCTGTTTTCCATCTTAGAAATCAGGCACAATTGCAGGTGTTATATATTAGGAATAAATAGTATGATTTCTCCATTAGTGGACATCTGTAGAAGGTTTTGCATGGTAGTAGAGGTGAGGGGCAAGTATTCTCCATTAACAAGTATAGAACAAGCTAATTCCCTGAGTTCTGAGAAGATTTATTCTTAATGTATTATTTTTATTTCTAAATAATGCCCTGACTGTATTGTTTGATTTCAAATAGGGTTCAGTAATGTATTTTTCAAGTCTTTTTCTTCATTCCTTTGTCCTGACAATCCTAGGAATGCCTCACATTCCCTGTCTCAGAGTGGATTCTACAATTGGAGTAATTAAGATTGGAATATAAGTTTCATCTTGTTTAGTAAATAAAAACCAGTTTAGACCAAGTATGTCTGGGGGACAGCATGGCAGTGTGCTTGAGTCCTTCATTGGAATGAACAGGGAAAGTCAATTAAAAATTTTGTTTTTAAACTTTTACCTTCTGTCTTAGAATCAATACTGTGTATTGGTTCCAAGATAAAAGATTAGAAAGGGCTAGACAGTTAGGGTTAAGTGACTTGCCTAAGGTCACAGAGCTTGTGGTTTGGAGACAGGAGGTCCTGTCTCCAGGTCTGATACTTTATTCACTGTACTACCCAGCTGCCTTGGGAAAGTCAGTCTTAAGCAGGCATAACATGATTTCTTTATCTAGATTAGCAAGGATATTGGAATCCTATGATTAGGCATATGATTTTCCCCATCTTCATGAGGGAGTCAGGGAGAGCCTGGAAAATATTAATCTACCTCATCATTAAGTATCCACTAATTATAGATGTCCTTGACTCTCTAGGGGAAGGCTGAATAATGGGCTTCCAAAATTGTATTGAATGGCTTAAGATGCTAAATGAATTTGTCTTTGATCCACCAAGAGCAATCACTAACCAATTAATTTATTGTCGATTGTTAGTCTGGTCAATAAATTAATTTTTCTTAACTGGATCCTGTCTCTTGAAATTTTTACTCTTCATAGTGCTAAGATTTTTCATTACCGTTAAAATCACATAAGAATAAATGTTAGGGGGGCAGCTGGGTAGCTCAGTGGATTGAGAACCAGGCCTAGAGATGGGAGGTCCTAGGTTCAAATCCGGCCTCAGCCACTTCCTAGCTGTGTGACCCTGGGCAAGTCACTTGACCCCCATTGCCTAGCCCTTACCAGTCTTCTGCCTTGGAGCCAATACACAGTATTGACTCCAAGACAGAAGGTAAGGGTTTAAAAAAAAAAAAGAATAAATGTTAGCTATTATTAAAATCTATTATTCTGTCTCTCAGTCTGTGCCACTCAATAAAGTTCTATTGAAGGAGAGGGAAAGCAATATGTATTTATATAGTGCCTACTATATGCCAGGCACTGTGCCAAGTGCTGTTTTACAAATATTTCATTTGATCTATTGATGATGTTGTGTGGGTTTTCTACTCTTTCAAGTGTTAGAATTGTCTGTGTGTGTTTTTTTACTTTTATTTTTATTTTTTTTCCATTTGAATAAGTTTATTCAGTCAATTTAGAACATTATTCCTTGGTTACAATAATCACATTATTTCCCTCCTTCCCCTCCACCCACTCGTCCCACAGCCAACATGCAATTTCATTGGGTATTACTTGTGGCCTTGATCAGAACCCATTTCCATATTGTTGTTTACACTAGGATGTTCATTTAGAGTCTACATCCCCAACAATATGCCTTCAACCCATGTATTAAAGCAGTTGTTTTTCTTTGGTGTTTTTACTCCCACAGTGTTTCCTCTGGATGTGGATAGTGGTTTTTCTCATAGGTTCCTCCAAGTTGTTCAGGATCACTGCATTGCCACTAATAGAGAAGTCCATTACATTCGATTGTACCACAGTGTATCAGTCTCTGTGTACAATGTTTTCCTGGTTCTGCTCCTCTCACCATCAATTCCAGGAGGTTGTTCCAGTCCCCATGGAATTCCTCCACTATATTATTCCTTTGAGCACAACAGTATTCCATCACCAACATATACCACAATTTATTCAGCCATTCCCCAATTGAAGGGCAATTTCCTTATTATCTCTTTGGGGTACAAACCCAGCAGTGCTATGGCTGGATCAAAGGGCAGACAGTCTTTTATTGCCCTTTAGGCATAGTTCCAAATTGCCCTCCAGAATGGTTGGATCAATTCACAACCCCACCAGCAATGAATTAATGTCCCAACTTTGCCACATCCCCTCCAGCATTCATTACTTTCCTTTGCTGTTATGTTAGCCAATCTAAGGTGTGAAGTGATACCTCCAAGTTGCTTTGATTTGCATTTTTCTGATTATAAGAGATTTAGAGCATTTTTTCATGTGCTTATTAATAGTTTTTATTTCTTTAACTGAAAATTGCCTATTCATGTCCCTTATCCATTTTTCAATTGGAGAATGGCTTGGTTTTTTGTACAACTGGTTTAGCTCTTTATAAATTTGAGTAATTAGACTTTGTCAGATGCTTTTTTTTTTTAACCCTTACCTTCCATTTGTAGTCAATACTGTGTATTGGCTCCAAGGCAGAAGACTGGTAAGGGCTAGGCAATGGGGGTCAAGTGACTTGCCCAGGGTCACACAGCTGGGAAGTGTCTGAGGTCAGATTTGAACCTAAGACCTCCCGTCTCTAGGCCTGGCTCTCAATCCATTGAGCTACCCAGCTGCCCCCTGTCAGATGCTTTTGTAATGAAGATTGTTTCCCAATTTGTTGCTTCCCTTCTAATTTTGGATGCAATAGTTTTGTTTGTACAAAACCTTTCTAATTTAATGTAATCAAAATTATTGATTTTACATTTTGTGATTTTTTTCTAGCTCTTGCTTGGTTTTAAAGTCTTTCCTTTCCCAAAGATCTGACAAGTATACTATTCTGTGTTCGCCTAATTTGCTTATAGTTTCCTTCTTTATATTCAGATCATTCACCCATTCTGAGTTTATCTTGGTGTAGGGTATGAGATGTTGATCCAAACCTAATCTCTCCCATACTGTCTTCCAATTTTCCCAGTAGTTTTTATCAAAAAGTGGGTTTTGGTCCCCAAAACTGGGATCTTTGGGTTTATCATAGACTGTCCTGCTGAAGTCATTTACCCCAAGTCTATTCCACTGATCCTCCTTTCTGTCTCAGCCAGTACCAAATTGTTTTGATAACCACTGCTTTATAGTATAGTTTGAGATTTGGGACTGCAAGTCCTCCTTCCTTTGCAATTTTTTTCATGATTTCCCTGGATGTCCTTGATCTTTTGTTCTTCCAAATGAACTTTGTTATGTTTTTTCTAATTCTGTAAAGAAGTTTTTTGGTAGTTCAATGGGTATGGCACTAAATAAGCAAATTAATTTGGGTAGGATTGTCATTTTTATTATTTTAGCTCATCCCACCCATGAGCAATCAGTGTTTTTCCAATTGTTTAAATCTAGTTTTAATTGTGTGGAGAGTGTTTTGTAGTTGTGTTCATATAGTTCCTGTGTTTGTCTCAGCATATCGATTCCTAAGTATTTTATATTGTCTAGGGTGATTTTAAATGGAATTTCTCTTTCTAATTCTTGCTGCTGAGATGGATTGAAGATATATAGAAATGCTGATGACTTATGCGGGTTTATTTTTGTATTCTGCAACTTTACTAAAGTTGTTGATTATTTTGACTAGCTTTTTGTTTGATTCTCTAGGATTCTTTAAGTATACCATCATATCATCTGCAAAGAGTGATAACTTGGTCTCCTCATTGCTAATTTTAATACCTTCAATTTCTTTTTCTTCTCTAATTGCTACTGCTAGTGTTTCTAGTACAATGTTAAATAATAGAGGTGATAATGGGCATCCTTGTTTCACTCCTGATCTTATTGGGAAGGCTTCTAGTTTATCTCCATTGCAGATGATGTTTGCTGATGGTTTCAGATATATGCTGTTTATTATTTTTAGGAAAGGCCCTTCTATTTCTATACTTTCTAGTGTTTAGAATTGTCTGTGTTTTTTACTTAGCCTCCCTACCTGACTATGAATTCTATAAAGGCAGGGACTGGATCACAGGATCTTGGACTTAGACATCAGACCTCTCATTTCACAGGTGAAAAAAATGAGGCCCAAAGGAGTGACTTGCCTCTGTCAAGTACTAAGTGACAAAAGCAGGACTTGAACCCAAATTCTTTGAGTCCAAAGAACTGTCCATGCTGCCTCAGGACTTTTTCCATCTTTGTATTCCCTGCCCATAATAGATACCTATAATGAATGGGGTGAAGCAGGGTAGATTTAGATATCAGTTTGTTCCAAAGCGTAGGGCCTGCATACAAATGTCCTTTTCGCTGAAGTTTTGTTACCTTCTTATTTATTTCCTCTTTGTCCCTCACCCATAAAGGAAGAGTGACTATTTGCTCATTGACTTATCTAAACAGGGACAGCTGGGTGATGCAATGGATAGAGAGCTGGGTCTGTAGTCAGGAAAACCTGAGCTCAAATCCATCTTCAGATACTTACCAGCTAAGTGACTAGGCAAGTCACTTAACCCTGTTTGCCTCAGTTTCTTCATCTGTAAAATGAGCTGGAGAAGGAAATGGCAAACCACTCCAGTATTTTTGCCAACCCCCATACCTTCAAAGGAGTCAGAAAATATCAGATACAACTGAACATCAACAACAATGGGTTATGTTTCAGTGATATTTGGGTTATATTATTTTGTTTTACTTGATCAGGAGTCAAATATTTATTTATGGAGCTCCTTTTTGTTCTCTTGTCATAATATCTTTGTATAGGTATGTCATGTTCCTTTTGTACCTATGAAGGCTGACAAGGATGCCAGTACTTCTTTGAGTATTTCAGGCAGAAGCTAAACCTCACCCAGGTCTGAGATGGCTGTCCTTGATTGGCTGAAGGTTTGCCATAGTTTCTAAGACATGCTGATAGGTCTTGTGGAAGGTTGAATTGGTAGTTAGTCACACTGATTTTTTTCTGTTAGAGAAAACTGATTATATTAAGTGGTGCATGGAACAAATCCTAGATAGTTTTAAAAGAACTTAAGATTTTGAGTTACAAGGGACCTTGAGATCATTTAGACCAGTGATGACAAACTTTTTAGACACAGCATGCCATGTCTTGCCCCCCCCCCCAGTGCCAAGGGCCTCACCCCCCTTACCCCACACAGGGAAGGGAGAAAGCATTCCCTGTACTGTTGGGTGGAGGGGCAGGTGATATGAAAAAATGTTGTCAGGCACAGTAGAGAGGGGGAAGGGAATAGCTCTGCCTAAAGAACTCCTGGTGCATATGCTCACAGTGAGTGCTCTGCATGTCATCTTTGGCATACATGTTATAGGTTTTCCATCACTGATCTAGACCAAAATGGGTGTGAAGCATTGAGAAACACACATATTCTCAAAGTACTTAAGAAGTTGAATTGAATCAGAAAAGGTTCATTAGAGAAATCCTTCCAAAGATACATGTAGAAGGGCAAGAGGAATCTGTATTAGAGTCTTCCATTCTACCTTAATGCTCTATATTTTGCTTCTTTTTGTGAAGTTTCCCTCCATAAATCTCAGTAGCAAGCTAATCCACAGAAAAGCTTTTAATCAGGAAGAACATATTTGAAGTGTGACCTAATGTCTGGTCCACAGCAGGAAGAAAACATTATCTGGTCAACCAACTGAAAGGATGGTCAATGGGCTTGAGGGATGATGTGGAATACAGAAAAAATGGTCCTATTTAGTTCTCTTTGGAAGGGGTAGCTCAATTTGTGTCAATTCCATTTAATCTCACAAATATTTATTACATTATTACTCTATGCTGAGCTTCATGCTGGTTGCTGCCTTTCAGTGAGAAGCAACAAAGTAGGATGCAGGGTCTTTTATAGGTAGGGATAAGCTAGGAATAGCAGTGAATAGAGCATTGGCCTTGGAGAGTCAAGAAAATCTGAATTTAAATACTGATCCAGACTTTCACTAACTGCATGACCCTGCCAAGCCAGCTGAACACTCTCATCCTTACTTTCCTCATCTGTATAAGGTAGGTATAAAACCTACTTCATAGGGTTGCTTTGAGGATCAAACAAAATGATATATGAAAAGTGCTATATAAATGCTTTCTATTATGATATAGCTCCTTGTCAAAAACAAGATGTACGCAGCAATTCAGAGGGGAACATAGTTGAAACACAACCCCAGGACATCTCAAGATTTTTGTTTTATGGTCTTCTTTCTGTGGGCTATCTTTTAAGGGAAAGAAGTTTGATTGGGTCATGGTGTGAAGTGAGTCCCACCTGCATACTTTGGCACTTTTCCCTAGAACATTGAGGGAACTTAAATTCTTTCTCACTTTAGTAACTGTGTTTTATGGAAGAACAGAAAGGGAACATCCTATTTGTCTGACATTGTGAAGGAGGAAGCTGAGTAAAATTTCCTGTTAAGATCATCCACTTGAGGGAAGATATAACTTGTTACTATTTAACAAGTGATAAAAATAATTGTAATTCACATTTATGGAGCACTTGAAGATTTATAAAGGACTTTTCCTATAACAATTCTGTGAGTTAGGAAGTACAAGTGTTATAATCCCCATTTCACAACTTGGGAAAGGAAGATCAAATTACTGACCAGGGTCATAGAGAAAGCAATAGGGCTGAGATTGGAAGCCAGATTTGCCCATTTCAAGTCCATTGCTGTTTTCTGAACCAGGATACTGATCTCAGTTTAACATTTTCTTATTTTGCTTAAAAAAAAAATTAGTTCCTTTCATTGTTATTGCCACCCTTTTATATTTCCCATCCAGTGAAACTTCCCTAGTTTCTAGTATACTATAGTATATGATGTAATATATTTTAAATAAATAAAATAAATATTAATTTAATTAAATTATTAATAAATAAAAAACAAAAGTAACCATTGTCTAATATTGTGTGCAACATTTTATATCCCTGGTCCCCCACTTCTTTGAGAAAAGAAAAAAAGATGAATTGCTTTATTTCTTTTCTGGAGCCAAGATTGGTCATTATAATTACAATGTTTGCTTTCAGTTTAACCTTTTTTTGATTATTTCATGGAAGTCAACTAACATTCCCTCCACTCTTTTAAATATAGTAAGAAAGTATAAAAAAAATTCACATCTGAATCCTTTGGATAGATCTGAAAGAAAAACTGTAGGTGCCTTTTCCTTCCTTCCTTCCTGGAATCAATATTACATATCAATTCCAAAGCAGAAGAGTGGTTTGGACTAGGCAATTAGAGTTAAGCAACTTGCCCAGTCACCTAGGAAGTGTCTGAGGTCATATTTGAATCCAGGACCTCCTGTCTCTAGACCTGTCTCTTCATCTACTGGGTCACCTACCTGCCCTCCCTTCTTTCTTTTAACTATCAATTCCAAAATAAAGTCCTACTCTACTTTCTCTGACTCTTATTAGTTTTGTAATTGTAAGTAAACTTTAATTTCTCTGAGAACTGGTTGCTTTATTTGAAAAAAAGGGAGACAGTTTCTTCTACCTTATAGGGTTATTGTAAGAAAAAGCTAATGTAAAAAAAGTAAAGTGCTATCCAGATCTTAAAATACTATGTAAAAATCAGTTATTATTATTGTCTGGCCTGAAATGATCTGAACTTTATTGTCAGCAGAGAGTGGAGAGTGCTAAATGGATGTGGGTGGTATTTGCTCATAAGAATGACTCAAAACTACTATTCCTTGGCAAAGCTTGTACCCTGACTTCGACTGAGACTAACTGCTGTGTTTAGAAATATCTTAACTCCTAACCCATGTTGATTCCCTAAGAGATAGATTTTGAGATGACATACCTTGAGAAAAGACTCCATTCTTGTTGCTTAATCAGCTGATGCCTTCTGAACTACCCTAGGGTGCATTAGCTTTCATTCTGCTTATAGAATGTGAGCTCCTTGTGGGCAGGGACTGTTTCATCTTCATATCCATCTCCCCCAAGCCCAGGGCTTGGCACAAAGTAGCACTTAATAAGTGCTTGATCTTTGATCCTTATCTTCCTTAGTAACACTGTGAGACTTTCCTCAATGTCTGATGAGTCTCTCTGTTTAATGACCCCTAGACCATTGTGCTTTGTGAATTTCTGTGTTTGTTTAAAATGTATTTTAGTATGAACTTAATGCATTAGGGTTCCTGCCATGAAACATACTTGGAAGTGTCTTTCCTAGTTCTAGTTGACCAGATGGGATCTTTGGGACCTCTTTCTTGTCATGTAGTGGTTAGGAGGACTTGACCATTTTAGTGGCATGACAAGCCTTAAGTTGCCCCCCCCCCCCCAGCCCCTTAAGATTATGCAAGTTGAAAGTTTTGATTCTCCCATGTGGCAGTGCTCTCTCTCTCTGTCTCTCTCTCTCTGTCTCTCTCTCTCTGCCTGTCTCTGTCTCTGTCTCTCTCTCTCTCACTCTTGATCCATTATAAAAAAGTTGGGGAGATGGATAACTATTTTCCTGTCTCATTGCTACTCTACCGATGAACTTAACTTAGGTGAGCATATACCTGGTCTCTGTCTGCCTATCTGGCTTTATGTTTCAATTTCCTGGATAGTGGGCTGAAAATTATTTTTAGGGTGGGTTAGATTTGTCTAGATTTGGAGGTAACATTTTGAGCACTTTTACAAATAGCTCATTTGACTTTCACAACCATTCTGGAAGGTGGATACTATCATTATCCCCATTTTACAGTTGAAGGAACTGAGGCAAGCAGAGGTGAAGTGACTTTTCTAGAGTTATGTAGCCAGTGAGTGTCTGAAGATAGATTTGAAGCTAGGTGGTACAATGGATAGGGTGCCAGACCTGGAGTCAGAAAGACTCATCTTCTTGAGTTCAAATTTGGCCTTAGATACTTACTATCTATCTGTGGCCAAGTCATTTAACCCTGTTTGTTTCAGTTTCCTCATCTGTAGCCAGAGAAGAAAATGGCAAACCACTCTTAATATCTTTGCCAAGAAAACTCCAAATGGGGTCTTGAAGAGTTGGATATGACTCATTCAACAACAAATTGTGAGTTAGAGAAGTCTGAAGACCTCATATCTCATTGTTTTGGAGTTGATTAGTAGCCTGGGAAGCTTCTGTATCAGAGAAGATGGCTACTGAGACCCCAAACATGAGTGGCCATTTTCCAACAGACATACACCAAGACTTAGTTGGACAGTAAGGAACTGTTAAGTGTTAAAAAAGGGGTTTTGACAAAATAAGAGAGCAACTTTTAATAGCTTAAGTTTTAACAAGAATATAGTAGAATTGTAAATTAATATTATCCCTTTAAGTCAGAGAAAAGAAAACTTCCAGCTGCTTTTAACAATTAACAATTTAGTTTTATTAAAATAGAGATAGTAAAAGAATATAGTAAAATGAATGTAGTAAAAGAGAGGAATATAGGAAAGAGATAGAGAAAGAAATTGCCTAATACTTAACTAGCTACCCTATAACTACTTAAAACTACTGTTAGAGAAAGTCTAGCCAATCACCCTTCAGCTCAGCTTACCAGGCAGAATCAATATCTATCTATCTATCTATCTATCTATCTATCTATCTATCTATCTATCTATCTATCTATCTATCTCGCAACCACCAACTAACAATCAACAACCAACAACTAATCAACATATAGTTGGAAATTCTTGAACCTCTAAAAACGACATTACCCCAAATTCCTTTCTGTATTACCTAGAATCCTTTTCCTGTGTCCTCGCATTTGTGTGATTGGTTATCAGTCCGCTGTAACTCCTCCCTCTCTTCTCTCACCACCTGAGCTGAGTTAGGTCCAAGTTTTATTTTAGTTATTATTAATAAAACTTTTAAAATAGAATACTTAATTATTGGATATTAATTTTAATCTTTACATCACCAAACCACACCACCACCAACCAACCCCCAACCCAAAAAAGGTCAAAAAGCCCTTCTCAGGGCTTACATTGGCCTTTTATATCCCCTTCTTAACTCTCTTCCTGTCTCTCTGGTTTCTACTTCCTTTCACTATGGGCTGGTATGTCTTTTTTTTTTTTTACACATATCTATGGTAAAAGGACCTCCAGATCCCCAGTTAAATTAGAGAAAGGGACTAAGAATCCCCTTTTACAGAACTGAGGTGAAATGTAAAATGTCAAATTAGCAATCCTGTCAACTCTTTTATAGTCTGATGGGATTTAAGTAGCAGCCTAAATTAAAGTAATGAAAATTATTTTCAGTCATTCTGCTAATACGAAGGGTGACTTTTAAGTTTAGTGTTTCTTTTATGTGGAAGAGTAATTATTTGTCCCATATCTGATTCATGTTGGACATGAAATATCCATGTTATACCTATTTTTTGGAGAAAACCTGGATGTAAGTCATGGCCCAAGCTAAAAGTGAAATCATCTTTGTAGCATTTTTAATGAGTTGTAGAGCGTGTGAAGAGGAAGCCTACCCCCCCCCCCCCCATTAAAAGCCAGATTCTCTTAGAGAGGACTGAACCCTGTCCAGACGACCTCTGTGGATACAGAACAGGGAGTGGTACAATATCCTACCCTTTCTTTGCCCAGCAGTGTTTCCTCAAGTTAAATTAATAATCATCAGTGAAAAATAATCAAGGAGATATGAAAAATAAGTAATAATAGATTAAATGTTGTGCCATATTTTAACAAACCATAAATGAATATATTAACCAAAGAAATGTGTTTGCTCCCTGTCCCTTGTTTTTCCATTACCAAAGACTTTTAAAAATGTATGTATGCATATACATGTATAGTGTGTATATATACATACATATATACATATTTATGTAAGTTTGTTTTTTGATGATCACCGTAGAACTTTCTTTCACTATCTTTCTATATACTTCATTTTAATATTTTGATTTTACTATACTATTCAGTTATGTTACTATGTCATAATTTATTTAGAATGGAATTAGGGAAATTTAGGTTCTTATCATGCTTCTGACACATTATATAATCATGGTGAAGTATTGATCTAAAATTATTAGTTACCATTGGCATTGATGGAAGACATTTCCACATTGAACCAGAACTTCAGCTGAGGGTTCCCTCACCTGAGTGAAATTACAGTTTCAGATTAACATTTTTTCCCTCCCATATCATTAGATTTAGAGATTGTATTCCAAGTTTTTGTTATTGCAAATAAAATGGTTATGAATTTAATCATTTTCTGACCTTTTCCCTTGCTTTGGTCTGCATTGTTGCTTTTTTTAAATTGCAATAAATCTTTTGATAATTACTTTTATTGATTTCTGGACTATTTTGATAATGATCATCCTTTTAATTATTTTCTCCATAAATACTTTTAGTGCTACTTTCAGTTCCTTCTATGATTTTTTAAAACTTTTTACAAGCTTTTTAAAATGTCATTGTTGGTGAATGTTTTCAATATCATAGTTGTTATTTTCATATTAAGAACTGGGCATTGGGGGCAGCTGGGATTACTGGATTGAAAGCCAGGCCTGAAGATGGGGTAGTCCTAGTTTCAAATTTGGCCTCAGATACTTCCTAGCTGTGTGACTCTGGCCAAGTCACGTAACCTCCATTGCCTAGCCCTTACCACTCTTCTGCCTTGGAACTGTAATTTTGGGGATGTATTAACCCTAGATATTGAATTATATTGTAATTTATTTGCTGGTGGTTGCTGGTTATAGACAGGCTTTTGGATGGAGTTGTTTTCAAATGAACTATCACTGGAAATCCTCCACAAACACACAGAGGAAAATCCTTCACCTCCTTTTTCTTGAGAGGTCAAACCCAAGAGAGCAGTTAACTTCCAACATCCCCACCAAAGGATCATTGGAAATTCTCTTAACCTCCATGAAAATTCCAACTTGGTCTTAACTTCTTCCATACTTTCTCTGAGCTGGAGAGTTTCTTATTTCTTCTTATTATTTCTTAATCAATTAATTCTCTAATAAATCCAATTAACCTAATAGAACCAATACACAGTATTGATTCTTAGCAGGAAGGTAAGTGTTTAAAAAAAAAAAAAGAACTGTGTTAAAGTCTTTTGTTGAAAATTTTCCTACTAGGAAAACATGCCTTTAAAAAAAGTGAAAACCTTTCACTTTTCTTTTGGAAAATTTTATTTAATTAGTCAATTTAGAATATTTTTCCTTGGTTACAAGAGTCATGTTCTTTCTCTTCCCTCCCTCCATCCCTTCCTGTAGCCAACGCACAATTCCACTGGTTTTTACATGTGTCTTTGATCAAAACCTATTTCCATATTGTTGATGTTTGTATTAGGGTGATCATTTAGAGTCTACATTCCCCAAACATATCCCTATTGACCCATGTGATCAAGCAGTTGTTTTTCTTCTGTGTTTCGGCTCCCACAGTTCTTCCTTTGGATGTGGATAGTGTTCTTTTTCATAAATCCCTCTCAATTGTTCTGGATCATTGCATTGCTACTAATAGAGAAGTCCATTACATTTGATTGTGCCATAATGTATCAGTCTCTGTGTATAATGTTCTCCTGGTTCTGCTCCTTTCACTTTGCATCAACTACTGGAGGTCTTTCCAGTTCACATGGAATTTCTCCAGTTCATTATTCCTTCCGTTTCACTTTTTTAACACCTCAGTAATAGTCTTCAATGGAGAGAACTTTTTGTTTATCGAAAGAGAAGTTGGTACATCAGTGAATGGTTCAGGAAGCCATTTGAAGCAAAAAATCTAAGCCTAATATTAGGGTTTTGTTATCTCTGATTGCCTGGGTTTCATAACCTTGAATTCAATCCCATGTGAAGTGTTCTGAAAGTCTTGTCCTGGACAGTGTCCTTATTGCTAAATCTTTCCTTATCATCTCTGCCTAAGGTTTGAGGCAGCTCATAGGACAAGACTTCCCCAAGGAAATATGCAACACAGTGAAAACAAAGTCAAACATAGAAAACCACCCAGAACTATAAATTTATGAAGCAATTAAGTTCCACCCTAGAGATCTCACCTCCTTTGTTGTCATCCTTTCTTCCTCCATCTGTTTTGTAATAACAGTAGAAAGGCAAAGAGATTTTAAAAAGAGAGCAAGAAAGGGGAAAAGTCCTATTTGTTAAAAATATTCATACAGCTATTTGTGGTGGCAAAGAATTGGAATTGAGGGGATGTTTATCAATTGGAATGGCTGAACAAGTTGCAGTATGAGATTGTAATGGAATACTATTGTTCTCTAAGAAATGACAAGCAGTATGATTTCAGAAAAACCTGGAAATACTTGAAAAACATTCTATTTTGAAAGACATGAAAGGATGCAATATGAAGTGAGTAGAACCAGAGAATGTTATACAGAGTAATGGCAATACTATGCAATGATCATCTGTGATGGATAGCTATTCTCAGCAATACAGTAATCCAAGACAATTCTGGACTTCTAATGAAAAATGCTATTCACCTCCATAGATCCTGAATTCAGATGAAAGTGTATTATTTTTCACTTCATTTTCTTTATGTGTGTATGTTTTAAAATGGCTTCTTTAAAAACATGACCAATATGGAAATGTTTTGCATGATTGCACATGTATAACCAATATCAAATTGCTTACTGTGGGGAGGGAGCAAGAGAATTTGGAACTCAAAATTTTAGAAAACTAAAGTAAAAATGGTCTTTACATGTAATTGGGGACAATAAAATACTGAAAAAAAAACCTATTAAAAAATAACAGTGGGGGGCAGCTGGGTGGCTCAGTGGATTAAGAGCCAGGCATAGAGATGGGAGGTCCTAGGTTCAAATATGACCTCAGACACTTCCCAGCTGTGTGACCCTGGGCAAGTCACTTAACCCCCATTGCCTAGCCCTTACCACTCTTCTCACTTGGAGCCAATACTGTGTATTGGCTCCAAGACAGAAGGTAAGGCTTTAAAATAAATAAATAAACAACAGTGGAAAGGACCTTTCTATCAGATACCATTCTAGATGTCTAAACTCTCCCTATTTTTATCTGCTAATCACAGGATTTTTTCTTTTTTCTTTTTTTTTAAGTGAGAGAAAATGCTGGTGTTCTTCATATGGCTATTTGGCAATAGCTGCTCTTTTTCTGGCTTCACAACTAAACTAAATGCTTCTTTAACTGTGGAAATACCTGTATTTGGGCCCCTTATTTTTCTATCATTGCCAGGTGGCCCTCCAGAGAAAAATGGCAACTGTGCCCTTAAGTAGGAGAAACACCTATAAAATAGAACCAAAAATTGTTTTGTGTCATATTATACCTTTGCTTTGTGAAGGGACAAAATTAAAACTCAAACCATGGGGTCAGCTAGGTAGCACAAGGTCTGGAGTCAGGAGATCCTGGGTTCAAAGGTGGCCTCAGACACTTCCTAGCTTTGTGACCCCCTGGGCAATTCACTTAACCCCAGTTGCTTAGCCCTTACCACTCTTCTGCCTTGGAATTGATTCTTAGTACTGATTCTAAGGCAGAAGGTAAGGTTTTTTTTTTCAAAAATGGAAAGACCTACATGAAATTGTGAAGTGTAATGAGCAGAACCAAGAAATAGTAAATACAGCAACAGAAATATTGTTTGAAGAATTAGTTGTGAATGTCCACTTCCAGAAAAAGAACTGTATAAATATAAACAAAGCATAGTGTTATGTGTGTGTGTGTATAAATATACACATATATATGTCAAATGATTCTTTTCTTGTGTGAAGAAGGGAATGAGGGAGGGAAGGAAATATCTTGGAATTTCAGAGTAACAAACAAATTAATTTAAAAAAAAAAGAATTAAGTGAGGTTGAAATGCACACTTTCCCCCTAAGAAACTATCAGGATGGAGGAGTGAATAAGTCCAGTAAAAGCACTGTTGTTTGTTCTGAGTGCCCATCTTGATTTGTTTCTGATGAGAAAATTAAGGTCAACTTTTCGCAATCGGCCTTACTGCATGTCTTCTCTATGTCAGTCATGATGTGGAAACAGCAGCAGCTGTTGAAAGACTTGGCAGAGGTTCTCGAACCCAATCAAAGGGTTGTCATAGATTCTGCTTTTAGAGGAAAGAGTGCTAACAAGGGAGTCAGTATGGTATCGTAGAAAAAACACTGGATGTGGAGTAAAGACACCTGAACTTGAGTAGAAATTCATTATGTGTCCATGGACAAAAGTCATTGTACCTCACTGTCTCAGTTTTCTCATCTGTGCATTGGAATAATAGTACTTACACTGCCTATATCATGGGCTTTTATTTTCCTTTAAAATTTTTTAAATTGTGAACTTAAAAAAAACAACAAAGGAGTGTTTTGAAATACAAATAAGAAAAGAAAAAGATTATTTAAGAAATTATAAACTCTTACATCCAATTTATTTTTAAAAAGATGTTTTAAATTTAGCAGTATATTAAAACCACAATCTGAATTCCCTTTTGCTTTCTTTTATGTATTTTTTAAAAAGTTTCAAAGCTGTTCTTTTTTTTCTTTCTTCTTCTTTTTTTGCCATCAACTGTCACTACCCACCTATTCTTTGTCATGACTTACCTCCTCCTACTCTCAAATAAAAACCCTCCCTCATAACAAGTATAGTTAAGCAGAACAAATTTATCCAGTTGTGGTGTCTGCAAATGTAGGTCTTGGCCTCTGCTTCTAGAGTTCTATTGCCTCTATATTAAGGGATGGGAAGCATGTTTTATCCTCATCTCCTGAAGTCATAATTGTTCACTGCAATGATCAGAGTCTTTCACAGTTATTTTCCTTTTTTTATGACATTAACCTCTATGTACATTATTCTCATGGTTTTCCTCATTTTTCTCTCTTTCAATTAATATGTGTCTTCCTAGGTTTCTCTGAATACAACTTTTTCCTTCTTAAGAGTACCATAATATTTGATTACATTCATATGACATAATTTGTTTAGCTATTACGCAGCTGATGGGCATCTACTTTCGTTTCCTGATTTTGGCAAGTACAAAAAGATCTAGATATTTTTGTATTTATGAGTTCTTTCCCTCTGTCTTTAATTTCTTTGAGGTATATGCCTAATAGTGGCATTGTTGGACCAAAGAGTATATAGCAGTTTAGGTGCTATTTGTTGTTTTTTCAAAAACATTTTTCCATGGTTACTTGATTCTTGTTATTTCCCTCTCCTCTTCCCTTCCCCTCTCCTCGAGCTGACAAGCAATTCCACTGGGTTATACATCTGTTATCATTTGATACCTATTTCCATATTATTCATTTTTGCAATAGAGCAATCTTTTAAAACCAAAACCCCAAATCATATGCCCATATAAACAAGTGATAAGTCATATGTTTTTCTTCTGTGTTTCTGCCCCCACAGTTCTTTCTCCTGATGTGGATAGCATTCTTTCTCAAAAAATAGGAACTATTTGAAGATAGTTACAAGTTGCTTTCCAGAATTGTTGAACCAATTTATAAATCTATCAACAGTGTAATTAGTGTGTGAGTCCTCCCACAACCACTACAGCAATCATCATTTTGATCATCTTTGCCAAGGTGATGACTATGAGGTAGAAATTCAGAGTTATTTTATTTTGCAGTTTTCTTATTATTAGTCATTTGGAACATACTTTTTGTGTCAGTGGATGTATCTTGTATTTTTTCCTCTTGAAAATTGTCTTTTTAGACCTATATGAACTGATGCAGAGTGGAATAAGCAGAGCCAAGAGAGCATTATACAGAGTAACTGAAACATTGTGGGACAAACAAATGTTAATAGATTCTGCTACTAGCAGCAATGCAATGATCCCAGCACAATTCTGAGGGACTTATGAGAAAGAATGCTATCCACATTCAGAGAAAGAACTGTGGGAGTAGAAATGCAGAAGAAAAACATATGATTTATCATTTGTTTATATGAGTATATTACTTGGGGTTTTGGTTTTAAAAGATTAATCTATTACAAAATGAATAGTATGGAAGTAGATTTTCAGTGATAATATATGTATAATCTGATGAAATTGCTTGTCAAATCCAGGAGGGAGACAACAAGAATCATGGAAAAAACATGGAAAATTTTTTAAAAGTTTATTTATTTAGCTAATTAATTGAGAATATTTCCCCATAGTTACATAAATCATGTTCTTTCCCTATCCCCCCTCACCCCCCCATTGCCAAGGAGCAATTCCACTGGATTTTACATGTCTTATTGATCAAGACCTATTTCATGGAAAGAAATTTTTAAAAGAAAAGAAAATTTAAAGAAAAAGATAAAACTGTCTTTTTAGCTATTTATTTATTGGCATTGACCTTTAAAAAAAAACCCAACCTTGTACAAGAATATTCATAGCTGCGCTCTTTGTGGTGGCCAAAAATTGGAAAACGGGGGGATGCCCATCAATTGGGGAATAGCTGAACAAATTGTGGTATATGTTGGTGATGGAATACTATTGTGCTAAAAGGAATAATAAAGTGGAGGAATTCCATGGAGACTGGAACGACCTCCAGGAATTGATGCAGAGCGAGAGGAGCAGAACCAGGAGAACATTGTACACAGAGACTGATACACTGTGGTATAATCGAACGTAATGGACTTCTCCATTAGTGGCGGTGTAATGTCCCTGAACAATCTACAGAGATCTAGGAGAAAAACACTATCCATAAGCAGAGGACAAACTGTGGGAGTAGAAACACTGAGGAAAAGCAACTGCCTGACTACAGCGGTTGAGGGGAGAGACTCTAAACGAACACTCTAATGCAAATACTAACAACATGGCAATGGGTTCAAATCAAGAATACATGTGATACCCAGTGGAATCACGAGTTGGCTATGGGGGGGGGGGGGAGGAAAAGAAAATGATCTTCGTCTCTAATGAATAATGCTTGGAAATGATCAAATAAAATATTATTAAAAAAAAAACAAACCAACAACCCTTACCTTCTGTCTTGGGATCAATACTGTATATTGATTCCAAGCACTAGACAGTGGAGGTTAAGTGACTTGTCCAGGGACTTGCAGCTATAAAGTGTCTGAGGACAGATTTTGTTTAGTTGTTTCTGACTCTTCCTGACCCCATTTGGTTTGTCGTTTCCTTCTCCAGCTCATTTTACAGATAAACTGAGGCAAACAGGGTGAAGTGATTTGACCAAGGTCACATAGCTAGTTAGTGTCTGATAACAGATTTGAACTCAAGAAGATCAGTCTTCCTGATTCCAGACCTGGCATTCTTTCCACTGTGCCACCTCGCTGTTCCAGACATGATGCCTTTAATTAATGGAGTCTAAATTTGATTTATCTTATTTTTGCCACCACCTATGCTACACTGTTCACAGAGTTGCAGAATTTCAGAGTTGGAAGGGATGTATGGGGTACCAGCATCTCTTGTGGGATGGCTTGTGGAGCCCATTTCAGTGCTGTTCATTCACCTTTGGTGTCGACCTTTTGCCACTCTCAAGCGCAGCTCCAAGAAACTGTAGTATGCTCAGTGGCCACACTTCAGTAAAACCATCTCAGCAGAGGGACTAAACCAGGTTGAAAGTAACCAACTGGTCTCAAACTCATTGATGAGTTAGGAGGATGCCTACCCCAAGCGTGTGAAGACTTTGGTGGAATGGGTGGATGAGGACAATTTGTTCCATAGGCTGTGAAGCAGGCACTGTGGACCACTTAGAGCTTGGCCAAACATGGAAGACACCAAGGTCATCCACTGTATCCTGGGCCATTGCCAGTCATCCTGACTTTTGTCTTGCTACTGGATTTTAATGACTCTGGAAGAGAGAGTGGAGCTAACAATTTAATGCAACTTTGCCTCATTTAAAACTAGTCAAGACTTCACCCTATAATGTCTCTGGTTCTTTTCAAAAATGAAAGATGAACAATAACAACAACAATGGTATCTCTAACAAATTATCATCTAGCCTTTGCTCAAAGAGTCCTTAATTGGGAACACTCTGCTTCCCAACTCCAATTAATTTCTTCCCTTGGCAAATGATGGGAACACATATTTTAAAGCTAGAAAGGAACTTAATTCATTTAATCCAATCCTCTGATTTTGCTGATGAGGAAACTGAAGCTCAGAGACATTAAGTAATTTGTCCAAAGTTGTAAGTTGCAGAACAAGGACTGAAACTCTAGGCCCCTGACTGCATACTCCTCATTCTTCTGGGATATTGAGCTGCCACTAATCTTTGTGAATTTAAAATTAAATTCATTTATTTGCTATTTATTTTTTTCCAAATAATACTTGATAAACTGGAGCTACAAATTCTGTGTTTTCAGAAATAGCTTTTACAATGGGCTGGAACTTCAGACAGTGATGCAACAAAGCAGAAATCTAATGAAGTTAAGGTTTGATATCTGACTTTCCAACATGTAGACTGTGGTTATTATGTCTATTGTTTGTACATTGGAGCCAAATGGCCAATTTCCCATGGATGAACAAATGTAGAATGTCTCTTCTTTATTATTAAACTGAGCAATACTGGTTCTTAGGAACAGGCCTCTGAATTGGTTCTTGTCCTTCACCTTCCTTGTTTTCCTTCTCCCATTCTCAAAGATGATAATATCATATCTTTTCCCTTACCCTATCATGTTCATTGCTATGTAATCAATGTTTTTTAAAAATCTCTTTTCAAATTCAGAAAGTTGGTATATACAAACGTGTCTGATTCTGATTGAAAGAAAGATAATAAGAGAAAATATAGTGTAATGGGGGCAACTAGGTATCTCAGTGGTTTGAGAGCCAAGCCCAGAGATGGGAGGTCCTGGATTCAAATGTGACCTCATACACTTCCTAAATGTGTGACTCAGCAAATCACTTAACCCCCATTGCCACTCTTCTGCCTTGGAACCAATATACAGTATTTATTCTAAGATGGAAGGTAAAGGTTGTTGGTTTTTTTAAAGTAATTATAGTGGGATAAATTCAGGAATGTTCTGGTATATGTTTAACAAATGGCTTACAAAAAATATGCATGACATGCTTTTAAGTTTCATCTGCATTATTAACATTTTCCCATCACTTTCTTAAGTCTAAACAATCAGTAAAACAATAAACCAAGCCCTAGTTTGTAGTATTTGCTGATTTCTGAGGTTTATGTGTTCACACTGAAAATTTAACAATCATTTGGAAGCTGGCTCCAGCTCATGCCTGGGTATATCACTCCACATTCACTCAGCATTAGCACATCATTGGGAAAAGAGCTGTTTCTAGAATCAGAAAGCCTAGTTTAAATGCCAATTCTTCATTCTAATTGTGTGACCATGGGCAAGTCACTGAATCTTTGGGGCTAAGATTCCTCCTTTGTGAAATGACTGGTTTGGACTAAATGACCTTGAAGACCTACTGTTTGCAGAGCTCAGTAGACACCAGGCAACAGATTTTTAAAACAACACAGTCCCTGGGCCTTGTGGATCTTATAGGAATCTTAGGAAATGCTAGAGCTGGATTGGAATCTTAAAGAATTTCTTTAATGTAAGAGGAAACCAAAGCCATGACAGATAAAGTGATCCCCCCTCCCCCCAGCCCATTATCACGAGCTTAGCCAAAATGGGATTTGAACCTGGATCTTCTGATCTAAAATACAGTATTCTTTCTATAATTCCATATATTTTCTCTGTATTCTTTAAACATTTTGTTTTTATTTTCAGTTCCAAATTTTCTCTCTTTCTTGGCCCCTTTTCCCACCAATTTAGATGTATTCTATTTAAATTTTTTTAAATTTTTATTAAAAAAAAAATTCATCCTAAGAGTTTCTTGAAGTACCCAGGGTGTATATGTGTATGTAGGAGGGTGTCTTATAACTCTTATTTTATGGACAAGGAAAGTCAGGTTCAGAGAGGCACAGTGATTAACTTCCCAATAGTAAGATTGGCTAGTAAGTAGTGGAGCCAAGAATATTCTTATTCTTGCTCTACAGTGTTGAAGTTGTCAAAAGCTATAAAGTGATTTTAGTCTATGTTTCATGAACAAATTCCACCTTGGAATATGTTTCTCATCTCTACCAACTCTTCTTTTCTCCTCTCTCCCCCTTCCTTTCTTGACTCCTGGGTCCCCCAAAAGTTACCCCATGTTTAAAGTAATATGAATCAGCATTCATGTAGGACCACATTTCAAGAACCTCTCTTCTAAGTGTTTCTCTTACTAAATGGAGAAAACATTAATCCAAAACAAAAGAGAAAGAGCATAACAAAATAAGTGACCAGGCCATGTCACTGTATACTCTTCTATAGATGATTAATGGTAAAGGAGAAACATGTGGCTAGGAAACTTGGGTGGGCAAAAATTCAAGCTTCTGGGATAAGAAATCACTATTTGATAAAAACTTCTGGGAAAACTGGAAAAAGGTATGGCAGAAATTGGGTATAAACCAACATCTCACACTCTATACCAAGATAAGGTCAAAACTGGTACACAATTTAGATATTAAGGGTATCCCCATTAGCAAATGAGAGTAGTGTAGGATAGTCTACCTATCAAATATATGGATAAGGGAAGAATTTATGATCAAACAAGTGATAGGAAGCATAAAGGATATAAAATGGATAACTGATTATATTAAACTAAAAAATATTTGCACAAACAAAACTAATGCAGTCAGAATTAGAAGAAAGGAGAAAGCTGGGGGAAACTTGTATAGCAAGTATTTCTGGTAAAGGCCTTATTCCTCAAGTATATAGAGAACTGAATCAAATTTATAAGATTATAAATCATTCCTCAATTGATAAATGGTCAAAGGATAAAAATGGGTAATTTTCAGATGAAGAATTCACATGAAAAACTGTTCTAAATTGCTCTTGATTAGAGCAAATTAAAACATCTCATACCTATTAGATTGATTACAATGACAGAAAAGTAAAATAAAGTGTTGATAAGGGATGTGGCAAAATTGGAGCACTGATGCATTGTTGGTAGAGTTGCACACTGATCCAAATATGCTGGAGAGTGATTTAGAATTGTTCCCAAAGGGCTTTAAAACTGTGCACACTCTTTGGTCCAAGTATATCACTGCTAGGTTTATATCCCAGAGATTTAAGAAAAAAGAAAAAGGATCTGTTTCTACAAAAATATTTATTGCAGCTCTTTTTGTGTTGGCAAAGGATTAGAAGCTGAGAAGATGTCCATAAATTGAGGAATGGCTGAACAAGTTTTAATATATGATTGTAATGGAATACCACTGTACTATAAAAATTGATGATGTTGATATAAGAAAAATCTGGAAAGACCAACATGAGTTGATGCAAAGTGAGTGTACACAGTAAAAACAACATTATATGATGAACATTTATGAATGACTTAGATATTCCTAGCGTAATAATGATCCAAAAAAAACTCTCAAGGACTCATGATCAAAAACCCTATCCACCTCTAGAGAAAACCACCCCCCCTCTAAAACGAAAAAGACAGTATATTTTACTTTATTTCTTCTCTTTTCTTCTGTTTGTCTCTTCTTCTGTTTATTTCACAAAATAACTAATATGGAAAGAGTTTTATACTATTACACATGTAAAGTCTATAACAGATTGTTTGCTATCTCAGGGAGGGGGAAGGGTTGAGAGGGAGAGAGGAGGGGTGAGAATTTGGCTCAAACTTTAAAAAGATGAAGGTTAAAAAAAATTGTTTTTTGGGGGCAGCTGGGTAGCTCAGTGGATTGAGAACCAGGCCTAGAGACGGGAGGTCCTAGGTTCAAATCTGGCCTCAGCCACTTCCCAGCTGTGTGACCCTGGGCAAGTCACTTGATCCCCATTGCCTAGCCCTTACCACTCTTCTGCCTTGGAGCCAATACACAGTATTGACTCCAAGATGGAAGGTAAGGGTTTAAAAAAATTGTGGGTTTTTTTTCATGTAATTTGGGTAAAAAAAAATTTAATGGGAAAAAAAGAAATAAACAGGTGGCCAGGGAAGATGATGTTGAAGATCATACCACCAGTGATTTGGCACAGTGCCTAGTACAGAGCAGGTGTCTAATGGATAGCTGACTTGACCATAAGCTAAAAAGGGGTCTGAGAGGCCATCATGTTTAACACCCTTGTTTTACAGACGAGGAAAAGGAGCTTTGGAAAGTTGAAGTGATTCATCCAGTGATAGCTGGGATTTGAATTCAGTTCCTGTGACTTCAAGTTTATTGTTCTCTCTGGTACCATATTAAAGGGTGCACATGTAGAGAATATGTCTGGCTGGAGACACAAATGTAGGAAAGAGATAAAGCCAAAGTAACCCACACTTTTGAGCCTTTGCAGATACCATCAAATGAGATGAGCTGAGACCCACTCCTAAGCTACTCTCTGCTGCCATCTGTTGGTCTACAGATGATATGGTTTGCCTAGTCCAATGCTGCCCTCTGGGCATCTAGGTGATGCAGTAGATAAGAGTTCCAGGTCTGAAGTCAGAAAGACATCTGAGTTCAAATCTGGTCTCAGACAGTTTCTAGCTGTGTGGCCCTGGGCAAGTCATTTAACGTTGTTTGCCTCGGTTTCCTCATATGTAAAATGAGGTAGGGAAGAAAATGTTAAATTGGTCCATCAACTATCTTTGCCAAGAAAACTAAATACGACCACAAAGAGTCAGATATGACTGAAAAAAAAATAACTGAACAACACTTTAAAAGGTGTCTTTTGAATTATTTTTCTCTCATTTCTGGGGCTCTTCCATCTAAATTTTCATTTGAGTGGTCTGAAATTCTCCAATAATAATAACAAAAGCTTACATTTTTATAGCATATTATATAGTCTCAGTTTTCTCATTTGTAAAATGAAAATAATAATAGCATCTACCTCACAGAGTTGTAGTAAGGATCAAATGAGATAATCTATGTAAAGTTTGCTTTGCAGAGAGCAAAATGCTGTCACTTTTACTTCTAGAATGCCAGAATCTCTCACCAGAATGTATTTTATTTTTTGAAAACTATCAATTGGTCAATAAATAAATTCCACTTGAAAGAATGGATTCAAAAGCTATAGATCTTTGATCTTTTTCTTTTCAAAGTATGGCAAATATTCAACCAACAAACTTTTATTTTACTTTTAATCTTATTTTTATGGATATCCTGTCTTTCTGTATCATCTTTATTTCCAAAACATTTCTCTGCTTCCCTTATCTAACAAACCATCTCTTGTAACAAAGAGTTTTTAGAAAGAAGAAAAAAGCATTTCTCAAAAACTAATTAATGCATCAGTCATCTCTGACAGTATGTGTAATATTCCACATCCACATTCTCTGCCACTGCAAAGAGGAGTGGGAGGTGTAGTTGCCCAACTTTTCTTTGGAACCAAGCTTGATCACAATAATTACATAGTATTCAATTTTTAAAAACATTCTGTTTACATTGTTATTATGTGTATATATATTATATGCATATATAATTTGTTATGTTATATATTTATATATAAACATTACATGTATATGTTACATTGTTGTTATTATATACACAACCAGAAGAATATAAATAAAATCTCTAAAAACTATATACAACATACATTTGTGTATATAAATACACATAAATACCCACAGAACATATATTGTTAACATGAGTTATATATGTATATTTAAATATATACACATAATTTTATATTATACATATAATTTTATAAATATTCATTTTCTTAGTCTTTTTGCATTCTGAATCAATTCATGTCTTGAATACTTTTCTTTATATTTGTCGTTTCCTACAGTATATAGTAATATTGCCTCATGAACCACAATTTGTTTAGCTTTGCTCTAGTACTTAGCTACTATAATTAAATGCTACTAAGAATATTTTGGTCTATATTTTGATATTTATTGTCTTTAATAGCTTTGGGATTTATATGTAGCAATGACATCTCTGAGTTGTAAAGGTTATGAACACCGGTCATTTTTTTTTAAAAAGCATAATTTTAAGGCCAGTATTTTTAAATCCTATGTGTGAGACTATATACATGCTATGGATAATAAGGCAGAAGCATAATGGTGTATTTCAGACTTGGGCAACTACTTCTTGGAAAGTCCCAGAGGCAGAAACACAGTGGTACGTTAGACCAGTAGGGTAAATTTGAGCAAAAGAAGAGAGTAGGTATATGAAGGGGAGTAATATGAAATAATACTACAAAGGGAGTTGAGCCAGATTGTGTAGGCCTTTAAATGACGGACTGAAGATTTTGTACTTTATCCTAAAGACAAGAAGGACTCTGAAGATTAGTTTTTATCTACCCTTTAGCGCTTAACCACAGGCTGCCATGTATATACCTTATCACTCCTAAGAAATGATGAAGACAGGAATTGTGCCTCATATCCTTCATAGCAGCAGGGGTTGTTGAGGGAAAGTATATTGAACGAATGATGTATGAAAATGACTAATATGGAAAAATGTTTTACATGATAGCACATGTAAAATCTATATCAGATTGTTTACCATTTCAGGGAAGGGAGAGGGATGAGAGGGAGTAAAGGAGGGAAGATAGGGAGGAAGGAGAGAGTTTGAAACTAAAAAAAAATTTTAAACAAATGTTAAAAAGTTTTTACATGTAATTGGGGAAAAATAAAATATTATTTTAGAAAATTATTTATGGACAAATCTTTTGACTCCATGCAAAGAATTCTAGGGAGTTTCCAGAGATATTTCTTGCACATATTATTATTCATTTTCCAAGTTTTGGTCACAGAAGTTTCTTTTTCTCAATTATAATGTCAGTAACAAGTTTGGATTTTGGATAATTTGGCATATAATATGCATGTATCTCTTGAAACATTGTTATTATGGCATATTGTGAACTTGGTATATTATAGTGAACACTTAAAATGCTTGTTGTTGACACTGTTCTGTAACACTGTTGTAACTGGCCTGATTTTGACTTGGTTTGGCATGTAGTAAGAATATTAATACTTTGGGTAATAATTTCATCTGTAAAATGGGGATAATAACAGCACCTCCCTACTAGGGTTGTTGTGAGATATTTGTAACATATGTTTAGCACATAGAAAGCACTATATAAATTCTTCTTCTTCTTCTTCTTCTTCTTCTTCTTCTTCTTCTTCTTCTTCTTCTTCTTCTTCTTCTTCTTCTTCTTCTTCTTCTTCTTCTTCTTCTTCTTCTTCTTCTTCTTCTTCTTCTTCTTCTTCTTCTTCTTCTTCTTCTTCTTCTTCTTCTTCTTCTTCTTCTTCTTCTTCTTCTTCTTCTTCTTCCTTCATTTCTTTCCTTTTTATTCCCTCACCCTCCTCTCCTTTCCCTCCATCTCATTCTTGCTTTGTGGTTTTAGGCAAGTCATATTCCCTCTCTGGGGCTTCAGTTTCCTCATTTGTAAAATAAAGAGGTTAGCCTAGGTAATTTCTAAGGTCCTTTCCAGCTCAGACATTCTATAGTTATGTGATTATTGGATTTTTTTTTTACTTTGCATTAGTGATTTTGGAATTCCTTCCAGCTCTATCTTGCCATGATTCAATAGATGTATATATTTTCTAGCATCTAGACAACACATGGATAGTTGGATAGGCATTTGTAGATACTAAGCAAAATAGGAAATTGTTTACTTCTTTTTTTATCAATTTGATTTGATAAGCATTTATTAGGTATCTGTTGTATGCCAGACAATGTGCAAGGGAATAAAAGAAAACAAAAAGTAGTTCAACCATAAGTACATTAATAACGGAACAAGTAAGAAAAAGTCATGGGAACAGTATAGGTGTAGGAGAAGGGAAATGGAACTGAATGGAATTGAAGTCAAGGAGCAAGATTTGAATGTCTTGGCTCTGGCATCTACTTGCTTTCTGTAACAGAATGTAAGCTCTTTGAGGGCAAGGGCTGACTTCTGTTTTTTGTTTTTATATCATTGATACTTAGTATAGTTCCTATATGATTGGTCACCTAATAAATGCTTGTTGAATAGAATGAGTGGATTAGTAAATGAAATCACTTCTTTGAAACTTCAGTTTTCTCATCTATAAAATAGGTTTGGTTTTTAAAAAACCTTTGCCTTCTGTCTTAGAGTCATAACAAGTATCAGTTCCAAGGCAGAAGAGTGGTAAGGGCTAGGCAATTGGGATTAAGTGGCTTGCTCAAGGTTACATATGTAGAAAGTATCTGAGGCCAGATCTGAATCTGGGCCCTCTTGACTCTAGACTTGGTGCTGTACCCACTGAGTTACCTAGCTGCCCCTTACTGAATGGGTTTGTTAATACTTATATCACTTACTCCTTGGGATTTTTATGGGGAAATCACTTTGCAAACTTTAAAAGCACTATAGAAATGTGAATAAATGTGGGAATAGCTTTTAGCAGAGAATGATGTGGTATAGTGGATACATCTCTGGTCTCAGTGCCAGGAAGAACTAGACTCAAGTCCTGCCTGTTCTACATACTGGCTGTGTGACCCTGGGAATGTTCCTTAGCTTCTCAGTGTTCCATACAACTTAAAGAGAGCAGCATGGAACTCTTCCTTTAGAGAAGATGCCATATTACTTTGATAGGGAGAGTTTCATTATCTGGGAATTCTCTATACCTGTGAAATCAGTTTATCTTATCTTTTCTCTAGAGTGATATTCACAGTTATTATCTCTCTTCTGAGTAATCCAGAGAAGTTTCTTAGAGGAAGTGGCATTAGAGGAGCCATTTGAGAGAAATTTAAATAATCTTTTTCTTTTATATACGAAAACAGTTGTTGGCCACAAAGACTTTGGGGTAAAAATGAAGACCAGTTTCTCTCTGTGTCTATAGGAATGCTCTCCATATGCGGCACACCTGTTTGATGCAGAGGACCCATCCACACCCCTCCGGACAGTGCCTGGGCTCTGTAAGGACTACTGTATAGATGTATGGCAGAAATGCAGGATCATATTCCGTCATCTCTCCCCAGACCCAGAGTTATGGGCCCTGGAAACAAATCGGGCCAAGTTTTGCCGCTACTTATCACTTGATGATGCTGATTACTGCTTCCCTCGACTATTGGTCAACGAGAATCTGAATGTGAACCTGGGTCAGGTGAGGGCTGACACAGAAGGCTGCCTGGAGCTCTGCCTGGTGGAGGTAGCCAATGGGCTCCGAAACCCTGTGGCCATGGTGCATGCCAATGATGGCACTCACCGATTCTTTGTGGCTGAGCAGGTGGGGCTGATCTGGACTTACCTCCCCAACCATTCAAGGTTGGAGAAACCATTTCTGAACATCAGTGAGGTTGTACTCACCTCTCCCTGGGAAGGGGACGAGAGGGGCTTTCTTGGCATTGTCTTCCATCCTCAGTTTAAGCATACTGGGAAAGTCTATGTGTATTACTCTGTGGAGGTCGATTACGAGGAGAGGATCCGCATCAGTGAGTTCAAGATTTCCCCTGATGACATGAATACTGTGGACCACAGATCTGAAAGGTAGTGCCTTTTGGGGAGAACTCAACCCAGAATTCCTAGGGGAGGGAGGAAGACAAAGTAAAAAACTACAATAGGACTTTGGTTGTCTGAAATCCTCTGGAATTGACTAATTTGGTTCAGTTACATTTTCTAGCTAGTGGAAATTCACCCCTTTGAGAAGCAAAACTTAAGAAAAAATTTGAGTATTTGAAACAGAAAATTTCCTCAAATATATCATATATTCCTTTGATAGTTTAAAGTTTAAAATTGTGGAATGTTCGGACTCAAAACTTAGAGCTATCATGTGGTACCAGAAGGGACCCAAGAGATCATTTTGATCTAACCCATTCTTTTTTATACCCATCCCTCAGTATAATGCCTAGGCCATAATAAGAACTTCATAAATGCTTGCTGTTTAATTGATTGATCTAACCTCTTATTTCACAAATGAAGAAACAGACCTACAAAGTCAAGTCAACTGCAAATATATCTATACAGGATAAATTGGAGGTAATTTCAGAGAGCAAGCACTAACATGTAGGAAGATTTAGGAAAGGCTTCTTAAAGGACAAGGAACTGTAGGTAGAGGCAGAAGTAAAGAGGGAGCAAGTTGGGGCAGCTAGGTGGCTCAGTAGGCAGAATGCCAGGCCTAGAGTTGGGAAGGACCTGGGTTAAAATCTGACCTAAGGCTTCCTGTGTGTTCCTTAGCAAGTCAGCTAACCCCCCCAGTTTAATCTCCGAGCCTAGCCTTTACTGCACTTCTGCCTTGGAACCAATACCTGTATGGATTCTAGGACAGAAGGGAAGGGTTTTTTAAAAGTGGGAGAAAGTTCTAGGCATGAGGAACAGACAGTGAAAATGTCCAGGGTTGGGAGCTGGAATGCCTGTCATATGTGAGGAACATCAAGGAGGCTAGTGCCATTGGATCAGAGAATTCCTGGAGAGGAAAGAGGTGTGAGAAGATTGGAAAGGTGGGAAAGGCCCAGGTTATGAAGGAAGGGTAATTAACTTGCCCATTGGGTTATAAGTTGCAGGGTTGATATTTAAATTCTTATCTATAAACCCAGTGCTCTTTCTAAGAAGTCATAGTGCTTCTTGTTCAACCTTTTCACCAGGCTAAAAATAATTTTCAGATTTTCCTCTTAATATCAGCAATCCTTTTTTCATTCTTGGCCATGTGCTTATCTTCAACAACCATTTTCTTTCACTCTTACTGGATGCTTCTAATCTATTAGGGGCTGGAAAATAAGATCATCAAGTTTACCAGAACAGTGTATACAGTAAGGATAAAAAGGCATAAATATTTTCTGTTAATTCATTTCTTTGGAATTCTCCATTTGTAACTCAATTGTGCTGTTTTCTCACCCTGCTCCCCTTTAGTTTCATCATTCTCTCCTTTAAAATTTCTTCAAATAAATCCATTATGGTCATTTGTATCTGGGACATTCCATTTTATACCTCATCAGTATACAGATTGTATTTCCATGCCTGGAAAAGATGTCCTTTTCTCTCTTCTCATCTTTTAAGGCTCAGTCAGTCAGTAATCACTTACTATTTGTCAGACACATTACAAAGCACTGGGAATCCAAAGGCAGGGAAAAAGAAATTTTCTGCCATCAAGGAGGTTCACTCTAATGAGAGAAGATAACACAAAAAAGGAAGCTGAAAAAGATGGAGAAAGGATAAGGGTTGGGGAGGGTAAGAGAGAATCCAAAGTATATCCTGGAAATGATGGAAACATGACTGGTCTAGATGTCCTTCTTAGATGGAAGTTCTAGAAGGAGCCATCTAATTGGAGGAAGAAGCCACAGGGGCAAGTACTTCCAGGATGTGAAGTTCAGAGTTGGAGTAAGGTTGCAGAATAAAGACATTTCTGGGGCATGGTAAAGAAAATCCACAACATGAGATGATCCAGCTCAGAGTCACCTCTACACGGTCATCTCTGATTTCATCACTCTCTCCTGATAGCCAAATCTCACTGGCCACTTTCTGAAGAGTCATCGTAGCCTAGAATCAAGGGTCCTGGATTTCATATCCTGCTTCAATTGCTTACTAGTAGTGTGCTTGAGCACATCACTTTACCTCTCAAACTTGTTTCTATATCTGTAAAATGGAAATAAAACTTATTTGAGCCAACTGATGAGGTATTATGATTAATGAGAGAATACAATATGGGCACAGCAGAGATCCAGATCAAGTGCCACAATAAATATGAGAAGGAAAAGATAACTTTTAATTGGGAATCAAAAAAGGAATGGTATGAGAAGAAGTTGATACTTGAGATGGACCTGGAAAGTTTATGTGGCCTGGGTAACAACCTGAGTCCATGATCAGGAGAAGTGGGGAGGGTGAGATTGGGGAATAGTTAGTAGTCCAGTAGATACAGCATTTCTTAAAGCTATGTTTTAGGCACCCTGCTAAGTGCTGGGGAGATAAATACTAGAAAAATGAGATGATTTCTACTCTCAGTGAGTTTGCATTTTAATAAGAAGACAAAACATAAAGGCTGCTGGAAAACTAAAGCAGAGTACAAGGCAGGATAAGAAAGGGACTGGTAGACTCATACCAGGGCAGAATGTTAGATGAGGGAGTAGAGCAATCCAAAGAATGAGGGAGCTGGGATTGGAATAAGTTATGAATGGTAAGTAGTCCCCAGGGTGGAGCAAGGGTCTAGGTAGCTGGAGAGGAGTTGTCCAGAGAATTGAGTTGAATGAAACAAATCAGTTGAGTGGAATAAGTAAGAATAGCCCAATAATTTGTTTCCTTATGGGCCTCAGTATATTTGTAAAACGAGTAAGTCAGATTTATTTAATCTCTGGGGATCATTCCTGCTTTGACATGCTAAATTCTGTGACTCAGAGACTCCTTCTAGCTCTAATAGTCTGTATTCTTAGAATCGTATATGTCAGAGTTGGAAAGGACTCTATAGAGACAACGGCCCTTCCAGCTAGCTCATTCTGGGTTCTGTGATCCCCTCCAAATGTGACATTCTGACCTGGGAAGCTTTTCTTTTTATTAGGATAATTTTGGAAATTGAAGAACCAGCATCTAACCACAATGGGGGACAATTGCTCTTTGGAGATGATGGGTATCTTTACATCTTCACTGGGGATGGAGGAATGGCAGGAGATCCATTTGGGAAGTTTGGAAACTCACAAAACAAGTAAGGGGCTCTTTTTTAAAAAAAGTATTTAGATGATTTAGAATATTTTTCCATGGTTACAAGACTCATGTTCTTTCCCTCCTTCCCCCAACCCCCTTCCTGTATCTGATGCACAATTCCACTGGGTTTAACATGTATCACTGAACAAGACCCATTTCCATATTATTAATATTTGCACTATGGTGATCATTTAGAGTCTACTTTCCCAGTCATAAAAGGCTCTTTTTTTTTGCCATGGGATGGGTAGGGAAGTGGGGTGGAGAGGAGTTTGTGCCCACTGAATCAGGATGCCTTACTAGGATACTACAAGTGCACCCCTACTGGAGATAGTTGGAAGAAAGGGATGGGCTTTTGCTCTCCCAAGATCCCTTCCAGTCTGAAGCACCTGCTTTTGATCAGACTCTTTTGAGCCTAGAACATTAGTACTACTTTTATTTTTCTCTTTTAATTTATTGATTGAATTATGTCAGTTAATATGCATTAAGGAAAAGTAGTGTTGAGATGGTACCTGTATATTCTTATTTTCTATGTATATATTTTTATCTTTAGTTAGCCTCCAATGAAGATCATTTGCTGAAAATCTGAGTCCTATATAGGATTTTCTTCAAAGAGAGAGACCAGAAAGCTATCCTTGGCTGTCAAGGCCCTGTGGTTTTAGATCATCTTATCTAGCAGTTCTCCTCACTGGCATGGATAATTGAGAGTTGACTTTACTTATCTTTTTCTTCCAATTTAATAAACAGGTGGCCCATACAAATTTACTAAATAATATATATATAAATATAAATAAATATAAAAACAAAATTAGCATTTAACTAGTGTAAGGACTCTAGATTTTTAAGGCAGCTGGCTTGATTCCCTTGGTGAGATAGATGATAGAAATCTTTCTGAGGTCAAGTAAAAATAGAGAGTACATTGCTAATTACAATAATTAAAGCTATCACAAATAGTGATTTTTCTTTCATGTGCAAGGACCTTATGAACTTACTAGTTTTTTGAATGACTTTAAAGGCAGATTTCAGAAAATAGGAACTAAGAACTCAGCTAATTTGATCCTAACAACAATCCCAGGAAAAAGGCAATATAGTTATATTTTTCCTCTTTTAGATGAGGAAACTAAGATGTACAGAAATAAAAAATGACTTGGGGGCAGGTAGGTGACTCAGTGGATAGAGAGCCAGGTTTGGAGATGGGAGGTCTTGGGATCAAATGTGGCTTCCTACACTTCCCAGTTGTGTGACCCTGGGCAAGTCACTAAACCCCCATTGTCTAGTCTTTACTACTCTTCTATCTTGGAACCTGTTAGAACTAGGCATTCTGACTGGATTTGATGCTCTGCTTGGTTTCACCACCTCCTATCATGCCCTTTCACATATCTTATATTCCAGCCAAGGTAAATAATCCATTATTGCCTTCACATGTTTCACTATTTTCTGCCTCTGTTTCCCTTATCTGTTCCCATTAATTAGAATGCCTTTCCTTCCCCTGTCCCCTCACTCATTTTTGCCAGTTGGAATCTTGCCTATTCTACCAGGTCTGCTGAGAAACCACCTCTTCTCTACAGCCTTCCTTGATTTTGATGGTCGGAAGTAATTCTTCCTTCCTCTGAACTAATAAAGCACTATTGATATACCTTTACATTTGATCTTGCACTATAATTATTTGTGCTTGCGTTCTATCATCCTCCTAAATCATGAGATCTAATTGGTACAGAGATCACATTTCATTTATCCTGATGTTTTTTCTCTCCAGCTTCAAACATCTTATGTGATTAATATGGAAATGTGCTTTGCATACATAACAAATATATTGGTTACCTTTTCAATGGGTTGGGGAGGAACTGGAAGGAGAGAGAATTTGGAACTTAAAAATTTTTAAATGAATGTTAAATTTAAAAAAAACACACTAAGAAAACAATATAGTAAGATCTTTTATTTAATTGGCAATCTGGAACAAATGTTTGTTCAGCTGAATTGAATGAAAGATTTTGGGTGTTTGTTTGAATCTATCATTTACTCCATGTGTGACATTGGGAAAGTCCTTTTACCTAGCTGGACCTGAGTTTCTTGGTCTATAAAAGGAGGATTTTAGACCAGATGAATTGGAATGGATTATAATTATCCAAAACTAAGTACATGTCAGAAGTGGCTGTGACTCAGTGGTTAGAGCACTGAACCTAGAGAGTAAGGAAGTCCTGAGTTCAAATCCAGCTACAGACATTTCCTAGCTATGTGACCCTGGGCAAGTCACATAACCTCTGATTCTCTGACAAAAGGATCCACTGGAGAAGGAAATGGAGAACCACTCCAGGATCCTTGCTAAGAAAATGCTATGGATAGCCATGATCCATGGCATCATGAAGAATTTGAAAAACAATAAAAAGAAGTTCCTTGAGGATAGAAAGTTCCTTGGTTCATTTTGTCTTTGTAACCCCAGGATCTAGCACAAGACTGGATGAATGAATGAATTAATTAATTAATGGTGGTCAGCTTTGTAGACCCTAAAGACCTCCATATAAAAGAGAAACAGTATGGCATAGCAGATAGAGAATTGGCCTTGAGGTCAAGAGGGGATGTAGGTTCAAGCCTTGTCTCTGACCTATACTGGCTCTTTGACTTTGGGCATATCATGTAACCTCTCAATGTATGAAACACATTTCTGAGACTGTACATTAAAAAGCAGGGACTGATCAGTGACTTTCCTTACTGGGAGTTCCCTATACCCATGAAATCACACATCTAGTACCTCTCCTCCCTCCAAATGTCCTTCCCTGTTTTGTTAAGTTCTGTTTTTTTTTCCCTCTAATTGTATCCAGGTCAGCCTTACTTGGCAAAGTATTACGGATTGATGTGAATCACAATGACCGAGGGCCTCTGTACAGAATCCCCCCTGATAATCCCTTTATTGATGACCCATCTGCCCGGCCAGAAGTCTATGCCTATGGTGTGCGGAACATGTGGCGCTGCTCCTTCGACCGAGGAGACCCCATCACCAAGCAAGGGCAGGGGAGGCTCTTCTGTGGAGATGTTGGCCAGAACAAATTTGAAGAGGTTGACATCATAGAGAAGGGGAAGAACTATGGATGGAGGGCCAGAGAAGGCTTTGAGTGCTATGATAAAAAACTATGTGCCAATTCTTCACTAGGTAATTTGTTTAAGCCAACTCCATCCCCTGCCCTCTTGCCACACCTTGTACTTTAGTAGGAATGGTTTCTAGACCCTTATGGACTCTCAGAGTTGGAAGACACCTCAGACATTATCTAGTCTAACCTTCCAGTTGAAGCATTGATCTCCTCTACAATGGAGATTGGGAATGGACTTGTGATTTCACTGGTATAGGGAACTCCTGGATGAGGAAGCTTCCCTCTGAGGCTGTATGTTAAAAAACAAGGGCTGATCAATGACTTTCCTCACTGGGAGTTCACCATACCCATGAAATCACAGATCAAGTACAGTGTACCCTTCTCCCTCCAAATGTGCTTCCCTGTTTTGTTAAGTTCTGTGTCAGCTCTTCAACCCCATTTCCTTTCTCTTTCTTCTGGACTATATTAAGTCTCTTCTGTTTTTAAAATTCTATGATCTCCTCTAGTCACACAATCTCTGATTGATGTCTTCCAGTGACAGGGATGTCACTACGTTATAAGACAATGTGCTTCAAGATTGTGTGTGTGTGTTTTTTCCTATTAAACCCTTACGTTCTGTCTTAGTAACAACTCTAAGATAGAAAGACAAGGGCTAGACAAATGGGGTTAAGTGACTTGAACAAATACACACAGAGTTCTGAGGCCATATTTGAACCCAGGTCCTTCCAACTCCCAACTGGTGCTTGATCCACTGTAACACCTAGCTGCCCCTGCCATGTTTATGAGCCTTATCCTGTCACTTCCCTTTTTTGATCTTTATCTTTCTCATCTGTAAAAAAGAGGAGATTGGACTAAATGGTCTCTAAAATTCCTTCTAGTTCTGGCATTGTTTAAGCCTGTAAGACATTTAAAAACAGAAACCATGTGTTCCCTAAGTCTTCTCATTTATAGATAAAACAACTCCAGATCTTCAACTGGGTCCCTATATAATAATTCATTTGTCGGGCTCATCGTTCCATTACTGGAATCTAGAGTACCTTTAATGAACCTTTGATCAGTTTTAGGACACAATTTGATACAAATAGCATAACAAGCTCAAATGGAAGAGATCACTCAAATGGACATCAAGAATTTCTTATGGCTCTACATTGACTTAGCCACATGGTAATATTATCTGTATTCTATTCTATTTTTATTTTTTTCTTAAATATTTCTCAATGACATTTTAATCTGTTTTGGGGTATTTGGGAGTGTTGCCAGGAGGCAGTGTATTTGGCATTTTGGGTTTATAAAGAAACCCTGTGAACTAGCTGATACTATTGGCTAGATACTTTTTTCAGAGTTTTAAAAGTTTTGTATAGTCACTGCACTTAAAGAGAGCTACATATTCACCTTAAGCCTTTTTTTCACTGTGCTAATCATTCCCAGTTATTCCAAATGATCCTATATGTTGTGGTTTCTAATCTCACCATTCTGGTAGTCCTTCTCTGGATCTACTCCAGTTTGTCATTCTCCTTCCAAAAATGTTGTACTCAGAACTAAACACAGTACTCTAATTTTGGATGCTGACCCCACTGGATGCTAGAATCTTTCCTAGCAATTATAGTTTGGTAGAGAACAAACTGCTTCTTTCTATCCCTACTTCTCTTATCCAAGGCTAATAGGTTATTGTGTACTAGCTATTAATTAAGGAAAGAATTAACAGAGAGCAAATAGGCAATGGCTATGAGGCTAAATTTTTAAATTAAATTACCAACCCTACTTTTCAAAATTCTGTTTCCCAGGTGGAATTCAGCCACTTACATGTGATTCCTCCTTTTTTTTTTCTCTTAGACATTTCTTTGTAGAAAAGTCATTCAGAACACTTTGGGGTGGATGGTTTTTTTTTTTCCTAAGATCACAAGGGCTGCCATTTGTGAGTAGAACTGGTAGGCACTTCCTTAAAGCAGAATGCTTTTTCTTACCCTTACCTTATGCCTGCAAAGAGTGGTAAGGGCTAGGCAATTTAGGGTTAAGTAACTTGTTTAGCATTATACAGCTAGGGAAATGTCTGAGGCCAGATTTCAACCCAGGTCTTTCTGATTCTAGGTCTGATGTTCTATTCACTGTGCTACCTAGATGTGGCTGAGCAAGATGCTTAATTTTCTTAACCACAAAGATGCTATTGAGCAGTTAGCAAAGGAACTGAGCTCAGTTAGGTTGAAGAATAAGCAGAGTAGCCAGGGGATATGCAGAGAAATTGTTCCAAACTCATTTTTACTCCATGATACATGATCCACTTAGGCTTTTGATATTTTGGGGTGAGAGGATTTGTGCTTTGGTTATGAGATGAAATTCAGTATGGCAGAATGGGTCTGAAAGGGTATCAGGTTTTTCTTGAGTCATCTTTGAGATCTGGACTCGACCTCTGAATGCAAAGGTTCTATGACCTTTATACAGACTTTCAAGGATAGAAAGGAGACTGAGAAAGAGCTTTCAAATATGTAGATGCCATTACTCTTCTGCCACAGATTTTCTCTAGGCTTTGGGTGTCCTTTGGGTCCAAGGCCTTATGCCTCAAATTGTTTAAGAAAAATTATTTTGTAAGATATTCTCAGGGAAGGACATGTATATCATGGGAAGATGTAAACAGAGACACACAGAGAAAATTATCCAGAAAATTAGACTTTCCAAAGCAAGACTGTGCCCCAAGGTGGTCTCACATGGCTCTCTTGTAGCATTTTTATGTTGTTCAGTTGTATATGTCTCTTCAGGACTCAATGGAGCACAGCTGTCCATGGGGTTTCTTGGCAAGGATATGGTAATGGTTCTCCATTTCCTTCTCTAGTGGATCATTTTGACAAGCAATCAGAGATTAAGTGACTTGCCTAGGGTCACACATCTAGGATGTGTCTGAGACTGGAGTTGAATTCAGATTTATCTGACTCCACGGCCATTGCTCTTAACCAAGTCACAGCAGTCCCTATTAAACAGTTCTGTAATCACAGTATAAATCCAGTTTAGGAACATAAGCAGCCTTAGAGTGGGAGAGAAGTCATTGTCCTTCTTAGAGTTATAGATGCTGCTGCCTTCCTGATTCCAGATGCCCATCTTTCCCCCTCTAGCTCACTTACATCCCTGACCCAAAATGTGATGACATGTGCTCCTTCTTAGGACAGTGCCCAACTGAAAATTCTCTAAATCAGGAGTTCTTGACATAGTTTCAGTAAACTTAAAAATGATATTTTGATCACTTTATTTCATTATTACTAATTGCCTTTGTAAGTCACTGCAATCCATTTTATTCATTTAAAAACATTATTCTTGGGGGCACCTGGATGGCTCAGTGGATTGAGAGCCAGGCCCAGAGACCTAAGGTCCTAGATTCAAATCTGTCCTCAGACTCTTCCCAGCTGTGTGACCCTGGGCAAGTCACTTAACCCCCATTGCCTAGCCCTTACTACTCTTCTGCCTTAGACTCAATTCTAAGATGGAAGGTAAGGGTTTAAAAATAAATAAATAAAACATAGAAGGGGTTGACTTCCTCATACTTCCAAAAGGGACATCTACTCTAAACTGTGACTTAAGGAAGATTTAGGGTGGCCCTTCCAACTTCTCTCTCTCTTCTCCTGGCCCAGGGAGAAGACATCTGGGTCAGTAAGTTTGATTGGAGAAGAAGAAAAAGAAGAAAAGTTAGGATGTGGGAATCCCAAAATTAAAAGAGCTTGAGAATAGATTACTTGAGACTTCTAGTACAAACTACATCAGGAAAGGAGACCCTGCTGCAGCTAAATGATCATCCAAAGCTCTGTTTGAAGACTTTTAGGGATGGACAACTCATTGCTTAGTGAAGTAAACCATTCCACTTTTCTTTTTTTTTTAAATTAAAAAAAATTTTTTAAACCCTTACCTTCTGTCTTAGAATCAATACTACGTATTGGTTCTAAAGCAGAAGAGCCAAGGGCTAGGCAATGGGGGTTAAGTGACTTGCCCAGGGTCACACAGCTAGGAAGTGTCTGAGGTCAGATTTGAACCTAGGACCTCCTGTTTCTAGGCCTGGCTCTCAATCCACTGAGCCACCCAGTTGCTCCCATAAATTTTTTTAATGAATAATTAATTTGGAGTATTTTCTCATGGTTACATGATTCATATTCTTTCCCTCCCCTTTTCCCTCCTCCCTCCCAGAACTGATAAGCAATTCCACTGGGTTTTACATGTATCTTTTTTCAAAACCTATTTCCATATTATTAGTATTTGCAATAGAGTGATAATTCAAAGTCAACATCCCCAACCATATACCCATCGAACCATGCAATCAATCATATGTTTTTCTTCTGCCCATTCCACTTTTCAATAGCTCCATTTAAGAAGTATTTCCTTACATTGAGCCAAAGTCTTCTTTAGAACTCCTGACTGATTGCTCCTAGCTCTGCCCTCTGGGGTTAAGCAGAACAAGTGGAATCCCTTCTCCACATGTTAGTCCTTCAAATATTTCAAGCCAATGATCATGTCTGATCCACCTCCTGGACTGGAACTAGACTGGGTATGGCCCTGGGCTGGTCTTCAAGTACATGAGGGAAACAGAAGTCATTTGTCTTCCCCTACAGATGATGTCCTTCCAATCTATGCATATCCACACAAGATGGGAAAGTCAGTCACAGGAGGCTATGTCTACCGCGGCTGCCAGTCCCCAAATTTGAATGGATTGTACATATTTGGGGATTTTATGAGTGGGTAAGTAACCATGCTTGCACATATTGTCTGTTTCACCTGTTGCCTCTTGCTGGTTTTTCCCCAAGGCTAACATACAGCCTTTTGGCTTACCATAACTCTCATAAATGCTAGAGATATTGCCCCTAATTGCTTTATGTTTTGGGGTTTTTTTGTTGCCCTTCATGGGGCCTAACATCCTTTGCTCTTTCTCCCTACCAATTAATGCTGGAAGTTCCATCCTCAAAACATTGTTAGCAGAACAATGTCTACTTGGGATTTCCTGGGTAGCCTTTGAATGGTCCTTGCAACTTCTCCCTTTAGGACTTGTTGAAAAGGTAAAGAACCAAGATTTCCTTTATTCTAAGGCTTTTTGATAGTTGTTAAAATGCAGCTTCAGTCTGGATTCAAAAGTTCTTTGTTTCTATTACTGAATATATCATGTGGAACCCACTTTAAAAGAAAACAACCAAAAAACAATCTATTTGACCTATCCCTAGGAGGTACGGATTTCCATAGAAACCTACATTATCCAAATATTTATAAACTCTACATAAATGACCTCTGTATTTCAAGCTGTGTTCTAACACATCTAGCTTCTAAAGCTTGGAGGGGCCTTATAAGAGCATGCTTGGATAGTCTATAGCCTGTGGGAACAGAAAGGAACTCTGCATGCTTCAAGTCACACCTATGACAAGTTGTGATTCAGTGAGTGGGAAGGAGAAGAGCTGTTTGCAAGGCATTACACAAATACCTGAACCTCTAAGCAGCCCATAGGATGATGCAACAATTTAACAAACAGTTATATGCTCTCTATCTAGCTATATGCTAGAAACAGAGCTAAACAATGGGATATCAAGTTTGAAATGTGAAAGATGGCCTGCCCTCAAGGAGCTTACATTCTTTATGGAGGGAGGGAGATACAACAGTATGCAGGCAGAGAAACATATAAGATAATTTGAGGAGGGAGAACATTAACAACTAGAGGGATTAGGGAAAGCTTCATGGAGGAAATGGGACTAGAGGGGGACCTTAAAGTTGGCTTCTGATAGAGATTGGAAGGAATTCTATTCCTTGACTAGGTTATGGTTTAGGGAAATATATGGAAGTAATAAATGGAATGTTAATTTTAGAGGAATAAGTAATGGTCAGGGAGGCATCGAGGTGGCACAATGGGTAAGAGTTTGGGGTCTGGAGTTTGGAAGACCTGAATTCAAATTTGGCCTCAGATATAAGCTGTGTAATCCCGGGCAAGACATTAAGCCTCTGTTTGCCTCAGTTTCCTCAATTATAAAATGGAGATCATAAGAGTACCTCCCTCAAAAGATTGTTAGGAGAATAAATGAGACAATATTAGCACAGTGCTTGGCACCTAGTAGTTAATTTATGTTTGCTCCCCTTCTTACATGAGGAAAACAAGTCTAGAAAATTAGGATAAGGACAGGGATAAATGTGATCATATAACTTAGGGAAACTTGTCTGGAAATTTGTTATTACATATAATTGGTTAAAAAATGAAAATATAAAAAATCTATAATTTTATCATTATAAAATTATATAACAAAATTATAATAACATAAAAAAATTTAAAAGTAGGATAGCACCAATTTGTGTTGGGCCTTAAGCACCAGTTTGTATTTTGTCCTAGAGGCTAGGGACCACATAAGATTTTTTTTGGTTGGGGAGGATCATGATAAAAACCTGTGTCTTAGTCCTTTGATAGCTGTATGGAAGGTAGATTAGAGAGGGAGGACTGGAAGAAAAAGCATCTAGTTGAGATTTAAGGCCCCAAACTAGTGTGTTAGCAGTGTGAATTGAGAGGAGATCAATGCAGAATGCAGTGGATTAGAGAATCTCCAGTGAGTTGGGGTTGGTCAGTAGTGTTAAAAGATACAAACCAGTCAAGAATATTAAGCCTCAGAAAAGGTCTTAAGAGTTAACAGTTTATGGATGATTGATAAACTTGAAAGGAACAGATTCTTTAAAATATTTTTAGGTCCACATTCTCTCTCTGCCTCTCTCTCCCACTAGAAAAATAAAACCTGTTATAAACATATATAGTCAAGCAAAACAAATGACTACATTGGACATGTCCAACCCTGTCTCCTCAAATAAATAAACAAGCAAACATATATCTCAATTTCATTCTGAGTCTTTATAGGTGGGTGTTAAAAGATTAGACCTGGTGGTCTTGAGACAATCATGACAGTTTCCCTTTATGGGAGGCTATAGCCTATAGAATCCAAGCATGGAAATGATTAATACAAGATTAGGCCTGTGGTTTTGAGTCCATTGTGACAGTTTCCCCTTAAAGGAACCTGAAAGCTTATAGAATATACTCATGGAAAAATACTAAAAATAATATTGTTCAAAGGTTAGTAAAACTGTGTCCCCCAAATAATATTTTGTCTTTTGTCAGCTTTTCTCCCTAGTAATGAATCCTTTAAAATAATATTTTGTCCACCACCAGCTTGTTTTTTCCTCCCTATAGCAAACCCCACAAATTGATATTTTGCCCTAAGTCCTAATACACAACTCAGCCAGCTACAGGGGGGTTACCCAAAATCAGAATATAAGAACTCAGAAAGATACTTTGGAGCATTCTGCTTCTGCTGAACAGATATGTATCTCTCTGCTCCCCAGTTCAGTGCTTCCCTTCTACAGATGATATTCCATGTTAGTGTCTATGACAGCTATATTTCAGGTTTCCTTTTCCTTTCCCCCTGCACCTTCCCTATTGCTTGCAATAAACCTTTGCATCAAACTGATTCCTATTGTGTAACACGTTATTTTCAGAAATTGAACTCATTAAGGGGTTATTTTCTCTAATATCTCTGTTTGGTCCACAAGCTTTTCTTTGGACATAAACTAGGTACCTGGATAAGGACTTAACCTGTTGACAGCCACACCTACTTTGGGAGAGTATGACCCAGTTGCAGAAAGCAAGGGTTAGTAGGAGAACTCTACATCCTCCTAGGAGGGGAGTCCTTTATGCCAGAGTACTGTCTCAACCTTTGGAATTTGACTGGTCATTGCTTTGATCAACATTACAAAATCTTGTTAATACTACTAATAAATTATTATTAATAATTATTATAACTATAATAATCAATCACAACAAATTATTAACAATTATGCTAAATGGTTTTAATAAATATTTTTATATTAATAAATTGTTAATAATAAATGGTTCTTCTGGTTCTGTTCATTGAACTCTACATCAGTTCATATAAGCCTTCTGACCTTGCAGAGGACTCAACAATCATTGTTTTATGACTTCTTCTAATGGCTTTTAATAGTGTAGTGTAAAAATAAAATTAGTGAGCTATAAAATAAAATATTTAGATGGAAAAACTGTTCCAATATGGGTTCAAAACTGTTCAAAAACTGTTTAACTCGCCAATCAGGTTCAAACTGTTTGGATACTTTTGATAGAGGTAATCAAAAGTATCCTCAATGATGAAGTGAAGCTCAAATGTGAACTTCCCTTCAGGGGAAGGAACAAGGACACTAAAGAGACTCTTATTATAAACATAAAATATTTATTGAAATATATAAGGTTAAATAAAGAATTTCTAATTCTAAGAGATTCTAAATTCACTCAAGTAAACTTCCAGGTTCTGCAAGGAACTGCTTCTCCTGTGTTTCACAGGCTATACTACTCCTCCCTGATCTAATTAACCCAAATTTATTCTATCTAAATAAAAACTACTACTATTATCCTTATAAATCTTAATGTCACCTTCAAATTATAAAATAGCAAAGGCTAGCTGGTTGAGTCTCAACAAGAATCCAGTTAGGACTCTAAGTCTGTTAAGACTCAGAGTCCAAACCAAAGACCAGGTTTTTCTTTGGTCTTCTCAGAGTTAAACAATCTATAAAAACCAATAGATATTTAATGGTGTTTCCCAATTTGGGAAAGGAAAACACTGAGCTCCTTCTAATCTTTCCCTCAGACAGAGAGAGGCAAAGATGTTACCTCCTCCAGCCCTGAGAGTCTCTGAGAGTGTGTCTCTGCCAACAGCCAGAGACCAAATCCTAACTGCCAGAGAGAGTAATTGATATAGAAAAACTGCTGTAACTGTCAGCAATTGAAATTAACATGCTCTCTTGGCTCTGCTTCAAACTCCAGTTCTTTTATCAAGGCACCCACTTTACTTCTTATCCCTAAACTAATAAAATAATACTTATTTTCTAATATTATCCTTACAGTAGGAATAGGAGGAAGAAGTTAGTGTATGTAACCAATGGCTGAGACTTGCTCATGCATGAATAGGAGTGTGGGACAAGGGGTAAAAGGGATGTCAAGGTATGTAGTTGAATTGTTTAACTCTAAAATTGACTAAGAAGAGAAGAGAATGAGGCAAAAGCAGGCAATGGATTAGAAAAATAATGACAGAATTATTGGAGGTCGTGACGAGAAAAAAAATTGGTTTGGGAGATGTGAAACAAAGAGAATGCTAGAAGGATAAGAAGTTATGCTCAGAAACAAAATTTCAGAATTTAGCATCATGAAGGTAGAATAGATATGGGTCGTGATAAAATCCTTCTGGTGACTGAGGTGGAATGAATGTTATATGATGAAAAATGCCATCTGCCTTAAGAGAAAGAACTTGATGGAATCTGAATACACACCAAAACATACTATATTTCACTTTTTTCTTCCTTTTTTCCCCCTTTTGAGATCTCTTCCACAAAATGACTAATATGGAAGAATGTCTTATATTTGTAAAATATATGTAAAATCTTTATAAGATTGCTTATTGTTTCAGGAAGGAAAGAGGGTTGGGAGGGAAGGAGGGAGAGTAAAAAGGAATGAGAGAATTTGAAACTCAAAATTTTTTTAAATGAATGTTAAAAATTATTTTTACATATTACTGGGGGAAAATAACCCAAAAACAAAATTTAAAAATTAATATCTTTCAGTTTAACATTTAATTTTTACATCTATTAAATTTTAAACACTTATTAATTTTTAAAAAAAAGAAAAAGCAGCATGTCATGGAGGCTTTGAAAGTTGTTGGATTAGAAGACTAGTCCTAAAGAATTGATATTGAATAAAAATATTGAAGCATCCAAGAACGAAGGCAGGAGATGAACTCCCTTAATAAGAGCTTGAGTGATTTGGATACTAGTAGATTATAGCTACAAGAATCTAGATAAGGAGAACACAGTTAAGAGCCTCAGTGAATAGAGAGCTAAGCCTGGAGATGAGAGATCCTAGATTCAAATTTAGCTTTAGACACTTCCTAGTTGTGGGACCTTGGACAAGTCACTTAACCCTCATTGCCAGCCCTTATGCTCTTCTGACTTGAATCAACACACAGGATTGATTCTAAGATGGAAGATCAGGCTTTTTAAAAATATCAGTAAACAGTAAACATCATCATAGATTAAAACAAGAAAAATTTCATAGCTTCCTTTTGAGGGTAACTAAGTGGTTAAAGAGCCAAGCTAGGAGACACTTCTGTATAAATGGAGATTTTGAGCCTTTGGACTTCATCCCCCAGAAGTCCCTTAGTATTTCCCAAAATTCCCTTTTCCTGTGTCTCTGCATTTTGCTTGATTGTATTTAAGTGGCTTCAACTCCTCCATCTTCCTCTCTTTTTAGACCTTCGACTAGGCTGAATTCAGGCAGTTCTTTTGCCCTAGTTATTATTAATAAAACTTTTAAAATATAATATATAGTTATTGATTATTAATTAAAAAAACATACTTCCTAGCTATGTGACCTTGGCAACCCCTGGGCAAGTCACTTGACCCCCATTGCCTAGCCCTTACCACTCTTGTGCCTTGGAACCAAAACACAGTCTTAATTCTAAGATGGAAGGCAAAGGTTAAAAAAAAAAAGAATCTAGACAAGGTGGTTAAGAATGGCAGATGTAGTCAACCTCCAAAGAGGAAAGGTCTTAAAGGAAATATCTAGAAGGGTCAGTGAGCAAGTAGAATGCTTCCTCTTGGTTCCAGGACAAGAAAGAAGGAGAAATTCACATTGGAGAGGTTGACCAGTGATAGATATGGTATCTTCCAGAGTAGGTAAGGAGCACCAAAAAAGAGGGAATGAGGGAGGACAAGGGTAAGGGCCAGAATGAAGGATACCTTGTTAATAGCAGAGATTCCAGAGAGCACAGTGGAATGGGAGGGCAGAGGAAACCACAGAGAAATGAGAATGAAAAAGAGAGGTAGGAGAGAGAAGGGGGAGAAGGCTTTTTGCTTGGCATATGATAACTGTACATTTCTCTGGTGCTTCATTTAAAGTGATTTCATGCATAACACCATGGTGTTACTTGGATTTCTGTTCTGGTATGGGTTGAATCAGGTTATGACTGAGCATATTCTACAACTGAGAGGTTTTATTCTATAATGGAAAAGCCCTCAAATTGGAATTAGATATGAGTGCCAATATCAGCTTTCATACGCATTGATTGGGATCACTTCCTCTCTCTCAGCCTTAGTTTCTCTACATGTAAAATAGAGATAATATCAACTGTGCATCGATCAAGGGATTGTTGGAAGGAAAGGATTTTACAAACATTTTGGTACTTTACAAATGAATTATTATTTTCATGTGTCCTCAATGTAATGGGAGATGGGGAAGAAATATATATATATATATATATATATATATATATATATATATATATATATATATATGTGTGTGTGTGTGTGTGTGTGTGTGTGTGTGTGTGTGTGTTACATATATATAAACATTTGGCTTTTCATTTGTTTTATATGACTATCCTTCATGCACCCACTGTTTCAGGCAGATTAGCCTGCTGGATGCTCTTTCCTCAAATTTGACATTCCAGCTCCTGCCTCTCTGCCTTTGTTTAGCCTGTCACCATATCCTGGACGTATCCCTCACCTGTCCCAACTAGAATCTCAGGCTTTCTTCAATACTGAGCTCTAGTGCTACCTCTGACACAAAGATTTTCTTAATCTCTAAAGTTTTTAGGACTCACGCCCTCTTCAAATGATCATTTATATTCCTATTTTTGTTTGTGTTGTATCCTTCCAGCCTTATATAATAGCTGACATTTATAGAGACCTACTATGTACTATGCACTGTGCTAAGTGCTTTATAAATATCATTTCACTTGATCTTCACCACAATCCTAGGGGATAGGTGTTAGTTAATATCATCCCCATTTTTCAGATGAGTAAATGGAGATAAACAGTTAAGTAACTTGTTCAGGATCACACAGTTTATAAGTGTCTAAATTCAGATTTGAACTCAGGTCTTCCAGATTCTAAACCTGTCTCTCTATCTACTATATTACCTAGCTACAAATATAAATTCTTTATTTTGTTTTGACTTTTGTATCCCCAGGCCCTAGCACAGGGCAAAGCCCTGAGGAAGTAGTTAACATCTTGGTTCACAAGGATTTCTTACTTATTTTGCGCCAGATACTTGGCAAAGTTCAGGGGATACAAACAAAAGCAAAAACAAACAAACAACCCCTGCCCTCAAGTAGCTTCCATTTGAATGAGAGGAGATAATATGTGCTTTTACAAGATGTATACAGAATAGTTGGATGGTAATTTGAGAGGAGAAGGCACTAACAATTAGGGGAACCATGAAGGGCTTCCTGTAATATGTAAGATTTGCATTTAGCCTTTTTTTTTCAACCCTTACTTTCTATCTTGGTATCAATTCTAAGACAGTTTCTAAGGAGACTGGCAAGGGCTATGCAATTTTAATTAAGTGACTTGCCTAAGTTCACACAGGTAGAAATTGTCTGAGGTCAAATTTGAACCCAACTCCAAGCCAACTGGTGTTCTATCATCTGGATTACCTAGTTGCCCCATGCATTTTTCTTGAAGGAAGACAAGGAACTCAAAAGGTAAAGGTGAAGAGAGAAATCATTCCAGGCACAGAGGACAGCCAATATGAAGATACAGAGATAAGAGATAGAATATTATCTCTGAGGAACATAAAGTGGGACAGTATCATTGGATCGTAGAGTGTGTGAAGTAGGAATGAAATAGAAGGCTGCAAAGGAAGGAAGGGAACACGTTGTCAAGGACTTTAAATGCCCAACAGAGGAGATTGTGTTTGATCCTTTGGATAATGGGGAGCCACTGGGGATCAGCGAGCAGGGAAGGAACATCGCCATAGCAGAGTTTTAGAAAAATCACCTTGGCAACTAAGTAGAAGATGCTTTGGAGCGGGGAGACATCCAAGGTACTTAATCAACATTTATTAAATTAAATTTTATCCCATTTTTCCTATAAGGGTAGGGATTGGGGATGATGCTAGGGAAAAAAAAGAATTTTTCACTGTAGCAGACAATCATGAAACTAAGAACCAGAGTGCTGACCTCCAGGAGATTTGACCTTCCATGGCTAGTCAGTGCCTTTTATGCTACTCCTGTGACTGCACCAGGCTGTGCCATCAGTGACTGGTATTAATGCCATTTGCTTTTCCTCTTTAGGCGCTTGATGTCTCTCAGGGAGAATGAGGCCACCAGACAGTGGCAGTACAATGAGATCTGCATGGGGCGTGGGCAGACATGCATGTTTCCAGGCATGATCAACAACTATTATCAGTACATCATTTCCTTTGCTGAAGATGAGGCAGGTAATCTCAAGTTTCCATGTAGTTTCAGCTACAGAGGCTGACTTTTTTGATACCTAGGAGCAGTTTAATGCATTTTATAGTACCTGTCGTCTTTTTTAAAAAATTCATCGATGTTTCAATATGCTTTCTCTTATAACCAAAAACCCCCTTTAAAAAAGTATATGTGTTTTAATAAGTATTTATGCCTTTATCCAATAAAAAAGCTTCAACAGCACAAGATACTGAGCTCAGATACTACTTCTAGATTGTGAGAAAAGGTTGCTGCCTTTGTGGCCTTGGTCAAATCATATCACATTTCTGAATCGGTTTCTTTTTCTTTAAAATGAGGGGATTGAACTAGGTCATTTCTAAGGCCTTTCCTGGCTCTGACATTGCCTATGATCTGATAGGAGCCCGAGATTCTGGACTCCTTTAGCCACTAACTAGCATTGTAACTTGGGCAAAATAATTTCACTTCTGTTGACTTTAGTTCCTTCAAATATGAAATGAAGGAATATGACTAGAAGTCCTCAGACCTATGGTTCTAGAGCAGAATGCTTCATCTGATTTTAAGATCTCTTCCAGTTTGGTTATGTATTTGGCTCTCTGAGTCCAAAGATGATTCTTAAGGTCATTCTCTTTGGGTGCAGTCCTCATGGGAATCCAGAGCTCCCAGGGAGAAGAGGAGGGAGATTTGGGAAAGAATGTGTCCTGAATGGTGAGGAATATGAAACTGTTGCCTTTTGGGAGAGTTTGGACAATGCCTCACTTTCAGATATCTCTCTCTCATGTGTAACTGAGAATTGGTGGGATAACTGTTTCTCTGGGAATTATTACCGTTCCTAGGCCTGTAGCCCTGAGATTATCTGCAAGTTTTGCTAATATTAGCAAAGGAGGTCATTTTGTTGTTCCATCATTTTCAGTTCCTGATTCTTTGGGGTTTTCTTGGCAAAGATACTGCAGAGGTTTGCCAGCCCATTTTATAGATGAGGAAACTAAGGCAAACAGGATGAAGTGACTTGCCCACGGTAACTATTTAGTGTCTGAATTTGCTCCTGAATTTGAAATCAGGAAGAGTAGTCTTCCTGACTCAAGGCCTGGCACTCTATCCACTGTGCTACCTAGGTGCCCAAATTAGAGAATGTGAGAAAGAATCCACCTTGCCACAGAGCAGTGGCGTCAAACTAGATATAAACAGGAGCCACTAAACAGTACATAAGGATGTCTACCAGAGGCCTACTGACTTAGAACAACATTAACATTATCTAGGCTGTATTGTAGTTTTATTTATTTACGTTGTTAAATGTTTCCCAATTATATTTTAGTTTGGTTCAGGACTCAGGAAGACTGATAGTGTATTTGACACCTCTGCTCTAGAGGAAAAATGGCTCCTGGAGGGAATACTGGACTTGGAATCCTGATTCATATTCTGTTCTGACAAATAGTAGCTACCTTAAGCAAGTTGCCAACCCTCTTTTGGTCTGATTTTTTTTTTTTAATCTGTAAAATGGATTCAGAGCAAGGCAGGTGGTAGTACTATGTGCTCTGCTCTACTCAGACCAGATCGATTATATATAATATATATAATATATATATATATTATATAAATTATATATAATATGTGTTCAGGCATCCTTCAGTGATATTGTGGGTTTGGTTCCAGACCACTGCAAGAAAGCAAATATCCCAATAAAGTGAGCTGACTTTTTTTGGTTTCCCAGTTACCATGAAAGTTATATTTGTACTATAGTCTATTAAGTGTACAATAGTATTATATCTAAAAAGGTACATACTTTACTTAAAAAAATATTTTATTGCTAAAGTATTCTCTCGCCTTCTTCCCTTTTATTATTTGGTCTAGTTTAGGATGCAATTTATGTTGAGAGAGAGAGCAGTTAGTTAGTCAAGATTAGACCCCGAATGCTCTGTCTTTGGCCTCTGTCATTAACGCCTTGTTCCAATGACTGAGCCAAGCAAGCATGGACAGATTCCTGGGAAATAAATAAGACCCCAGGAAGTGGTCAAACACTAACATCAGTAAGGCCACTGACATCAGCAGCTGGGTGCTTTCTGTGTGAACCCTTGAGTCCAATTCATGTACTGACTTCACTAATCCAAAGATTAAGAACTGAGAACTGAGTCATTTTCTCCAAAGGACCTGGACCAAAGAGTTTATGGCTATGCTAATTAGGTCTATAAATTGTGCCTGGTACAAAAGAATGTCTTTTCCAGCTGATTAAGACAATCATCCCTTTAAATAGCTGGCAGGGCATTGTGCTAATTAGGCTTAGCACTTGTACATAATTCCACCCACAGGCATTTCTAGACCTTTTCCAAACAGTCCAGGCAGGACTCCAGAGGCAGTCTGTGAGAGCTGTTTGTCCCATTTTATGACCAGGAGGCTGAGATGGGGAAGAATTGGTAGTGAGTCTCCTGTGAAGCAGTGACAAGGACTCTGCTCTACCCTTAGCATCCCTCCTCTCCCCCCAGAACCGTCCTCATTATTTACAATTGGGGAAAGGGCAGTTATTTTTGATGCATTGAGCTGTAAAAGAGGGGGGGAAATGGAATGATAAGGTTGTAGTACTGCGTTGGAGGTGGGCATGAGGTTGGATTTGGCCTATGACCAGGGTTAGAGGTTGGCTGGGGTTAGGGGTCCGTTTGTGGTTCTGCAACAGAGGTTTTTCCTTGTGACAAGTTAATTAGGTCTGGCAGGAAAATAGCCCATTGCTTTGAATTCCTTAACTTCTTGTTTTAGTGACAATCATTCTACACCCCCAGGAGACCCATGTTAGAATAACAGTACACAAAGTCACAAATCAGTAGGTACACAAATATTTTTGTGTTTGTTTGTTTGTTTGTTTGTTTTAAGTCAGGGCAGACCAAGAAGAAATTCTATCTAGAGACTTCGGGGTGCAGAAGCTGAGGATATGGTTGATATTAGGGAATGGTTTTTTGTTTGATTGTTTGGTGTTCCTAATCATTCATCCATTTATCTATTGATTAATTTATTCATTCATTCATTCATTTGTTTATTTGTTTATCCATTCATTGATTTATTTGTTTGCTTATTGGCACTGAATCTTATTATTTCAAAGGAGCTAGAAGTGCAGTAGCCCCAAGTGACCTAATCTCAATGTGTATGAAAGCTTTAACCTGCTCCCTCTTCTCCATCTGGGTCAGTTCACCTGTCACAAATTAACCCAGGCTATCCCCCAAGGGAGGTGGCCCCCAGAGGCTCACCATATTGTCACCAGCCTTAGGGTAATTCAATTGCCTTTAGTCCTACTCCTCAAAACTCAGTCTGTCCAGCAGGCTCAGCCTCCTCCAACAGCAGAGATTTCAGGCATAGTCTACCATGCCCAGCCTCAGGCTGTATTGAGAAAAATAGAATAAATTTTTATTTGACTCAGTTCAATTCAGCATTTATTAATCTAAAAAAGTGCTTTAAACTCTAAATGATCACCCTAGTGCAAATATCAATAATATGGGAATGGGTCTTAATCACTGACACAAGAAAAACCTAGTGGAATTAGCTTCGGCTGGGGGGGGGGGGGAGGAAAGAACATGAATCTTGTAACCATGGCGAAACATTAGAAATTAATTAATTAAATAAAAAATTTTAATTTAAAAAAAGAAAAAAGTGCTTTCAGATTGCAAAGCACTTTACATATGGTATCTCACTTGATTTTTTACAACCCTGTGAGTCAAGAGCTATTATTACTATCCCAATTTTATAGAAAAGGAAACTCCAGGCTGAGATTTTAAGTGATTTGCTCAAGGTCATACATCTAGTAAGTGTCTAAAGTAAAATTTGAACTCAGATCTTTCTGATTCCAGGATCAATGCTTTATCCACTGATAAAGCTGCCTCACTTATTAGATGCTTGTTTTGTGCAAGGTGCTGGGGATCCAAAGATGGAAAATAATGCTCTCAAAGATCTTACAATTTAATAATTAACTTGAAATTTAATGAAATAATAATTTATTATTAATAATAATTATTAGTGATAATTGGACATAGGCACAAATAACGATATTAAAATTAATAAGATTGTGAAAAGGACAAAAGAGAGAACTAGTACTCCAGGAAGATTTAAGAAGAGATAGAATATTTTAAGCTGGAGTGTTCAAGGAAGGTTTCATTAGAGAAGTGGAACCTAAGCTAGGCCTTGAAGGAAGAGAAGAAAGTTGCTGGTCAGAGATGAGGAGGGAGTATATTCCAGGCTTTGGAAATATCAATTCACCAATAAATCTGGTAACAATAAGGCAAGATCACAAAACAACTGCTAATCTATCCTGGCTGGAATGTAGAATGGTTAGAAGGTAATAATATAAAATAAAGCAAGAAGTATAGGATGGAGTAAGATGGCAGAATGCTTTAAATATGAAACTAAGGGCTTTATATATATGTATATATACATATATTTCCCCCCCCCTAGAGATAGTGAAGAACCTTTGAAAGTTTTTGAGTAAATTACTTGCTCAAATCTTTGAGAAAGACATGTTTCTTGTTCTGTCATTTCTATTTGTTCCATCAGGCCAATCCTCATCAGTTATTCTCCTTCTCCCAGATTTTCATACTTGATTAATCCAATGGCTTCTCGAATGCTCAAGGTCTCCCCATGTACTTACTGTGTGTCCAGTAGGATGTAAGTTTTCTTAAGGGAAGAAATTTTCTGATTTCTGTCTTTGCACTCTCAGTACTTAGGTTAGGGCTTTACACATTGTAGACAATAAATGTGGAATTGAATAATCAGATCTGCATACAAATAATATTTTATTTTGGCAGCTGTATAAAGATGAACTAGAGGAGAAAACATGAGGAGAGGGGTGGGAGGAGAGACTGAAGTTAGGGAAACTATTAAAATAATTGAGGCTGGACCCAAATAGCTTAGGTCTGCTCCTGCCCGTAGGCAGGAGAATGAACTTTATGACCTCTTAGAAATCTCTTCCCCTTTTGCTGACTCTTAAACAGCTGCTCCAACATCTGTGTAAACACAACTGCATAATTGATACCATTGACGTGTGTTGTGCAGTTGTTGCTCATGGCTCCACACCCCCTTCCTCAGTGAGGCATCATTCTGAGGGCTTGCTTTGCCCATCCCTGGGATGAAGAATAGAGAGAATCCTGAATGAATCTAGGATGATCAAGGAGCACATTCTAGTTCAAGAGACAAGATTAATACTCTGAAGCAACAACAGCAAACCATATGACAGTATGTAATTAACCTAACTACTAAATTGTATAGGATAGCCTATTAGTTCAGAGCTATTAAAAAATGGAATGGGCTGCCTCAGGAACCCCCCACCCCTGAGTGTATTCAGGAGGCCACAGATGCAGCTGTTGGGGATGTTGGAGACAACATTTCTGGTAGGCTCCTGGGGGGACTTAGGGAGGGTTTTGGAACCTTTTAGTGTGTGTCACAGCCCACAGGCTAAGAATCCCTAGACTACTACATGGTCTAAGTTTTGTGGAAGAGGCTGACTTCATATTGGAACACTGGCTCCCTGCCCAAAGTGTATCCATCTGTCAAGTTTACTTACTTCTTTCAGGAAGCCTCAATACCCTCAAGTGCTCTCTCCTTTTTCTTTCTTTTTCTTTTTTTAAACACTTACCTTCTGCCTTAGAATCTATATTGATCTCTGTCTCTCTCTCCTTCCCTTCCTTCCTTCCTTCCTTCCTTCCTTCCTTCCTTCCTTCCTTCCTTCCTTCCTTCCTTCCTTCCTTCCTTCCTTCCTTCCTTCCTTCCTTCCTTCCTTCCTTCCTTCCTTCCTTCCTTCCTTCCTTCCTTCCTTCCTTCCTTCCTTCCTTCCTTCCTTCCTTCCTTCCTTCCTTCCTTCCTTCCTTCCTTCCTTCCTTCCTTCCTTCCTTCCTTCCTTCCTTCCTTCCTTCCTTCCTTCCTTCCTTCCTTCCTTCCTTCCTTCCTTCCTTCCTTCCTTCCTTCCTTCCTTCCTTCCTTCCTTCCTTCCTTCCTTCCTTCCTTCCTTCCTTCCTTCCTTCCTTCCTTCCTTCCTTCCTTCCTTCCTTCCTTCCTTCCTTCCTTCCTTCCTTCCTTCCTTCCTTCCTGGCTCTCCATCTACTGAGCCACCTAGCTAGCCCCTTTCCATTTTTTCTAAACTCCTCCTGGGTTCTTCTGTGAGAAAGAGTACTAGGAGTCAGAAGTTTTGAGGTTGAATCTTGCTTCTGACAGTTAGTAGAGGAGTGACCATGGGTAAGTGAGTCATTTAACAACTTTGAACCTCAATGTCCTCCTCTGTAAAATGGAGACACAAATAATATGGGCACTATCTTCCTTGAAGTGTTGTTATGATGAAAGGATTTTTGTATGATCATCACACCACTTAGCATACAAGTATACTTTCTAATTAATTGCCCCCTGATTATTTCATGCTTACATAATAAAGGTAGATCTGAATTGTTATTTGTGTTTTATATCTCATTATTGCCTCCAAGTCCACTGGGTATAGAGCAAATATTAATTAAGGACTGATGAATGAGTGTGACATCTAACTTGTTTATTTGCTGAATAAAAGAGGTGCTTCTAATAGGCATCTGATCTAGTGGAAAGAAGTCATGCTAGGAATCAAAGTACCTGGGTTCTAATCATGGCTTTGGCACTAACTCTTTTTATGACTTTGAGTAAATCTGTTTACCTCTTTTGTCCTAAATGTCATCATCTGTAAAATTAATAATAGCTAATATTTATATAGTACTTCAAGGTTTTCAAGACACACTTTAGACATCTCATTTTATCCCTACAAAAGATAGCATTAAATAATTTTTAAATTTAAAAATAAAAAAAATTATCTCATTTTATTCTTACAAGAACTCTTGAGGTCAATGCTATTATTATTTCTTTTTTTATAGATGAAGAAGCTGAGGCAAACAGCTATTAAGTGATTTGCCTTGGGTCATAGCTCTACTAGTTAGTATCTAAGCAGTATTTGAATTCAGATCTTCCTGACTCTGGGTCCAGCATTCAAATCACTGTGCTACCTAACAGCCTCTGAAATAAGTGGGCTAGATTAGAAGATCTACAAGGTGGCTTTAAGCTTCAAGCATCTGTGGTGATAAGGTTTCATCTGTTTCTGACTTTATATAGTGCTTCAAGGTTCATAAAATGGTTTCCCTACAACAGTTATTTGAAGTAATTCATGCAAATTCTTCTATCCTCGTTTTATAGGTGGGAAAATTAAGGTTTATGAAGGCAAAATGACTTGCCTATTGTCACACTGCATCTACATGGCTCAATGAATAGAGTGCCAGACCTGGAGTCAAGACAGACCTGAGTTCAAATACAGTTTCAGACACATAAGCTTTGGGACCCTAGGCAAGTCACTTAACCCTGTTTGCCTCACTTTCCTCATCTATAAAAAGGGCTAGAGAATGGGGGCAGCTAGATGGCACTGTGGATAATGCAAATACTTCTATCTTCTTTTTACAAATGAGAAAATCTAGGCTTATAAAGGCAAAATGATTTGCCTGTTGTCACACAAGGCACCTACATGGCTCAGTGGATAAAGTGCCAGGCCTGCAGTCAGACAGACCTGAGTTCAAATCCAGTTTCAGACACTTATGAACTTTGTGATCCTGGACAAGTCACTTAACCCCATTAGCCTAGTCCTTGCCCTTCTGTCTTAGAGTTTCCACTAAGATAGAAAATAAAGGTGGGGGGGAAGCTGGAGAGGAAAATGGCAAACCATTCCAGTATCTTTGCCAAGAAAGTCCAAAATGAAGTTTGAAGAGTCAGAAACAAACAGCAACAACATGATCACACAGCTACTAAGTGTCAAACCCAGGATGATTCCAGATATTCTGCCTTAGTGTAACTTTTTTGTACCTTCTATTCTTTGCCCATTTACTTTTTCTCTTGTATCATCACGGTTAGTATGTATTCTATTCTGCTTTTATATTTTCCACATTGTGTTATTTTGTAAAGATCTTTCTGGTTTTTAGATTCTTCATATTTCTCAGTTTTTTGTTTATTATATTAATATATTCTATTACCAATTAATATGTTCCAGTATAAGGTGTATGGGGTGTTCAGGGAGGACTTGTCATCCACCTTTGGTATCCATCTTTCATCCAGTTCTAAGAAGCTGTAGCACATGCAGTGGCCACACTGTAAAACCCTCTTGGCAAATAGCCAAACCAGATTGAGGGTCACCAATAGACCACAGACTGGTCGATCAGTTCAGGGGGTATCTATTTCAATCATGTAAAGACTTTGCCTGGCAGAATGGGGAAAATGAGAACAGTTTGTTCCAATGACCATGAAAATGCAGAGGAATGCCTAGAGCTTAGTCAGACATCAAAGAAACGAAGGTCATCTGCTACATGGATCACCAGTCATCCCGACTTGTCTTTCCACTGGCCTTTGAAGACTCTGGAAGAGAGAGTGAGGCTAATGACTTTGTACAACTCTGCCTCCCTTCAGTCCAACTCACTTGCAAGCCAAGAGGTCACCTGTGGTGTCATTGGTCCTTTTCAAAAACAAACATCAATATATTCCATTGCATTCAATGCCTTAATTTAACCACAGTTGGACATTATTCTTTTAGTTTTCTGCAGTTATAAATATATATGTTCTTTGTGACAAAGGGTTTTGCACTCAAGGAAGTGTGACAGGTTGAAGTTGCTGGATCTACTCACCTCCATGGGGAAAGGGCCCCAGGAGGTCTAGAATGTTGAGAAACCAGAAGATTCTGACTGGGATTCAGTTAGTTCTCTCTCAACCTTGAGAAGCCTAGGAGGAGGTCTGAGCAAGCCTTTCTCCTGGGGATATACTCATCTTTTCCTCTCCTGGTGACTGGACATTCCCTCCCCCAATTCCTAACTGAAGTAACAGCTGAAGAAGACATTTGAACCTCTGTCAAACTTACCTCACAGCTCCTGGTGTCCTGGGTCTGAACTGTGGCCAGGGGGCCAAAGACCAGGGCCAACCAACCTGAGTCTCTCTCAGGGGGCCCAGGCTGCCAATGCCCAAGTTCCCCAAATTCGAGGAGGGTGGACAAAGGGGTAGTTAGAGAAGGGACACCTTTCCCCCAATTTCCTCACCAATTCCTTTCTTGCCAGCCATTTCTTTGTGTTACCTTAACTGACTTAATTTATATTGAAGTTGTCCTTTCCCAAAAAGACTCAAGTGTGAGTGGGACAACTTGGGGGTGGGGGGAGAATAATTTTTCTGAGAAGAAACCTTTAGGCTCTAGTAGTGGTGGAAAAGTCAAGAGCCAGTTTGTGAGACCAGCGAGGAGGGAAGTCTGAAGAGGGAAACTACTCACTCCCTCTCCCTCTCTCTGAGCCAACTTTAAACATCAGCTGCCTCTCCTGGATCCTGCTTTCAAGGGGAGATCTCCATTACTCCTTTATTCTCTTTACCACCAACTAATTCCTATATTACATCTGGCATCCCAGGATTAAAAAGACATTTTTTGAATGAATAATATTTTGTCTTTTTGAAAACATTTTCAGGGAAGAGTCCCAACAGAATGATCAGGTTCACCCTTCTACCACTACTGTTTTATGATGTTGAGTTCCCTTTTACTTCTGTCATTTTCTGCTATAAAGATCTCTTCTAGCCCTGATAGTCTGAGATTCCCTGTCCCGTGGGTGATACATGGTAGATCTTTGCTCATGGGTACCTGAGGCTCTGGGATCTTATGTTTGTGGTGATAGAGTGAGGGGCTATATTGGACTGGACAGGTTTTTTCATATTTGAACCTTCATGGGAAGAAAGGGTAGGGAAGTAGAGGAGAGAGGAATCCCCACTTAGTTGACAGTTTGCCTTAACAGGTTTTGGGTAAGTACATGTAAAGGACATAGATGATTATAAGAACTTCTATTCTATATTAGTGACTGGGTGGTACAATACTGACCAGGTTGTACAGTGGTTAGAGTGCTGGGCTTGAATTCAGAAAACCCTGGGTTCTAATGGTGACAAGAATAGCAACTACCTCCCAGTTTTGTGAGAATAAAATGAGATAATAATTGTAAAGTGCTTATCACAGTACCTGGCACATTATAAATGTTAGCAGCCATTATATTTAAGATTCACAGGCCCCATCCCTTTTTATTTCTGTCTCTTTGTAATCTAAAGAAGTGCTATGTTGGGAATTAAATTATAATGGCATAATATTTTCTGCTAGCTTGTTTGTAATTACTGTTTAGTCATTTTAGTTGTGTCCAACTTTTTGTGAGTTTGGGTTTTTCTTAAGACAGTGGAGTGATTTGCCATTTACTTCCCAAGTTCATTTTACAGATGGGAAAACTGAATCAAATGGGGGAAGTGACTTGCCCAGGGTCACACAACTACTTAAGACCATACTGAACTCAAGAAGATGAATCTTCCTGATATCAGGTCTGGTGCTCTATCCACTGACCCACCTTGCTGAACTATTTGTAATGACACAAAATCAATGAGTTCTTTAAATTGACCTTCAAGCTCTCTCTTTTTCAATGCTTCTCTCCCTCCACCCCTGCCCCTGTCAGAGTGGTATTCTTAATGGCAATGTCACTTCTCTGTTCAGTAAGCTCCATTGGCTTCCCATTGCCTGAGGGATCAAGTATATGTCATCTTTCATCCAACATCAGTCTTCATGCAGTCCAGGTTAGTTATTGTAGCAATCAGAGCTCTTAAGTCTTTCAAATTTATCATCCTTTTCAATTTTACATTAAATTATAAAGTCTTCTCTTAGTTCTATTGAGTCCCCTCTGCATCAATTCATACAGGTTCTTGCAAGTTTCTCTGAAGCTATCCCTTCATTATTTCTTATATCATTTCTTATATATTTTTATTGTCATAAGAATATTCATTACACTTATATAAAGGAATTTATTCAACCATCTCCCCATTGATGGACATCCACTTCAATTCTAGTTCTCCATTATACCAAAAAGTGCTTCTACAAATACTTTTGTGCATGTGGATTCTGTGCCTCTATCTTTTTTCTCTATGGGATGTCTAACTCTTATAACAGCACGCTAGTCCAAAAGTTACATTTAATTCAATGGCTTTTGGAGTATAAATCCAAATTTGCTTTCCAGTATGGTTGGATCACTTTGCGACTCCACCAATAGTGAGTACATCAGTGTGTTTGTCTTCCCAAAGTACCTTCAACTGCTGTCATTTTTCCTTTTTTTTTGTCATTTTTGCTAATTTGAAGATGAGAGAGGGCCTCTGTGTTGTTTTAATTTACAATTCTTTTATTACTATTAATGATTTGGAGCATATTACATATGATTTATTAAAACTGCTTTTCTTTTGAGAATCACTTGCTCATTCCCTTTGGCAATTTGCCTATTTGAGAATGGTTCTTGTTCTTATATATTTTTATTAATTCCACATATATCTTCATGTATAAGATATATTCCATTTATCAGATCTTCATCAGAGAAATTTCTTGAAAATATTTTTTCTCAGTCAGCAGTTTCCCTTCTAATTTTTACTTTATTGATCTTATTTGTGCAAAAGCTTTAGAATTTTCCATAATCAAAATTTGGTCCTAGTTGACCATTCCTTCTCAATTTTCTTTAGAGGAAACATCATCTAAGTCATTCCCTTTATCTATAAGTTTCCCACAGGCTTCTGTCCTGGGCCATCTTTTCTTCTCCCTTTATACTAATTAACTTGGTAAGCTCATCAATTACCATGGATTTAATTACCATCTCTAGATGGATGATCCTCAAATCTATAGGTCCTGCCTTAACCTCTCCTCTTTTTTCCAATCTCAATCTCCAACTGCCTTTTAGACATCTCAAACTAGAAATATTGTAGACATCTTAAACTCAACATGTTTAAAACTGAACTCATGATCTTTCCTTCTATAGCCAAACCCCTCTGCCTTTCTAATTTCCCTATTCCTGTGAAGGATAAACACCATCCTAGTCTCGGTGGGTCAGCCTGCTTTAAGCTTCTCCCCATTCTAATACCCCCTCCATTCAGCTTTCAATTTACCTAAATTGCAGTTCCAAACATGTCATCCCTTCCTCCCAACTCAGTAAACTCTATTGGCTTATTATCACCTCCAGGATCAACTACAAAATCCTTTCCTTGGCATTAAAAATCCTTCATAACCTATTTTTCCCCTAGACCCACCCCACTCACCACCAGCACCATTCCAGTCTTTTTATATCTTACTTCTCACCATATAGTCTTCAATCCAGTGACACTGAACTTGTGGCTATTCCAAAAACATGACATTTTTTCTCTCTGCTCTGTGCATTTTCTCTAGCTGTCCCCCAAACCTGGAATACTCACCCTCCTCATTGCTGTCTCTTGGCATACTTCAAGTTTTAACTTAAAATCTCATCTTCTATAGGAAGCCTTTCCCAATTCCTCTCAATTCAAGATTCATCCTTCTTTTTTAATACTCTTTCTTTCTGAAAAATTATATTTAATTAATTAATTTAGAATATTTTTCCATGGTTACACGATTCATGTTCTTTTCCTCTCTTCCTCCCTCACACATCCCCTTCCCCTGTAACCAACGAGCAATTCCACTGGGTTTTACATGTGTCATTGATCAAGACCTATTTCCATATTGTTAATATCATCCTTCTTTTAATTATTATTACTATTTTAATTTTAAATATTTTTCCATGGTTACATGATTCATTTTCTTTCCCTCATCCCTCCCAGAGCCAACAAGCAATTCCACTTTGTCTTTAAATTATTATTTGTCATATATCGTAAGCTCCTTGAAGGTAGGGACTGTATTTTGACTTTTTTTTTGTATCCCCAGTACTTAGCATAGTGCCTAGTACATAGTAGATACTTAATAAATGTTTATTGACTGACTATTCTCCATTTTATCAAATTTGATCCCCCACTAAAGTCCTACTCTCAAGCTTTACTGTGGTTTGTAAATGAACCTGGGTCCTTCAAAGCTATGCTAATGGAGCATAAGATCTGGCAAGATATTCCATGCTAAAAAGACTTTGAATACAGTACTGGGGACAGAGAGTCTGTTTTTAGAGGACCAGCCTAATTTTTCCATGATTACATGGAGAAGTACAACCCAAGTAGGTTGATGAAACTTTCTTAGCTATGACAACCCATAAAATGGGAAGAAAATGACTCTTGATCCTGTGCCATCCCCTTTTGCTTCTATTATTATAATGATGCTAGAATGGTGGGAAGAGAACAGTAGGTATTAAGAATTACAATTTTCAGACTGTTAGTAAACCTTGGTTTGATTGTTGCTACTCTATACATGAAATCCTTGTCCATTGACCAAGAAGAGTGAGGGCCAGGCAGTAGGGGTTAAATGACTTGCCCAGGGTCACACAGGATAATGTTTGAGATCGGATTTGAACCCAGGACTTCCTATCTCTAGGCCTGTCTCTTAATCCACTCAACTACCTATCTGTGCCTATGATAAATCAATATTCAGTCTAATAAATCAGTGACCAATGCAAAATAATGGGAAGTAATGTATGGGCAGGTATGGTTCAGAAGATAATGAGAGAGGCCAAAGACTTGTGAATTTATATAAGCTTCATACCTCTATATAACGAAAACTTTCTTTAGAAAAAGAATTAAGTGCTAGATTTGGCAAGCATCAAATATGATCACAAAGAATTAATATAATCACATTTTAATGGAATAGAAAGGACTTCCTATGGACACATTTGTTATTCCTAAGTCATCTATCTGTACACAGATACAAAAAAAGGTATCAAGAGCTGATTTGAATTATTCAAACTATTGAAAGAAAAAAATGGAAAATTGACAACAGAAATTACATTAGCACCAATTATAATAATTTTATTCAGAAATCAAGCCAGTATAAATTAATTGATGTAATAATATCAAAAGCCCAGAAAGCACATTAGTAGCCAATATTGGATTTACTTATCTCAAATGAGAAATATTTGTCAGAAAAAAAGGTATCTAACACAATGCCTGGCACATAGTAGGTGCAATATAAATACTTATTCCCTTTCCCTCTTCCACTTGCCAAGAGATAACTGTCAAAGGCAACAGTGGGCTAGAATAGAAACTTATCTGTAAAACCACACATAGAAAGATGATATACAATCATTGTCTCTTAAAGCAGATAGAAACTTTGGAGGGTAAAGGCATTCTAAGGCTAGATATCCAGCTAAACAAAGTTATTTCAAAGGCATTCAAGGATGAAGATGGAAAAGGAAAGATAAAAAAAAGGAATTTGCAAAAATTATTACAATAGACACTTTTCTCTATTAAGGACAGTGGATCCACCATGCTTGGATTGTAATGTTACTATCCCTAAGGTACTTACCTCATAAATATTAATAATAAATTTTTGAGGACTGATTGATGCTAATGGGGAAAGGTTAGGAAAAACTGCTTCTATTTGAATTGCTTGAGAACACTTGGGCAGAGAAGATTTGGGGTGGGAGTAGAATGTTTTATCTATCTTCATGAATCTGAAGGGCTATCATGCGGGAGGCAGAACAATTTAATGGGAAAATGACAAAATAGGATGTTAGGGGAGCTGGGTGGCTCAGTAGATTGAGAACCAGGCTTAGAGATGGGAAGTCCTAGGTTCAAATTTGGCCTCAGATATTTCCTAGCTTTGTGACCCTGGGCAAGTCACAACCCCTATTGCCTAGCCCTTACCACTCTTCTGCCTTGGAAGTAATACACAGTATTGATTTCAAGACAGAAGGTAAGGGTTTAAATTTAAAAAAAAAAGATGCTGCAGTGGTTTGCCAGTTCCTGGTCTGGATGATTTTGCAGATAAGGAAATCAAGGCAAGCAGTGTTAAGTAACTTGCCCAAAGTCACACAGTTAGTGTCTGAGGATAGATTTGAACTCAGAAAGATGAATCTTCCTGACTCCAGGCCTGGCACTCTATCCCCTGCACCACTTAGCTGCCCCTGTCTCTTTAGCCCAAGGTATTTATTTTCTCTCTTTGCTTTGGTGACTTTGATAAACTTGCTCTCTAGTAGCTTTATCCAAGTGATTCATAAAATGTTATAAAAGCACCAAGTCTAGGATGGATACCTGGTATTTTACTAAAGACTTTTAAAATTGATACTGAATCATGAATACCCACTCTTTGGGTCTGGCTTTCCACAGTTTCTGAACCCACATAATAGTAATTAACAACTACGTTTATTAAGTGCCTCCTAAGTGCCAGGAATTGTGCTCAAGGAATTTATAATCTAACTGGGGAGATAACATGCAAACAAATATATAGAAAATAGGATAAATATGAAATAATTAATTAGGGGAAGACACTAACTAGACTCAAAAGGGAGGGGAAAGACTCCCTGTAAAAGATGGGAAGCCAGGGAAGTCATTAGTGTGTTCCAGGAATGGGGGACAGGCAGAGAGAATGTCCAGATTGGAGAGAAATGGCGTGTCTTCTTTATGGAAAAGCCAGGAAGCTGATGCTGCTTGACAGAAGAAGATATGGTAGGGAGTAAGATGTAAGAAGACTGGAAAGGTGGGAGTGGGATCAGGGTAGGTGTAGAGGTGACTAGGTTATGATGGACTTTGAATGCTGAGAAGAATATTTTTAATTTGATCCTGGAGATATTAAGGAGCCACTAGAGTTTATTGAGGAGTGACATGGTTCTTTCTTTCCCACATCTCTTCAACTAATTTGCTGGGATATCATGAGGGGCTTTGTTTAAAAAAGAAAAAAAAGCCACTTTGCTGAAATCTAAGGGAATGGCAGTTCCCTGATCTATTCATTGGGTAACTTTGTCAAAAAAGAAACGTATTTTTGTGGAAGCAATGCTCTCACTGATCACTGCTTATATTTATGAGTGTTCTCTAGTCTTTTGCTACCTCTAAATTATTGTTGTATCGATAAGCTTCGGCTAAAATCCAAAAAAAAAAAAGACTTCACAGAAGAGAGGCAGATTTTAGAGACAGGGACATATGTGGTATTTAGAAAAAGTAGTAGCATAGATAGATAAAAAGGCATTAGAGGGAGAGATAGGTGGCTTGGTAGATAGAGCCAGGCCTGGAAATAGAAGGTTCTGAGTTCAATTTTGGTCTCAGACACTTCCTAGTAGGGTGACTCTGGGGAAGTCACTTGACCCCCATTGCCTAGCCTTTACCACTCTTCTGTTTTGGAACCAATACTTAGTGTTGATTCCAAGATGGAAGGTAAGGGTTAAAAAAAAAAAGGAAAGGAAAGAAGAGGTTTACTAGGGTCAGATTGTGGAGAGCTTTGACTGCCAGACTAGGTATAGAAGTCAAAGCTTATTTAGTAGCTAGTGAGAAGTCACTGAAGATTCTAGGGCAGAGAAATAACATAATTAGGACCACGTTTTAGGAAGATTCATCTGCAGTGGTACCATATAAAGGTGGATGGAAAGGGGCAGTAGAATGCTGGAGAGAGCTCACAGTTGCTTGTGTTCATTCTTAAATTTTCAATATAAGCATTTATTCCTCAGAAATTGGCAAATGCAACAAATTGAGATTCAGTGTTTTGTTTTGTTGATTCTCTAAACTTAAACTGATGTAGAAAAGGTTAATAATTTGGATTAAACTTAAAGTTATGTCTTAGGTACTTTTTTTTCCTTCAGAGAACCAGTCTTTTATTTACCAGCATACCCTTGGAAAGGAGCAAGACTCCAACAATTAGTAGATGGCAGAGTTGCCCCAGTGGGGTACCCCTGATTATACAGAGACATGGCCTCATAAATGCATAGGTATCACATTCCTTATGCCCAAATTGATGACATTGGGCCCTGAGAGTGAGAATGGGTTTGGGTACAAGGAAATTAGCAAGTAGGACTCCTGCCAAATTGGAAAGTAGATAAGGATATTTTTTCCTACCCCCTCTTTTTTCTGAAGCTCTGACTTTCCTTATATTTAGATGGGTGACCTCATACAACCTGGGCAATGTTCCTCCCTTCCTCCTCCAGCCAACTCTCCTTGGAACATAACTACAAGTTTAAGGATATTTCCTGCCATGATTTTCTTTCCTTTTGCTCTTCTCCATCCAAGTCCTCTGTTCCATTGCTTTAGGACCTTGTTCTAGAGTGATATTTTCCTGTTTTCATTTAATAGGAGACTGTTAGAGATCCTGTGCTTTTATTTAAATGGATGAGCCACTAATGGTGGAATTTCCTTGGTAGGCTGGTTAAGAAGTTATTTAGTGGCAAAATGACTTTTTAGTACTCCTCAAATAATTTCACAAAGGTAGCTCCTAACACTCTATGCAGCAGACCATAGAATATTAAGACTGTCCATCTAGTACCAGGACTAGTCATCAAATACAATCCTTTCATCTTTATGAGGAAACTGAGGTCTAGACATTAAGTGTTTTGCCTCAGGTTGGTCGGTAGAGAAGCTGGAACTCATTTTACTGACTCCTACCACACTGTTATTGGGGGGTGGGATGAGGAAGTTTTGGCCATTAGAAATTTAGTTCCTTAAAAATAAGATCAAATCACTTTCTATAGAGAAGAATCCCTCCTTTAGAGTTAGTGAGGCTTCAGTTTAGCAAAATGTGTAACAAAAGAGAGGGGGGATGGCTGGAGTCTGTAAGTTGGCCAGGGTCTCTGGTCTTTGTTTCCTCAGGGAGAGCCATTCACTAACAGTCAGGGATTGTCATGGGACAAAGCCTGTTTGGGCCATTCAAAGCTGCTGAGAATGCTTGACCAGGTTGCCAGGCAACCCCATGCACCCCTGTGGTGATCCCTGCATCCCTATTCCCCACCCCAGCCTGAGATCCTGCAGGCATCCCAGCTCAGTGCTTGGTGCCAAGAAATCTCTGCAAGATCAGTCCTTCAAAGCTTTTTATTTTCCTCTGACAGTTTTACTGATTCTTTGGCTCCCATCCCAACTGAGCCAGGTGAAGATGAGCAACTAATTTCAGTATATATTTTCCAGAGGGCCAAAATATTCATTCCTTAGTCCCCAGCACCTATCACCACCGGAAAATATTCTGAGAAGTGCCCCAGTTAGAATTAGCATGCCTGTGGCTAATGGGAAGTTTTCATGGCCTTTGAAATTCTTTGTTTTCCATGAGGATTAGAGGGTTAATTTATTCTGCACCTCAGCTCTATTGAGGATTGTTGTAAGGATCAAATGAGAAAAAATATGCAAAGAGCTTTGAAACCTTAAAGAATTGTATAAATGCCAGCTATTATCATTAATGCTAATAAGAGTAATAATAATAATAATAATAGTGGTTTGGTTCATCTGAAACTGATTCATTACAAACTTTCCTGGGCTCCTGTAAAGAATCACATTCCATATCCATCTGTGGAGTTTTCTCTCCTCTCCTCTCCTCTCCTTCCTTTCTCCCTCCTTTCTCTCCCCCTTTCCCTCTCTCTCCTTCCCTCCCTCTCCCCTCCTCTTGTCTGCTATGCTTTGATCTACATTCAGACTCCAACAGTTCATTCTATGGTTTTGAAGAGTATTTTTCATTATGAATCCCTTGAGGTTGTCTTGGATCTTTGCACTGCTGATAATAGTTTGTCTTCATCTTACAGGATTTCTGTTACATACAGTGTTCTCCTGGTTCTACTCACTTCACTTTGCATCAGTTCATATAAGTCTTTCCAGATTTTTCTGAAATCATTATTTTTGTCAGTTCTTATGGTACAACAATATTCCATTACAACCAGATGCCACAATTTGTTCAACCATTCTCCAGTTGATTGATGTCCATTCAGTTTCCAGTTCTTTGTCACTACAAAAAGAGATACTATAAATATTTTTGTAATGTATATCCTTTTCCTTTTCCTTTTATTTCTTTGGGATACAGACCTACTACTAGTATTGCTGGGTCAAAGGCATGGTTCCAGTTTGCTTTCCAGAATGGTTACATCAGTTCACAGCTCCACCAACAGTATATTATTGTCCCAATTTACCACATCTCTTCTGACATCATTTTCCTTTTTGGTTATATCAGTCAATCTGATAGGTATGAGGTGGTATCTGAGTTGTTTTAGTTTGCATTTTTCTAATTTCAAGTACGGGGTCCTTTCCTCTATACCAGGGATTCAGAGAGGTTGGATATATCATGGAAGCTAAAAGGTTAGACAGAAATGTGTGTTGGAATGGAAAAAAGCACTAGATATAGTCAGATTTGGGCTTAGATCTGACTAAGACAGTTTCCACTTATAGGACCTTGGGTAAATTCCTTAGACTTTCTCTACTTTTTTCTTAGAAAAATGAGGGCTGTGGTATAGATCAGAAGTTCTTAACCTGAGAGACCATAAACTTGGGTTTTTAAAATATTTTCATAACTATTTAATTATAATTGGTTTCCTTTGTAATCTTATGCATTTTACATCATGTATTTAAAAACATTATTCTAAGAAGGGGTCACTGGCTGCCACTAGATTGCTAAAGGGATCCAAGACACAAAAATGATAAAGAACCTCTGTTAGATCTCAAAAGTTATTTCAACCTTAAATCTTCTGATCCTGTGATATTTTTATGTTTAAATTTTATTTAATTTTTAAACCCTTACCTTCTGTCTTAGAATCATATAGATTCCAAGGCAGAAAAGTGGTAAGGGGTAGACAACTGAGATTAAGTGACTTGCCCATAATCACACAGGGAGGTTTTGAACCCAGAACCTCCCCTCTCCAGACCTGGCTCTCTATAGCTACCTAGCTGCCCCAAATTTTATTTTATTTTTAGATCTTCATTTTCTCCCTCTCACCTTCTCTCCTGCTACCATCATCAATTGGGAAAGCAAGAAAAAAACCTCTCTTACAAACATGTATAGACAAACAAAAACAAAACCCTACATTATCCATGTCAAAAAAGTTTCAATCTGTAACTGAATCCATCACCTCTTTTATCAATGAGTAGCTAGGATGTTTCATCATGAGTCCTCTGGAATCATGGTTGGTTATTTTATTGATCTGTTACTAAGTCTTTCAAAGTTGATTATCTTTGCATTTTTAATTTTTATTATAAAAATTATTTTTCTGGTTCTGTTCACTGCACTCTTTATCAGTTCATAAATATCTTCCCAGTATTCTCAGAAACCAGCCCCTTTATCATTTCTAATAACACAATAGTATATCATCACATTGATATATCATAATTTGCTCAGATATCCCTCAGTTGATGGACACCTTCTCAATTTACATTTCTTTGCCACCACACACAAAAATAACCACTATTTATATTTATATATGTGTATTTTTTCTCTTTATGAATCTTTTTTCTCTTTCTTTGATCTCTTTCTGATATAGACCTAGTAGTAATATCACTGGGTAAAAGAATATAAACTAATTAATCCTAAGGTACTTTTATTTATTGCTTATGCAAGAACTTTTAAAAGATTCTACAATAGCTTCTGTGTCCTTGGAAGTTTGTGGAGAGTTCAAATAAGATGAATCCTGTAATATTAAAAATCAATCCCTTCTATTTGAAAATTTTCTGAAATACATCATCTATATATTTTTTCTTTTAAAAAATATTTTTCCATATTTATATCATCAGCTATATTTTAAAAAAAATTCTAGAATTTTAGTAATCCTGAGAATTTTGCATCATAATTTATCCTCCATGCTTTGTCATTTGACTCTATATGTTTTCCAGTAGCTTGAATAATTCATTGTATTTTTTGTTTTGTTTTATTCTTTAGCTTCTATCTGGTTTTTAATCATCTAAATTTTATTTTCCTCTATAATAAGTTTTTTGCTTCTGGGGATTTTTAATATTTTTTTAATCTCATTTAATCTCATTTTCCATGCCGGTAATTTTCTTCAATAGATCCTTTCATTCTTTCAATTCTTCCTTAATTTCTTTATCTTATTGAAAAAATTCTTTAAGCTCTTCTTTCATTTGGTCTTGTGGTTTGCTTAGTATCTGCAAATATTGCTTATTTTCTTTGCCTATGATATTTATGTATGTAAAGTTGTCTCTGAGTATATCATCTGACATGTTGTTTTTTTCCATCTCCATTATTGAGTGGTTGTTCTATATTTTTAAAAATTGCATTAGCACTCATTTAATTTCTCATCTTTTATTATGGTTAGTTTTTGTTTCCTGTGCTTTTTTAAAACTTGTTTCTTTTCTTTATGGTAATTTTCTTTGTGTATATATTGTGTTTTGGTTGTGAAAAACCTAGCTTTTGTTAATTTGCTATCTTAAATCAGTTTCTTCAGAGTTCTATAGCATTTTAAAAGTGCTTTCTTATCAATTATTTCATTTGTTCTTATAACAGCACTGTAAGGGATGCTGAGAAGGGATTTTTTTTCAGTTGTGTCTAACTCTTTGTGATCCCATCTGGGATTTTCTTGGCAAAGATACTGGAGTGGTTTGGCATTTCCTTTTCAATATCATTTTACAAATGAGGAAACTGAGGGAAATAGGGTTAAGTGACTTACCCAGAGTCACAAAACTATTAAGTGTCTGAGGCCAGATTTGAACCCAGAAAGAGGAGTCTTCCTGACTCCAGGCCTGGCACTTTAGTTCCTGCCCCAACAAGGTGAGAGGAGAGTTGGGTAATTGTGGCCAATCAGAAGCCCAGATGTGAGGAGAATAAAGCCTGGTGGACCTGGGCCCTATTCCCAAAACGGAGGCCTCAAAACTATTGGGATGAGAGGGGATGACATGGTCAAGGGATATTGCTAGGTGGACTGCTCCCAGGCTCTAGGTCAGTGATGGTGAACCCTTTAGACCATTTTAGACACTGCATACCATGCCCACCCAATCAAGTTTCCCCTCCTTACTCCAGATAGGGATGGGAGAAAGGGAGGGGAGTGGCCCAAAGGAGGGAGAGGTACTTGTGGAGATGAGGAGAGGAGTGGCCTAAGTGCTCTGCTCAGGGGAGAGAATAAGTGATTCCATTGGGCTGCTGGGCAGAGGGGAGGGGAGGTGAAATGGAAAGGGAGCATGGAATAGCTCTGGCAGGCGACAGCTTGTGTACCCACAGAGAAGTCTCTGTGTGCCATCTTTGGCACATGTTTCATAGTTTCGCCATCACAGCTCTAAGTGCTGAGAAACCAAGGGAGTTAAATATTGTATATACTAGGAGATAAATGTCCTTTTGGCAGTGGGTTTTATTTAGCTCTTTTTCATTTATTTATTTGTTTGCTTGCTACTAAGGAGATTTGACCAGGTGGGATGGATTGGGGGGGCGGGGAGAGGAGGGGAGGGAGGGAGAGAGAGAGAGAGAGAGAGAGAGAGAGAGAGAGAGAGAGAGAGAGAGAGAGAGAGAGAGAGAGAGAGAGAGAGAGAGAGAGAGAGAGAGAGAGAGAACGCATGCGGGTAAACAGGAAAATAAGAGATATAGAGATGGATAGGGGGAATAACTAGTGTAAAAAAGGAAAAGGCATCAATAAAACAACTAAAAAAGAAAAACTCCTTTTGATGTCCTCCTTAGGGACTATGTTTAAAATGAACACAAGGCAGACAGTGAAAATATTTGTAAGGATAACTTTTAATACCTACTCTCCCCACCCCCAAGCTCCTCAGGGCATACATATTAGTTCCCAGCTGCCTGGACTGTGAACTGTGATCCCCAGTGGGATTCCTGGCTTCCTGAGGCAGAGAAACTGAGAAACCAGCATTTTGGCAAAGTGGATCCATCTAGCAGCACTGAACTCTTAGAATATGCTCAATCAACACTTTGTTGATTATATGTATAGCAGTCAGGCTTTTGGGGGGGCGGGTAAGGGGGCAGGTGGGTTCTACCTTCTCCCTGAGAAAATCTGTCATTCCTGTTACACAGGTGGTATCCTAGAAAGACCAAGGGTGGCTGAACTCTAATTCCATTGCTGTCACTAACTCACTGTGTGATTTGAGGAAAACTGGTTCCCTTTTCTGGGGCCTCAGTTTTCTCATGTATAAAATGGGAATGATCATTTCTGGCTTGTTTGCCTGAGATTATTTTAATCTCTACTGCATTTCTTGTAATGAGTATGTTTGAGGACATAAAAGTATTAGTTTTTTCAGGATCTAACTCACATCTCAGCTTTTTCATATAATCTTCTCTAATTCAGAAACACTGAAGAAATAGCACTTAGAACTGAAAGGGACCTTATAGATCAGCTCATTCAGTCATCTTCAGCTAATATAACTGAGGTTTAAATACCTGCCCCAGGTCATACAAATGGTAAACATCAGAGCTAGGACTGGAACTCTGACTTTCTAATTCCAAACCCAAGGCTTTTACTATGATTGTGGGCAGATTGTGTGCTAGACCATAGAGAAAATATGGAGTTTAGATAAACCAGGGTCTGTTTCATCAAGTTAAAACTAGTAGGAGGGTACAGAAGTAGAGAGCTGGAAACTCAAGAGCCCATCTAGTTGGGTAGTTCCTTTTCTTTTTAAGTAACTGGTGCCTCAGTAGATAGAGTGCTGGGCCTGGTGTTGGGAAAACCAGACATCAAAATCAGGTATAGACACTTTGCCTCAGTTTCCTCAATTATGCAATGAGGTAATAGCATCTACCTTCATCAATCAGTCAACATTTATGGAGTACCTACTCTATGTCAGGCACTGTGACAAGTACTGGGACAAGAAACAGTAGTCAGAGTGGTGAGGATCAAATGAGCTCTAAGTGCCTGGAGCATAGTAGGAGTTATAAAATGCTAGTTTTTTATTCTTGTTATTTTTTATCATTCCTCAATAGTCTGGTTTCCAACCTCATTATTCAACTGAAACTGCTCTTTTCAAAGTTAACCAGTTGGAGGTTGCTACATAGAAGAGTTGAGAGAGCATCAGGCCTGGAGATAGGGGGACCCGAGTTCAAAGACACTTCCTAGCTGTGTGATCCTAGACAAGTCACTTAACCCATCCCCCACTTTGCCTTCTTTCTGAGATTGCCTCTGGTTTAACCTGTCTATATTTCATTGTACATAATTCTTTGTATGTCATCCCTGCCACTACTTTGTGGGTAGGGACTGTTTTTGTCTTTGTTTTGTCTTTCTCTGCATCTCCAGAGATTAGTCAGATGTTAGGCTGGGACACCTCTACCAAGGGGATCGCTCTTTTCCCTTGAAATTTTGCCCTTAGATTCTCAGGCTTTTCTAAGGAGCCTGGGCAAGAGGACTTCACTCTCTGTACATGGGCCATTTTGTGAGGTCAGGGTGGGCAGGGCAGCAGAGGCAGAGGGCAGGGAGATGGCCTCTGAACCTCCAACTGCAGGGCTATGCCTTTCTGGTGATGTCTCTCCCTTCTTGATTCTGGGGGCTTTTTATTTCCCCAGAAGCTTTACTTTCCCAAGCTGCTAATTTTTTTTGGGGGGGGTGTAGAAATAAGATGAGTCTGGGGCCTGGGTGTACTTGGAAGAATGAAGAGAACCTCTTCTCTGCTGAGTTGTTTGCCCATATTAATCATGAGAGCAGGGACCTCTGCTCTGGAAGGACCAATACTCCTGTGTCCTTAAGGGAGTCCAAATTTCAGCTGCCTGAATGAAAGAACATTGGGTTCCAAGTTAGGAGACCTGGGCTCCAATCCCTGCTCTTATACTCACCTTGAGTGTTTCTTTTGTTCCCTGTTTCAGCCAGTTTGAAATCAACCTAACTGTACCTCTGTCTGGTTCACATTCCTGCATCTTTGCTCTAAGGATTACAGGAAACACTTTGTCAAATATTTGACTGGTCTCTGTATATTATGTCTACAACCTTCTTTTGCTCTAGCTGTCCTGTCTGAAAATAAAATGAAGTTAGTCTGGTATGGCCTGTTCTTGATGAAGCTGTGCTATCTCTCAATGATTACTGCTTTCCTTTCTAAAAATCGACAAACCATCCCTTTAATATGTTCTAGAATTTTGCCAAGATTAAAGTTGTGTTTACTGGCTACAGGTTTTAGGCTCCATTCCTTTCCCTGTTGTGAAAATCAGAACGATATTTGCCCCTCTTGAGTTCTGCAGCATCTTTCCCATTCTACAGGACCTTTCAGAGGTTAAAACAGTCACTCAGTAATCCCATCCACACATTCTTTCAGTATCCTGTCATTTGGAGCCTGGTGGTTTGAAGTCACTGAGTGCAATTAGATGCTCTCTTATTATTTCCTTAATTATGTTGGCTTTCAACTCCCTATTTGCTGATTTTGTTTTGTCCTTTCCATTCCAGAGATATTTCATCCTGGCAAAGAGAAGAGAAGGGAAGAAAAAAAAAAGAGCAGTTCTGTGTGTCGTCCATTATCAGTCCATCTTCCCCTGAGTGGCATTTCCATCCTTTCTGTGATCCTCTTTTCCCCAGCATGGCTACAAAAGCTCTTTTTGTTGTCTTTAGTATTCTTTGCCAGACTCAGCTCATCCCGAGCTTTAGGGCTTCTCATTCTTTTTTTCTGTCTGTCCCACAGGTCTTTGCTTGGAATAATGTCTCGATGAATATTCAGTTTGACAACTTGGTTATCAAACACTGTGCTCAGAATCAAAGAATTTCAAGGCTAGAAGGGAGCAGGAGAGATCATTGTGTTCAACTCCCTCATTTTACAAATAGATAAACTGAGAACCCAAGAAGTAGAGCAAGCCACCCAAGGCTGCATGACTAATATGTGACAGAACTAGAACTTTACCCAAATCTCATTTTAAGTTCAGTTTTCTTTCACTACTCACTGGCCAGTTCACTAACCATCACCACTGGGCAGGCAAAATGCTGTGATAAGTAAGGAAACACGTCTTCAGATATCATAATCAGGGTTTACTGGGCAGCAGGACAGAACCTACTAGACCTAACCCAGGCTAGGGGAAGTGATGGGTGAACTCAGCAGGTAAGAGAAAGGGGGTTCAGATAAGTGGATAGTCAGTGCCAGGGACATGGCAGTGCTCAACAGCTACATATACCACTGGCAGGGACACTATTATTTCCAGAGAGTCAGGCACCTTATTGATAGTAGGTTCATGGGCAGCACTTCTTAGAAGTGATCATTGGAGGTCTTCAAGCAGAAGCTAAGTGACTACTTGTTATTTTGGGTTGTTGTTGTTTTTTAAGTTTTATTTAGTTAGTTAATTTAGAATATTTTCCCATGGTTACAAGATACTTGTTAGTTTTTGTAGATAGGATTCATGCTTCATTCAATTCAACAACAATTATTTATTAACCATCTCCTTTACATATAAGGTACTTGGGCAGCTAGGTGGTATAGTGGATAGGGTACTGGGCTTGGAATTGGGAAGACTCATCTTCACAAGTTTATTCAGGTCTCAGATACTAACTAGCAGTGTGGCCCTGGGCAAGTTGGATGACCCCACTTGCCTCAGTTCTTTTGAGCTGGAGAAGGAAATTGGAACTCACTCCAATATCTTTGCCAAGAAAACCCCAAACTTAAAATGGAGTAATGAGTCAGACATAACTGGAATGACTCAACAACAAAATGTATAAAGAGATGGGAATATTGAAAAAAAAATCCAAACTTAAAATATTACAGTCCCTATTTTCAATACATTTACAACCTATCAGACATATGTCTATAATGTAATAGAAGGATTGGGAGGGGAACGGGGGAATGGAAGGAGAGAAGGAAATGGAGAAAGAGAGAGAAGATTCTTCTTCCCCTCTCTTTTCTGGGAGAGAGGTAACCAAGTCTTGTCCCCCTGACAAGGGGAATATGTCTCTTCAGAGAATAGTTCTAGGAGATGGAGGACAAGAACTGGAGAGATTAGTTTTGGTAAGAGGACCCACTGTCTCCCCTTTGGTCCCAGCTATTGTTGAGAGGCAGGATGGATTCTTCTACCTCTGGTCTCCTTAGGGACACCCACTGTCCCTTCCCTTCAGAAACCGGGGGTCACCCCACTATCAAGGAGAAATGTTATTCCTTGGGTTAGGCAGTTTGGATCACTAGGATCCTGAGCTAACTTTACCTTTTTGGGGAGAGATGTGATTCTCCCCAAATCTTCTGCCTCCTTTCCCAGTATCAGAAACCAGCTAGACCTAATTCTAAAGTAGTAAACAATTTATTTGGGTTCACACAAGGAAGGAGAGGTAAGGGTATCAGGCAAGGAAAATGGGGGGAGCAGGAAACTTGTCCCCTCTGGCTGACTGGCCCTCTAGGTTCTTGGGGTTCAAGACTGAGTGCCTTGAACCTTCATCTGGCCAGCTGCTGGTTGATCCCTATTCCTCAGCTATCTAGCTTTTAATTCAGAAGTCCAGGAACAGGTCAGGGAGAGAGAGAAATCTCAGGTAAAGATCTGGATGGCTCTGGCCAGAATGAGTCCAAATCCAAACTCCACCTTGAGAATTCAGGTAGCTGTTCTTGAAGAGTCTTAGTGGAGGTATTTTTGGGTCCCAGAAGGAATAACAGGTCCCAAATGGATGGGCTCTTTCTCAGCTTCCAGGAAAACTACCTTCCTCCTTCACCTCCCAGGCTGGAAGAGAGTTGGCTTCAGAGTTCTAACCCCTTTAGAACTCCCAGGCTTCTCTCTCTGCCCTTCCTCCACTGCTCTTCAGCTGATCTCTCCTTCAGCCTGGCTTCTCATTGCAACCCCCTGGATCTCTCTTTCTTACATGACAATAAGTAAAACATGCACCAAGAAATAATACAGATAAGAATGTAATTAAATACAAAGCAGTCCTGGCAAATGGCTATAAGAAATTTGAGAGAGAGGGAAAAATTATATTTACTGAAGATTTTAGGGGAGGGAAGAAGTGATCAGAGAAAGCTTCCTTGAAAAGGTAGCATCTAAATTGGGTTTTGAAAAAAGGAAGGAATTTAATAGGCAGAGAGGGAGGATGCAGATGATAAGGAGGTTCCATTCCAGGAATGAGGGAATGATTTCTAACAAATAGGGAAAATGGGAGGAGAAGATAGGTAGAAAGTAGATTACGTGAGCTCTAATAGGGTCTGGGAAGGTTTATAGTAAGAGATAATCCTGGCAGACTGAAGCCATATCAAAACAGAATCATAGAATTTGGAGCCAGAAGGATCAAATTAGAGATCATTGATTCTAGCCTCCACATTTTTGCAGATGAGTAAATTGAGACCTGGAGAATTAAAGTGACTTATTCAAGGTCATGTAGACTTGGGTCCTTTGATTCCAAATCTGCATTTTGTTCCCCTGCTGTACTGAGCTAACTCTCTCAGATGTGAGGCTAAGGAGTTTATACATTATTCAGTAGGCCGTGGGAACTGCTGAAGGCTTTTGAGGAAAAGGAGTGATCTGATTAGGGCAGTCCATTAGGAAAATTCTCAGGCCTTAGTGTGAAGATTGGATTGGAGCAGAAGCAGCCTGGAGTCTGGGAGATTAATGTAATCAATACTTCCACTGAGAGACTTGGTTGTACTAGATGACTTCCATGGTCCCTTTCAAATATAAGATTCTGTTATAGGGAAGAGACAAGACCCAACCACAGGAAAAGATTGACTATTTTTATTTCAGAGAAACTGAGCAGTGACTTGGGCATGGCAGGGATGAGATTAAGGACCCAGATATTGAGACTGGACTAGCAAGCTTGGCCTTGGTCATAAGGATCAAGCCAAGAGACTGGCTAATGGCCATTGTATAAGGTCAGAGCAAAGCCAATTCGGTGGTGAGTTTAAGAGCTCTTGGCCCTTGCTTGCCATAGATCCTCCTAATGGAAGGCCTAGATTGGGCCCAGTGTGGTTAAATGGCTATACCTATAAGATTAGAAGAGTAAAGGATGCAAGGAAGGTCAGTGTACTAGGCAACATTTTCATATGTTCCCTTGTTTTTTTTTTCCTCAAAGGGGAACTTTACTTCATGTCTACTGGAGTACCAAGTGCTACTTCTCCAAGAGGAGTCATTTACAAAATGGTTGACACCTCCAGGTAAGGCCTACTCTAAAATAAAATAGAGAGAGAGATTGTCTACATGCCTGCTTAGAATAAATGTTTCTGTAATCACCAGCCCCCAAAGACTTGTTTGAATAGAAAATGAGTACAAGCTCTACTAAAATTCCCCAATTTCATCCCCTTCCTATCCTGGGCCAGGCTCACTTTAGAACCCTTCAGCACTATAACAGCAGAGACCTTCAAGGCATTGGAAATGGACTGTCAGAGCTGGAATGAGCTTCAGAATCCTAGGATTGCAGAGCATCTGGGGCTTGATGGCTTCCTCAACATGTTTCTTCTTGAGCCAGGTTAATTGAATTATCCTGGATCCCACTATACACAAAACAGGGGAACAACATCCTTTTGGCTTTTAGTTCTTCAGTCTTATCCTCAGTTCCTTGCTATTTGTCTCTCATGTATCTGCTTGACAGGATACTAGTTGTCAGAGGTGACTCATTTCTTGCTCCTGTGCCTCCTACATTATTAGGCTGTTGAAAAAAATCACTAGGGAAAGCTATTGGCAGATGGTGGCAGAGAGCATCATGGTCTCCACAGGAAAGATTTCTTTCAGCCACCTATAAGCTCCATTTGATAGGAAGTCAGCTTTCTCGCTGATAGAGAGGAAGTTTGTTGTGCAGTTGTTTCAGATGTGTCTGATTCTTTGTGACCCCATTTGGGGTTCTCTTGGCAAAGATACTGGGGTGCTTTGCCATTTCCTCCTCCAGTTCATTTTACATATAAGGAAATGGAGGCCAAGCCACTAGTAAGTGTCTGAGGCCAAATTTGAATCAAGAAGATTGATTCTCTTGACTCTATGCAGGACATTTTATCCATTGCATCACCTAGCTCTCCCCAGGGTGAAAGCAGCTCCTAATGAAAAGCTAATAACAGAGTCCTGTAAGTATACTCTGAAGCACTCTAAACGTGACCACCATTCTGTTACTCAAGGATCTGTTTGTTCTAGGAATGTCTAGTTCTAGGTGCTAAAGGGGATCTGAAGGTGAATAAGACTTACCTGCTGCAATTTATAATCTAACCCTCCACTAGATCTGTGGTCTTGGATTCAGAAACTCCTCTGGTAAGGCAGATTGCAATCCTGAAGACTTCATGAAGAAGGTAGCACTGGAGGTGGGTTTGAAAGATGGATAGATTATTAACCGGCAGAGATAGGGGAAAGGTAAAGTTTTTCTGAACGCCTAAATGAATCCAGCTCTGCTGAGAAGCATGTGGTCTAGTGGACAGAGTATTGGATTATATAGACATATTTTATCGTATCATGCTGAACAAAGCTGGAAGAAATCTTCATTATAGCTAATGGCTCTACTTGTTCTTGATCTCACGGCAGCGGTTGACATTTTACCTTCTTCTTTACCACTGTTAGATTAAAATGAATAACTCCAGGTTCTTATTTTCCATAGAGTTTATTAATAATCACTTGAAACAGAGAAAGCAGATGTATAGAGATTTAAGCCTAATTGAACCTAACCCTGACCATGTGGTTCTCCACATGGCTGGCTGACTCAGCCATGGTGTTCCACTGCCACCTCCAAGGGAATAGAGAGACCAGGCATGTCTCACCCCAAGCCTGTAGCCTTTCTCTTGAATCCAGACCCATAACCTTTAGTTCCAGGTCACATTCCTAGGGCTCTTCATCTATGACCTCAGTCTGGAGCATTCACGTGACATCCAGGCACGCAAATGAGATGAGTCGGTGGAAAAGGAAGTTCATGACTCTGGGAGGAAGGGGTTCCCTTTACACACCACCTTCCTCAGGTATATTCTTTCATTTCTGAGATGTTTTCTTTTCTTTCTTTTCCTTTCCTTTCCTTCTCTTTCCCTTCTCCTCTCTCTCTCTCTCTCTCTCTCTCTCTCTCTCTCTCTCTCTCTCTCTCTCTCTCTCTCTCTCTCTCTCTCTCTCTCTCTCTCTCTCTCTCTCTCTCTCTCTCTCTCTCATATCTATATCTACACACAGATATTTAGGTATAAAACTATTTATACATACATATGTACCCATAAGTGCATACATATAAAATATATCCACAAAATACTCTAAATCTATAAATATGTATTGGGGTAGTTATAGATAATGGTTATAGTGCCTTGCCAATCTTTCCATGGCCATTTCTATTTGATTTTTTATGAGTGACTTATAGAGAGGCCTGGATTGGCATGCTTACTAAATTTGTAGTTAATTTTTTAAACCCTTACCTTCTTTCTTGGAATTAATACTGAGTATTGATTCTAAGGAAGAAGAGTGGTAAGGGCTAGGCAATGGGGGTCAAGTGACTTGCCCAGAGTCACACAGCTGGGAAGTGTCTGAGGCCATTTGAAACCAGGACCTCCTGTCTCTGGACCTGGCTCTCAATCCACTGAGCCACCCAGATGCTCCCTAAATTTTTAGTTAATGTGGGATTGAGGAGGATAGAGCCACCCTGGGTGACACAATCAGGATCCCAAAATATGTTAACAAAATAGAATATTGGTCTAGATCTAATAAAATAAATTTAAATCAGAATAAATGTAAGCTCCTACTCTTTGGTCCAAAAAAATTCAAATGCACAAATGGAAAAAGGGAGAACATGGCTGGTCACTGGAACATGTAGAATTTAATGGTCCCTTTTTGAGTGGACTAGGTATTTTTTTTTCTAGATAGAGAATTTAAAGCATTAAACCTTGTTTGACTTAAATTATTTTGAGTGGAAATTTGTTTCTTAAGCTTAAAGCAGTTATGTGGCTTTGGTAGAAATAAAACTACAATATTATATTTGTTCTCCATTATGACTGCTCCTTTATCAACACTTTGTATTTTTATTCCCTGTATCTTCACACTCTTTTATAACCTATTAACAACTCAAGATCCACATCCAACTTCCTTTCCTTCTACTTTTGTTTACCTTTTCTTTTTTAAAAATTTTATTTAATTGATTAATTTAGAGCATTTTTTCAGGATAATAAAAATCGTGTTCTTTCCCTCCCCTCCCCTAACCCCCTCCCATATCTGACACACAATTCCTCTGGGTCTTACATGTGTCTTTGGTCAAGATCTGTTTCCATATTGTTGATATTTGCACTAGGGTGATCATTTAGGGTTTATAACCCCAATCATATCCTCATTGACACTTCTGATCATGCAGTTGTTTGGACTAGGTATTTTAGTGGACTATAGATGGTCATTTAGAAAATGGTATATAATAATATGGCAGCCAAAATATATCATGAGATATTAGGATAAATTAATATAATAATGGCATGCAAAATAAGGGAGGCAACAGCCCTACTGTCTTCCGCCCTAGTCAGACTCCCATCAAGAGTATGTATTTAATTTTGGGCACCATATTTTAGGAAGGAGTTTAACAAAGTAGATGTCCAAAGGAGAATAATCTGATTTTGAGGGAAATGGGAAACCATGCCATGCAAGGATCAGTTGAAACAACTGATTGTTTAGTCTGGAAAAAATAAAGAAAACTTTGGGAGGACATGATCATTGTCCTCAAGTACTGGAAACAGTGTGATACAGAAGAGGGAAAAGAACAATAGGCAGAAGTCACAGAGAGACAGATTACAATTGGGTATAAAGAAAAACTTTCTAATGAATCACTGCCAAAGCATGGAAGCGGCCAAAGCTGCTACAGTTAGTGAAGCATTCCCTCTTACTGGAAGCATTTTCAATGAAAGACTAAACAAATTCCTAGCTGTGTGACCTTGGACAAGTCACTTAACCCTGATTGTCTAGCACTTACCCCTAATCTACTGTGGAACTGATGCGTCTATCTATTCTAAGACAGAAAGAAAGGAAGGGTTTTTAATTAAAAAAAAAAAAAGACTAAATTGCCAGTTTTCAGGGACATGCTAGAGAGGATTTCTGATCAGATCAGCTAAATGAGCTCTAAGGTCTCCTTTGAGACAGAGGTTCTGTGGTTCTGTGATTTAGCCCACCCATCCATCCACGTTTCGCCTGTCCCCTGGGGTCAACCAAAGTAAGGTCTTTTCCCCCTCTCTCCGCCAGATCCACCCAGAGGCAGCTGTGCATTTTATCACCGCTTAGCCTGGATTCCTCCCTGGCCCCTTCTGGCTAGTAGAGCACACCCCGTCGTCTTTGCAGGCATGCTGTCATGCATACTAATGTGGGGCTTGTCCCATTCATCCCATACTTGGCTTGTCTGGAGTGTCTCACAATGAGTCCTGCCAGAGAGGGGAAACAGCGGCTTTTAGAATAATAGTAATGGCTGACATTGCCATAGCACTTTATGGGTTAGGAAGCACTTTATATGCATGAACTCATTCGACCCTCACAACAGCACTGTAGGGGTGTAGATACCAAAGCTAGTAGGGCTTACCTCTCAAAAGAAAGGCTCCCCTGGCCATCATCATTTGTTTGCAGGGCACTAATGCGGAAACCAAGAAATGCTTTATCTAAATCTGCCAAGCCTCCACTGGGTGCAGGACTTTGTAGTAGGTGCTACAGAAGATACTTTAGGGTTATTACATTCATTAAGTACATCCTACTTGCCAGCACTGGACGATGATTGCAAAAATAGTCCCTGCTCTCAAGGAGACATGAAGAAAATTATATATCCTATATATATATATATATATATATATATATATATAGGATGGGATGTTGGGAGGACCTGGAGTTAGGAAGACCTGAGTTCAGATTTGCTTACTAGCTAGCTGTGTTATCCTGAGCAAGTCACTTAATTTCTTTCAGCCTCAGTTTTCTCATCTGTAAAATGTGGATAATAATACTATCACCTACCTTCTAGGGCTGTCATGAGGATAAAAAGAGATAATTTTAATAAAGCCCTTTTGCAAACCTTCAAGAGCTATATAAATGTTAACTATCATTATTTATTATACCTGAATCTACATCTCTGCAATTTCTATTACTCCTAATATTATTCTGGGGCCAAGGAGAAAAATATAATGCCACTTTCTTTCCCCATTTTCATCATAGAGACCAAGAAATTGTTTCTGGGAGGTCAAGAAGTTGGGAGGAGCGTGAACAGAAAATCAGAGGATCATAGATTTAGAGTTGGAGTTTAAGAGTCTTAATTTTGCACATGAGGCAATGGAAATACATAGAGGTTAAGTGATTTTCCAAGAGTCACACAGGTATTCCTTATCTGAGAGGGAGTTCAGTTCAGATCTTCTTAACTCATAATCCAGTATGTCATCCATTATACCTCTCAAGAATTCTAATATGGGGGGCGGCTGGGTGACTCAGTGGATTGAGAGCCAGACCTGGAGATAGGAGGTCCTAGGTTCAAATCTGGCCTCAGACACTTCCCAGCTGTGTGACCCTGGGCAAGTCACTTAACTAACCCCCATTGCCTAGCCCTTACCACTCTTCTGCCTTAGAGCCAATACACAGTATTGATTCTAAGAAAGAAGGTTAGGGTTTAAAAAAAAAAAGAATTCTAATATGAAGGACAGGTTGTTACTAACAGAATGGGAATACCAGAGGGTAGGGGAAGCTAGGTGGTGCAAGTGGGTAGAGTGCTGGGCCTGCAGTCAAGAAGCCTCATCTTTCTGAGTTTAAATCTGGTGTCTAACACTTATTAGCTGTGTGACCCTAGACAAGTCATTTAACTCTATTTGTTGCAGTTTATCTCATCTTTAAAATGAGCTGGAAAAGGAAATGGCAAACCACTCCAATAGCTCCTCCTTCCATCAGATTAAAAAAAAAATACCCTCATCATATGTATTAGAATCAATACCGCATATTGATTCCAAGGCTGAAGAGCAGTCAGGGCTGGACAATTGGGATTAAGTGACTTGCCCACAGTCATACAGCTAGGAAGTGGCAGGCCAGATTTGAGCCCATGATCTCCCATCTCTAGACATGGCTCCCCTGAGCAACCTAGCCACCTCCCTTGCATCAAGATTTTCCAAGGAGCATTGGACTTCTCACAATTTAACCTTCCCGACAATTTCCTCATATAAACTGGGGGTAATCCCGTCTCCATCTCCTTCTTCATAGACTGTCATAAGGGTCAACATGAAATTACAGAGGAGAAAGTGCTTGGTAACCTTTGTAACTAGTAAAGTAGGGGTTTGTTTTTATGATTAGCCACAATGGCTTCTCCACATGCTTCTCTCGGGCTTCCACGTGGAAAATACATTTTGCCCCGAACCTAGGAGTTCTGACAAGATCCTGGCCCCCTTTGGACTTATGACCCCAGACACTCTTCTCCCCTCATCCTGGGCCCTGGCTGTTTGATGAATTTTCATGCCCCCTCCCCCCCCCCCCCCCCAGCAGCCTGGGGCTCCCAGCTGATCACCATGTTGGGCAAGGATTTCAGGGCAAGATTGTTTTCATTCTCCACGGTGAGGTGTTTCAGGCTCCAGCCTCTCCTGTCACCCCGAGGAGGAAATTCCTGAAGAGACCTACATTAGTTCTTGAGAGCATCCTTGGGAAGGATTTTTTCTTGTGTGTGAAAAGGTTTTTGACCCCTTTCTGAGTGAAATTAATCTCTTTAAGCATTTGTGTGCGTGTGTGAATTTATGTGTTTGTGAATTTAGGTGTGTGTATTTAAATGTTCCTGCTTGTGAATGTATTAAAGAATCAGAGAATCCTAGAACCGTAAGGGTAGGCAGAGACCGTTAGCATCAATCTTATGCAATTGGTATTTGAACAAGAATTCCATCTGCACCTTTCCTGACGAGTGATCATTCATTCTCCACTTGAGACAGGATTTATCACAGGGAAGTCACCACCTCACAAAGGAAATCCATTCTGTTTTTGGCTAGCTCTGAACTTCTATGGATTATGCTACACGATTTGTCACATGGGCCACTTTATTCCCCTGTCTTGTATTATTTGCTTTTGTTTTATATATATTTATCTTGCTTCCCTTGATTTCCTTGAATATCTTCACCCTATGTCTCCCTTCATTGACGTACAGCTTAGCACCACAGAATATCAAGGCTATAATGGAACTCAGAATCCTAACACATAGATTCTTAGAGCTTTATTTTTATTTATTTATTTACTTATTTGTTTATTTAGTAATTTATTTATTTATTTTTAAAGAGATGCTTTGGCCCAATTCCCCTTCTGACTTGTTTACCAGGGCTTCTTGGTAAACCATGTCTAACCTCTTAGTCCATGTACCATGCTATTTCCCAACCATAGCTCGAGACATTTAGATTAGACATAGTGATGGACTTACAGAAGTGGGATGAGATGCTGAAATGGTGACTGAGGGTAGTTTGGACCCTGCATCCGACAAATAGAATTGATTTTCATCCAACTGAGATGCCCTCGAGGTGGTCCTCCCAGCAGGCATGGGGATGGAGAGGGTCACCTCTCCTATTAAAGTATAGGAGATATTAATTATTCTTTGACTTCAAGCTTTGGCACTGCTGCACCGAGGAAGTCTTCTCATGGCTCCTTCTTTGTATTGGCAGGAGAGCTCCTCCTGGCAAGTGTCAGATCAGGGCTGCACCCGTGAAAGTGAAAAGTCGGATCATCAGCTTTGAGCCCAAGGAGAGTAAGTCTTGCTGCTTCTTCTCTGTTTGGCAAGTAGAAGCCAGCTGTAGGAATCTGAGTTGGAGCTCTTCATCTTCCATGACAGGACACCTAGGGTGACTTGCCCAAGATCATACATATACCCAGTGCCAGAACCTGGGTTTAAATCTTGATCCTCTGGTTCTGAAGCCACCACATTTATTATTTTCTTACACCAGGCTTCTCTTTGGAGATAGATAGATCTCACAGCCTCTGAGAGGGATTTGGGAGGCTTCTGGGGTTGGTTTCAACATCATAGGACCCTGGGGGCATAGCAACTGTGGCACCATGATTGATACAGGTGGCATGGGCATAAATCAGCCTTTTATTTCCCAGGGTGATCCTGGCTTTCCTAGACAGTTCTGGGCTTTCTGTTTCTATCCAACCTGCCAATCCAAGGAGATAAATGAGAGGGAAGCAGCTGAGTTACTTGGTCACTAAGTACTTCTTGAGCAGTTGCTATGGGTGAAGCATTGTGAGAGAGCTAAAGAAGAAGAAAATGTTTTATTTTATTTTTTCATAATATTTTCCCCTAATTACATGTAAGAACAATTTAAACATTTTTTAAAAATTTGAATTTGAAATTCTCTCCTTCCCATGCTCCCTCCTCTCCCCTTTTTCCTCCCCAAGATGCAAAACAATCTTATTTAAATTGTACAATCATGTGAAAGGGAACATATTTTATTTTTATAATACTTTAATGCTCACAAAATCCTTTCTTCATAATCATTTTGTAAGACAGGTAATTAATTCTATTTTAGAGATGAGAAAACTGAGGTAAGAGTAAAAGTCCCTATCCTCAAGAACCTTGTATCTTAGAGGGGGCTGATAGAGCAAAGCTAGTGGATTGGGGGGTGGGGGAGAGAATGCAAATTGTTTACAAAAAAGATATCTACGAAACAAACAGGGGCATTAATATTTGGGGCAAATTAGGAAAGGCCTTTTGAAGGCTGTAGCCCTTAAACAGACCCTTGAAGGAATCCCAAGAGTTCCAAGAGGTATAGAAATAATATTCCAGGAATGGGGGTGGAGATGCAAAGGTGTGGAGGTATAATATAGAATGTCATTTTGTAGAATAGCAAGTTAGTTAGTTGAGGTAGCTAGGGGCTGCAGTGGGTGGCAATCAGGCTCAGTCAGGAAGGCTCATCTTCCTGAGTTCAAATCTGGCCTCAGACACTTAGCTAGTTGTGTGACCCTGCAGAAGTCATTTAATCCAATTTGTCTCTGTTTCCTCATCTGTAAAATGAACTGGAGAAGGAATTGGCAAACTATGTTAGTATCTTTGCCAAGAAAACCCTAAATGGGGTTATGAAGAGTTGGATACAACTGAAAAATGACTAAAGAAGTAGGCAGTTTGGCTTGGAGAATTGATAAGAGGGGACCCACTAACTCATTTTCTACAAGAAGTCTTTCCCAACCCTTCTTAGTTCTAATATGTTCCCTAGTAATGTGTAGTCATCCTGGAAAGTTATTGTAAATAAATGAATGAAAAAATGAAGCACCGTGTTAAGTGCTGGGAATAGAAACAGAAAAGTAACATGGTCCTTGTTCTCAGAGAGCTCACGTTCTAAGGGGAGGGACAACACAGAGGAGGTTTCACTATAAGCCAGATGGAAAGGTCCCCTGGTCCTTAGGGTGCAGCAGCAGAGCACATGGTAATACTTCTTCACTAGTGTCAGTGACATTGATAAAACCATTTCCTTTGAACCATTTGATGGCATGAGGGACTTCTTTGATGGTGAAAACTTTGTTTTCCAGATCACTTTATGTGACAAGCA